>NC_064640.1:553439550-554064550 GCF_023864345.2 Schistocerca serialis cubense
GCGGTAGCGTTCTCGCTTCCCACGCCCGGGTTCCCGGGTTCGATTCCCGGCAGGGTCAGGGATTTTCTCTACCTCGTGATGACTGGGTGTTCTGTGGTGTCCTTAGGTTAGTTAGGTTTAAGTAGTTCTAAGTTCTAGGGGACTGATGACCAAAGATGTTAAGTCCCATAGTGCTCAGAGCCATTTGAACCATCCTCATCATATCATAAATAAATTGTTTCTCACCTTGCAATGCATTACTGTCGACAGTGTGAAGTCCACTTTAAATGCGAAGTCTGCAATCTATTCCGGATGCCATAATTTTCGTTCCTGCTCTCCTTTTTCTTCATAAATTCAACAATAGCGAGATTTAAATGAAAAATAGTTCGAGGAGTGCCCCTTGACTTAAATAATGTACTCGCAGTAATATGTCAAGTCTCCATACTCTTCGTTCATTTCCATTGAAAACTGTTGCAACTCACAGTGGAATAAAGGGTGCGACTTCAGGAATTACACTATTTGTACCATCAATTTCTTCAGGTGCTCCATACCTTCAAATTAAGGACAAAGTACTTCTTCATTTACAGAACAAAGAATCCCGTCTGTCGATAGTTGTAATTTTTTTGCCCTTTCATTGTCATCTAAACGTTTAAATTCTCTCTGCATGGTATTGTAATGCCTTTTCACAGCAAGTAAGCAGTACCCGTCCCTTACGTGAATTGAGAATTCTCAGCCCTGTCTTACGTCATTCCCATTCACTTTAAAGGATAGTGAAGAAAGATGGCTACACTGTCTCTTTTTGCATAAACAGCCACTAGACCTAACAACTTCCTTCATACACTACTGGCCATTAAAATTGCTACACCACAAAGATAACGTGCTACAGACGCAAAATTTAACCGACAGGAAGAATATGCTGTGATATGCAAATGATTATCTTTTCAAAGCATTCACACAAGGTTGGCGCCGGTGGCGACACCTACAACGTGCTGACGTGGGGAAAGTTTCCAACCGATTTCTCATACACAAACAGCAGTTGACCGGCGTTGCCTGGTGAAACGTTGTTGTGATGCCTCGTGTAAGGAGGAGAAATGCGTACCATCACGTTTCCGACTTTAATAAAGGTCGCATTGTAGCCTATAGCGATTGCGGTTTATCGTATCGCGACATTGCTGCTCGCGTTGGTCGAGATCCAATGACTGTCAGCAGGATATGGAATCGGTGGGTTCTGGAGGGTAATACGGAACGCCGTGCTGGCTCCCAACGACCTCGTATCACTAGCAGTAGAGATCACAGGCATCTTATCCGCATGACTGTAACGGATTGAGCAGCCACGTCTCGATCCCTGATTCAACAGATGGTCACTTTGCAAGACAACAACCATCTGCACGAACAGTTCGACGACGTTTGTAGCAGCATGGACTATCAGCTCGGAGACCGTGGCTGCGGATACCCTTGACCCTGCATCACAGACAGGAGCGCCTGCGATGGTGTACTCAACGACGAACCTGGGTGCACGAATGGCAAAACGTCATTTTTTCGGATGAATCCAGGTTCTGTTTACAGGCTCATGATGGTCGCATCCGTGTTCGGCGACATCGTGGTGAACGCACATTGGAAGCGTGTATTCGTCATCGCCATACTGGCATATCACCCGGCGTGATGGTATGGGGTGCCATGGGTTACACGTCTCGGTCACCTCTTGTTCGCATTGACGGCACTTTGAACAGTGGACGTTGTATTTCACATGTGTTACGACCCGTGGCCCTACCCTTCATCCGATCCCTGCGAAACCCAACATTTCAGCAGGATAATGCACGTCCGCATGTTGCAGGTCCTGTACGGGCCTTTCTGGATACAGAAAATGTTCGGCTGCTGCCGTGGCCAGCACATTCTCCAAGTGTCTCACCAATTGAAAACGTCTGATCAATGGTTGCCGAGCAACTGGCTCGTCACAATACGCCAGCCACTACTCTTGATTAACTGTGGTATCGTGTTGAAGCTGCAGGGACGGCTGTATCTGTACACAACATCCAAACTCTATTTGACTCAATGCCCAGCGGTATCAAGGCCGTTATTACGGCCAGTGGTGGTTGTTATGGGTACTGATTTTTCGAGGACCTATGCACCCAAATTGGGTGAAAATGTAATCACATGTCAGTTCTAGTATAATATATTTGTCCAATGAATATCCGTTTATCATCTGCATTTCTTCTTGGTGTAGCAATTTTAATGGCCAGTAGTGTACCTTGATGAAAGAGCGAAGGGTAAACAGCACTGACACCACGATTCTTCCGAACTCTGAAATTTCTGCCGACAGCAAGGCGCCGCACCGCAATGCTAAATGAAATGTCTCTCTGTTCCGGGTACGTCCGAGAAGGACCGAGCAAACCCGAGTGAGATGCCGGGCTTCGGCACGCCCACGGCCCGCACACCCAGCAAGTTGGTTCAAAAATGGTTCAAATGGCTCTGAGCACTATGGGACTCAACTTCTGAGGTCATCAGTCCCCTAGAACTTAGAACTACTTAAACCTAACTATCCTAAGGACATCACACACATCCATGCCCGTGGCAGGATTCGAACCTGCGACCGTAGCGGCCGCTCGGTTCCAGACTGTAGCGCCTAGAACCGCACGGCCACTCCAGCAAGTTGGTGACGTCATTACCGGCCCTGCACTAAATGTAAAGATATTTTAAACTGAATCCTAAAGATTCCAAACTGTACCATATGGTACAGCATGTACTTTCAGGTGGAAAGTTAACAAGCCTCTAATATCAGTCCTGCAAAATATATCCCTTATTTATAACGAGGTATTGGACCGCATAACAACCATCTCCAGGCAACTCGAATGAAGTTCCTCCATTCTTGCCAACTGAAGTCAAAATAGATAAAATAAGGAATGAGTAAGTCGTGGGATACCTCAATTTAGGCAAAGGACCTGCTGGGGACGCAAAAGCTGAGGCGATTGCTCTGATACATGCATACGAAGTGGATAGTTATCCACAAGAACCCATTGGATTTTCTTTGCTCATCTGTAAGATTTTGGTCCCTTCAACTTCCCCCACTGTGATCTGACATTTTTATGCACCGTGTAGATGGAATTTCGTAATAGCACCATACGAGAATTCTACTGTTTAAATGATCATTACCTGTCTGCTGCAACTTTTATTTAATAAAACGAATCGTAGAAGCAGCCGTTGCTGGAACCATAGTCGGATCGGCGTAAGCCACACTCAAAGAGCAGCAGTGCTGTTGCCCGCTGTCCGCTGCGTATTAAATGGTTCAAATGGCTTAACATCTGAAGTTATCAGTCCCCTAGACTTAGAACTACTTAAACCTAACTAACCTAAGGACATCACACACTGCCATGCCCGAGGCAGGATTCGAACCTGCGATCTTAGCAGCAGTGCGGTTCCGGAGCGTCTTGATGAGATCGACGGGCAGACTAGAGACACTGCCCAAAACATCTGTGAAAAGCCTCGTTGGATTTTCGAAGTGGTTTCCATTTCGCGACCGATCGTTCTCACTTTCCAAATAGCCCTCGTAAATGCAGAATATAAATGCTGAGTAACAGGTGACGTGGCTAGGTAAAGTTTTCAGCCCTTCTCAGTTGATAAAATGTCAATGATAAATGTCATGTCTGTGTCAAGTCGCGAGCTGACAGTTTTCGAATAAAAATTGACTCTTGTTTGCCTATTCCCAGCAACAAAATGCCCCTCATAGATGTTATTCAGCCGCGCGGGATTAGCCGAGCGGTCTGAGGGGCTGCAGTCATGGACTGTGCGGCTGGTCCCGGCGGAGGTTGGAGTCCTCCCTCGGGCATGGGTGTGTGTGTGTGTGTGTGTGTGTGTCCGTAGGATAATTTAGGTTAAGTAGTGTGTAAGCTTAGGGACTGATGACCTTAGCAGTTAAGTCCCATAAGATTTCACACACATTTGAACATTTTTCATGTTATTCAGGGAAGTACTGGGTCCTGTTGTGACAAAAGCCGACACGCTTCAGGTGCTCATTTGCCACCAACATAGCAGCTGACAACATAAGCTACGAGTGTCCCATGTGTTGTCGCAGAGTGTCCTGTAGCGGCCGTCCGGGTACCTGATATCGGCCAACACTTCTGCAGTAATCGAATCCATACTGCTGTGTATGACTGTTAACGTTCAACAAACACTGCGGGGGAAAAACCAGAGACAGAACGGAGCATTACTGAATTCAAGCTTGAGGGTCAAGAATAAAGAGTGCATTACTGTAGTCAACAGAAAGTACCGCGAGTGAACGGAAGAAGACTGTTTCCAAACAAGATGCACGGCGCATACTATCAACACTTTCACTGTCTTTAGTATAGTACAGAGACTAAGATAAATTGGGTAAGAAATCGAACGAAATACAATTATTCCGTAACGAGACACTGGGGGCCACAGATTTATTGTACTAAAATACCTAGAAAATATCCCTGAAGAACCTTCGATGTTTTGTCGATGCTGTTGGCGTTCACCCTAATTACGTAAAATTCCAAGTCGCATTGCCGCCACCGTTACCCCTCCTTCTCCCTCAGCCCCGAACTTCAACTCCATCCACCCTCTGTCTCCGCCAGCTGTTTTTCCGCTTCAATAGGCACGAGGGCCCGATCTGGATGAAAGAATTTGGCGTCTCAGTGATGTGGAAAGCAGAAGCACACAGCTTTCAATACGCAGTGTCTGGTAACCAAACCAATATCGTTTATGGACGGATTTACTTATGGTTATCAACAGCGTAAACAGCTTCGTATTCTTGTATGTAGCCATTCTGCTTAAGACAAATGACATTAGGATGTACAGGTATTTACATATGTAGCTATAACTTACTTTCAACTTACATTTACGGTTTTACGTATGTCAGCCCTTTTACGTAACTATACATACTTTGACAACATTCATCCGTTGTGGATACACATTCGACGAGCCATATTGTATCGTCTCCCATAACTAATAACTTTACTATTATATGTTTGGTGTCTGTTCTGTCGGACATGCACGTAAGAACAGACACCACACAGTCATGATACTGCGGCCGTATATATGCAAGATGAGAGAGAAATACAGACGTCAGTCTCATGAGGGCATTGAAGTAATTCAGTTGCGACAAGTGGAAATTTGTGCCGGACCGGGACTCGAACCCGGATTTCCTGCTTTATGTGAGCGGTCGCTTTAACGGTCCAACTATCCGAGCACGCTTCAAATCCGACCACATCCCCAACTTGTCACACGCTGCTGCTATAGCGCCCCTGTCCATTTTCTTCATTGATTGCAGAATATCGCATGATTCCCGCATGAGGTCGGACCTAGGGTCCATCCTCACTGAAGATATCATGAACGGCCGTCAAGGCTTAGGTATTACAGTTGTACGTGTGGTGTCTCTCAATCATGATTCCGCGGACGTATAGACACGGTGATTCAGATACGCCGGAAATTCTATATATCAGGCCTTCAAAACCCATAAGCGAGGTTTTCATATTTTCTCGCTCACTAAACCGAGACTCTTATTCCTACAGAAAAAATGAACAGGTCCTTCTTGTAAGAAATTCAATGTACTTAAATATTTACTGGTGTACATATTTGCTAGAGGCCGTAGTTTTCGAATTACTCAAGAGAAACGTGCAAAAGTGACCTTCAAACGCACCCCCACTATCTCAAAATGGTTCAAATGGCTCTGAGCACTATGGGACTTCATATCTGAGGTCATCAGTCCCTTAGAACGTAGAATTACTTAAACCTAACTGACCTAAGGACATCACACACATTCACGCCCGAGGCAGGATTCGAACCTTCGAACGCGCTATCTCACTCAGCCCCTACCGATCGGGAATTCTAATATGTTCGTCGTGGCACTCCCTCCTTCCACTGTGCAAATATTTGCGACTGCATGAATTATTTCCCACATTAGACCTTGTTTGTTCTTCCCCGGCTTATAGAGCATTTACAAATTGTGAAACTGACGTTGGTGTAAATTTTACCTCACAATTTCGTGAATTTCGACAGCATCAGATATAGTTGCATCGTTTTATTCGTCATGCCTTCTGACTACCAAAGTACTGTGCTTGTAAATGTTAAGTTTGGATCGAATTGTCAACGTGGTTAGTTATAGCGTAACGTTTACAAAGGTTTTTTGTTTCATTAGCCTCACGGGCACGTTTTAAGGTAATAATGCCAACTAAATAACCGACTATTCTGGTGGCGTAATAGTGCAGTCAATAGATACGAAAAATGTTCGAATGTCAGACATATTTTATTTATTCCGAAATTTCTGAACAGTGGTAGTGGCAGAGCGCCATGAACAACATACTAGAGATCCGGTCTGGTGAGGGATGAGCGTGGGGGTGGAGGTGTCTTTGAAGGTCACTTCTCTACGTTTTTCTTGGATAACTCGGAATCTGTGGCCTCCAGCGAAAACTTGTCACAGTACAAAATTTAACTACATTAAATTTTCTAGAAAAATGTCCTGATAATTTTTTCTGTGGGGCTAAATAGTTTCCGCGTAGCGAACTAGAGAATATGAAAATCTCGCGCTTGGGTTTCAGAAACAGAATTGCGGGCTGCATATAACGACGTCGGCAGGGGCAGCTGAATCACCATATATACAAGAAGTGCCTCTTGCAGCTGCACGAGGGCATGCAAACACAGTAATTGTTCAAATGTGTGTGAAATCTTATGGGACTTAACTGTTAAGGTCATCAGTCCCTAAGCTTACACACTACGTAAGCTAAATTATCCTAAGGACAAACACACACACCCATGCCCGAGGGAGAACTCGAACCTCTGCCGGGATCAGCCGCACAGTCCACGACTGCAGCGCCTCAGACTGCTCGGCTAATCCCGCGCGGCAAACACAGTAATCCATCGAACTATTTCAATGCCTTCTTGCGGCGGACGTCGGTATTTCTTTTTCATCACTAATAATTATGCACTCCAAAGCTGATGCTCTCTGTGTGTTTATGCCCTTGTTTCATTTTACCGCTGTCGTGACCCACCACGTTGCCTACCCATCTGTTCGTGTGTCTGTATATTGTGGCGTAAGTTTTTATTTTATTATTAGTGGAATGTTGTTTTTGTTCTCATCATAGGACTCGTACTCACTTAGTATGTGGAAGCACAGGTATACTTACACCACCATACGCATTTGCACTCAGATCTCCATATGCCATCGACTCACACTGGCTGCGCATTTGTGTTTCATTTAAACGCCACAGCCATGTACTCCCAAAATCATTCCCACTTCCTGTTTGCCTGAGCAGGCACAGTAATCTAATACCTTCCACTTCAATCTAGGGCAGAATATCCCACTCCACTTCACCCCCCCCCCCCCCCCCCGGCCACCTCTCTCACAGCATTGCTAGAACCACCACCACACCCAACGCCAAAAACCACAATTAATAACTTTTTTTGCATACCTATAACTCCAATATCTGCTTCCTTCCCCCATATTTCGTCTCCTTCCCACCATGATCTGCTCGTATCTACCCATTACGTCCACTATGCAGAACTGTCAGCGTTATCTTCAACAACTAGTCACTACCTGGCAGCCCAGCGAACGAAGTCAGTTCCGTCGTATCAGCGTCACTTTGTATATTAATAATATAACAAGTGATCACCTTCCGGTGTTACTGTCAACAGCCGGCCGAAGTGGCCGTGCGGTTCTAGGCGCTGCAGTCTGGAACCGCGAGACCGCTACGGTCGCAGGTTCGAATCCTGCTTCGGGCATGGATGTGTGTGATGTCCTTAGGTTAGTTCAGTTTAACTAGTTCTAAGTTCTAGGGGACTAATGACCTCAGCAGTTGAGTGCCATAGTGCTCAGAACCATTTGAACCATTTTTTTGTTACTGTCAACACCGCTTTTATGTTAAAAACCTGCAGGCCGAAGAGCAGTTAGGTAGTTGCTGTCAGGCCACCCCTGAATGGGGGAATGAAATTAGGAAGAAAGGACTGCTGGAACTATGTTCCAGAACGTCACGACGTAACGTTGTAGATTGGCCTCCAACATCACACGTAGTTATTACTTAAGTTTTCAGTTTTAACAAGATGTTCCTTCATTTTTAATTGCGGTGTATTTCATATGGCGGAAAGGTTTTATTGCAGTATGCTTGAAAATACAATAGTAAAACATATTTTCAATAGCCACAAGCAGAATGACTACATTCAGTAATCACATAAAGATTGTGGACTATCTTAATGAAAAAATCGTTCTGTGACGTTCTGCCTGTGGAGGCAGTAGCCGTGGAGTTGACCATATTGCAAATATAGATCTGTTTCCTGCTCTTTTCGATCGCAGCTTGTACGTCTGTTGTTCACCACCGTAGCTAAGTGGTCGGTGTGTCTGACTGTCATGGTCATACAGAGGGCTTGGCTTCCATTCCTGGTTCGGCCTTGGATTTTTCCTTTTTGGTTCTTCTGAAACACAATGCACTCAGCCTCGTGGTGCTGTCTGAGGAGTCACTTGAGTGAGAAATAGAGGCTCCAAGGTGTGGGAAGCTGCGTCATCAGTCCATGTTACTCCACACCGTCTATCTGAGTGACCCCATTGGCGGTCGGTCGGTAGTGAATGGCCCGTTAACGCCAATTAGCTGAGCTGGGTAGCTGGTTTGTGCCACTATTCCTGTGCGCCCTCAGAAATTTATCCAGGTAAGGGTGGTGGAAAGGATGGAGGCAGCGGGAGGGGGGGGGGGGGGGGCTGGAAGAGTAAAGATTCTAAAATGAGAAATCTGTAATGAACAAAAACTCTGTACTCCAGATCGCTGGAGGGACGGGAGAAAAGCGTCCCTTTTGTGCCCCACTCCCCTCTCCCTCCTTGCAGCGGGTGCCTATGCCACTGTGGTGCGCTAATAATACTCCACAAAGGCTAGCGGTTTATAAATGTTTGTTCGGGGGTAGAAGCAGCTGTGTTTGAGAAATAAACGGGGTAAGTCTCGCTAGTGCTTCCTTTATGACGATCTCTTACACAAACTTCTGCAGCGGTGGGTTTCTGTTTCAAAGACTTCCGTTACCCTCGAAGCCAAGAAATTTTCCTATACAGCTTCGTTCAGATGTGGCTACAAAGAACACGCTGAAACCATAAATTACATTTTCATGCTACAGTACCTAAGAAATAAAACAAAAACTCTTTTGCAGTAGTTATTCTGCGTGTTACATCTTATTTGCGACCAAAACCAAATAAAAGACATATCACCACTTGCATTTGCTGTGCGCATTAACTGTTGTCTCGCTTTAAATAGTTCGGTTGTCATTGTCAAATGATACAAGCGCAGCGGTAAAACGGCGGAGGGGGGGGGGGGGGGGGGTAATATGGCGCAAATCCCAACACGGCCTAAAACATCCATGTTTTGCTTATTTTCATAAATCTCTTGAGTTGAATATTAGCGTAGTTCATTTTTGAAGGATGCCGCAGGATCGTACCCCATCTTTGCCTAATCCGAGCCTTCGCACGTAATTCATATTAGGCTTTTCCTCCAACTTTTCTTGTTCTTCTGCAGCTGTTGCTGGTGTATCTGGTGCCAGAACTCCAGTTTTTATGTTTGCTACGACATTCTTCTCAAAGCTGTGACGAAGTCATTCTTTTGGTTTCTCTGTGACATTCATCAAAGCACACGCGGAGGGAGGGAGGGAGGGGCTGAGCGTGTCCCTTTCATATACCAGTACCACTGCTGTCGCTTCAGGTAACACGTCTTCAGCAACCCTCTTTCTAGTCTCAGACTTTTGTTGGTTATCCAGTCCTCCTCTTATATATTTTGCTTTCTATTGTCAAGAACGGACGAAATCCTTCTGTTTCCTGGAGACGATTCTTATTCAGTCCAGTAACTGTTACTACTTCCTGTCGTTCCGTTAGTAACTCTAATGAGCCAAAATAATTAAGAGCACTTGTAACATTTATGGCTAATTAGTCTGGGGCGAGTTGTAAAGTTCTGTAATAAGCCTGAAGTCCTGCTGTTGGATCTGCATCTACATACATAATCTGTAAGCCAGCGTATGGTGGTACCCGTACCACCCCTAGTCGTTTCCTTTTCTGTTCCTCTCTCAGGCAGAGCGAGGGAAAGACTACTATCTATATTCCTCCTTATGAACCCTAATTTCTCGTATCTTATCTTCGTTGATCCTTACCCAAAATTTAAGTTGACGGGAATAGAATCGTTCTCCAGTCAGCCTCAAATGCTGGTTCTCTAAAGTTTTGCAATAGTGTTCCTCGAAAATAACGTCGCCTTCCGTCCAGTGTTCTCATATGAGTTCCCGAAGCACCTCCATAACATTTGCTTGTTATCTAGCTGCACGCCTCTGAACTGCTTCGATATCTCCCTTTAATCCGACCTGGTGGGGTTCCCAAACACTCCATCAGTATTCAAAAACAGGTCGCACTATTGTCCTACATGCGATCTCCTTTACAGATGAACCACACTTTCTTAAAATTCTCGCAGTAAACCTAAGTCGACTATTCGCCTTCCCTACTACAATCCTCATATGATCGTTCGATTTCATATCGCTTTGCAACGTTACACCCAGATGTTTAAACGACATGACTTTGTCAAGCAGGCCACTTACAATGATGTGCGTTTGTTTTCCCTACTCATCCGCATTAACTTAGATTTTCCTACACTTACAAAGCCAGCTTCCATTCGTCACACATTTGTGAATTACCAATTCAATCCACATTAATTACTATCTATCTAAATGAACAATAAAATGTTCTTCGTATATGCTGTGAGAATTGTTTCTAAAGTTGCGGTAATGAAAGTCTATAAGTACTATCAAGACAGAACAGAACAACAGTTTACAAGAACCTGAGTTGCGTATTACAGCGACAGGTATAGTTACATCAGTATTCAGAGTCGTACACATAGGACGTACATAGTGACTTATATTTAAAAACGGAGAGTTCCACATTCTACAAAGTAGAACGTAGGGATATAGTCACGTAATAGAGTTTTGAGCCTCCCTTAGCATTCTAAGTAACAAGAGAATTATATTAGAGGCGCAGGGAGCTATATCTTGATGTTGAAAATGCTGAAGAATTACTACAGTAGCTTATACGTTTCAGCATCGTTGGACGCTAACAGGGTTTAGAGGTTCCTTGGGAACTGAAGACCAAGAGCCCGAAGATTAATAGCAAGAACGTTTGTGTGGTGCGTGTTCAGAGGACACTGTAGAAATACAGGGTGTTACAAAAAGGTACGGCCAAACTTTCAGGAAACATTCCTCACACACAAATAAAGAAAAGATATTATGTGGACATGTATTTCCATGTTAGAGCTCATTTTAGTTTCGTCAGTATGTAATGTACTTCCTCGATTCACCGCCAGTTGGCCCAATTGAAGGAAAGTAATGTTGACTTCGGTGCTTGTACTGACATGCGACTCATTGCTCTACAATACTAGCATCAAGCACATCAGTACGTAGCATCAACAGGTTACTGTTCATCACGAACGTGGTTTTGCAGTCAGTGCAATGTTTACAAATGCGGGGTTGGCAGATGCCCATTTGATGTATGGATTAGCACGGGGCAATAGCCGTGGCGCGGTGCGTTTGTATCGAGACAGATTTCCAGAACGAAGGTGTCCCGACAGGAAGACGTTCGAAGCAATTGATCGGCGTCTTAGAGAGCACGGAAAATTCCAGCCTATGACTCGCGACTGGGGAAGACCTAGAACGACGAGGAAACCTGCAATGGACGAGGCAATTCTTCGTGCAGTTGACGATAACCCTATTGTCAGCGTCAGAGAAGTTGCTGCTGTACAAGGTAACGTTGACCACGTCACTGTATGGAGAGTGCTACGGGAGAACCAGTTGTTTCCGTACCATGTACAGCGTGTGCAGGCACTATCAGCAGCTGATTGGCCTCCACAGGTACACTTCTGCGAATGGTTCATCCAACAATGTGTCAATCCTCATTTCAGTGCAAATGTTCTCTTTACGGATGAGGCTTCATTCCAACGTGATCAAATTGTAAATTTTCACAATCAACATGTGTGGGCTGACGAGAATCCGCACGCAATTGTGCAATCACGTCATCAACACAGATTTTCTGTGAACGTTTGGGCAGGCATTGTTGGTGATGTCTTGATTGGGCCCCATGTTCTTCCACCTACGCTCAATGGAGCACGTTATCATGATTTCATACGGGATACTCTACCTGTGCTGCTAGAACATGTGCCTTTACAAGTACGACACAACATGTGGTTCATGCACGATGGAGCTCCTGCACATTTCAGTCGAAGTGTTCGTACGCTTCTCAACAACAGATTCGGTGACCGATGGATTGGTAGAGGCGGACCAATTCCATGGCCTCCACGCTCTCCTGACCTCAACCCTCTTGACTTTTATTTATGGGGGTATTTGAAAGCTCTTGTCTACGCAATCCCGGTACCAAATGTAGAGACTCTTCGTGCTCGTATTGTGGACGGCTGTGATACAATACGCCATTCTCCAGGGCTGCATCAGCGCATCAGGGATTCCATCGACGGAGGGTGGATGCATGTATCCTCGCTAACGGAGGACATTTTGAACATTTCCTGTAACAAAGTGTTCGAAGTCACGCTGGTACGTTCTGATGCTGTGTGTTTCCATTCCATGATTAATGTGATTTGAAGAGAAGTAATAAAATGAGCTCTAACATGGAAAGTAAGCGTTTCCGGACACATGTCCATATAACATATTTTGTTTCTTTGTGTGTGAGGAACGTTTCCTGAAAGTTTGGCCGTACCTTTTTGTAACACCCTGTATATGCTTCGGTTCTACTTCTCTGAAAACCCACTGAGTGGTTACGCTTAGGCTGAGCTGATGCAGGTGTTTGTTGAACTTCAGTGATTAAATTTCAGACGCGCTATAATTGCGTGAATCTCCATGATATTTGCATATTATTAGACCATGGTACTCTTGGAATCGTGAGGTGAACTATTGAGTGACTGCCTTTGATTTTAAATATCCGCGATCATTCTTCATGCCAGGCTGATGACAACCAATTCTGAGCATAGGTATCACATTAGTGAGAGAGAGTTTACCATATTTAATTAGTCCATGTAGAGATGCTTACTTTTCTGTGGCATCTACTAGTTCATTTCCAGGTACAACAGAGTGGTCGTTCATCCATACTATCAAGAGATTGCAACTGTTCTTCTGCACCCGAAACACAACGTCGACAATTGTTGTAACTTTGGGGTTGGTACAACTGTTAAGATGATTTATAATTGGGTGTAGGGCTGACATACTATCAAAGTTAGAATTGGAAGGAAAATCAGCATTGGCCGTATTTTGTTGTTTTATTGTCAGCAAAATCGATTTTCGGTCACATAGTGACCATCCTCAGTGCTGTAAAGTACAGTTAAAATTGGTAGGCACTGGTATCAAGCTATAACCACAAGCTTAGAGCGATCACATAAAATGACGTCTGGTCTAAACGTCAGTGGAATGTCGGTTATGACATATGAACGCAAGGAAAACACAACGCCCAGTCCGTGAGCGGAGAAAGTCTCCGGCCAGGTGGGGAATCGAACCCGGGCTCATCCGGTTAGCAATTCGCCGCACAGTTACCGAGGCGGACGAACGGCTGCTTGAAACATACATGCACCGCTCCACGGAAAGGGGCAGGGCGATGTCATCTTCAAGCAGGATAAACGTCCGTGTCACAAGGCAAGAACTGTGCTACAGTGGTTGGAGAAGCACGATGATGAACTCACGTTGATGCCTTGCCCACCAAATTCGTTTGATCTGAACTTGATGGAGCACATCTACGCCACGCTCTGGAGCCAGCTATACACTGAAAAACCTCTTGCCCGTAGTTTTCGGGAATTGTGTGCTTGCGCGCAGTCCGGAACCGCGGGGCTGCTACGGTCGCAGGTTCGAATCCTGCCTCGGGCATGGATGTGTGTGATGTCCTTAGGTTAGTTAGGTTTAATTAGTTCTAAGTTCTAGGGGACTTATGACCACAGCAGTTGAGTCCCATAGTGCTCAGAGCCAATTGTGTGCTTGTGCGCAGACATCTGGTGCCATATACCTCCGGGAAGCTACCACGGACTTCTGGAATCCATGCTACGCGGAATCGCTGATGTATTGCGTTCCAAAGATGGACCAACACGCTATTAAGCAGACGATCATAATGTTTCAGCCCATTAGTGTAGGTAGAAGATACAGTTTGTACAGGCTGATCTTAGATGCCTGTCAAATGTAACAGCCTTCTGACTTACCACAGAAGCTTTTCGTATTCTGTTTCCTAATACTTGCTGTTTAGTGAAATGAAATGTCGTGTGGCTATGGCCTCCCGTCGGGTAGACCGGTCGCCTGGTGCAAGTATTTTCAGTTGACGCCACTTCGGCGACTTGCGTGTCGGTGGGAATGAGATGATGACAACAAAATACCCAGTCGCTGAGTGGAGAAAATCTCCGACCCAGCCGGGAACGAACCCGGGCCCCTTGCGCTGACCACACAACTATCGCGGCAGACTGCTGTTTAGTGTTGTGCGTGGAGACAGTGCTACCCAAGTACTGGAATTACCCACCACATCCTTCTATACTGTTAGCAAAAAAATAAGGAACATGCTTATTTTCACGCGTCGTAGGCATGTGCATTACAATGAATGCGAAAACACACTTAGGTGACGTTTGTGGACCGGTAATTTCTTGTTTCATGCTAACTCCATTCGTTCTTAATAGGCGTGCAAGACGACGATAATTTCTTACAGCTAGACATCTACAGGTTCATTCCATGATGGCCGGCCGCTGTGGCCGAGCGGCTCAGTCCGGAACCGCACTGCTGCTACGGTCGCAGGTTCGAATCCTGCCTCGAGCATGGATGTGTGTGATGTCCTTAGGTTACGTTAGGTTTAAGTAGTTGTAAGTTTAGGAGACTGATGACCTGTGATGTTAAGTCCCATAGTGCTTAGAGCCATTTGAACCATTCCATGATGATGTTACAAGCTATCAGGGATGATGAAAAAGCCTGGTATACATGGGCTCTAAAATGCATAAATTTAGAGAGATCAGCACCTGACGAGAAGGACAGATGTGTTTCGCAATAGCGAAGATGCTCAAGTGCTCTTGTATATCAAAGAAAGGCAATTGCCAGAAACGCTCGTGAGCGTGAAGTGTCAGCTACAAGCTTGACCGTGGACACTTAATTTCGAGACACAACATTTTACACATACAATCATTACAGTAACGAAATAGGTCTTGGAGAAAAGTCCAGACCGCCAATCTGACCCGGATTTGCTGCTTTTCGCCAACAGTTGCTTTAACAATTAGGCTGTCTTCAACAGCCAAAATATATACTTTGTCGATGAGTAAGCCATGGTCTTCCACATACTCAGTTCCCCCAGTGATGCTGTTTTCAGATAACCTGCAGGACAACCTGTGCTAGTAGCGCGCGCGCCCTTGTGTGTGTGTGTGTGTATTCTGAACGCAAAGGAAGTTTTGGTCATTATTAGTTGTACTACATTATGAATTTACCTATCTTGCTTCAAACTAGTTATAGATATTTCCATTTCGAATATTCGATACTACTGTAGTTGGAAAAAGCCTTAGAGCAATAAAAATTTCAATCAGCGATAAAATAATTGAACAGGTAACAGACTTTACGTCTGTGGTAACACGTTTCGCAGTTTGCAAACAGCACAAACATAGAGACAGATTTAACAATACACAAGACAACAACATTATTTTCAGAACAACCATCCGATTTTACAAGGTTATATCGTTTACATGCGCAGGAATATTCAGCAATGTTTTTGTGGCGTAATAACTGATGCATTAAATTTCGGCGGTGCTGCCACATAAAATCTCCCCCCTTCTTTTCTTCTTCTTCTTCTACTACTACTACTACTACTATTTCGGCCATCTTGTACAACGACTACATTGACATCTAGCTACATACTCAGTAAGCCACCGTACGGTGCACGGCACTACCACTTCGTTTCCTGTTCCACTCGCAAATAGAACGAGGGATAAACAACTGTTTAATGCTTCCGTGAGAGTCCTAATTTCTCGCATCTTATTTTTGCGATACTGAGGCGAAATGTACGTTGGCGGTAGTAGAATCGTTCTGCAGTCAGCCTCGAATGCCGGTGCTGTAAATTTCCGCAATAGTACTTAGCGAAAAGAGCATCATCTTCCCTCCAGGGATTCCCATTTGAGTTCACGAAGCGTCTCCGTAATGCTTGTATGCTGATCGCACCTACCGGTAAAAAATGTAACAGCACGCCTCTGAATTGGTTCGATATCTTCCTTTAATCAGATCTCATTGAAATTCCAAGTTCTCCAACAGTACTCAACGATGGGCTACAGTAGCGTTCTATACTTCATGTCGTCTATAGATGAGCTACACTTTCCCAAAATTCTCCCAATAAAACGAAGTCGAGCATTCGCCTTTGCTACCATCAACGTCAAGTGCCCATTCCATTTCATATCGCTTTGCAACGTTACTTCTAGATATTTAATAGACGTGACGGTGTCACGCAGTACGCTACTAATGCCGTATTCGAACGTTAAAGGATTGTTTTTACTACTCATTCGCATTAACTTAACATTTTTCTACATTTTTCTACATTTAGGGCGAACTGCTATTCATCACGTCATCTTGTATATTCCTGTAGTCAGTTGTCGATGACACCTTCTCGGACATTATAGCATCACAAGCAAACAGCCTTAACTTGCTGCTCACCCTGTCCGTCATTTCATTATGTACATGGAGAATAATAGCGGCCCTATCACACTTCCCTGGGGCACTCCTGACGATACACTTGTCTCTGACGAATACTCACCGTCGAGGACAATGTACCGGGTTCTGTTAATCAGGAAGTCTTAGAGTCACTCACAGTGTGGAACCCTAAACTGTATGGACGGCCTTCAACAGTCTATAGTGGGGCACCGTGTCGAATGCTTCCCGAAAATCTAAGAATATGGAATCTACCTGTTGGCCCTCCACCCATGGTTTGCAGGTGTGCATGTGAGAAAAGGGCGAGCTAAGCTTCGCACGAACGATGCTTGCTAAATACGTGCTGATTTGTAGTCAGAAGCATCTTCAGAGGGAGCTTACCGACTGAAGGCACAGTACTCGTTCCGTCTTTTTAAATCACAAGTGCACAAGCGCCAGAAGCTGCATTCCCAAAATTTGGTGTATTCAGACAATAGTCGAACACTCCTCATATCTTCGCGAGCATATTTGTAATTACTGCATTCATTGCTGTCGCTGTGCAGCGTTGCTGTTTACCCAAACTTATAGGAAGGGAGGCACATAGATGGCGTCTTTCACAACTCCCAAGGAAGAAAAATGACATACCATCGAGGCCAATGGTAAAATGCGAGATCCGTAAACCCCTTTACGCTGTATGAGGTACAGTGTCGTATGAAAAACACGCCATTCAGTTGTAACTGAATTGCAGCCGTTGGAAAGAGAACGCAAACTGCATTTTGTCGCTGTCTTATCGCCAAACGAATAGGCGTACGTTGGGTAATGACTTTAACAAGGTGTGACCACACAGCAATCGGGTTTTCGAATTTTTTTGTATCTATGGTACGTGAAGTTCAGAAATGAAATATTAACCCCACTGAATACGTTGACGCAGCTCTCAAAAATTCTCGAGAAAATCGACTTTGAAGTTTTTCGGCCGTCTGTAATGTGCTAAAGTAACGTCAATTTCTACTGACGGGCCGCGTGGCTATGTGATAGAACGCTCGCCGTCACGCGGGGGTTTTAAGTTCGATTCCCAGCTGATGGAAATTTTTAAACTGAGGTGAATGTTCTACTAGCAATTCCGTGAAAAATAATATACATACAGAAAGTAAAAAGTTAGTGGCGCTCGAGATTGGTAACCAATGTTTCGAGTCTCGTTACGCCATTTAAATATAAAATTCAACAAATTTATGCAGATTAAGAGATATCTAATTGCTGTTTTTATGAAAAATGCACGTCTTCTTACTTATAATTACATATCGCATGCAAACATACAGTTTTCATTGCAAATATAAATTCTTAATTACTTATCTTTCCTATAAGAGATTGTTTAAATTGAAAACAGTCACATATTAAATTCTTTTTCATCCTTATGAATTTTACGCTTCATGGAAATGTTCGTGGAACAAGTATCTATATTTAAAATTTTGGCACGGCTGGGAATAGAACCCGTGACACACACGCGTTTTAAAAACAGGCGGAAATCATCAAAGTCGATTTTGTCGAACATTTTTGAGAGTTGCACCGAACTATTCTGGGGGATTAATATTTGAGTTATGAACATCCCTTACCGTAAGTATAAAAAAATTTCAAAAATCCTGTTGCGTTGTGGACCCCTAGTAAGCGAACGAGTGAACCCGACGCAGCACGGAAAGTCGTACATAACTGCATGAACAACTGGCGCCAAGGTAAACTTTTGTTTCGATGCGTAAGTTAAAATTCTTCCCAGGTTATTATTTTCGTTCATCTTGGAGATAGTTTTGTGAAATCAGATGACTCTTTTCAAACACGCTTTATTATCAGGTAGAAATGTAGCGATTAGACGTTTTCAAATATGGTATGTAATTAGACTCTTCAAGAGCAGGCGGATTGATCAAAGAATAAATAATAAATGACAATGAAGAGAGGGGAGAGGATAGTGGGGCGCCTTTTATGACGCTAGACGTGGTGAAAACCGTAGTTGGAGAGGTGACTGATGGAAATAATCTTAGGGACAGACGCAAATACTAGTCTAAGAGTGTTAGAGAAGGAATAGTAAATATTTTAGGACGCGGTAGGTTAGAGTAATTAAAATAAAAAATTACATATAACACGTGTAAAATTTTGTTTGCTAACCGAGATAAAGTTAGTTACAGAGGGACGTTCTCGCTTCGCGTGTTGGCACTCCAGATTCGATGGGTTCATTCATCGATTGTCACTTCACTTTAAAGTTCATGTTATAAAGTTGTGCTTTAGCTTGCATTACTGAAGTTCTCTGAAATGAGTTGTGAGGTATGATAGGCAACAACATATGTGGAGACACATGATCAAGCTCTCTTGTCTGTGAATGTATCGTATGGTATAATTGACAAACGATTGATTGGGCCTGTTTTATTACTGTCGTCCCAAAGGCCTCCGTTATCTAGAATTTCTTGAAAACGAGCTACTAGCTTTATTGGAAGAGGTTCCTTTGGCTACGAGCGGGGATATGATCTTCCAGCCAGAAGGGATACACATTCGCCGGAAGAAGGATGGGCAGAAATGGTCACATTTGTTGGCTAACAAGTTCCCCGAACTTTGCCACTTTAGATTTCAGCCTGCGAGGATGATTGAAAGGAGATAAGGAGATGTCTACAAAGAAAAAGTAAACACATGACACAAGGTGAGTGAAATATTTCTTTGGATTGCATTCTAAAAATTGTAAAAACGTCAAAAAAAGTTTTGCATCACTTTGATTCCCAGAACTCCTGAAGATAGACGTTGACGGTGGATATTGTATCGCAGACACAGTCCCTTTGGGGGGGGGGGGGGGTTGTAAACAACCATGCATGAGCAGCGCCTATTAGACGAAGGGGGTCCTCCGCATTGTTACTTTGTGCCACGAAGGGCTCTCAAACAAGGGAAATGTCCAGGCGTCTCGGAGTGAATCAAAGCGATGTTGTTCGGACATGGAGGAGATACAGAGAAACAGGAACTGACGATGACATGCCTCGCTCAGGCCGCCCAAGGGTTACTACTGCAGTGGATGACCGCTACCTACGGATTATGGCTCGGAGGAACCCTGACAGCAACGCCAGCATGTTGAATAATGCTTTTTGTGCGGCAACAGGACGTCGTGTTACGACTCAAACTGTGCGCAGTAGGCTGCATGATGCGCAACTTCACTCTCGACGTCCATGGTGAGGTCCATCTTTGCAACCACGACGTTACGCAGCGCAGTATAGATGAACCCAACAACATACCGAATGGACCGCTCAGGATTGGCATCACGTTCTCTTCACCCATGAGTGTGGCATATGCCTTAAACCAGACAATCGTCGGATACGTGTTTGGAGGCAACCCGGTCAGGCTGAACGCCTTAGACAAACGGTCCAGCTAGTGCAGCAAGGTAGAGGTTCCCTGCTGTTTTGCGGTGGCATTATGGGCCGACGTACGCCGCTGGTGGTCATGGAAGGCGACGTAACGGCTGTCCGATACGTGAATGCCATTCTCCGGCCGATAGTGCAGCCATATCGGCAGCATATTGGCGAGGCATTCGTCTTCATGGACCAGATTTCGCGCACCATCGTGCACATCTTGTGAGTGACTTTCTTCAGGATAACGACATCGCTCGACTAGAGTACCCATCATGTTCTACAGACATGAACCCTATCGAACACGCCTGGGATAGACTGAAAAGGGCCGTTTATGGACGACATGACCCACCGACCACTCTGAGGGATCTACGGCGAATCGCTGTTGAGGAGTGTGACAATCTGGAGCAAGAGTGCCTTGATGAACTTGTGGATAATATGCCACGACGAACACAAGCATGCATCAATGCAAGAGGACGTGCTACTGCGTATTAGAGGTACCGGTGTGTACAGCAATCTGGACCACCACCTCTGAAGGTCTCGCTGTGTGGTGGTACAACATGCAATGTGGTTTTCATGAGCAATAAAAAGGGCGGAAATGATATTTATGTTAGTCTCTATTCCAGTTTTCTGTACAGGCTCCGGAACTCCAAAACAACTACAATAAGTGAAATGGAATATTAAAAAGAAACTATAGAAAATAATGTTAAAAAATAAACGTAAACTTCAACAATGTTATATCAAAACAGGATTGTATACGTGTCAAGTAAAGAATTTCGATTATTCCCTAATGTAAAAAAAGCAAGAATAAACAGAGCACGTTCTTTAAGCCACACAGTGAAAAATTAAAATGTAATGAAACTGCAACATGACAACGATTCGGCGCATGCAGTCCAAATGTATTAGTTTAATAGCACCAAAATGTTATTACGAGCCCGCATCTCGTGGTCGTGTGGTAGCGTTCTCGCTTCCCACGCCCGGGTTCCCGGGTTCGATTCCCGGCGGCGTCAGGGATTTTCTCTGCCTCGTGATGGCTGGGTGTTGTGTGCTGTCCTTAGGTTAGTTATGTTTAAGTAGTTCTAAGTTCTAGGAGACTTATGACCACAGCAGTTGAGTCCCATAGTGCTCAGAGCCATTTGAACCATTTTGTTATTACGAAACCAGAGTCGTTCAGTATTATCCTCCTCAAGGATACTGAAATAGACTACACCGTCTAGCGATAGAACTTCCAGTAAGTTGAAAAAGAGAGGGCGAGATGTATACGTGTATATGATAAATCCTTTCCCTCGAAAATTTCTCTCCTTCATACCTTCCCTGTGTTACCACAGATGACGTGTAACTTATCTCATTTGCACTATGGCTGCAGTACATGCGAGGTGCCTATTTCCTTCCACGGCCCTGAGTGGAATGCATAAGTTGTAATTAATGTCCCTCAACTTGCAGTCTTCTATAGTAGTTGTCCGCTGCGCAGAAAACAGCACGTAGTTCGTGAATCCGTTATCATGAGACTGTGATAAACTCTTAACGAGGAACTGATATTTTAAAAATAATTAAATTTCCAATTAGTTTGTTTATACTGGATGCCAATAGCTTTCTATTAAGAGAATACGAGAAACTGCGCGCAATTATATTCCACTTGATGAATCACAAATAATTTTCAATATTCGCACTTTCGTACAAACAAAACGATGAACTGCCTAGTTCATAATTACTATCAAACTGTTCTAGTTATACATTCAAATAACAAGAGATTGTTAATTATGTCCGTAACCGATCCCGACTGAGGCAAAAAACACATCTGTTCGCCGAGACTGCCGAACAGGCTCTGATTTGCAAACTAGACATTGCTAATTAAGTCTTAACTCATACTGACCACGGCAGACAACATGTCTGTCCCTCGACACTGCCGAACCAGCGCTGATCTTACAGCCGATCCATTTCGCTCGCTATCTAAGTTAGGCGTGATCCGAAGATCTCCGAAGTGCTTCGTCAGCCTTTTCATCTAACTATTGTTTTTTATACTGTTGCTGATGAACGCTTTTGAAATAATAGACTGATAGCCTGCTGTTGAGAGATGATTGAACATGAAATACAAATAAA
This sequence comes from Schistocerca serialis cubense, assembly GCF_023864345.2. Lineage (NCBI taxonomy): Eukaryota > Metazoa > Arthropoda > Insecta > Orthoptera > Acrididae > Schistocerca > Schistocerca serialis. The sequence goes on from NC_064640.1 coordinate 553,461,639, forward strand.
TTAACTGTTTAGTTTTTCTAATATTAATAACAGATCATCATTCTGGCGCACAACTTCCGAACGCAGCAGCCAGTCTCGGAGAATGATCGCAATTTAGGCGGTCTTTCTCACGATACCCGTACCGAACCAACCACCTGTCATAAGTACCTCACACCACATTATGTCATCTTGCCACTGCTGCCTTCTCAACTGCTCTAAAACGAGCCGGCCGCGGTGGCCGAGCGGTTCTAGGAGCTTCAGTCCGGAACCGCGTGACTGCTACGGTCGCAGGTTCGAATCCTGCCTCTGGCATGGATGTGTGTGACGTCCTTAGGTTAGTTAGGTTTAAGTAGTTCTAAGTCTAGGGGACTGATGACCTCAGATGTTAAGTCCCATAGTGCTCAGTGGCATTTGAACCATTTTTGAAGCTCTAAACCGAATATGATGGCTGTAAAGCCAGAAATATTACAAACTCGTTAGGTAGTAGCAGAAAACTAATATAGTTCGCACTGGAACGAATCTTTCACTCTTCAGCGGAGTATGCATTGTTTCGAAATTTCTTGGCAGATAAAAACTGTGTGTCGGACCGGGATTCGAACCTGGGACCTTTCGTCTTTCGTGGGTAGTGTTCCTCCGACAGCCCTATCAAAGCACAAGTCACAACCCGCCCTTACAGCTGTTCTGCCAGTACTTTTCTCCTAACTCCTAAACGTTATAGAAGTGCTACATACTTTGCGGGACTAGCACTCTTTTAGAAAAGGATGAGAAAAATGACTTAACTCACAACCCAGGTCATAGAGCATGAAGTTCCACTCCGCAGCGGAGTGGCAGATTACGACTGTGTGGTACACCGGGACTCGAAGACTCGAACTTGACCTCGCCCCTGTGCTCTTACCGTCGTAGCTATCCGAGCGCGATGCAGAACATAAATAGCCGAAGTCACGGGTTCGAGTCTCGGTCTAGCGTACAGTTTTAATCCGCCAAGAAGTTTCAACACATGATGCTTCCAGTGGATATCAGTTTTTACGATGAGGTGCAAAGTCTACGAAAACTGGAGTAAAAGAATTGAATCACAGATAATCTTTCCCAAGAGATTCCCCTCTCCATGGCGATGAATATTGCTAGTGAGCTGCAGTTATCAAGTGTGGAAAACCAGTAACAAAAACGATCTCTTCACGAATGTGTCTGCCAAATCTTGGAAGAAGACCCTCGTGAGACCATCACATGCCACGATCGATTTCTGTCTGGAAGAGGTAAGGGCTGTGTCGCAGAGCGAGAGTTGTTTTTCTGTGCAGACACAAAGAAGCGGAGACGGCAGCAAGCAGCGGGAGCGGTCGGAGGCCCTAACGCGGTTAGACGCTAATCAGGTCCATTACCTGCTCAAAGCAGCCTCATTTCATTAGCCCCTGTTTACACGGCCGAGGCTAATGTAATATTACGGCCCGCCCGTGTCTCATTGATGGAATTAAATTCCTCACATCCTCGAGATGGTGCTCTAAGGGACGAAACACTGTCCTCCGCTAACGTCGTGCGCTGGTCACGACTACTTCTCCCTTCCCCCCTTCCCTCCCGCATTGTGTGTGTGTGTGTGTGTGTGTGTGTGTGTGTGTGTGTGTTGTGTGTGTCACACGAGAGAGAGACCCACGTTTCGGTCAAATTGGCGACACAATTGTCGCATTTGTAGTACAGCGTTTATAGGGACATGGTTACGGCAATATGTGGCAGCAATAGTGTTGCCGTCAACATTGCTGCAATGAGGCTGCAGTACACGGAAATACTGCGAGATGATCCAGAAATATTGCAGATAGAGCAAGCTGTTTAGGTAGTTACCGAAGTATGACCCAACCGTGTTCCCATCCACTGAGGGTAGAGAATGTTTCGTACGCCAGACCGTATCTATACCTGTTCTTGTGTTTAGATGCTACCCTCCCGCTCTCTACCATGCTACTCCCTTTCTCTCGCGCCGTCAGCGCTGCAGGGCCTAATCACGATGTCCGAGCGGTGAAACAGTATCATTTAGATTCGGGTTCAAAGATGACGTGCACGAGGAGGAACTCTCTTGGCCTCTGTAACGTACATGTGGGGGAACGAGAGAACTAGATATTTCGGAAACGTGATACATACATCTACGGGCAGAACTATGGAAGATGCAACTCCTGTATACAAAGAAAATAGTCTAGAAAAGGAAATTTTCAAAGATATCTTTGTAGTAGATGTGCAGCAGCAAGCAATAATTGTAGTCTACATCGCGTCTGGTAATAAACTGTTTCCTTGTTCATAGGTAGGAAAAAGCCAACTATCATTTCTTTTTTATTACTATATTCACTATTACTAGTCACGTACCAAAATTCTGGTCACGGACGTTATAAAATTCATACTTATCTCACTGTACAGGTGAACAAAAAAAATATTAATATAAACATTCGATTGTTATTTCAGACTTAATTAATTCCTTGAATCATTCCACCAAAGCGTTAAGACATTTGGTACCAAGAGACGCAGCAATGAGAAGCGCACTTTGGAAAGGTATATCAAACACCAGTAGCCAAAAACTGCAGGGTTCTAAACTAATATACTGTCTTTCGTACGCCGGCCGGGGTGGCCGAGCGGTTCTAGGCGCTACAGTCTGGAACCGCGCGACCGCTACAGTCGCAGATTCGAATCCTGCCTCGAGCATGGATTTGTATTAAGTCCTTAGGTTAGTTATGTTTAAGTAGTTCTACGTCTAGGGAACTGATGACCTCAGAAGTTAAGTCCCATAGTGCTCAGAGCCATCTGAACCATTTTTTGTCTTTCGTACTAGCATTCAGCGTGGCGATTCTACTGGAAAATCTGGAATTCTCACAACGTTTTACTTAGAAAAATCGGGGAAAACTGGGGGAATATCAGGAATCTAATAAAATCTCTGGGAATTTTGAGTTTTTATCATAGCATTAAAACTGTATTTTATTGAATTTTATGTCACTTATTTTAAAATACACTCCTGGAAATGGAAAAAAGAACACATTGACACCGGTGTGTCAGACCCACCATACTTGCTCCGGACACTGCGAGAGGGCTGTACAAGCAATGATCACACGCATGGCACAGCGGACACACCAGGAACCGCGGTGTTGGCCGTCGAATGGCGCTATCTGCGCAGCATTTGTGCACCGCCGCCGTCAGTGTCAGCCAGTTTGCCGTGGCATACGGAGCTCCATTGCAGTCTTTAACACTGGTAGCATGCCGCGACAGCGTGGACGTGAACCGTATATGCAGTTGACGGACTTTGAGCGAGGGCGTATAGTGGGAATGCGGGAGGCCGGGTGGACGTACCGCCGAATTGCTCAACACGTGGGGCGTGAGGTCTCCACAGTACATCGATGTTGTCGCCAGTGGTCGGCGGAAGGTGCACGTGCCCGTCGACCTGGGACCGGACCGCAGCGACGCACGGATGCACGCCAAGACCGTAGGATCCTACGCAGTGCCGTAGGGGACCGCACCGCCACTTCCCAGCAAATTAGGGACACTGTTGGTCCTGGGGTATCGGCGAGGACCATTCGCAACCGTCTCCATGAAGCTGGGCTACGGTCACGCACACCGTTAGGCCGTCTTCCGCTCACGCCCCAACATCGTGCAGCCCGCCTCCAGTGATGTCGCGACAGGCGTGAATGGAGGGACGAATGGAGACGTGTCGTCTTCAGCGATGAGAGTCGCTTCTGCCTTGGTGCCAATGATGGTCGTATGCGTGTTTGGCGCCGTGCAGGTGAGCGCCACAATCAGGACTGCATACGACCGAGGCACACAGGGCCAACACCCGGCATCATGGTGTGGTGAGCGATCTCCTACACTGGCCGTACACCACTGGTGATCGTCGAGGGGACACTGAATAGTGCACGGTACATCCAAACCGTCATCGAACCCATCGTTCTACCATTCCTAGACCGGCAAGGGAACTTGCTGTTCCAACAGGACAATGCACGTCCGCATGTATCCCGTGCCACCCAACGTGCTCTAGAAGGTGTAAGTCAACTACCCTGGCCAGCAAGATCTCCGGATCTGTCCCCCATTGAGCATGTTTGGGACTGGATGAAGCGTCGTCTCACGCGGTCTGCACGTCCAGCACGAACGCTGGTCCAACTGAGGCGCCAGGTGGAAATGGCATGGCAAGCCGTTCCACAGGACTACATCCAGCATCTCTACGATCGTCTCCATGGGAGAATAGCAGCCTGCATTGCTGCGAAAGGTGGATATACACTGTACTAGTGCCGACATTGTACATGCTCTGTTGCCTGTGTCTATGTGCCTGTGGTTCTGTCAGTGTGATCATGTGATGTATCTAACCCCAGGAATGTGTCAATAAAGTTTCCCCTTCCTAGGACAATGAATTCACGATGTTCTTATTTCAATTTCCAGGAGTGTACTTACTATTTAAAAGTGTGTTAATTATATGAATATTATTCTATATAAATCATCGATGTTTGAAAACCTGTGGTTAAACTACTGCTTCTGACTGGTATATACACTAATGAGCCAGAACATTATGACCACCTACCCAATAGCCAGTATGTCTACCTTTAACAGGGTAACAGCGGCGCGCATCGTGACGTGGAAGCAACGAGGCGTTGAAAGGTCGCTGAAGGGAGTTGATACGTCTTCACACTCAAGTCACCTTACGGGGTGGGAAGGGGGGGAGGGGAGAGCGATGAGCTCTGAACTCTGATCTCTGATGCTACGTTCAATCACACCCCGCAGGTGTTCGATCGGGTTCAGATGTGGCGAGTTGGGGGCCAGCACATCAATTGGAACTCGCCACTGTGTTCCTCGAACCATTCCATCACACTCCTGGCCTTGTGACATGGTGCATTATGTTGCTGAAAAATGCCACTGCCGTCAGGAAACGTGATCGTCATGAAGGGGTGTACGTGGTCTGCAACCAGCGTACGATACTCCTTGGCCGTGGTGGTGCCTTGCACGAGCTCCACTGGACCCATGGATGCCCACGTGAATGTCCGCAGCGCATAATGGAGCTGTTACCAGCTTGTCTCCGTCCCGCAGTACAGGTGTCAAGGAGCTGTTAGCCTTGAAGACGACAGGTTCGCTCCCTCCCATCGGTATGATGATGACGGTATCGGGATGCATCAGACCAACCAACGCTGCGCCACTGCGCCAACGTCCTGTGCCGAGGATCACGTGCCCTATCCAGTCATAGCTGCCGATGTCGTGGTGTTAACATTTGTACATGCATGGGTCGTCGGCTGCGGGGGCCCATCGTTCCGGGTGTTCGGTGCGCAGTGTTTTCAAACGCACTTATACTCTGTTCTGTTTTACCAGTCTGCCCAGCCTAAGACATCTGTAAAGATGGATGGCCGCCCAACCCCATGACGTATGGACGTGATTTCACCTTAGTTTCGCTACGTGATGAAGACACCACAGCACTTCTCGAACACCCGACAAGTAGCGCATTTTCCGAAATGCTCGTGTCGAACCTCCAGGTCATCACAATCTGCCGTCGGTCAAACTCAGATAGATCGCACTCCTTCCCCTTTCTGCACACCGAGAGCACGCTCACTGATACTACATGCAACATTCCTCGCCAGGCGACGCTGCTATCACCTGGACGGATTTATATCGATTGTAGGCCGGTGGTCATATGTTCTGGCTGATCGGTTTAGCTCAACTGGGAAGAAAGAAGGATCGTTATTGTGGTATGCTGTCCTGCCCTGCCCACCTCCTCCGCACTCACCATAAATTTATCACGAGCTTCTTGGCACCATCTTCCTCCTCATAGGTCTAGCGGTTCTAGGCGCTCAGTCCGGAACCGCGCGACTGCTACGGTCGCAGGTTCGAATCCTGCCTCGGGCATGGATGTGTGTGATGTCCTTAGGTTGGTTAGGTTTAAGTAGCTCTGAGTTCTAGGGGACTGATGACCACAGATGTTAAGTCCCATAGTGCTCAGAGCCATTTGAACCATTTGAACCTCCTCATACTTGGAATTCGTAGGGAATTTTTGTACAAAGTTTGACCAGCCACCCTGTCATTGCTCTTACCAAATCTCAGACGAATTACTTTTACAGTATGCTGAAAACAGTGTTCTGCGAGTCGTTCACTTAGGCACCAATAAAACTGGCCACCCTCACACATTTCTAAGTCCAGCCATCACCACGACCTAGCAACTCTGTAGAATGCGGAAGTTTCTGGGGAAAGTGTTGTTTTCCCCTGAAGCTGTTACAGTGTTGTATCTGCTCGTGGTCTGGTAGCAAACGTCGTGCAATGTAGACTCACAAGAAGTCGCATTTCGAATCCACTCCTTCCTTTTTTTAACCGGATTTCGGCTGTCTGTTAAAAGATATCAGAGTAATGTAATCACAATTTGCTTCACTTTCTAACCCATCATAATTGCAAAAACTTTCAGAAAAATTTCTGCTAAAGAGTCCGTGGCTGCCTCAAGATAAGAACAATTCATGCTCGAATGTTTCCTCTCCTTACAGCAGCTACCGCCCAGACGCCACCAGCTGCAGTCTCAACAGGTGACCAACACGCGGCATTGGGCATGTATCTGCTCTCGCATTCATAAACACAATTTTTTCTATTGTACTTTGATTTTCCGTTTGCAATAACTTTCATAAACCGAGTGAACATCGTGCAGTATTACAACAAGAGTAGGTTGCTATGATTGCACTTAGAATGGTAATTATCTCATTTGAAGCTCCTATGTGTGTCTTGCAGTTGCGTACTGGATTTTGCATGCTTGAATCTTATTATCGTTGTTTAAACGTTATAGTCGTAACTGTAGAAAAGTCTATCATTTGCGGCATATTGTTCGCTTTGGGTTTAATAGACGAGTGAAGGCAGCAGAGGCAGCTCAAGACAATTCTGTGTGTATGTGTGTGGGGGGGGGGGGGGGGGGGGAAGTGCGTGCTATCGGGCAAATTATGTCAGAAAAGAATTTCCTTCTTTCAAGAAAAATCGTTCTCGCATGCATAATTTTCCGCTTTCAGGAAGAATTGGTACCATTTACTTTAGTGCGACGTTGGCGTTTAATCGGCAAGGTTCAGAAGTCGGGTGTAGGAGTCCTGAATGCTCTCATTCAAGGTAACGTGTAAGTTGTGATTATTACTGCATTTTTCATGAACAGCAACAGTTCACTTATTGAGCATTCCTTTGCAATATTGTGTTATTGTTTCTGGTGATGAGTTACGATGACTTTCTGTTAATTTCGTAAGAACAGATGAAATTGGCAGAGAAATGTGTTCGAACAAAGGGCAGTGTGAAAATATTTTGCATCTGGTGGCACAAATAGGGTGATGTGCACTTCATCCACAGGGGTGTGTCCATCGCAGCTAGATACCTCTTGGCCACAGTGTTAGGAAAACTATAAACGAAACTGAAAGTGTTGGTACTACACGATAATGCACTCAGTTGATTTCACAAATAAAGTATTCAGGAAGTTGTTTGGGAAGTTGACACTCACACACTTATTCTTCTGATCTTGGGCCCTCAGATGTTTACCTTTCCTGCTCTTAAATAAAAAACTGTCAAGAAAATTCTGTTCCATATTTGTTGTTTAGTTCAATAAACTAATGGAAAAATGATATTTTAATATGCACTGTACTAATACAAATGAATTACAACTTACCACAATAACCTTAGACGAAAATGTATTTTAATAAACAGTAAAGTATCTGTAATGTGAGCGCGTCTTAAGTGGCTCGCGTTTCTAAGATTTACACACTTTGGACTTCGAAGTTCTGTCTGTTTACGTGTTGCGCTGTCAAACTATAGTAGTATGGAAATGTTGCAATTTGTGTAGACTCATAAAGGAACCCCATTAATAAATTATGTAGTGCATAATTTCAGCAATAAAAATGTGTACTCACAAAAACCAAATATTATGCAAGCAGGAGGAGAAAAAGGCACTATGAAATGTGCAGTATCACAAGTTTTTCGTCTTCACGCCACGCTTTACTGGAAGTACCAAGAAGGATTACGATGGGAACGTTTTCTTAAGATTTCCTTATTTTTCTTCTATCTAGCTTCTTGTAGCTCTTGTCACAGAACAGGTAAAAAGTTAGCTTTCAGCGAGATGGGAGATGGGAGACGGGAGCTAAGATAGCGCTCACTTTTCAGCGTGGCCCCATTACCCCAGAGCTAGTGAAGAAGTGTGCCATTTGTCTCTCCCTTATTGCCCCAGGCCCTACACGTTGTCGAGGTTGTTTCGCCTATGCTGCAGAAGTTTCGTTGGGAAGCACTTATAAATCCTCCATACATTAACGATCTCCTCCCAAGCAATTTCCGTATTTTTGAAGCCCCGAGGAAAGACATTTGTGGCAGTTAGTTTGCTTTGGACAAAGAGGGGCACGCCTGGATACGATCGTGGTTCCGGAACCGACAAACATTTTTCCGTGAAGGCATTGGCCGTCTTGTCTCACAGTGGGAAATTTATTAACAGTTACGGTGATTATTTTTTAAATAATACACAGTTTATTTTAAACTTACTGGCAGATTCAAACTGTGTGTCGGACCGAGACTCGAACTTGGGGCCTTTGCCTTTAGCGGGCAAGTGCTCTACCAACTGAGCTACCTAAGCACGACTCACGCCCCGTCCTCACAGCTTCACTTCTGCCAGTACCTCGTCTCCTACCTTCCAAACCTTACAGAAGCTCTCCTGCGAACCTTGCAGAACTAGCACTCCTGAAAGGAAGAATATTGCAGAGACATGGCTTAGCCACAGCCTGGGGGATGATTCCAGAATGAGATTTTCACTCTGCAGCGGAGTGTGCGTTGATATGAAACTTCGTGGCAGATTAAAACTGTGTGCCGGACCGAGACTGGAACTCGGGACCTTTGCCTTCTGCAAGGTTCGCAGGAGAGCTTCTGTAAGGTCCTGAGCTCGAGTCTCGGTCCGGCACACAGTTTTCATCTGCCAGGAAGTTTCATATCAGCGCACACTCCGCTGCAGAGTGAAAATCTCATTCTGGCACAGTTTACTTACTTCTTACCCACCTGTCTCCTTTTTTGTTTTGTTTTTACTGCCTCTTATATTTATCTAGAATCTGTAGCGCAGTATATAGTCTCACATCACAGGAAAAGAACTCATGTCACTCCTCTTTCGAAAAGGGTGAAAGTGGGATGCAGAAAATTACAGATTAGTTTTCCTGAAGAGATACTAGAGCACTTTTTAAGCTCAGACAGTATGACTGTCCCAGACGGGAAGCAAGCGCCTCTCAAAGAATCAGCACGAATGCAGGAAAAACGATCGTTTGGAACACAGTTTGCTCTGTTCATACGCGGCATCTTGCCACAGTATATGTTGGTGAACAGAACTGCTAACCAAAATACAGTGTGTCTTTGCAAAAGCGTAGTTGACTAGATGAATATTTGGTTTATAGACCGAATAAGCCATACTGGACGGCGAATGTTCCACAGAAACGAAAGAAACATCGGGTGTGCCCTAAGTATGCGTAATATGAGCTCGAATGTTCTCAATATACTTTACGTTGCATCAGAAGGGATCAGCAGCATTGTTCGCAGCAGACTGTTCGCTAACGATGCTATTGTGTACGGGAATGTTTCGTCGTTGGACGATCGTAGACAACTGCAGAAAAACTTGAACCAAATTGTCATTTGGTTTAATGATTGGCAGCGCTCTTTAAATGTGGGTATTGCAAGAAAATCCCTTTAACAAAGGTAAAGATCTCAGTAGTACCAGATTACAAGAGTAAGGATGAAAATCGGTCATGTCACTTCGTGTAATTATTTCGTGGTAGCACCAAAAAGCGATATGAAACAAGACGATCACGTAGATTCAGTGTAAAGCACTCTTCATGCGGGGCGAGGCAGCTAACATTGAAGTGGAAATTCAACGTCACGTGACACAGCGCCACCGGTACACGGGACAAACTGGTTAACGTCGTCTTCATTTGGCTCGTAAACCACGTAGTTTGTTTACGATAATGGACTCGCGTAAAATCCCACACTAGCTCTATTAAAATGCACATTTCGTCTCTTGTCCATATGCCAGTAATGTTGTCTTCTTTGTGGCATAATAAATATCCGTGATTATGTAGTAAGACAAAAAGAAAACATGCATGTCTGGTCAGTAAGGACATTAGCTTATAAAAGTTCAAAAATGGCTCTGAGCACTATGGGACTTAACATCTGTGGTCATCAGTCCCCTAGAACTGAGAACTACTTAAACCTAACTAACCTAAGGACATCACATACATCCATGCCCGAGGCAGGATTCGAACCTGCGACCGTAGCAGTCGCGCGGTTCCGGACTGAGCGCCTAGATATAAAAGTTCACAAAATCTAAAAATCTCAATCCTGACAGAGAGCGCACTTACATTTGTTGTGGTTGGCAGGAGAGCCAACACCGTGTTACTAGAGGAAGCCGAAACGCACGCGTTTTAGCTCACGCAGGCTGGTGTGAGGTCTGGAACAGGACAAGGAATTTAGAATTTAGAAAAAACGGACGTAGCTGGTGGAATACTTAACTTAAATCCATTAATGGTGAACGTCGCTCTTGACGGTACATGATTCGCAGTATCAATAGTAACTGGTAATGGCGCCTTGCTAGGTCGTAGCAAATGACGTAGCTGAAGGCTATGCTAACTATCGTCTCGGCAAATGAGAGCGTATTTTGTCAGTGAACCATCGCTAGCAAAGTCGGTTGTACAACTGGGGCGAATGCTAGGAAGTCTCTCTAGACCTGCCGTGTGGCGGCGCTCGGTCTGCAATCACTGATAGTAGCGACACGCGGGACCGACGTATACTAACGGACCGCGGCCGATTTAAAGGCTACCACCCAGCAAGTGTGGTGTCTGGCGGTGACACCACAATATTTACATAACATCCAGTATTACAGAAATTATTATTACTATTATTATTATGTCCGATTAGACCCTGTTGGATCACGCAAAGCCTCTTGATCCTTTTGCCTTTTTTTCCACACTGCTCTCACTTTTTCTGCATGGGCTTTCTTCCTTTCCTCTGTCCATTTTGTTCCTGCTTTCTTCGGAGCTTCTTTCTCTGACTTGACGTCCCATCTGTCAACTTTCAGCTTATTCAGCTTAAATACCTTTCTGACCAAAATATCTCAATAATTTATTTGAGCTTTTTGTAGGTCCTTTTTGGCCTCTTGTATCCAGGGTATAGTTTTAAGTCCATCTATGTATTTAATAATTTTGTGCCTAAGTCTTGTTTTGGGAAGCCTACAGACGTGCCTATAAAACTTAAATCGCCTTTTTCTAATGTCTGCTGCAAGGTTGGGCAATTTCTCAGTTGTTTGACGAGATTGTAGTCTATAGCCCTTTTCTGTTTTCTTTGGCCCTAGTAGCTTTCTGATGATTTTACATTCCTCCTTCAATAAGTTTTCCAGGTCACCTTTTATGTGGACCGTCAGGGTTTCACTGGCATACAGGATTTCAGGTTTTAATACTGTGTTATAGTGCTTAATTTTGGTGTCTTTGGACTAGAATTGTTTGTTGTACACCTTGTAGGTTGCTCCATAGGCTCTCATTAGTTGTTGGAGGTGAATTTTTGTGCTATTTTCTCTCGCCCCGAAGGTTCAAGGACTTCACCTAAGTATTTAAAATATGGGCCTCAATTGATATGATCGTATTTTGTAGTCAAGTTTTGGGTGTCAGTTTTTGTGGCGATAAACTCGGACTTAAGAAAAGATATTTGCAGACCAACTTTTTCTGCACATTCTTTAAGGACTTCAGCCTCTTCGATTGCTGTTATCTCGTCATCCGCTAGTAAGGCTAAGCCTTCAGCAACATCCAAACATGAAATTCTTATGTCATCCTTGACTAGCCCCATCCGTATAGGTTTCCAGCAGTTTTTATTCTTCAATTCCTTTTCCCATTTACAGAAATTATTACTTGAATAAGGAAGTCCCACAACTTATAAAAAACGCGATGGAGACAAAAGAAAATTTGGACACAGCTGGAATCGAACCCCTCACCCCTGTTTCGTAATGTATCACCGCTACCTACTACACAACGCTGAAACTCTGCAGTGAGCGATCTTATATTTTATGCTACAGTTTTCTGAAGGCTTCAGTCACCGATATGTCGTTAATTGACGTGCAATTTTAAAAAAAACCTATCAAAAACGGCAACGTTGTGATGAATCTTCACTGTGCCATTGCCTTAAAACGACGTACTTCATAACAAGCGAGTTATAACAGTAAAATAATAAAATACAAAATTCTATAAACCAATATGGCATTTCCCGTCATTTTGTTTCAACACATGGTACCAATAACGACGCGTTCTCGAGAGATTCAAAGTGATAGTGCTAAGAAACAGCATTTACTCATAGGATTTAAGTTACAACACTCATGAAATATGGGTTGAACTGAGCACGACAAGTACAATACGGCGTCTAGCAAGTTCTGTTTGTAACGCAGAGAACGTTCTTGCTTCTTATTGGTTCTACTTTGCGGGGCACGTGGCCGAAATATCGCCTGACTTAATTTGTGTTTCACGTGACAAAATGACTCAACGTGAAACAACAAGAAGTGACGTCACAAAACTCGTAGAGCGCCAGGTCAGCGTTAGCTAACTCATCCCGTGTGACGAAGGATGGTGAATAAATGGCTCTGAGCACTATGGGACTTAACATCTATGGTCATCAGTCCCCTAGAACTTAGAACTACTTAAACCTAACTAACCTAAGGACATCACACACATCCATGCCCGAGGCAGGATTCGAGCCTGCGACCGTAGCAGCAGCGCGGTTTCGGACTGAAGCGCCTAGAACCGCTCGTCCACAGCGGCCGGCCAAAGCATCTATAAACTAAATCGTATACTAGACGCTAGTGCGGCCAATTTTAGAGTATTATTCCAGTGTATGCAATCCTCATGAAGTCGGTATGACATCAAACGAAGAATTTAAGTGACGCACGGTGACGATGGTAACAGGTCGGTACACTATACTCGAAAGCAAAACAGAAATGCTGGCTAACTGAATTAGGAATCCATGGAAGAAAGACAATGCAGTTCTCGGGAAACACTGTTTCATAAATTTAGAGAACTTGTATTTGAAGGCCATTTTGCTCCCACCACCGAATTTCACTCCTATGCATCATGAGAATGAGATACACGCAGATGTTGATGTGGCGTTAATCCGATTTCAAGATGGACTTAATTTAGTTATGCTGTGTCGGTGTGCCACACAATGATAGACTGTGTCCGCACATCAGGCGCCCTTTGGTCGACTGGCAACAGCAACTCTGAAATGCAAACTACCGCATCGTCTCCGTTACACAGAGCGTACATTTGACGCGGCGGCCAGCTATGTACCTGGTAGCTGCGAATGGCATGTTGTATTTCAAGACGAGTTTGATGGCGCGGCCGCAAACATGCAAACCGATGAACCACAAAGAACGTGGAGAAAAAGGATTCACATTTCTCACTTCTACATCTTGTATTTCGTGGAAACAGGAGCGTCATTTACAAAACTTCATATTACCATTTGTTTGAGGCAAACAATGCTTTACAATGTACTCGTATTCAGTGATGTTAATAAGTCAATCCTCAGTTGCTACACACTGATTAAAACAAAGTTTTAATTAACGTTTGTCACGTGGCACAAACACTGTAGCCACGTTAGCTGTCCGCTGCGCATCTGTTTTAAGACTCCAGCGGCAGGGAGCGGGTTGTCGATAAAGCTGTGTTCACAGTGGCAGCGACAACGGTCGTGAGACACTGTCACCCGAGATCGCCCGATGACATCGGCCGACAACGTGGGCGTAGTGCATCCGATCTCTTCGTCAGTTATTGGCAGAGTCAAGGAGGTTAGGTCAGCATCTGTTTTATGTGTGAAGTGGGTTACATTATAACCTCTTACGGTGGGTGGATACCACGACGCCTCTGTGCTTGGATACGAGTGCTGCGTAGCGGCATTTGCTATTAAAAAAGGCGCCGAAAGCATGTGAATGAGCATTCCTTTCTCGTAAAGAACGTGACGAGTACTATACACTCTGTCCTTAGTTATCGGAATAACCAGAGACGTCTTACGAATATATGAGGGGAAGGGAGAAACGTTTTGTTACATACCGGAGTAATTCGTGGTGACTTTGAAAAGAAAGTTACAAGCACTCTGTTTCGCTGTATTTATTTAAAGTTATGGATACGTACGTCAAAGTGCTCAAAAGGTTCTGAGCACTATTGGACTTAGCAGCTGGGGTCATCAGTGCCCTAGAACTTAGAGCTACTTAAACCTAACTAACCTAAGGACATCACACACATCTATCCCGAGGCAGGATTCGAACCTGCGACCGTAGCAGTCGCGCGGTTCCGGACTGAAGCGCCTAGAACCGATCGTCCACCGCGGCCGGCCCTACGTACGTCAAACTTCACAGTCATTTAGCACTCGAGTGAAAGACAAGCCTAAAGTGTAGCGTGAGATACTCTGAAAACTTAAAGAACTTTAAAGTGGAAATACACACCGTACTCAACATTTCAAACCACTTCATATTAGGCATAACACGCCAGTAAGTAGTAATAATAATTTACAGACAACTAATGACAACTTACCCTAAAAAAGATCCAGTACAGTAGCTATAAGCACACAAGATACGCCACCATTCTCACTTAAACAAATTATTTTTTGAGATTATAATCTATGCCTAAAACTTCCAATAAATATTTCGCCTATTTGCGGTTACCAATAAACCTGCGATTTCAATCCATAGATTACGAACTATGTCTCGATTATGACATTTTCATCTTCAGGATGCCACAAACTCACTCTTCTTGGACTAAACTTATCAGATTCTTAAGTTCCATAATTCGTGTGTGAGAACGTCGATTTGACCGAAGAAAGCAAACTGATTCGAATTTCATCGATTGTTGTCCAAAGTGTGTACGGTCGGGCGATAAGATCGGCTGTAGCGTAACCGCGCACGCAATGGCGTACTGATTTGAGCCGGCCGAAGTGGCCGTGCGGTTAAAGGCGCTGCAGTCTGGAACCGCAAGACCGCTACGGTCGCAGGTTCGAATCCTGCCTCGGGCATGGATGTTTGTGATGTCCTTAGGTTAGTTAGGTTTAACTAGTTCTAAGTTCTAGGGGACTAATGACCTCAGCAGTTGAGTCCCATAGTGCTCAGAGCCATTTGAACCATTTGAAATCGTACTGATTTGAAAAGATCGGCCGTCTCCGACCGATGTCGGTCATCGGCGAAGTCCAGCGATATGGCCTCCACTGTGACCGCAGCCGAAGGGCACAACGCCGTTTTGTCGACTTGGAAGGGGACAGTTAAATGAAGCGTCTGGAGGACTCCGACAGCGCGTTACGCTTACTGCACGTGAACCGGCACTTCGTTTCTGCGCATTCGTAACGGTGGACATTTCGTGAGTGACGTTGGGAACTCTTCACTGACGGAAATAAATAAGTTCAAAGGCCTGAAGTGGCAACTACCAAGTAATTCTAATCAGACTTTAATAATACTACGTTATAGATTTTTACGCTATTTTGTAAGCAACTGATAAATGCATTAAGCTTTTCGGCACGATTCTTTTACTTCAGTTTAATGAAGCATCCTCGATTTATAGCAGAAAAGTGCCTGGCCCAGAACAGATCGTAACTAAACTTTTATAATAGCATTGTATGTAAGATACAAGTGGTGCATTATTGGTGAAAACATGTGTAATTCAGGGCACTGAAGACGCTGCAGTCAACCGAGACGAAACACACATGACAGAACTTAAATTACGACGATTAGGCATAAACAGGTATAACCTAAATATCATTAATATTGTTTTATAATGTGATCCAACATATTAAATCATATAGAACCATATAAAATGCATGGAAAGGAACTTAAGTGGTCGTCAATGTCCGTGCAACACTATCCGTTAACCTACATCTATACTATTATACTACTAGTATAGTGTAGTAGAAATAAACGAGAAGCTGATCAAAGTGGCGAGAAAACTGTTTTCCGTGATACAGGTGCTTTAGAGTACAGAACATTTTTGAAAAAGGCTGAAGCGTAAAGGGATGTCGTCATTCGACTGAAAAAAGATTTTCACACATACAGTATTGCAGATAAAGCGTAATACCGAAGTAACTGCAATAACTACTTATTGCATTGTATTTTTTGCCCACCTGGAAGATGTGCTATATCAGGAAACAACTTTCACTTGCTGCAAATGATTATAGAACAATACGATAAAAATTGGAAACACAGTATGTAAGAATGTGAAAGTGAGTGAACGCCACCTTCGTTGAAATCGACATTTGTGTAAAGTAATTATGCGGGGTGGCGCAGTATACACTACTGGCCATTAAAATTGCTACACCAAGAAGAAATGCAGATGATAAATGGGTATTCATTGGACAAATATATTATAATAGAACTGACATGTGATTACATTTTCACCAAATTGGGTGCATAGATCCTGAGAAATAAGTACCCAGAACAACCATCTCTGGCCGTAATAACGGTCTTGATACGCCTGGGCATTGAGTCAAACAGAGCTTGGATGGCGTGTACAGGTACAGCTGCCCATGCAGCTTCAACAAGATACCACAGTTCATCAAGAGTAGTGACTGGCGTATTGTGACGAGCCAGTTGCTCGGCCACCATTGACGAGACTTTTTCAATTGGTGAGAGGTCTGGAGAATGTGCTGGCCAGGGCAGCAGTCAAACATTTTCTGTATCTAGAAAGGCCCGTACAAGACCTGCAACATGCGGTCGTGCATTATCCTGCTGAAATGTAGGGTTTCGCAGGGATCGAATGAAGGGTAGAGGCACGGGACGTAACACATCTGAAATGTAACGGCCACTGTTCAAAGTGTCGTCAATGCGAACAAGAGGTGACCGAGACGTGTAACCAATGGCACCCCATACCATCACGCCGGGTGATACGCCAGTATGGCGATGACGAATACACGCTTCCAATGTGTGTTCACCGCGATGTCGCCAAACACGGATGCGACCATCATGATACTGTAAACAGAACCTGGATTCATCCGAAAAATGACGTTTTGCCATTCGTGCACCCTGGTTCGTCGTTGAGTACACCATCGCAGGCGCTCCTGTCTGTGATGCAGTGTCAAGTGTAACTGTAGCCATGGTCTCCGAGCTGATAGTCCTTGCTCCTGCAAACGTCGTCGAACTGTTCGTGCAGATGGTTGTTGTCTTGCAAACGTGACCATCTGTTGAATCATGGATCGAGACGTGGCTGCACGATCCTTTACAGCCATGCGGATAAGATGCCGGTCATCTCGACTGCTAGTGATACGAGACCGTTGTGATCCAGCACGGCGTTCCGTATTACACTCCTGAACCCACCTATTCCATATTCTGCTAACAGTCATTGGATCTCGACCAACGGGAGCAGCAATGTCGCGATACGATAAACCGCAATCGCGATAGGCCACAATCCGACCTTTATTAAAGTCGGAAACGTGATGGTACGCATTTCTCCTCCTTTCACGAGACAGCACAACAACGTTTCACCAGGCAACGCCGGTCAACTGCTGTTTGTGTATGAGAAATCGATTGGAATCTTTCCTGATGTCAGCACGTTGTAGGTGTCGCCACCGGCGCAAACCTTGTGTGAATGCTCTGAAAAACTAATCATTTGCATATCACAGCATTTTCTTCCTGTCGGTTAAATTTCGTGTCTGTAGCACGTCATCTTCGTGGTGTAGCAATTTTAATGGCCAGTAGTGTACGTGTTACAAACTGTTTGTCGAGTGTGGTTTGATCGTATGCCGTAAATGGCTGCCCTTGTGATACTATTGTATTGTAACTCCGAAAATTCTATAGCTCACTCATTTATGTCTCAGTTCTTATTTCGGAATGGAAGCATTAACATTGGAAAACATTGGAACAGCGTTACTGTGAAACCACACGTTCAAGCCGCTGCTCCAATTCATCCACAAAAGTCACTGTCTGGTGTGCAATATGTGCACAGTGAATTATTGGACCCATGTCTATTGAAGAATCTGTCACAGAAGACAGATACAGCCAAGTCCCGGAACACGAATGTGTACCGACTGCACGGCGCTGCTGAATGCTCTGAAACAGTCGATTCAGGCAGGATGGAGCACGTCCACACCGTACTGCAGACGTCTTCCATTTTCTTCAGGTGACATTCAGACATTGGATCGTAACCGTGGACGCCTTAGCGTTCATTGAACATATTGTGGAATGGTGCCTTTATAGTCACGGTGTCAACCAGTGTGATTGTTTCTAATGGAGTTATTTAAAGGACAGAGTCTTCAAACACGTTCCTGCAACACTGCAGAATCTTCGTACTAAAATTTCCAGAGAGATTTGTGCAGCCGGAAATGCTGTTATTCAGAGAGTCTTCACCGAATTGAGTTAAAGGTTCTAAAAATTCATTGCTGCATACGGAAACTACTCTGAAAAACTTTCTGTATTAAATTTCAGGTTGTCTTCTATAGCATAAATATAATTAGAATATATGAGCCCTTATTACGTCGTAGTAGATAAAAACTTCCTAACACATATTTTGCGCCACCTTGTGTCTCGTGTAAGAGAAAATTAATTTTCTAGCCTACTGTTCCTATCGTCAGAATGGAATTTTTTTAACGATACCTTTCATATCAAAAATCCAAGGTGGTATTCCAGACACTAGTGCCAGCTATACAAATTATGTAGTTCCCTGCTGCATCTTCGTCTGTATATGAAGGCTAATCTCATGAACTACTGTACGAAATCTGAAACGGTTAGGCCGGGCGGCCCGTTTTTTGTTTGTAAGGCAATTAAAATTATATCTTTCGAGCTTTTGAGAAATATCTGTGGTCTAATTTTGCAAACGCGCAAGACGCATTTGGGATTTACGTGAAACTGTAAAATGAATAATAATTACTATTTTGTTTTCCTTCTTTCTGTTTGTATTGACCATATTCTTTCCGAAGTATCACCCTCAGTTTGTATTACTGCAGTCCTTTAACTATCTGTCTCAAATAACTTCCTTGCGCCTAACGTATCAATATAATATTCTGTTCATACACTGAAGAGCCAAAGAATCTGGTACACCTGCCTAGTATCATGTAGATCCCCGCGAGCACTCTGAAGTGCCGCAACACGGCGTGGCGTGGACTCGACTAATGTCTGAAGTAGTGCCGGAGGGAACTGACACCATGAATCCTGCAGGTCTGTCCATAAATCCGTAAGAGTACGAGGGGGCGGAGATCTCTTCTGAACAGCACGTTGCAATGCACCCCAGATGTGCTCAATAATGTTCATGTCTGGGGAGTTTGGTAGCCAGCGGAAGTGTTTAAACTCAGAAGTGTGTTCCTGGAACCACCCTGTACCAATTCCGGACGTGTGGGGTGTCGCATTGTCCTGCTGGAATTACCCAAGTCCGTCGGAATGCAGAATGAACATGAATGGATGCAGTTTATCAGACAGGATGCTTACGTACGTGTCACCTGTCAGAGTCGTATCTAGACGTATCAGGGGCCCCATATCACTCCAACTGCACACGCCCCACACCATTACGAGCCTCCAGCATCATAAACAGTCCCCTGCTGACATGAAGGGTCCATGAATTCATGAGGCTGTGTCCATACCCGTACACGTCCATCCGCTCGATACAATTTCAAACGAGACTCGTCCGACCAGGCAACCTGTTTCAAGTCATCAACAGTCCAATGTCGGTGTTGACGGGCCCAGCCGAGGCGTAAAGCTTTGTGTCATGCAGTCACTAAGGGTACATGAGTGGGCCTTCGGCTCCGAAAGCTCATATCCATGATGTTTCGTTGAATGGTTCACACGCTGACACTTGCTGATGACCCAGCACTGAAATCTGCAGCAATTTGCGGAAGGGTTGCACCTCTGTCACGTTCAACGATTCTCTTCAGTCGTCGTTGGTCCCGTTATTGCAGGATCTTTTTCCGGCAGCAACGATGTCGGAAATTTGGTGTTTTGCCGGATTCCTGATATTCACGGTACACTCGTGAAATGGTCGTACGGGAAAATCCACACTTCATAGCTCTGAGATGCTGTTTCCCATCGCTCGTGCGCAGACTGTAACACCACATTAAAACTCACTGAAATCTTGATAACCTACCATTTTTAGCAGCAGTAACCGATCTAACAACTGCACCAGACACTTGTTGTCTTATATAGGCGTTGCCGACTGCGTCGCCGTATTCTGCCTGTTTACATCTCTCTGTATTTGAATACACATGCCTATACCAGTTTCTTTGGCGCTTTAGTGTCTATGCAGACATCGCTCAGGATCAGTATTCACCTAGTAAAGACTACGTCCCTGATAGTTTCAAGTGGGATTGGCGCGGCTGCCACAACAAATAATGTAAAGCGATTTTGTATACGTTTCTATGGCAACTCCTTAGTGTTGCCACAACTATATAAGACAACTACTGTTTTTAAGGTTCGTAGCTTCGCTACTGCCAGCAGCTTTTTGTGTTTCACAGTCGTAAGCTGGCAACAGCGCTTCTGGCTGTCATAATTATGCTTTCCACGTACGGGATATTGTGAGTAGTGCAGACAATTAGTGGAATTAAATTCACACACGGAGTCGGGACTTCGTAAATGAACCAGCGCAGCAAATGTTGACAAAGCTCCGTATAATGTAGGAACAACGGCACGAAGTTAACGCTTCTGCTTGCGTTGTTGCCCCAATAAACATACATTAACACAGCTTTGAAAACGCTCTGCTATTACAGACGTCTGACTCAGTCAGTGTGAGTACTCAGGTACCAGCCGTACTAGCGATTCCAACGCCGGGAAATGCGTAGTAGACAAGCGACGAGTGTTGCAAGTACAGCCAGACATGTTAGTTTTATGGCATGGTTAGTGCTGAACCCTATTACGTGGAATGCTCCGTGTCCAGACTGAAAATGTAGGTAAGCGGAACCAACATCACTCCAATAATGCCAGCGTTTGTAGTACTGCTGGGCACAAGCGACCCGTTACAAACGCGACGTTTCTCGTGTCCTGTGTAACTCGTCGAAACAACCATGATCTAAATCTACATAAATATTTCGCAAATCACTGTGAAGTGCGTGGTAGAGGGTACTTAGCAGAGTTGCCTCATAATAGGGCTACTTCTTGTTCCAGTTGTGTATGGACAGGAGGCAGAATGACAGCTTAAATATGTCTTTACGTGTTTTAATTAGTCGATTCTTCACTTAATAGTGGTTCTTAAAAATTTTTAAGTAGGCTAAGAGCTCAGGTTTTCCTGAATTTCCTTTAGGTTCTGCCGGCCGCGGTGGTCTAGCGCTTCTAGGCGCGCAGTCCGGAACCGCGCGACTGCTACGGTCGCAGGTTCGAATCTTACCTCGGGCATGGATGTGTGTGATGTCCTTAGGTTAGTTAGGTTTAAGTAGTTCTAAGTTCTAGGGGACTGATGACCACAGATGATAAGTCCTATAGTGCTCAGAGCCATTTGAACCTTTAGGTTCTCCAGCAAGCCAAGTTTGTCCTATGGGACCAAACTGCTGAGGTCATCCGTCCCTAGTCTTACACACTATTTAATCCAACTTCAACTCACTCATGCTACGGACAACACACACACCCATGCCCGAGGGAGGACTCGAAACTCCGACAGGGGATCCGCTCGAACCGTGGCAAGGCGCCTGAGACCAAGCGGCAAGCCAAATCTGTTGTGTACATAGAATATCCCATGTTTCCCGTATTTAGTACAGGGCCCACACACTTCAGCAACACACTAATAAGGGAACCTCCCCATCGCACCCCCTTCAGATTTTGTTATAAGTTGGCACAGTGGATAGGCCTTGAAAAACTGAACACAGATCAATCGATAAAACGGGAAGAAGTTGTGTGGAACTATGAAAAAAATAAGCAAAATATACAAACTGCTTAGTCCATGCGCAATATAGGCAAAATATAGGACAGTATGAGCACACGGGCGCCGTGCTCCCGTGGTTAGCGTGAGCAGCTGCAGAATGTGATGTCCTTGGTTCAAGTCTTCCCTTGAGTGGAAATTTAACTTTCTTTATTTTCGCAAAGTTATGATCTGTCCGTTCGTTCATTAACGTCTCTGTTCACTCTAACAAGTTTGGTGTCTGTGGTTTGCGACCGCACCGCAAAACCGTGCGATTAGTAGACGAAAGGACGTGCCTCTCCAATGGGAACCGAAAACATTTGATCGCAAGGTCATAGGTCAACCGATTCCTCCACAGGAAAACACGTCTGATATATTCTATACGACACTGGTGACGGCATGTGCGTCACATGACAGGAATATGTTGTCGACTCACCTAACTTGTACACTTGGCGAATGGGTAAAAAGATTCTTCTACCTTGCCCGATTTAGGTTTTCTTGTGGATGTGATAATCACTCCAAAAACACAGACACTAAACTTATTACAATGAACAGATCATAACTTAGCGAAAATAAAGGAGGTAAACTTTTCACTCGAGGGAAGACTTGAACCAAGGACCTCTCGTTCCGCAGCTGCTCACGCTAACCACCGGACCACGGCACTCCTGAGCTCCCACTATCCTTGATGTTGCCAATCTTGCCCATGGACTACTCAGTTTGTATATTTTGCTTTTTTTTCATAGTTCCACACAACTTCTTCCTGTTTTCTCGATTGATCTGTGTTCAGTTTTTCAAGGCCTATCCACTGTGCCAACTTACAACTAAATCTGAGGGGGGGTGCGATGGGGAGGTTCCCCTGTAAGATGAGACGCAGAAGGGTTTTGGCCTCTGCAGGAGGCCTCACCACTCTTTGTGATTTCTTGCTAGGCTACCGCAGTGCCCCAGCCTTTGCAGCACCTCTTCCCTTTCCCCGCTGCATATCTATCCTCCTGCTATTCTTTTTCTCCTCCGTTGGAGAACATGTCTTCGATATTTTCGGAAATGTGTTCTGAAGTTTCGGTAGCCCAGCAGATGGACAGTCTCTCAACTGTTTTTTTTTTTTTGTTTTTTTTCTTTTTCCGCTCTCTATTTCCTCCCCATCCTCCATTTTGCCGGCCGTGGTGGCCGTGCGGTTCTAGGCGCTGCAGTCCGGAACCGTGGGACTGCTATGGTCGCAGGTTCGAATCCTGCCTCGGGCATGGATGTGTGTGATTTCCTTAGGTTAGTTAGGTTTAAGTAGTTCTAAGTTCTAGGGGACTGATGACCTAAGATGTTAAGTCCCATAGTGCTCAGAGCCATTTGAACCATTTGAACCTACACTTTGGCGTTTGAAGTTTCTCTTTGTCTCCTTTTACTCCCTGTGCGTTCCTGAACTCCGGACAATGCGTTTAATGCGTAACAAGTGGCGGGGAAACGCGTAATTCCTGGCCCTGGGTCGACAGGTGGGTTCGTCCGAACCCCTGGTACAGGCTAGGCCCAGAGAGGGATTTCCTGAGCTGTTACCTTCCCAGCTATTAATTTGACCTTCTGTCTAGAGTTCGAGAGGTGTGACCTAAGCCCCTCTGAGGGGCCCGCATTTGGAAGGAGCGAGCCATAGGAAACGCTGGCAATCGTGACCAATCATCTCCATCTCAGTCTACATCTACTAAACGTAAATGGAATCAGGCTAAAGATTCAACGACTGTCCCAGCTGCACATCAGTTCCTTGCGGTGCCATGTACCGAAGGAGGTCAGTCTTCTACCACAGTTAATCCGTTTATTATTCAGAAAGGTGTTGTTGCAGTTTCTCTCGTTAACGTAATGGGAGTTTGCTTTTGGAGACCAGTTGTGATTTTCAAGCCCTACAACTGCTTACAGCTTCGCTCCCCCACGGCAATCCTGTTCATGTCAAGGCCCATTATACTCTGAGTTCTTTGTTTAGTGTCACTTACACTCAGCTGCTTGATAGTCTGATCAAGGGATAAATCAAAAATTGTCCCTCTGATCAGGGCACCACTGTGGTCCACCGAGTAATGAAAAAGGTTGATGGAAACTTAGTGCCTACACGCACTCTTTTTCTCACATTTGATAGAGTAGTGCCTCCATCGATGTTTAAGGCAGGCTATGAATTCGCCATGGTCTGACTGTACATTCCAAGCCCGATGCGTTGCTGCCAGTGGTTGGTTTGTTTATGGAGTTACGGGGCAAAAGAAGGGGACATCAGTCCCTGCTACCAGTGTTAACGTTATAAACACATTCGCATGTCCAATCAAAACATGGCCACATGTCTTATTTGTGATAGAGATGCTAATGAGGGCGATTGTCCGCCTCCTTCTTCCTGCTGTATCAATTGTAATAACAACATACAGCCTCATCCCGTGGGTGTCCTGTGTATTTCAATGAGCAGCTGTCCAGGAGATCCGGGCGAAGGAAAACATACTCTACCCTCTCGCTGGCAAGCTGTTAACTAGTCGAAAGCCCTGCAGTTTACCATCTTAGACTTACAGTAGTATCCATGCTATGCCTCACTCCACAATGGACATGGCCATGTAGGCTTGCGAGTTCCAGTTCAGTACTGCAATCGCACAATATCACGGTAGCATCCCTGTATCCTTTTCGTGCCGCTTCACAAGAAGCCACCAAATATTTGCCCCCAGCGACGTAATCATCTGCTATATAAGTGGCAAACCGGAAAGGACAAAAGGAACACTACTGTGAAGACTTTTTATATCCCTTCACCTAAAAAGCATGAGTCTTCGTTTGCCATCTGTAAAGGCTCTAAGAAATCGAACAAAGGCAAGTAGTCTTCTCCTTCCCCGACTCTGAGATCTTCGTCAATGCTGTCCCCGTGTGATACACTCACCTGATCGACCTCCATTTCACTGCCTACCGTTTTTCTGCCCTGGAGTCCCCAGGGCGATGCAGGGAGAATGCCAACGCCTACATCGATTTCATGGAACAGGATCCTCCAGCCTATGCGCCCTAATAGGAGTTAATCTATGAAGGCTGGCACTTGGGAGCCACCGAAGTGATTGCTCCTCGTTTGTTCTCTCCTCCCCATTCCTCATTATGACTCTTCTCCAGTGGCATTAGATCCAACAAGGAGGAATTATGGCTGCTCTTGGAATTGCAGCGCCCAGTGGTTTGCTGCCTCCAAGAAACGAATTGCGTCCTCACTACTGCTTTGACCTCTCGCTCTTCCTTCTGGTCTGCTTTGACCTCCCCCCCTCCCCCCTCCCCCCCTCCTCCCCGTCGAGGACAGGATTCCCTCAGTGGGAGACATACTGCTCATTGGGGAGGGTCTAGCGGCCAGCGTTGGCTGCCTGTGGATCACGGGGTCCCAGGTTCGATTCCTGGCCAGATTGGGGATTTTCTGTGCCTGGGGACTGGGTGTGCGTGTTGTCCTCACAATTTCATCATCATTTGTGACAGTGACTAGATTGGATTGTGGGAAAAAATGGACTTTGTAATAATTTGGACTTCGTACGGGTGCTGATGACCGCGCATTTGAGCGCCCCACAATCTAAACAGCATCAGCATCATCATCATCAACATCATCATAATCATCATCATCATTGGGGAGGCCATCCATAGCCAAACCAGCTCACTGAGCACCCAGCTGCAAGCTGTTGAAGTCTGCAATTTCGTTCCTCATTTCCCCTTTTCTCTTTGTAATGTCTACATCCTTCAGCATTCGCTGTCACCAGGACAGACGTAACTCCAACTTATTAGTCAGCTCCCTTACCCGTTTTTGCTGCTCGGTGACTTTAACGCCCACCGTGCCTTTTGGGGCTCTTCAAGAACCTGTCTGTGAGGTTCCCTCTTGGCTGACTTTCTCAATCAGCTCAAACTCATATGTCTTAACACTTAACACTGGAGCACCCACGTTCCTTTCAGACTCCACGTACACCTATTGCCATTTGGAACTCTCGTTCTGCGCTACCGAGCTTGCTTGTCGTCTCGAGTGATCCTTCTGTCTGACACGTACTCGAACGATCATTTCCTGTGTGCTATCCATTTGCTGACTCCTACCCCACCTGCATGTAAATCCAGTTGGCAGCTTTCTAAGGCCGACTGGAGGCCTCACTCTTTCCATGCAACCTTCGACGAACAACATTTCCCCAGTTGTCATGACCATGTAGAGTACCTTACAAACGCTATCCTAACCGCCGCAGGATGTTCCATACCTCGCATTTCTTCTATACCGCGCGTGTCACGGTCCCCCGGTGGACGGAGGGGTGTTGCGATGCGATTAGCGTGCAGAGACGTGCTCTCCGCATATGTAACCGTCATTCTGCGATGGCGAATTGTATTCGTTATAAACAGTTGCGTGCGCATTGTCGTCACGTTCTTCGGGATAGCAAAAAAGCTTGCTGGATTTCCTTTGGTAATTCTTTTGACACTTTAACTCCCTCTTCCGTGTTGCGGGGGCAACCTCCATCAGCTCTCTGGGACTAAGGTTCATGCCCCGATTTCCGGCCTGACCGTAGCAGATGATGTCGTTGTGGAACCTATTACCATCTCCAGCACCTTGGGCCGCTATTATGCGGAGATTTCGAGCTCCACCCACCATCAGCCCGCCTTCCGTCCTCTAAACGAGTGGAGGCGGCTCGGAAGATATTCTTCTCCTCTCAGAATCGTGAATGCTACAATGCTGCCATTCTGTGAGGGAGCTTACCTATGATCTCACTTCATCCCGATCTTCCGCTGAAGGGCCAGACGATATTCACATTCAGATGTTGCAGCACCTTCCTCCTGCGGGCAAGCGCTTTCTCCTTCATATGTACAATTGTATTTGACCAGGTGGCACGTTTCCCAGTTCCTGACGTGAAGCCACTGTCATACCCATACCTAAGGTCAGTAAGGACAAACACAAGCTGTGTTTGGGAGGTGATGGAAAGCATGATTCATGGCCGGCTGGTATGGTGGATCCAGTCTCGCAATCTACTAACCACTGCACAATATGGATTTTGTGAGCGCCATTCTGCAGTTGACAATTTCGTCACTTTGTCAACCCATATTATGAAAGGGTTTCTGCGGAAACACCAGACTGTGGCTGTTTTGAGATTTGGAGAAAACCTAAGATACCATCTGGAGGGCTGGACCCTCTGGACTCTACACACGTGGGGCTTCCGGAACCACCTGCCCCATTTCCTTCAGGAATTTTTAAATAATCGAGTTTTAAATGTATGTGTGGGTTCGGCCTTGTGGGACACCTTCATCCACGAGAAAGCGGTCCCCCAAGGCTTCGTCCCGAGCGTCGTGCTCATTGCTATAGCCACTAACCCTATTATGTACTGACTCCTGCCAGGCATCTCCGGATTCCTTTTCGTCGGCGACATTGCGATCTATTGCAGTTCTTTACGGACTATTCTCCTTGAGCGGTGTCTTCAGCGATGTCTCGATCGTATTTACTCGTGGAGCATCGGCAATGGTTTTCGCTTTTCCACTGACAAAACCGTTTGTATGAATTTCTTGCGGCTCAATGGGTTTCCTCCATAGTCTTTACATCTTGGGCTTGTTCCTCTTCCGTTCGCTGAAACTTCGAAATTCCTGGGGCTTATGCTTGATAGGAAACATCCTTGGTCCTTCCTCGTGTCGTACCTGGCTGCACGCCGTACCCAGTCCCTCAATGTCCTACGTATCTATGGCGTCTTAACACAATGCAACATCATGGAATACGTTTGGCCACTCTGTCGCCTTTTACCCTAGCCCAGTGGAGAGTCTCTGTGCAGCAGCTGCCGAACTCCCACTGTCATACCGGCGTGGTGACCTCCTCAGCGAATACGTATGTCACTCGTCTACCATGCCCGGCCACCAGTGGTGTGCCTACTTCTTCTATGATTCCATTGAGCGCCAGTATGGGGCGCTCCCTTCTTTTCTGTTACCTACCTGAGTTTGCTTTCTGCTACTGCTCCGACAGCTCAACTTCACGCCACCTGCCACGTCCCGATGGGTGCGAATCCTTCAGTACCTTAGCTTCGTGACGCGGTCCGTGTCCATCTTGGACTTCACTTACTTCCCAACGACACTACTTCGGATTCGATCTATCGCTGTAAGTTTCTCGACATTCGCACGCACCTTAGCGAGAGCACCTTCGTGTACACTGATGGCCCTTACAAGGAAAACTCCCGATCGCACCTCTCTCAGATGTAGTGTTAAAATGGCTCAGTGGATAGCCCGTCAAAAACAGAACAACGATCAAGCATGAAAAACAGAAAGAAGGTGTACTGAATTGTGCAAAAAGAAGCAAAATCGAAACAGTGAATGGTTCAAGCTCAAGACGTGCAACACAAAGCAAATTGGAAGCGCCATAACGTCGTGGTTGCGTGGTCATGATGTTGAACTGCAAAGTGGGAGATCCATGTTCATATATACATTGGTCATAGAATATGAGTCATGTGTTAGGAATATACGGTGTGTTTCAGAAGTGGCCACTAATTCACACATGGAAATTTGAGGCCAAAGTAACAAAAAAGCTGCCAGCCGAAGTGGCCGTGCGGTTAAAGGCGCTGCAGTCTGGAACCGCAAGACCGCTACGGTCGCAGGTTCGAATCCTGCCTCGGGCATGGATGTTTGTGATGTCCTTAGGTTAGTTAGGTTTAACTAGTTCTAAGTTCTAGGGGACTAATGACCTCAGCAGTTGAGTCCCATAGTGCTCAGAGCCATTTGAACCATTTGAACAAAAAAGCTCCAATAAACATGGGTCAACAAATCAACCGTTGTCGAGATACAACACATTTTCTATTGCGGTTTATCAGTGTCTAGGAACACACGGCATCTCTAAACGATAAAGTAGGTGTTCGAAATGTTGTCCATGCGCCTGAATACAACATTGAACTCGTCTCTGAAATGAGTTGCGAATCCTCTCAGGTAGTCCTGAGAATTCTGTAAATTCTGGAAGGCTGCTTCAATCTGCAAGCGTAATTTCTCAAGAGAGTTTATCTCGGTAGCGTAGACCAGGCTTTTGACATCATCCCACTCACAGAAATCCATGGGATTTAAATCCGGTGAACTTGGAGGCCTTCCTCTGCCTATCCATTGTTGACCATACGTCCGAGTTGGAAGCTGGCACACTTGTCAATGACAATGTGCTGGAGCACCGTTATGCATGAACCACGTGTTCAGACGCTGGTTCAGGGAGACATCACCATGTACATCTGGAAATACAGTCCGCACAAACCGCATGTACTGCTGTCCAGTTAGTCTCTGTGGTAGGAAGTGTGGCCTAATTATGTGGTCTCCGAGCATTCCTGCCCAGATGTTCAACAAATAACGCTGCTGATGTCGCGATACGTGTGTTGCATTAGGATAGACATAGGCCCAAATGTGACAGGTATGATAGTTAAAACTACCCTCATTGGTAAATTCAGCCTCATCCGTGAACAGAATACTGCTTACAAACAGGAGATTCAAGGTACGTTGTTATTTGCTTTGTTGAGAGTTTGCACTCGCTGGAGATGATATGGATACAGAACTTGCCGATGTAAAATCCGCCACGCACTGCTATGACTCAGAACACGCTCTTTGGTAGCAGTCCTCCCTGTTGAAGTTCTCGGACGTTCGTGTGCAATGCGTAACATCCTTTCCTCAACATCGTGTGTTGTAGATCTGGGTCGACCTTCTCATAAATGGTGTGCGAAGTTCCCAGTTTCTCTAAGGCGTTGATGAATCGGCTAAATGTACGCCTGTCTGGCTGCCTGCTTCTTCATAGAATCGTTCAGCTTCAAGGGCACCGCCATTCGCTTTGCCATATATGGAGTGCATGTCAACGTACTCATCATTGGTGCAACCTCTGCCCATGATGCCTTCATGTTCGTAACTGACTGTGAGGCCGGTAGGGCACAGTGCACGGAGGAGGAAGGGAAAGTAATTAGTAAACAAACAGTCGATCCCAAACTTTGAGATACCAACGTAAATACCGCGGTGTCCAGGGCGTTTACAGTTGGTTGCCAACTCGAATTAATGCGATACCTCGACAATGGTTGATATGCGGACCTATGTTCATTCGAGCTTTTTAACTAATTTTGGCCTGTACTTTACATGTGTCAAGTATTGACCATCACTTCTGAAACACCCTGTATTACTGTCCCAAGTAAATGTGACTAATACTGAGAGCAGGTGAGATACCGTATAGACCTCTCATAGAAATCAAATCAACAAATAAACTGGTATGAACTACAGTGCATCACAAAAGTATTCGACCATCCTCATTGTTCTGGAAATGTGAAGTTCTCTTCGAACATTTGAGGCCTACGAGAAGCAATTGCCGGTGCATTCTGTAGTGTGAGTATTGTTTGACAATGTACCTCAAGCAGGTCGCTGTATAATATAATTAACTACGTGCAATGTATATTTGCGTTATAAGACACCACAACAAGCAGTCACTCTATTATTCGGGCGCATGTCGTATAGGCAGCGGTGGTGCTAGCTGTACACCAACAGGTTCATTCTGTGCTGCGTTTCCGTGTTGATGGCACGCGTGGTGCACAGTACAATGGAGCGGAAAGGAAACAATACGTTATTTGCAAAGAGACAACTTGCTATTTTCCATCACGCTAAAGGACGTTCCGAAAGACAGATTGCCGCATTGTTATAAATGAGTAATAGTACTGTAGGTGAAAAAATGGTTCAAATGGCTCTGAACACTATGGGACTCAACTGCTGTGGTCATAAGTCCTCTAGAACTTAGAACTACTTAAACCTAACTAACCTAAGGACATCACACACAGCCATGCCCGAGGCAGGATTCGAACCTGCGACCGTAGCGGTCGCGCGGTTCCGGACTGTAGCGCCTTTAACCGCTCGGCCACTCCGGCCGGCCTGTAGGTGACATACGAAGATTCAACAGAGAAGATAGAACTGAAGATAAACCTAAAACAGGGCAACAAAAGAAGCTGAGTAGAAGAGAGGAAACCGGAGTAATAAGAAAAATTAAAACAAATCCAAGGTTGTCGGCAACGAAAATTGCTGCCGCAGTGCAATAGGAATATCGGAAGGACGTGCACCCTGAAACAGTCCGACGAATTATCAGACAAGAGGGTTGTATAATGGTCGAGTGAGCAGGAAGAAGCCTACTGGGGTAGGCGAATTAGCATTCATTGAAGGTACAATGGACAAGCATAAGTATCTGAACATCCCAAAAGTGAACTTACTGCAAAGTGCTACAAGGAATAGAAAGCAACGACTGGACTTCGTGAAGCAGCACGTAAATAAAAGTGTAAGTTGGTGGGACGAAGTAATTTTTGTCGATGAATGTCAAGTGCACATGTTCTCCTGAAACGGAAGTCCTATGACTTTAAGAAAACCACTTGATGAATTTCAATCGAATCATCTGCAACACACAGTTAAAAACGGTGGTGGAGGTGTCATAATTTGGGTTTCCATGTCGTCAACTGGGATAGGTGAATTAGCATTCATTGAAGGTACAATGGACAAGCATAAGTATCTGAACATCCCAAAAGTGAACTTACTGCAAAGTGCTACAAGGAATAGAAAGCAACGACTGGACTTCGTGAAGCAGCACGTAAATAAAAGTGTAAGTTGGTGGGACGAAGTAATTTTTGTCGATGAATGTCAAGTGCACATGTTCTCCTGAAACGGAAGTCCTATGACTTTGAGAAAACCACTTGATGAATTTCAATCGAATCATCTGCAACACACAGTTAAAAACGGTGGTGGAGGTGTCATAATTTGGGTTTCCATGTCGTCAACTGGGATAGGCGAATTAGCATTCATTGAAGGTACAATGGACAAGCATACGTATCTGAACATCCCAAAAGTGAACTTACTGCAAAGTGCTACAAGTTTCGGACTTTCGAGGACGCTCAAATTGTGTCAAGACAATGATACGAAGCATAAAGCGGATATTGTGAGACTATGGACGCAGTATAATTGCCCTAGGGTTTTGGATACCCCTCCTCAGAGTCCATACTTGGACCCAATAGAAAATCTTTGGAGTGAATTGAGGCGAAAAGTACGACAAACGCCTGTGACATCAAAACAAGGTTTCAAGGAACGAATACTGGAACAATGGCGACAAATAAGTCCTGATTATACGCGAAAGCTCATTCACAGCATGCCTAAACTCTTGGAACAAGTGATTAAGCAAAAAGGACTGCATACAAGGTATTAAAATGTACAATGTTGTGATTGTTATCCTTGCCGCCCGAAAACTTTTGTGGCTGTGATAGTAGGCATGTTTCTTCATTTATTATTGTTTATGTTGTTTGAGCTAAGTTTGCAAATAAGAAAATGCTGTTCTGTTATTTATTACATTTTTACCATTTTGTGCCGAGACTACTACTGTCATATGTGATGCCTGTATATAATGAAGTAATAATAAAACATAACACAGGTGGCCGAATCCTTTTGTGAGTCACTGTATGTTACAACAAAGGAATTCAAGAGTCAAAACTTCCAAAACGGAACGCAAGAGTCATAATATGTGGTACTTACATAGATCAAATAGGAGGTATGTAAGTCTGGAGGTACCTTCCTTACACCTCGCTGTTGCACGTTACACCATGACGCAGACACAAATTTAAATACAGCGAACAGACACGTCAATGACCAGACGGATAGTTCACAATTTTGTGAAAAAAATATGGGACACGAGGATGATTAGAGCTTGGATGATCGCCCTCGCTGTCCAACGTCGTGACCACATCACCACGACGTTGTAATCCTTACAACTCGCTCGACATTACGCATCTTGCACTTGGACAGTTCATTGTTTCGATTCCGCTTCTTTTTTCACGGTTCAATACAGCTTCTTCCTGTTTTCATGTTTGATCTGTGTTCAGTTTTTGACGGGGCACTACTGGGTCATCTTACCACTAAATCTGAGGGGTGCTACAGGGAGTTTCTCTTGTAAGACAGACCGTGGTTTCGGGTGTGCCTCCGTCATTGGCACCGATCATTTCCAGTATCAGCTTCCAGAACAGTGCTCGATTTTTACAACAGAGCCCTTCGCCCTTTGTCAGGCCACACAGTACATCCGGCGACAGTGGCTTTTTAATTGCGTCATGTGCTCTGATTCTCTCCATGCCCTTGAGAGCCTCTGTGTGCTGGACACAGTCCATCCCTTAGTGCAAGGGGTCCAAGAAAGCTCCGCTAGCTGTTGAGGGACGTACCGTGATGTTCATATGGGTTGATGGTCACGTCGGTCTGGCGGGAAATGAGGTTGCTGATGCTTCTTCCAAGGCTGCAGTCCTCCTACCTCGGCCTGCTAGCTCTTTCATTCCTTCGGGTGATCTCCGTCTGTCGGCAGATGGTGTCACTTTGGCTTCATCACCGGTCTTCTCTTCACGGAACAAGCTCCGGGGAATTAGATCCCTCCCAACGGCTTGGCTGACCTTCTATCGGCCTTCTCGCCGCGAGATCATTTTAGCTACGTTGCGTATTGGACATTGTCTTTTTAGCCATCTTTATTTGTTACGTGGTGTTTCCCTACCACTTTGTGCTCATTGTCACCAACATTGACGGTTCGCCATTTCCTGACTCAATGTCCAGTTTTGAACCGGTTACGTTCCGGTGCATGTTTGCTGCCTGAGTTATCGGCCGTTTTAAAGAACGACGCGCGGGATGTCGTCCGCGTTTTGCTATTTATCTTTCTTGGCAATATAGCGAAGGACATTTAATCTTCGGTTCGGTACCTCCGCTGTCTCTAAGGCGTATTTTGTAGACCCTTTTTCCAAGGGGAAATCTTTGTTTTTAGCACTCTTTCCTTCCGTCGATTGGGCTTATCGTACAAGCGATTTTAATTTCTTTTACTTTATTGGTGTTGTAAGGTTATGACATGGGCGCTTATGCTTCGGTTGTTTTTGCGCCCTAAAACAAAACAAAAGTGTTGTGTAAGGAGTCTCCTTTGTATACTGCATCTTTCCCAGTAGCGCACCAAGGAATCGGTCTACAGCATTCTTTACGTACAATTGATCATTCCATTACATTCCCCACAAATTGTTCGTCTTTGCTATTAGTATGGGTTGATTGATCGCAATTGTGATTTATTTATAGTACGGTCGTAGGATACTACGAATTGACAATTTTACTTTTGCGTTTATTTACAAGAAGTTTTTAATATTCACTTTACGTTGTACAGTTATTTTGTTAGACTCTGATACTATTGCAGTTTTTCTCAACTTTAATTCACTTGGAGCGCTATTACTTTACGAACCTGTCACCTGTAGAGGTTTAGCAACACAGATGTGGCGTACACGTTCGCCACAGTCCACTTAAGAGGTTCCACCGTAAGTTGTGACTGAGACATATATTGCTGACTTCAGTAGGTGTTTTACTTGAAATTTTTCACCTACTTTGTGTGACGAACTTCTCGGTTTCCTGGATCATGTCACTGTTTTTTTTTTTTTACTATAAAGAACGTCCGATTTGTAAAATTCAATGACTTTGAGTGGGGTTTTCATTAATTATTTTCGTTGCTAGCAAACGAATATATTATCGGAATAACAAAGGACACTACAGACTGCACCATACATTAGTACAACGAAAAGTGAGGAGCATTTTTGAATTTCCTGTGTGCTACCGCGAAGGCCTGAAAACTAAGAGTGAAATTACACTTCTAGACCTGAAACATACGAAGTTGATAAGGACACTTACTTCGGTATAGACACCTGCACAGGTAGAAAGAATGGAATTTTGAATTTCCTCCCATCGGCTATACTGCTGAATTCGTCGGTCCATTATTTTGGCACAGACGTTACGATACAGATGACAGGTAACTAGACCATGTTCGGGGAAGACTGACAGCGACTGGTTTAGTTCCTGTCATGAGATGATTCCATTCCTAAAAGCTACCCACCAACTTTGCAGTATGTGAGTCAGTGTGTTTTTACAGGTGAGCCGGAGCATAAGCACCAACAAAACTGTGAAACTGAACACGACAGTATAATTGGCCAGTGAAGGCATCAGGTTTTAACTGTCTACCTGTGTAGGTGTCCACACAGGAGCGTGTGTACAACTCATCTGAACAGCTTTAAGGTCTGCAGCTCCCATTTCTCCACGTCTGTTCATTTCAGCAATGGAGAAACTGAGGGCCGTTTTAACAAAAATCAACAAACGCCATTTACAAAATCTTACAAGAGACATTTTTTACTTGTAATCAGCATAGTTTACTGAAAAAAATTTTAAAAAATAATACTGGTCATCTATGTAGATAGGGATTGATGAACTAATAACTAAAGTTCATCATTATTCGCTTTTGCTGCGCAGATTACGAATTTTTACAAAACTCAACACTTCGACTTTCACATGTCCGTTTTTTTCTTTATTTCATTAAGATAGGTGTTACATTTATACAGTCTTAGCATTTAAATTCAGGGGGCTCTACCAGTAGACCCAAAAGAAGTGCACTGTAATCGTGACCGAAATGTCGGCTTCTCTAGTATAGTTTTTTACATTATGACGTGGTGCCATACTGAGAAAGGTTTTATGTCTATTGAGAAGATCGGCATTTATACTAAAGTATATCCTTATTAGTGAATCATATCTGCTATTCGTCCCTTTCTTGCGAGCACGTCCACCACGATTCTCCATAGGTAGTACACCATCCAGCTTATACTTTTTGGCAATACGCCTCAGTCATGTCTCCGGATACTCCTGGAAAAATACATATAAAATAAATATAAACTGTTCAGACAACTATTTTCATTCTACAAACTTTTTGTTTATGCTATAAATAGAATCTGACTTACCTGTCGGTTTTCTGATTGTTGAGGCATATACAGGAATCTCTCGGCCTCCTCTTAGTATAGTATGAGATTGACAGAGATCTTTGTTTAATTCAATCGTGTTCCTTTCCTCTGCATCTTTTAACCAAGTTCACTCTCATATATGATACTCAGAAATTATCCTGTTCACCTTTTGTCTTATCCATATGCAGGCTATCTTCAAAATAAATAATATTATTGTAACAAAAACATACTGCTTTTCATGCTGTTTCCTTTGTTGTTTTAGCAAGGTTACAGTCTATATTCAGATTTTCATTTGAGGGTTCAATCGTACACTTGTTACGCTTCTGACGTTGACGACTCTACCTTTCACCTCCTGGACTGAATATGAATATTCTGAATCACTTAACATCTTAATAACGAATCTCTAACAAGAACGTCCTACAACAAGGTAACCTTGCAGTGAAACAGTGACTGAACACGAAAGAGAATTACGCGGGACAATATGCATTGTTATCTAACAGTCGTTTCGCAGACAGTTGGTTTACCTTGTAGGATGTTGTGTGATTGTTCGTCAGTAAACACACGCGAGTGTAAAGGCTATTAAATTTAACTTCCAAAATTTACGTTCATAGTTTGCCATGTTTAGCTGAGTTTTGTGGAATCTCCAGAAATGGAGATGTCGAGTTTTGCAAAAATTTGCCCTTTACAACGGCAAATTATCACTTTTGTCGTATTTACTGTTAGCCATTGTGTGAGCTCTTATTAAAATACCAGAATCGTTAAAAATCGCATTTTGAAAAAGATTTGTTGAAACGGTCCCCAATTCAAATATGAATTCTCTTGTGGGTCCACGAGGGATTTCGGGTGTCCACCAGCAGAAACAGTATTTCTCCATCAGATACTTCGGCCATATTCGAATATCTGAATGAGTCATGAAGCTGCGTCACTCGTTCCGTCCTTTTAAATACGCGGACCGCACCACTGCTAATGCGGCCACAGATACACAATCGCCAGAGATAATATTCGACGACAAAGAACTATACACTACTGAATATATGGCTAGCCTGTCGATGCATCAGTAGGAGTTGTCCAGGTTGAAACCGCAGACTGTATTAATAAAGTTTTTCACAAAACGAATTTCCATTGCTTCCTTCACTACCGAGTCCCAAAAGCACGCAGTCAACGCTAGAATTTCAACGCTGTCATACAGCATAGAGTGACCGGTGTCTGTGCACTGTTCCGCCACAAACGATTTATTGAGCTGTAAGAGCCGGATGTACCTTCGATGTTCGATACATTTTTCATTGACTGTATGTGTTGTCTGTTCGATGTATAAAAGGCCACTCTTGCGTGGGATCTTGTAAATCCCAGTCTTGTGGAGCATCATGTCATCTTCAACGGAACCAAAACTTCGCTGTCGTCCTCGGCGAAGGACGAAAATTCGCTTTAATCTTGTGTTGTGAGGATCCGTCATATTTTTTACGACAGGTTTCTCAAATTTATAAGGAAGGCATGGATTTAAATCAGTCGTCTTGCTCATTCCGTAAGTATATCCCAGAAAGGTTCGAAAGCCCAACGACATATATAGTTTATGAGTAATTCTCTGCCGCCCAAAAACATCTCTGGTGACTGTATATCTGTGTCCGCAAGTGCTTTAGCAGGGTACGTGGATTTAAAAAGGACGAAGCTTCAGCTCACTCGGAAGATGGCCAAACAATCAGGTGAAGGTGTAGAGTTTCTGCAGCTGAACGACCGAAAACACCGCAAAAACATGGGGAGGCACATCAGTTCTATTCTTGCTTGCATTCTACTTCATACAGTTTGTACTGTCTACGAGGGAGTGCTTAAAAGTACTAATTTTTTACGTGAAAACTCTGTATTTAAACAAAGCAAGCAGTATTAACGTCTTACATAGTTATTCTTTATGTCTGCATATTTATTTCACAGTATAGTCACCCTGGCAACGAACACATTTATCTCAGCCTGAGACCAGTTTGATGGAGGGGATGCTCCATGTGTGTGCGAAAACTCTGAATTCGGTCTTGCAGTTTTCTGATAGTCTCGCAGTCGCCTGTAGAGTTTATGGCGGTGTCTTTAGGCATGAATTCCAAGTGCACCACACCTTGAACA
The DNA here is from genome assembly GCF_023864345.2 of Schistocerca serialis cubense. NCBI lineage: Eukaryota > Metazoa > Arthropoda > Insecta > Orthoptera > Acrididae > Schistocerca > Schistocerca serialis. Next base: position 553,499,242 of record NC_064640.1, read on the forward strand.
TCCCAGAACATCTGTGAGCATGACTTTGCTTGCTCATGACACGGCCTTAACTTTTTTGGCCTCTGTGATCCTTTGTGGCAGAACTCCATTGATGCTCTCTTGTTTTCGGTCTTAAAATAGTGAACCCAGCTTCCATCACCTGTCACAATGTTGTTAAGGAACTCACTGCCCTCACGCACAAAACGCAAAAGATATTGTTGACAGACGTAAAGTCACCTCTGTTTCATGTCGGGTGTGAGCATTCGAGGCACCCACCGTGCAGACAGTTTTCTGCACTGTAGTTCTGCAATGATAGCCTGTACAAGCTCTCCTGAGCCACATTTACCTGAGAGCAGTGTTCGTGTTATCCGACGGTTTTCGGCTGATGAGTTCATCAACGCTATTCCCATTAGTCCCGTCGGTTACCGAATGCGAATATTTACTGAGCGTACTCACACATATTGAGGTTAGCAACACCGTTTTCTTCATTACAAGCACGAATAACTCAACGACACATATTACTGATGTCAGCACAATCATTAGCATAGATATCTTTCATTATTCTGTAGTGTTCAATTGTAGACACGTTTTTTGCGGTTAGATCGTAGCACACGTTTCTTACGCACTGATATAGTTACGTTACACACCGCCGTGTTACACGCTACAGTTCGGAACCCTCTAGCGGAAGACAGTTACAACATGCGTCAGTGAAGCGGGAAAGTCGACTGAGTAATACACATGACATGTAATACCTCAACCGGTATTGGCAACAGAATAAAAAATTCGTAGGCATTGCTTGTGCAGGTACGCAACTTTTTATTCTTCAGAATGTACTATTTCACTTTAAATGTGTACACTGCAATGACCATAAACAAAGCACAACGCCAGATGCTGCCTTTTGCGGGCGTGGACTGTAGTGTTAGTTGGTATTCGCACAGCCTGCCGTACGCGGCTCCCTCCTGTGTGGCGAAGCTAACAGCCTTTTAGTTCATGTACCAAATCATACTACTTCAAACCTTAGATACAGAGAAACTTTATAAGTGACAAATAAATTCTATGCGTGCATAGTCATGCATACAGCTATAAATAAATACCCAAGCAATGCCTGGTTCTTCAGTTAGTGTTACCACAAGCTTGTTCAGTCGAACTGCAGATTTGCACATGCATTGTGCCCAGTATATACGACGAAAAGGAAAACAAGCTACTGGAAGCCGTGACAAGTAATGCTGCACTAATAAATGGCACAGTTGAACATTTTGAGTAGTTACATCGGAAATAGTCCCCGACAACACGACTGCCAAAGGACGTAAATGATAACAAATTAGTCTGAAACTTTTTTTTCCGTTTTTTACGAAGTAATTTGTGCTTTTATTCGTTGGTGTTCTGATTCATTTGATGGACTGAGTTAAAAGATGGAAACAAGTACTTTGGAAACGTGGCACTTTTCATGTGATTAATATAAACTGTTAGTCATAAAAACTGCAACACCAGAAAAAATAATTAAAGAAAATTTACGTATTGTATTAGGTAGAATAAATTACTAAATTTGTTGGAAATTTGGGATTTACAGTGTGCAAAATTCAGTTCACAGAGCTGCCATCTCTGGCATTTGGCAACCTATGACCAAATGTGTCCAGCGGGTGACATAATAGAGAATGTACTGACAGAGCAACTGTTGAACACCCTCTGTATGGACATAGGTCAAAGCGACAAGGGCACTATGCGATCTTCAGTATGTTGTTAAAAGATAACGCAACAGGGGCCTCGAAGATAGGTTACAACCACCGCACTTAACACAGCTAGAATGTTATGGCTGCATCCGGTCTGTGTGGCCGAGCGGTTCTAGGCGCTACAGTCTGGAACCGCGCGACCGCTTCGGTCGCAGGTTCGAATCCTGCCTCGGGCATGGATGTGTGTGTGTCCTTGGGTTAGTTACGTTTAAGTAGCTCTAAATTCTAGGGGCTGATGACCTCAGATGTTAAGTTCCATAGTGCTCAGGGCCATTTTTGTGTTATGGCTGCTGTCCAAATTACCGACTATATCAACTAGAGTTGACAGCTTTGCGTGTCCAGGAGCAACCCATACCATAACCCAAGTTGCTGGACCCGTATGATGATGACGAATGCAATATAGCAACGTCCGTTCTTCTCCCATGGACACGTCCATCGTGATTCTGTACACAGAACCAAGACGCTTCAGAAAAGGCGATTTGATGCCACTCCTGGTTTGTGGTTGAGCCAAACCCTGTCAGCGCACTGCTCTTTGCTGTCACGTCAATGGAAGCCGCAAAAGCGACCACTGTTCTGTTACCTGTGGCGCTCCAGACATCGTCGAACTACCCCTGTTCATATTTGTCCTGCTGCAAGCGAGCTGATTTACGTACTTGAGGTACGTGACGTTGCTGTAAGGCCAAGCAAAACAGTATCTCCTTTTCCTCTCGGGCTCTAGTCACGTGGGGTTCCGAGAGATCCTCGACGGTGTTGCTTATGACCCTCCTCATACCACCGCTTCCATTTTCTCGCGACAAGGGGCGTACACACTAGGCTAACGAAAGACCGAGACTGGATTCACCCGATCGTTGGTCTCCAATACTTTGGCGTTAGGCTTCTCGTCCACATCAAACAAAGGGCTTGGGGCCTAGGGATTCGGCCATGTGGAATCACAGCTGGCTCTGATAACTTACCGACTTTGCTCCCATTTTGTTATCGTTATAAACTAGCGTTTTAATTAAAATTTCATCGGCAGATATTGTGAGGGAGGAAGAGGATTTAACAGTCGCCGCATGCGCTGCATTTATTTTACTGCAAGAAGTTGATCATAAGAAAAGAAGAAGAAGAAGAAGAAGAAGCGTGCTAGCGTACGACCCCTCTTTTAAAAAGTAAGTAGCAGTGTCGTGCAACAGAATTAATGGCTGCCTTAAAGCTGAATTAGAATATGGACTAATTCATATTTTTTTCTCTTCTGGAATCCACGGATTTCGAATTGTTATTCAATCGTGTAGGTCCTAAAATTTCCGAAGATAACGCTTCCTTTAGGAGAGCTGTTACCTGCAGCAGAAAGTCAAGTTACTACCAGTTTTGTTTGTTTCTCTTTGTTTGTAATTCAAGACAGAAAGATGTCAGTAAAGACACGCTTTTCTTTTTCGCATCGTGCGTATCACTTTCTAATAGCGGAGTTATTCCCTTCCAACCGTCTAGCCTCTTCCGTTTGATTTTATACTCGTAGTTCATAGGGACCCACAAGCATTCCCGTTCACGATAAACCTATAAGCTTTAATTCTCTCTTCCATACTCACTCTATACTCCAGTATTTTTAAACACAATAAATAGACACCTTAGCGAGGGCTGGCATTGCCTGCAGGGAAAGCAGCGACTGTTCAAATTAAGTTTTTCAGAACAGCCACAAGTTACACTCAGATATTTTATTGACTGCGCTTTAAACGGCAAATTACAAAGTCTCTGATGATGCTCTTGTTCAGTTAAAGGGCGAAATCGATCAGTAAAAATACTAAGTGCGATTTGTAGCTGTCCTGAAAAAATTAAACAAACATCCGTTCTAGAGACACAACAAATTGCTACTGAACCAACGAATATTCGATCCGGCGTCCACACTACGAGAGGGATCCCAACGCCAACCAGTCGGAAACGCTTCAATGTTACCGCCAGCAGATCAAACTGCAATCCAGGCGAACCCGCTTCGTTAGCTCCGATTTGCCGCCCGTAACACTGAGCAAATCTTGTCCAACGAAGCATTGGCTGTCGTTTGTTGGCTTTCATTGGCCTAGTGTGTATGCACCTATAGTCGTCGGATCCCGACCAAGGCGAGAAGCAATACCGCGAAACGATAAACCACAGCCTCGATAGACTACGGTCCTACCTCTTTCGAATGTCGACACGTGTTGGTAGACTTTTCTCCTCTTACACGATGTATACAGAAACAACCAATACTCAGATCCGATTTCAAAATGAGAAACCCGCAGATAATCTTTCATTAAATATAGAATTTAGATGGCGGTACTGTTGCTTACTGTGTGCGAATGCACTGAAATACTAATCATTTGCGTATGCAAGCACATAGTATGCTGCATTCCAGTATGACGATTCTTCAGCGTGTTGCAGTTCTAATCGCCAGTAGTGTATTATTATGGTTGAGTGAAGCAGTTCTCGTAAAGTGTTGTAGAGCTGTTTATTAGTGCAGTGTGAACGTTGCTATTGTGTGGTCTGGATGAGTGCGGGAGGGTGTGGGTTGTGGACGGACGCGCGTCATCGCCAAAGAGTGACGCAGTGGCGCGCTCTTCCGTCGTCACTGCTGGCCGCTTCTGTCCCTGTGCTGAGCTCTCGTAACGGCCAGGGCTGCACTGGAGTCGGTGAGGTTCTTGACCCAGCTGCGACGTACAGCACGCAGATGTCTGTTTAGCGTCTCTAACCTTCCAGCCCACACACGTTCCAGCACACGCACAATTCGTTTGAGACAGAAACCGTACGGGACCTGAGGTGAAACGAATATTAAGGTTGCAAATTGAATATCGTCTTTGCGCATATGGCTCTTGAAAATATTTACTGCGATTCTAATTTCGGCATTTTGTCATTTTTCGAGCATAGTGGGATGTTAAAATTCAGTCTACAAAGTTAAATCGTGACATGCTAGAACGTAGTTTCCAACAGTCTATATGGAAGTACGTCTGATGGTAGAAGTATTTTTTATTTCAATTTGGTCTCGCAGTCGGAAAGTTTTCACCTTCCGTGCTATTCCTGCGAAGAAATTTGGTTGGATATATCTATTTTTCGGCCTTTGTCTATTCTCACTTTCGAAATGGTTCAAATAACTCTGAGCACTATGTGACTTAACTTATGAGGTCATCAATCCTTTAGAACTTAGAACTACTTAAACCTAACTAACCTAAGGACATCACACACATCCATGCCCGAGGCAGGATTCGAACCTGCGACCGTAGCGGTCGCGCGGTTCCATACTGTAGCGCCTAGAACCGCTCAGCCACCCAGGCCGGTTCACTTTCGAAGTGCTTTTGAACAGCATGGCGGCAGATTGTACATCGCAACTTTTGCGTGACGCAGGCTTTCATATTGTCTCAAGTATTGCAATTTCAAGAGGTGTTAATATTACTAGACTTCATTTTTTATTTTTAACACAATCATTTTTTATGGCACAATTATAACCGGTTTCGGCTTATAATGGCCATCTTCAGATGCTATGGGTGGTATTTGGTGAACAAATATTCATGCATTGTTCGCCAAATGCTGTGCGTAATATCTGAAGATGGACTGTAGGACGAAACCGGTTATCATCGTGTCACAAAAACGAAACTGTCAAAACCAAAAGGAAATATATAGTCAGTCCATCACAGTCTCCTTAAACGGAACGTTGTTTTTTCTTCCAATCACTAGATTCGTCGTTATAAAGGAGTTGGCTTACAAAACATTTCTTTGATCGATTCTTGATTATTGATTATCAGTCTGGGACCCTCATGAGGTTGGATTAATAGAAAAGATAGAGAAGAGGCAAAGAAGGGCAGCACGTTTCGTCACGGCATCATTTACTTGGCGCGAGAACGTTATGGAGATGCTCCACAAACCCCAATGGCTCATTACATAAGGGTCTTGTACATCACTCAGAAGTTTACTATTGAAACTCTGTAATATTATGCTCAGAGAAGAGATAGGAACATAATACTTCCTCCCACATACGACTTGCAAAATGTCAGCGACGAGAAAATGAGATAAATTACACCTAATCTAGAAATTTATCGAGTCATCCTTCCCACGCACCATTGGCTTATGAAACAGACAAGGGAAGAAGTAAGGTACCAGAAATACCTTTTGCCACACAACATATGGCAGCTTACGAAGTATAGGTTTAATGCTGGTAAAAAAAATCCTCCATTCAGAAATGTTTTGTTCAGAGCTTGTAGGCAACCCTATATTTCAATGACGTTTACGTTCATTGTACAGATGCTGTCGCATTTATTTGGAAAGATAAAACGCGTTGCGCAAGAGTTTGTGACTCCAAAAGAATGCCAAAGCAAATTTTTAGATTTGCGTAACAATTCATTGTTCAGTCCATCGACGTGGCAACAATCTCCTTCGCACTAACGTGTATCACTATTTTAAGCGCATTTATTTCCGTAAACAACCTTTGCTACTTGCGTGCCAGATACCGCCGACAAGTACCGCTGGAGAGCTCTGTGGTTCCAGATTACGTGTAGGATGTGGTGCCTCTTTTCTTAAGTTTAAGAGTTTTTACGTAGTTTTTATTGTTTCTTAGTTATGTATAGGTAATACACCGAAGAGCCAAAGAAACTGTACACCTACCTAACATCGTGTATGGTCCCCGCGAGCACTCTGAAGTGCCACAACACGACGTGGCATGGACTCGACTAATGTCTGAAGTAGGGCTGGAGGGCTGGAGGAAATTGACGCCATGAATCCTCCAGGGCTGTCCATAAAACCGTAAGAGTACGAGCAGGTGGAGATGTCTTCTGAACAGCACGTTGCAAGGCATCCCATACACGCGCAGTAATGGTCATGTCTGAGGAGTTTGGTGGCCAGCGCAAGAGTTAATACTCTCAGAAGAGTGTTCCCGGAGCCACTCTGTAGCAATTCTGGACGTGTAGGGTGCCACATTATCCTGCTGTCATTCCCCAAGTCCGTCGGAATGCACAATGGACATGGACGGATGCAGGTGATCAGACAGGATGCTTACGTACCTGTCACCTGTCACAGTCGTAGCTAGACGTATCAGGTGTCCCATATCACTCCAACTGCACACACCCCACACCATTACTGAGCTTCCGTGAGCTTGAACAGTCCCCTACTGACATGCAGGGTCCATGGATTCATGAGGTTCTCTCCATAACCTTACACGTCCATCCGATTGATACAATTTGAGACGAGACTCGTCCGACCAGGCAACATGTTTCCAATCATCAATAGTCGAATGTCGATGGCCCACGCGAGGCGGAAAACTTTGTGTCGTGCAGTCATCAAGCGTGCATGAGTGGGCCTTCGGCTCCGAAAGCCCGTATCGATGATGTTTCATTGAATGTTTCGCACGCTGACACTTGTTGATGGCAAAGCATTGATGATGATGATGATGATGATGATGATGATGATGATGATGTTTGATTTGTGGGGCGCTCAACTGCGCGGTCATCAGCGCACGTACAAAGTCCCAATTCTTACACAAGGCCGGGAATCGAACCTGGGAATCCGTGATCCAGAGGTAGCAACGCTAGCCACTAGACCACGAGCTGTGCGGACCATGGCTCACCATTGAAATCTGCAGCAATTTGCGGAAGGGCTGTAATTCTAACACGCTGAACGATTCTCTTCAGTCGTCGTTGGTCCCGTTCTTGCAGGATCTTTCTCCGGTCGCAGCGATGTCGGAGATTTGATGATTTTACCTGATTGCTGATATTCACGGTACACTCGTGAAATGGTCGTACGGGAAAATTATAGCTGTAAGCGTAGCAGAGACAAGTAGGGGATAATTCTATCGACGAAACTGGACGCAAATCATTGCATTCGCTAATTCCATCTTTGCCATCGAGTGCGCGGCAAGCAAGTGCAGAACACGTAAGTCCTAATGTCGTCTTACATTTACCACACAGCCGGCAGATGTGGCCGAACGGTTCTAGGCGCTACAGTCTGCAACCGCGTGACCGCTACGGTCGCACGTTCGAATCCTGCGTCGCGCATGGATGTGTGTGATGTCCTTAGGTTACTTAGGTTTAAGTAGTTCTAAGTTCTAGTGGCTGATGACCTCAGATGTTAAGTCCCACAGTGCTCAAAGCCATTTGAGCCATTTACTACACAAACATACTTGAAACTGGCCAATCAGCGACCACTGTGCATTGCCTGTAAATCCGCAGTGACAGATATATTAAAGTGTGTGTGAGGTGCTCAACACTCACTGTTTTCGTAAAGTTGAGAAAATAGTTAAATCTTGCTTATTTGAAGAAACACGTCAAAGACAGTCAGCAGTGCTGTAAAAGTGACATATAGTAGTCAATGGAACCACCATCTTACGAGATTTTCGCCGCAACCAAAAACAATCGACATCTTTTGAGTAAAGATATGTTAACCAAAAATAAACATGAACAGTCGACTGACAATCCGGGTTCGATTCCTGGCGGTGTCAGGGATTTTCACCTGCCTCGAGATGACTGGGTGTTTGTGATGTCCTCATCATTTCATCCTAATTCATGAAAATGTCAAGATTAGACTGAGCAAAGGTTGGGAATTTGTACGGGCGCTGATAACCGCGCAGTTGAGCGCCCCACAAACCAATCATCATCATCATCATCATCGACTGACTATGGACCTGTCGGTTCGAAACCAGCAACGTCGCTATTAGTTTTATTAAACAGCGTTTTGACAGTGGCTGTTTGTGGTTTTTTGTTGTTGTAAGAATTAACTTGTATCTTTGCGCAACCAAGACTTCACCACGTCAGTTTTCGACAAAACAGCATCTAATTTTTCATTAGCATGAATCCACGGGAACCACTGTGAGGGCTGTATATATAACACTTCTTTGTCGTCGCAGACTGGTAGCGCATATTTAAAATTCCTTGCTAAATGGTGGCTTTTACCAACCGAAACTATCAGTGAAATTTGCTAATTCTTGAAAATTTAAGAAAGTTAGAGATTTATTCATTGGGATTAAATTTTTGCAAACTGTTTACTGTAAGCTGCTACATATTCTTGAAAACTGGCTTCACTGACCAAAGAATTTTCTTCTTCTTCTTCTTCTTCTTCTTCCTCTTCCTCTGCCTTGCTCCCACATCGGCGCAGGATTGGGAATGGTTATAAACAGCTTTGTGAATTAAAGGCGTCGCCGAATGCCCTTACTGTCGCCACCTCATTAGCCCCGCAACGGAATGTCTGTACCCCAACTATCTGCTTGTTGTGTTATTCATGTGAAAGTGAGCGAAACAGTGCAACTGAGGCGGGACTTGGGTACCAGCCCGGTATTCGCTAAATGAGATGAGATGTGGAAAACCCTCTACAAACTACATCGAAGGTGGCCAGCACAATTACCCTCGCCGTCAATCCGCCTGACGGATTTGATCCGGGGTCTGCGCTCCTTCCCGTCCCGGAACTGGCGCTTTAAGACGCAGAGCTTTCTGACGGATTTCAATGAACAAGAAATGTGGTGCTAATTCGAATTTTCTGAATAAAGCAGTCACATGAAGCACAATCCGTAATAGAACTGATAATAGAAGGCATCAAAAGTGCTTAAGGCTGGCAGCTGAAGGCAAATTTTTGGAAATATTGTTATTCGCATCTGAGTGTGCTTATCTAGGTTAAGTTATTTGGTGCATCACCGAGATAATTCTGTGCACGTGGCCGCTGCAGACTCCTTTCGAATCAGGCTTCCACAAAAAAAAAGACATCTTGTGTACTGATAAGACCTTAAGTGATAACAGAAGGAGGTGTGTCGAAGATAAAGTAGTACCGATGTAATAAAAAGAATGCGTAAACAGAACACTTGTCAGATTAATAAATACTCTGGACTCTGATATTTGGCGTCTTGCTCTTGTATTTGACTATCTTTGGCTATTCTACGATCTGTTACAGCCAACCTTCTTTCGTTTGCAGTCTCTTCAGTTCAGAATGTGGACACGGAGTCCAAGGCGTTTAGGTAATTCCAAGGGGGTGATGTTATACACCACTTACGTGGATACTGAAAGATGACTACCGCCCTCCGCGAGATTGAATGCTGCCTCGTGGCGTTCCGGGCACATGACGCTGTAAATGAAATATAATATAAGCGAAGCAGAGACGAATGAGGACTCACTCTGGCTTCTGTACGGACCGCAAATGTGGATATCCACTAGCGCAAGCAACTTTGACAAAGGGAAAGTTGTTATTGGCAGACACCTGAGAACGAACAGCTTGCTGTTGACAATATATGGGGATGGACAAAAATTTGTGAACACCAGAAACACAACACATTACGATGCCTAATGTGGTTAATGAAAACTGTTGGTATTGATAATAGCATCCAGTATTCTGGGAATAGATAACACAGGTCCGTGCGGTTGCCAAGGGAATGTTATACCATTATTCCTGCAAAATAATGGCCTATTCATGCAACGCTGCTGGAGGTGGATAGTGATCACAGACTCTCCTCTCTAAAGTAGAAGATCTGCTGACTGTGGTGGCCAGCAGAGACGGCACAATTGATCCTCGTGCTCACAAAACCAGTCCTGGACGATGCGAGCCCTGTACAGGGGTCCTGTAGTCTTGAATCACAGCATCACCATTCGGAAACAAACATTGTACCGTGGCGTGGACTTGATCAGCCAAAATGGTCACATAGTTGCAGCAATACGACCTTGCATGAAGCCATTTAATACCATGACATGGGTGCCCAAATCATCCCCGACCCACCGCCATTTTTCACTCGTGGGACGTAAACTCGACCAAAAGTTCGCAACAGTTCGAAAATAGGCTCATCCGATCAAATGACTTCCTTCCATTGCTACATAGCCCAGGTTTTATGGCTTCGGCACACCGTTTTCATTTTGCGGGCATTTTCATCACTGAATGAGGTGTTGCAGTTCCAAGTCACTATGCAGTACCCAGCTTATGGAGCTCCCTTCGTGTTGCTTTGGTGCTGACAAGATTCGCGAGTGCGACATTCACTTCTGCACAGACTTTTGCAGCTTTCACCTCCATATCTTTCGTCGCAATTTTCTTCAGTGGCTGTGTGTCACGGACACTCAACACACACTTTCGCTCGTGTTGTGACTTGGTGGATCATGTTTTTCCGCTTTCCGTGTATGCGGTATAAATCTTCGATGCGGTGCCTCAGCAAACACCAAACACTTTGGCTACCCTGTATACGGAGGCACATACCATACGGCTACGGTCGCAGGTTCGAATCCTGCCTCGAGCATGGATGTGTGTGATGTCCTTAGGTTAGTTAGGTTTAAGTAGCTCTAAGTTCTAGGGGACTGATGACCTCAGATGTTAAGTCCCATAGTGCTTAGAGCCATTTTTTTAACCACGACTCACACTTGAGACGTATCGAGGACATACACAGGTGCCGTTCGCGGTCAAATACAGCAGCGGACTCTCCATGCTTAGCTAGCATCTGCAGTTTGTGTTCAAGTATGCATTTCTCGCGATTTTCCGATATTTTTGTCCGACCCATGTACTAGTTGGCCTGAATACAGCTGCACATCTAGAACAGACGTTTAGGTGTGACTGTAATTTGATGCAGTATATTTTGTATTTAATTTTATGTGATTATTTTTGTTCTGATTGTACCAAAATTTCATTCTTCACGGTATGTCGGAAGTGACAATACGCCAGCGCCCTTTTTTGCAACTTACAAGTTACATACGAACCACGTAAGTACAAGATTCTGTGCACAAGGTTCATCCTGGTTGTCGGTAGTACATGATGTGTGTTAAAAAACAGGCGACAGGTTAAATTTTTATTGTTTTTGACGAAATGTTTAAATTTGTGATTTTATTTTGTTCCTCATGTGGAAAATGTAAACAACAGAATCTAAAACGTACACCGTACTTTATTGTTAAAACTGATATTTATCTCCTAAAGCAGATCCAAAGGCAGAATACCTAGGTATCTGAATGTATATACTCGTATTTATTCTCTGTGAGCGAGCACCCATTTCATTGCAGATGCTTTTTAAATGTGAACTTTATTTTTGTGTTTTTCGAAGCAAAATATTGCCCGTCAGGGGATGTGAAACTAATTCCAAGTTACACCATGTATGGAGTTCTTCCTTCTGACTGTTTGCAGGAACTGTTAAATCGTTCTCGGCTCCCTGAGTCTCTTTCCCCATTTCCCTTTCCGTTTATAGACCTCCAATCTCCAGCAACGTGAAACCTTTCATCTCGCCGACGTCATTGTACTGCTTCGCAGTTCGTAAAATTTAGTCGCTGCTGAGCATTCCAATCTTCTTCTGCTGAACTTTAAAAAGAGCTGTATCACCAAATTCTCCATCCGATCAGCAGAATTATTTTACTGCTAATAACTTCCGTTCTTTTATGACTTCTTTCGTGGAGTGAAGATAAGAATGGCGCTATTAACTTGGACAAAAGTTAGTTGTTTGTAGAAAATGAGATTTCCATTCTTTCCAGCTACGTGAAGGCAGTGCCCATTGCTCCTGAAGCCCAGTTCACACACTGACATTATCAACAAACTGATCTCCACATAGGAGAAATGTGTTCCTCACCAGGGTGACTATGTTGAGAAGTAAATATGTAAACATGAAGAATAAAGATATACAGGCTGAGTCACTAACTATTGCCACCTAGAATAACTCCGAAAGTATGATAGTAGCTGAAAAGTTTGTGGGACAAATGTTGCATGGGACAACGAGGTCTATAACATGAGGTTGGTTTTTTGATGCTAGGTGGGGTCGCGTCACAGATATGAAGGTCAACTTTTTTTTATGGGATGCTAAAGTTTGGTACTGGAACTGAAATGAGCGTTTGCGGTCATTGGCCGGGAGGCCCCTTACGGGGCAGGTCCGGCCGCCTTGGTGCAGATCTTAGTACATTCGACGCCACATTGGGCGACCTGCGCGCCGGATGGCGATGAAATGATGATGAAGACAACACAACACCCAGTCCCTGAGCGGAGGAAATCCCCGACCCAGCCGGGAATCGAACCCGGGCCCGTAGGACGGCAATCCGTCACGCTGACCACTCGGCTATCGGAGCGGACAGTTTGGTACCTATTTTCTGATAGCGGCTATCGAGACGAATCCAATTACGTGTAACAGTAAGGTCTTTGAAGGTTAACGAAGGTCAAAAAGGTTGCATGAACGTCAATTTACAGAAGGTGTTCGAAGTGATGACCATTGGCATCAATGCAGTGCTGCAATCTTATCATGGATTGAGTGCTATTCCGTATCACATCGGCACTTATCGAAGCACATGTTCTGACAATTCTCTCTCGTATATCGTGCAAATAGTAAATATTCGCCGAATACGGCGTATTCATATAACATGCCATTGACGTGCAAACACCATTCGAAGGATTCTCAATACAACACTGATAGGAATGGTAAGACTAGTATCCTCGAATCAAGCGAATGTAAATGATGTATTCCTTCGAAGAACAACTCGATATGCTTCTCATTTACGGAGAATTCCGACGAAATTCAGTGAGAGCTAGAGACTTATACGCTGAAAGATATCCTCAAAGTACTCACCCTACGCGTCGTACATTTAAATAAGAATATGATAAATTGAGAACAACTTGATCTTTAACGCATCGGAAGCATATTCGGCAAAGGAAAGTTACTAACGAGGAAACGGAAGTACCAAACTATAAGATCCCATTTAAATAACAAAGTTGACCTTCGTATCTCTGAAGCGATCCCATGTAGCAACAAAAAAAACCAACATTATATTATAGTCCTTCACGATAAAGGATGACAGCCAAAACAGTTGCAGGATAAAAATTTATTAAAATCCTTGACCAAGGTTCCGGTATATATAAATATACCTTCAAGAGTCTTGTCTTGATAGTTCATAGGCGAAGTACTGGTGCTAAACTGTTCGCATTGACCCTGTGCCTATAGTCATGTTGTACAAATGGAGATGATGTCTTATGATGTAATTTTAGATTTTTTGCTTCTGATGAAGGTTTATTTATATATACCGAAACCCTGGTCAAGGATTTTAATAAATTTTTATCCTGCAACTGTTTTGGCTGTCATCCTTTATCGTGAAGAATTTCAACAGTTGCTGTTTCAGCCATGTTTAAAATCTTGTTATATTATAGTCCCCGTTGTCCCATGCAACTTTTGTACCACAAACTTTTCAGCTCCTATAATTTTTTCGGAGTTACTCTTGGTGGCAATAGTTAGTGACTCACCCTGTAGAATGTTAATGCTGTGCCATACTAAAATACACTCGCCGGTACAACGATGGGTTCTTTGGGTTTCTCCGGGAGAAAACTGAGTGATACTTTTAACACACACGATATTAGTTCGCTTTATTACTATACAAATATGAAAATGTACTTCACTTCGTACGGTCCATTTCCACAGAATGTTCTCTGAATTTTGAAGTATCACTTGATACAGACAATTTTACACTTGAAGCGTAATTGACATAACGCTCACATTATGTTCTGTCTAAGACATTTAATACACTGGTAGCTTATCCATGACGATGCTGTCGTCTTGATCTGTGAAAGTGACCTGGGCCGAGCGTTCCTCTGCTCGGCCCTACGTAGACCATCGAGCAAGGTGGCATAGCGAAGCTAACGAGGCGTGGATACGCCAGCGTTTTCTCATTCGTTGTTGCGACATGCCGCGACTACACTCTTCTATGATTTCATTGCGAGGTGTCAACCTTGCTTTGGCACCCTATTCTTATGATGACACCACAGTTAGTAACGTTTGTCTCATTTAAAAGGCTGTAAGAATTTTCACATAAGAAATGCAGAGGCAGCACCCCCTTGTGTATTGTAAAATGCGTCGTTTTTTTTTTGAGCATGACATATGTCTGTGAAACTAACAGCACGTTATTGATAGTTGGGCTTGAAGGTGTATAGGTACACAGAGGAATTTCAGCAAATAAAAAATGCCGCAGGAAAAAAGGAATACAGACACTAAAAATGAAATTGACAAAAAATACAAACTGGCAATGCAGGAATAGCTAGAGGATGGATGCAAAGGTGAAGAAGCATGCATAACAATGGGAAAGATAGATCTCGCCTATAGGAACGTTAAAGAAACCTTTGGAAAAAACGGAAGCAGCTGTGTAAAAAGAGTTCAGATGGCAAACCAACTCTAGGTAAAGAAGGGAAAACTGAAATGTAGAATCAGTATATAGAAGGGCTGTACAAGGAAAATTAAGTTGAAGGGAATATTATCGAAAGGGAAGAGGAAATAAGTTAAGATGAGGTGAAAATGTGTCGTAAGGTCTTATGGGACCAACCAAACTGTTGAAGTCATCGGTCCCTAAGCTTATGCACTGCTTAATCTAACTTAAACTAACTTACACTAAGGACAGCACACACACACACATATCCGAGGGAGGACTCGAACCTCCGACGGGGGAAGCCACTCGGACCGTGACAAGGCGCCCTAGACCGCGGGGCTACCCCGCGCGGCGAAGATGAGATGGGATAATCATTTGGCAGAGCTCTGACAGACCTAAGCCGAAACAAGGCCCCTGGCCTAGGTCACGTTCCCTCAACATTGACATCTTTGGGACAGCCAGCTGTGATAAAACTATTCCATTTATTGTGCAAGGTATATGAGACGGACGAATTACCCCCAGACTTCAGGAAGAATGTCATAATTCGAATTTCAAAGAAGGCGAGTGCTGACAGGTGTGAATATTACCGAACTGTCAGTTTAATAAGTCAAGGTTGCAAGACGCTGACAAGAATTGTTTCCAGAACAAAGGAAAGACAAAAGATAGAAACTGACCTCGGAGAAATTGAGTTTGGGCTCCAGAGAAATAAAAAAGTGCAAGGCGTTGCTAAACCTGCAGCTTATTTTAGAATACAGACCGAAGACGTTAATATCTTTTGTCCATTTAGAAAAAAAGCTTTTGACAAAATCTAGTGGAACACAGTCTTAAAAATTCCGAAGGTAGCAGGAATAAAACGCAGGAAATCGAAAGGTTAAGTACGCCCTTTACATAATCCATACTGCGCTGCGCTTATAAGAGTCAAAGGACTTTGCAAACATTGACATTCTTTCTTCGGTGAAAATCCACAACCACTTGTTGTAAAAAAGAATAAAATTAAAAATAAAGTATTATCAGTTTAGATTGCGTTAATTTTTTAATGACTGTTTTCGGTTCCTCATGAACCATTGTCATACCTGTAAATAAAATAACTAACAAATATATACTCTACGATATACAACGTTGCTATTATACCATTTCTAAAATCAAATGTACTACAGTGTATCTGATTTTATCGGAGACATGCTACGTCACACCGTAAAACGGTGGTTTGGTAGAATCCAAGTTATTTATATTGCCTGCAATGCGACTGTCTGTAGGTGGTGTTTGGAATATTTATCACGTATGAAATAAAACACATTTCAAAACTAAATTAAAAGTTTTTGAGACAGCTATTCTTCAAAATACTTTATTAAAACATGTGGTTTTTAGTGGGTAAAAACAGTACACCGTGCAGAAATACAGCCAGAGTGGAGCAGTGGCTTTCTCTAATCACCCACCATTGTTGCAAAAGGACGGCACGTAGTGGAACTGTGAGTGAGGAAACTCGAATGGCCGACTTTCCGCGTTGTGGGCTGACCAAACTTGTCAGGATCCGCGCGCGCCAACTTTTTCTATTAACCTGCGTCCCTCCGGTACGTGTTCGCTGGTTCGTCTGGCGCCCCATTGAGCTGGTGGGGAGTCACAGGAAATCCACCGCACTGCCCGACCCACCTCAATGGCCAACGACCCACTTCTGTAGCACAGCGGCGGAGAGGATACTACGTCACGGACACTCGGTAGCTTCACACCAGTAGGCAGCCGGTTATAGTCTTCACTGCCGAAATAAATCTTATCTCCAGAACGTGACCATAACAAAGTTAGGGATACCATTCTTCCTTTCGATACTCTAAGGAACACCAAAATGACAGGTAATCTACAGTGTGGTTCAAAGGTGTGGAGCCACCCTTCTAAAACAAAACAAAAAAGTGGATAACAGAAATTTAAAACAATTAGTACGAGACGAAAGAGGAAGAAAATCTGTCAGGCTATGTTACCAACATCGACACCACATTGGACGCCATCTTGGAAGTAGCTCGTGATTTTCAAATGAAATAAGGAGCATCTGACTTATCAGACAATCACAGGAGAAAAACAATAGTGCGTTTTGTTTGAGTTCCGAGCCATTCTGCACAAAGTTACGGCGATGACTACGCTGACCAGATTTCAAAGGGAACAAAACGGACGCTTGTGTGTATACTTATTTAATAACTTCATTATAACACTTACGCTTACCTTTCTTGTCAATTATCCTGATATTTTGCAATCGACAATAGGGCTATGACGATGCAGCAGCTGAAAACCCATAGCAAGAATGTATCTTCATTTTGTGAAAAAGGAACATGCAGGTACATTACACATACATAAAATACTTTTCTTTAGAAATAAACAAGGCTGATACACACTTTTTTACCGTAATAGCGTGCATAAATTTTCTGCAGTGTTTAGCACTTACTAGGTACTTAGGTAATTGCGTATACATCCCAACTAGTTTTCAGTAAGCACTGCTGACACATGCCGCATCGCTCACTTTCTTCACGAACTTCCATATGGTTGCTGTCCCTGTAGGAGAAGTGATTTAAGAGAGGCTCCTTTGGTTTTGGTTTTACTTCTCTTGAGGGCCATGAAGGGCAAGATAGGCAAACTAGAGGCCAGGACAGGTAATACTTGCTTTGCTTTTCAAGATATCTGTTACTGTTTCTTTAGGCAGAAGGCGAGTTAACCCTTTCATGGGCAAAATTATTGAGCAGTTTTTTTAATGAATGGAGAGCAGATAGTAGTTAACAGATAGGTATATTTATCGTACAGAATATCAAATTTGCTCCAATTGTGAAAGTGCGGTCACACAACAAGGTGGGAAGTATTCTTCCCACTGCCCGTCCTTGGAGTTAAATGACAAAAACAACTTTTTCAATATATGTCATATTTATTTGATAAATTTACTTCTCTTGTTACAATGATGGTTCACAATTACTTGCCATGAAATTTTCTGAAACATGGGTCTATGCAAAGTGGTATTTGGCAATATGTACAAACACAGCAAGTGCTCTTTTCCGCAGCTTTGGTACTACAATGACGGCACGTCCAGTAGGTTTCTCCTAAACTGGGTTGATGCTCCCCTACAGCCAAATGACGAAAATCCTCAGGTACTTTACCCCTTTTTGCCAGAAAGACAGGTTTTTGTCCACGCCTTTTTTGGGATGAGAAGCCAGCGATCAATTGTCTGGCTAGATGGATCCAGTATGTGAGCTGATCATGCTGTCCACTTTCTCTTTTACTTATTTTCCACAGGATAAAACTGTTCACTACAGCAGCGTCCACCAGGAAATAAAATATTCTGTGCCACCATTTTACAGAAAGTCTGCCAATAGCATACCTTTCTCGTAATTGATCAAACTTATCGACACTACCCATTATTTTGTTGTATTCTGCAACAACTTAAGGCCAAGAAATCTCTGTACTGGTACCATCCTTGTTGTTCCTTTTCATTGTGGCTGTTTCTCATGGGTCATGAACTGAGGACAGGAAAGTGACTGGACGGTTATCCATCCATTTTACTGCAGAAATGGCGCCTTTTGTTTCAAACTGGAATTCCCCTCTTTCTAATTTTACGTTTTCCTTCATAAATTTGGGTAAATCAAAAGTATTTACCTTATACTATAGCTTTGAGGAAAAAATCACAAAATGTCACGCAAACAGCACTGAAAGGCTCCTCTACAGAGCAACACTCAGCTATACAATGTCTCTGCGCGAAGGCACAGCAAAAACGGCGGGAACTTCCGACTGGAAGTAGTATCCTATACTGTTCACTAGGTAGCAGCACCATACAGAGGTGGGAACTGTGAATCCCACGCCGGCCAGCGTGGCCAAGCGGTTAAAGGCGCTACAGTCTGGAACCGCGCGACCGCTACTGTCGCAGGTTCGAATCCTGCCTCGGGCATGGATGTGTGTGATGTCCTTAGGTTAGTTAGGTTTAAATAGTTCTAAGTTCTAGGGACTGATGACCTTAGAAGTAAAGTCCCATAGTGCTCAGAGCCATTTTTTTGTGAATCTCACGGGACTAGGAGCGAGTTCATTGTAGTGGGAAGCATGTTTCCCACGGCTCACGAAAGGGTTTCTAGGAAACTTATTTTTCACAAATATTTAATTAAAGGAGAAATATTGTTGCACGCATTTTGTTTTTAGATTAAAAACCGGGACAACTGTGTGTGCTGAAAGATGATCTCGGTACACTAGGACATTTATGTGAAAACTACGACTGTCCCAGCAAATCTGGGTCGTCTTGTCAGCCTAGTTACGACACACACGTCTTGTCGAGAGTGTTGTAGAGTGGTTGTTATCCACTTCACCTTTCCTCGTAGATTGTACGGAATGAGAGCAGAAGCATCTACAATCAGCCCACAGTGGTACGGAAATTTTCGTCCAGGCTGCGTGTCACCCATTCTGCAAAAATCGAGCCCGATGACGTGGGTCGTCTTCGGTGACATGTTGTACCTTTTTTTATTTTTAAGGATGGGGTGCTTTTATGTGAGGCCAGAATCGTCGTTACTGATGTACAGCTAATCGCAGTTTCCTGAAAGATGCGGCGGATAAAACTTTCCGTATTGTTACTGAAAAATGCCAGAAGAGCGGTTGACGTCGCTTTACCGAATCCGTTTTAGATTTTCCAGCTTTCGGTTTTGTCTGTTATGGAACCAGTTCCACGGAATTTTGCGAGACGTTTCATTCCCACACTGTGGGGAATGAATGGTCTATCTGGGTGGCGTTGCTTGAAATCGTCTGCTGTAACATGAGTGCTCCTCTCTCCTGATATCCAAACGATCACAGCACGTTCGGCTTGTGTAAGGCCATCACCTTTCACGTCACCTGTTCGGAGAAAGACATCAGTCATAAATCGAGCATAAATAAAGCTACGCTCGAATGAAAAGTACCATTGTTTTTTCTGCGTATTTTCCTACTTGTTTGATATGTCACTTGACCGCCTTTTCATTAAAAAAAAAATACGAGTTGCATCCAATATGTAGGCTACCAAAAACGGCCACCGTATTGGTACATAGCCTCACTGATTATTCCTCCTCTCTCATTTGATAAAACTTAAAATTTCTATTTATGAACCTGTTTTTGAGTTAAGTGTTGTTCCATTCCTGTGAACCAACGTGTAGATATGTGACCGCGGAATAAAAAGTCCTTTAAATTCTCTCAAAGGAGGAAAGACAAGTGGAGCTCATGGGATAATAGTGTTCATAGTGTACGGGGTAACTTGTTTCTCTTCTACCAACAGTCTTAGCAATGACGGTGGAGGAAAGTAACATTTCAGTGACTGCAAAAATGGGTGGCACTTTCCCGACGATAAACTGAAGAAAGGCAAACTTACGTTATAACACTTGTTCATTTACAGAAAGCTTTTGACCATGTTGACTGAAATACGTTCTTTGAAACTGTGAAAAAAGGAGGGATGAAACACAGAGAGCGAAAGGTTGTATAAAAGTTGTAGAGGAGCAACATTACAATTACAACCGTCGAAAGACATTAGTCATACTCTCATGTTTAAAACCAACAATCAGTGCCCAATTTCAGTTGAAGAAGCCAGTAACAGAGAACGGTGTAGGACAGATTGTTTCCTGTGTTAGTCAATATGTACACTGGTCAAGTATAAAGGAAACCAAAGAACAATTTGGAAATGTAATTAGAGTCCATGAAGAAGAAATGAAAATTTTAGGTTTTGTCGATACGGCTAAGAGCTTGGAAGGTCAGTTTGAACGGAACGGATTGTGTCGTGAAAATACTTTATAAGATGAACAGCAACAAAAGTAAAACGGAAATTAGATATGAAAAGTAATAGAAGAGGTTTGCTTTATGCTTAGCAAACTAGCTGATGATGGCCGAAGTAGAGAGTGTATAAAAGGCAGGCCAGTAATAGCGTCATATTATTTTTGAAAAAGATAGATTTCTTGACATCGGACATGTCCGAAAGAACAGACACCCTATCCATATAAGTATATAGTTCTGGCAATACCGGCCATGACCTCCTCCTTATGTGCGGATGCACACATATTACCCGAACTCTTACGGGACTTGGTAAGAATGTGTTCCACGAGTAATGAGTGTTGGGTACGGACACTACGAATGTAGAGTGTGGACATATAAGATGACAATGTGGGTCTCGCGGGAGGCGTGCGCCGCGAGATAGTCCCTGCAGTCGCACTATCCTCTGTGCCCTCGGTGGCTCAGATGGATAGAGCGTCTGCCGTGTAAGCCGGAGATCCCGGATTCGAGTCCCGGTCGGGGCACATATTTTCACCTGTCCCCCTTGATATATATCAACGCCCGTCAGCAACTGAATGTATTAATATATCATTCTAATTTCGTTCTAGACGGCTGGAGGTTATCAATGTTGTCTGTTCTCTCGGACATGTCCGTCTTTCGGACATGCCCGAAAGAACAAACGTCCGCAGCTCGTGGTCGTGCGGTAGCATTCTCGCTTCCCGCGCCCGGGTTCCCAGGTTCGATTCCCGGCGGGGTCAGGGATTTTCTCTGCCTCGTGATGACTGGGTGTTGTGTGATGTCCTTAGGTTTGTTAGGTTTAAGTAGTTCTAAGTTCTAGGGGACTGATGACCATAGATGTTAAGTCCCATAGTGCTCAGAGCCATTTTGCCATTTGCACAAAGTCAACCTGTAAAGTAGTCTTAGGCGCCTATAGACGGACAACCCATTGGCACTCTTCCGATTCCTGTTACCTGTCCAGGTACATCTTTAAATTTAGCAATAAACCTGGGCGTGTGCCACCGAAGGTTTTACCAAACTTAAGGGTCTTAGAGGGACACTTTACCATTTTATTCACCTATATGTCAATGGCGTACCCCCCACCAGTGATCACACCACATGGGGACGCCAAACGGGAGGCCTGAAGAAACATAAGCACTGTTTGCTATTTCGGATCAATTTCTATTTTCGTTGAATGGTTTTGAACGGTCCCTAGTGGTTCCCGCCTGTACACGAGAGCTAAAATTGTTTTCGCGCTGCACTGCAAAGAGGTGCTATCACGTTTATTGGGGATGCAACCCCAAAATGTCCTTAGAGAAGGGTTGAGAAGTCCGGTGTAACAGCAGTGTCACGAACTTCGTCGTGTTGCCATTTTCGACAGCGAAATGTGTATGAATCAACGTCCAAAGGGATGGTTTCATTGACGCCCTTATATGCCACCCCAGGCGACATTCTTGTGTCGCTTCTAAGCGGCGGTGTGTCTGAAGTATACTCCTCTGCCACTCAATAAGATAACCGCGTTATTTCACCGCTGGGCTTTTCTGTCCCAACGTCTACTGAAGAAGCGCCAAAAGAAGGGGTGAAATGAGGGTAAGAGGGGCTGTGATGCGTCCCCTATGGCGTTGGGTAGAATTGTCGCATGAATTTCTGAGCTCTTGGCTTTATTTGCATGCATCGACATCTTGCTGTCTGAAGCGTGGTGGAGCCCGAGGATGACGTCGCAGAGCGCCACGCTTTCGCACCTTTCCAGAAATAGTTTGTAGGCACCTTTGAGCCAAATTTCAAACTTAGGCGTCGCAGTGGTAGACGATTGTGAGGATCCCAAAAAAGTGATCCTTTAATTTTGTAACGCAATGTATAGACTAAAAGATATTGAGTCAGTTGTAATATGTTTATACAAAATTAGATTTGATCTTGGAAATTGGAAATTTGTGGTGAGGTCTTATGGGACCAAACTGCTGAGGTCATCGGTCCCTAAGCCTACACACTACTTACTCTAACTTAAACTAACTTACGCTATAGACAACACACACATACACCCATGCCCGAGGGAGGACTCGAACCTCCGACGCGGGGAGCCGCACGGACCGTGACAAGACGCCTGAGACCGTGCGGCTACTCCGCGCGGCAGATTTGATCTTAGTTCCTGAAAATATAAGGCAGCTGTCTCTGTGCACACATGCAGTGAAGGAGCCCAAAAACATTTTTGTTGCTCTAATAGAGGATTTTACTTCATTTGCACCACAAATAAACAAGATTAAATGATATAACGTGCTGTGTGTTAATATGTCGCCCAATATCCGACCACTGTACCAATATACCGCAACTCTCTTACACTGATATCAATAGACGTATTCAGAACGAACTAAACAAACTGGTAAAACACTCGTATACGATGTATAAGACTTCAAATAGTTTAAAATTTTTCTGGATAACTTGAAGATAACTAAACATTAGCGAATGTATTTAAATTACCGTCCAGGCTATAGCAGTTAGTCTCTCTCTTCCGCGGCCATAATTTACGGTATTCATATTTCCATTGTCGTTGACCAACTAATCTTCATCAGCCATAGTTCATAACTGTTGTGCAGAGGGCTGTCGTCAGCCCATGCGGACGTGAAGTAATGCAGTGGTTAATCTAAGATCGCTGTGTACATGCATTTTGTGGTGTACATCTTCAGGAAGATAATATTCTGTAGCATAATATGCAGGGCTTAACTTCCCAAACAAAATACGCGCTCTTTGACGCAGGAATCTGCTGCCTGTGGCTGTGGGATTCTCTGGTTAGCTGCGAGCCAGCAACATCGTGTAACTTCTTTAGTTTTTCCCACAGGCACGCGGGCAAATATTCAACTGCTTACTTCGTATACCGCTTTTCGTGGACATTAAACAAATCTACGCGACCTGTACCCTAAAATAGGGCCCTAGCCATTGCGCCGGAAAGTAAAGATTAATTTCGTCAGCAGTATCTCGTGAAACCAAATTATAACTTTGCAAATTCTGTTTACATAAATAATGTGGAAGAGAATGTAGGGCCGCACGGCACTAGCCGAGCGGTCTAGGACGCTTCAGTCATGGACTATGCGGTTGATCCCGGCGGAGGTTCGAGTCCTCCCTCGGGCATGGGTGTGTGTGTTTGTCCTTAGGATAATTTAGGTTAAGTAGTGTGTAAGCTTAGGAACTGATGACCTTAGCAGTTAAGTCCCATAAGATTTCACATACTTCTTTTTTGAAAGTCGTAGTCTTCAAATATACAAGCTAAATTTATTTTCAGCATTGAGAGGAAGTTTCTAAAAGTGTCATGTGTCATAATACTATTCACGCAGTTAGTATACAGATAAAACGACAAGTCACAAACCATTTGATTTTATAACCCATTTGGCCCGTCAGATGTTAAAAAAAAATTACAGCATTTACCAATGTAACATACAGATAATCGCTAAAAACTAGGTTACTACGTAGCAAATTAGAATCGTTGCCCTCGTGCCACCACGTCAGCGGGTTAAACGTACCCTTCGAAATGATCGACATAAACCGATGTTCTGATGCGATGATAGCCATATCAGCTATCACACACACAGCAAATGTTCGTTTCATATAAAGGGATCTGATAATAAAATACTTTAACTTTTCTGGAAAAGTGCCTTGCGAAACATAAAGCTTTTGAAACGGGAAGTTACAGAAGGGTGGACGAAAACACATTACCATGCCTGATACAGTGTAGGAGTACCGTTGTCATTCAAAACAGCTTACATTCGTCTGGGAATTGATAAATACTGGTCCTGTATGGTTTTCATGGGACTCTTATACCATTCTTGTTGCAAAATAATTACTGACAAGTTCAGGTAACGGTGGCGCAGGTCGATAGCGATCACTGATCCTTCTCTCTAAAGTAGACCACAAAGGCTCAATAATATCGAGATCTGGTGATTGTGGTGGCCAGACGAGATACGAAAATTCATCCTCGTGCTCACAAATCCAGTGAACAGTGGCCTTGTCGTTTTGGACCACTGGATCACCATTGGGGAACAGCCATTGTACTATGGAATGGAACTGATCAGTCATAGTAGTCGCATAATAGTTGGCATAGAAACCGTGGGGCTAATGAAATACAAAGAGATGGCTTCCAAAATCATCACCAATCCTCCGCCATGTTTCACTCTTGGCGGCATGCAGTTTGCATCGTAGACTTTAGATGACATACTCCAGAAGTTGGAAGCAGTGTGCAACAACATTCATCCGACCAAATGACTTTCTTCCATCGCTCCGAAGTCCAGGTTTTATGGCTTCGCCACCACATATTCCTGTTATGGGCATTTGCATCACTGGTGTGTTATTTTGGAATTCCAGATCACCCTAAAATTCCCTGCGTATGGAGCTCCCTTCATGTTCTTTTGGTGTTGACAGGGTTCACGAGTGCGACATTCAGTTCTGCAGCGAGATTTGCAGCTTTCGTCCTGTCTGTTTTTCGTCAAAACCTCTTCAGTGATCGCCTTGTCACGGTCACTGAACATACGCTTTCATGGGCGCTGAGACTTAACCGACAATGTCTTTTCACTTACCCTGTATGCGGTATAAATCTTGGCGATATGGTGCTGTTGAAACACCAAACACTTGGGCAAGCTTGATTACGGAAGCACTCACCATACAATGTTCTGATCACGACTGAAACTTGCAACGTATTAAGGACTTTGAACAGGTGCTGTGCAACCGGCAGGCTTGGCTAACATCTGCATGTTAAAGCAAGCATTTCTCACGGTATTTAGATGTATTTGTCGAGCCGCTGTATACAGATTGTCCCATTTTAATCTATTCCGGCCGATATCTCTGGAGCAGCCCAATTCTGCAAACAAAGTCTGTAGCAAAAGTTGTAAGGTTTGAAGAGGCTCATGGAGTGTTTACTTCGAAATGACCTTGAACCATGTTTTCAAGGTCAAACCAAGGTCAAGTTCGTTTTTGCAAATGGTAACCGCTATTTTTTATTCCATATTCGTATTCTACGTGAAAAAATACTAATTGCTTGTAGGGAACATTTTTTTCTAAAAACCAATGTTTTGTCGCCAGGGGGCACTTCATTGTAACTTTCCCAGGTTGCCAGTGTCTCGAGAACGAAGCAAGATCGGGATGAATATTCAATTAAAATGGTTTCTGAACTCTATCCACTGATGAAATTTTCGTGAACCTGAAATGTCCTTGAAATTCGTCAGTAGGGATTAACTTGAAAGCAAATATCGTCGGCATTAGCGGAACCCAAAGTGCCCCACGTAGAGGTTGCCCAGCGGACTTCGCACATCGTTAGCCCTGAAAAGGGCACTGATCTCAGATGCTCAATTAACTGCCCATTTTGTCTACTGCACATTTGCACTCTCTGTCGGAAAATGGTCTCAACATCATTTGTTCAATGTCTGATGGGCGAATTTCAAGGTCATTTCAAGTTCACGAAAATTTCAGCAGTGGACAGAGTTCAGAAACTACAAAAGATTTTCATTGAAAATTTTTCCCGATCTCGCTTAGTTCTCGAGATACTATTGACTTGGGAAAGCTACAATGATGTGCTCCCTGGCGACAAACCATTGGTTTTTCGAAAAAAATGTTCCCTACAAGCCGTGCGTTTTTTTCACATAATTGTATGGAATAAAAAGTGGGTGTTACCATTTGCAAAAATAAACTTGACCTTGGTTTGCTCTTGAAAACAGGGTTCAAGGTCATTTCGAAGTAACCATTCCATGACCCACTTCAAACCTTACAACTTCTACTAGAGACTTTTTTTGCAGAATTGTGCCGCTCCATAGATATCGGCCGGTATAGATTAAAATGGGACACCCGGTATGGTAACAAAGAGTAATAACATAGTGAAACTTCACTATGCGGGTACTAGATGTGTTTATATTGCAAATCAGTTTCAAAGAAGGGGAAAATAAGCTGAAGGCGTGAATTGAAGTTTGTGGTAGGAAGGTACGAGGGACGTTTCAAAAGTCTGTGTTTGGGGTAAACCTTTTTTATTTTTGACATAGTCTCCTTATAGACTTATACACTTCGTCCAGTGCTGTTCTAATTTGTTAATCCCTTCCGAATAATAGGAATGGTCAAAGTCTGCAAAACAGCTATTAGTTGCTGCAATCACCTCCTCGTCTGAACAAAATCTTTGTCCCACCAGCCATTTCTTCAAATTGGGGAACAAATAGTAGTCCGAGGGAGCCAAGTCTGGAGAATAGGGGGGATGTGAAACAAGTTGGAATCCTATTTCCATTACTTTTGCGACCACAACTGCTGACGTGTGTGCTGTGCATTGTCGTGATGGAAGAGGACTTTTTTGCGGTCCAATCGCCGGCGTTTTTCTTGCAGCTCGGTTTTTAAAAGGTCCAATAACGATGAATAATATGCACCTATAATATCTTTACCATTTTCCAGATAGTCGATGAGGATTATCCCTTGCGAATCCCAAAAGACAGTCGCCATAACCTTTCCGGCCGAAGGACTGATCTTCGCCTTTTTTGGTGCAGATTCTCAAAAAATGGCTCTGAGCACTATGGGACTCAACTGCTGTGGTCATTAGTCCCCTAGAACTTAGAACTACTTAAACCTAACTAACCTAAGGACATCACACACACCCATGCCCGAGGCACGATTCGAACCTGCGACCGTAGCAGCAGCGCGGCTCCGGACTGGAGCGCCTAGAACCGCACGTCCACCGCGGCCGGCGCAGATTCTCCCTTGGTAACCCATTGTTTAGATCGTTGCTTGGTCTCACGAGTATAGTAATGTATCCATGTTTCATCCACAGTGACGAAACGACGCTTAAAGTCCTGCGGATTCTTCCTGAACAGCTGCAAGCCATCCTTGCTACACTTCACACGATTCCGTTTTTGGTCCAGCGTGAACAATCGCAGAACCCATATTGCGAATAGCTATCCCATGACCAAATGTTTATGCAAAACATTATGTACCCGTTCATTCGATATGCCCACAGCACTAGCAATCTCACGCACCTTAACTCTTCTGTCATCCATCACCATATCATGGATTTTATCAATGATTTCTGGAGTCGTAACCCCCACAGGGCGTCCAGAACGTTTAGCATCACTTGTGCCCATATGGCCACTCCGAAATTTTTTAAACCACTTATAAACTGTTCTAATCGAAGGTGCAGAGTCACCGCAATGTTTATAAAGCTTCTCTTTAGTCTACTGAGGCGTTTTGCCTTTCATAAAGTAATGTTTAATAACCACAACAAATTCTTTTTCGTCCACTTTTTGACGATCACTCAACTTCCCTGATTCACACTAATGTTAAACACAAAGAAATAGACCAATATGGCTCAAACTTGGTGTGCGTTCTTTCCAAAGATGCTACTAACTAAAAATGACCTGGATACGCGCCGGTGGTGCCATCTCTCGGACTTTGCACGGACTTTTCAAACGCCCCTCGCAATTGGACTAGGGTAGCCTTGCGCATATCGCTACAGCGGTGTAATAGTTAGCACAGCTGCCTAGTAAGCAAGGAGACCCGTGTTCATATCCTGGCTGTGGTACAAATTTTAATTCATTTCTTCAGCTTCTATAATTATCGCTTTCAAAGCATCACGTCTTCTTTTTCGATCTTAGTTTTAGTCATGTGTTTCTGTACAATGAGTTTAACCACGTCGCGTACAAGAAAACAACAAAAGAGCGTGGATGCGCTTTGCAAATATCATTTACAGTTGCACTGGAAAGGAATCTACATATTTTCGGACTGTAGTAAGTGATGTCGAAAGCAATATACGGGAGGAAAAGCGCTATAGCAAGGAACAGCTGACAGTAGATTGCCCCAGCGATTATTTCGCTAAATCGTGCGCTATGGAAACTGAGGAGACACACATACCAGTAAAATTTAATATCAAGCAAATTTTTCTCCGATTAAAATTTCAGGTTGACGATTGTGTGTTGTTTTTCACGTTAGTGTCATAAACATCGTTAGGTCAACATTTTGCAGTTTACAAATACATCTCATATGCGTTGCTCATACAAAACCTCGAGCCTACTGAAATATTCTTTCTGGGCCTTTGGTTCATGATCTCGAAGTCATCAGTTCAGGATCATTTACCGTATGTATAATTTTTGGCCCTATAGATTTGGGACTCCCTGCATAGGCGTTCTAAGCCGTACAAAACATATCTTCATAAGGAGGCCTTTCTGCCTGAGCGATAAATAGTGATGACCACACGAGTTGGCTATCAGCGGTTTTTCATCAATAAATGGTACATATTTCAACAATAGAATATAGTGCACAATCACTGCACCAGGAATCTTTTGTTCAGTTATTGTTAACATTTTAGTGATCTGTATTTTTATTTGGTGGTGAGTATGTGTACTTCGCATTTCTGGCGATACTACAGGCGTACTTCCTCATATAGCGTAACGCGCAGACAGGACCGGTGAGGCTCACTCCAGTTGAATCCGCATGGATGATTAACGACCGTTGCTCTGGTTACACCGGCCAACTTGAGCGTGTCATTTAGGCTTTTTCCCAACCTCACTTAAGCGAATTATGAGGTGGTCCCAACCTCCACCTCAGTAAATATGATGTACAGGCAGTTGAAATACGACAACGCACTGAACAGTTTCTACATCATTCGAAGCCAGCTGGTGAATACGACCTACCGTCCGTAGTTTAACTGGCAACTGTGCGAGAGGAAGAGCAACTGGTTATAAAGTCAAAATAAACTTTCGAAATCACAGAAGCGGATTCCCGTAAAGAAGATGAACACTAGGGGACAGAGAGGGGGGAGAGAAGGGGAGAGGGAGAGACAGAGACAGAGAGAGAGAGAGGGGGGGGGGGAGGGGAGGAAAAGGGAGACGGAGAGGAAACACAACGCGCAAACGCTCTCTCGAGCTAATTCTGACCGACAGCAGAAAAGCTTCCAACTAAACGCACGTACGCTTCGCAAATAAAATCAGTTACAAATAAGAGACAGTAATAGATCTGGGCATGTTCAAATGTTTGTCTGTTTTCACAGTGAACAGAGTAGCTTGTCCAATTACGTTCTGAGAAAAAACTATTTTTTTTTTCGAAATATATCCCTTTGGTTTATAAACGTTAAGAGTTTTGTGAACACTGGCAGTAATGCAAAGAATCTTCATATGATTACGGTTTGCTTAAATACACTACTGGCCATTAAAATTGCTACACCACGAAGATGACGTGCTACAGACGCGAAATTTAACCGACAGGAAGAAGATGCTGTGATATGCAAATGATTATCTTTCCAGAGCATTCACACAAGGTTGGCGCCGGTGGCGACACCTACAACGTGCTGACATGAGGAAAGTTTCCAAGCGATTTCTCATACACAAACAGCAGTTGACCGGCGTTGCCTGGTGAAACGTTGTTGTGATGCCTCGTGTAAGGAGGAGAAATGCGTACCATCACGTTTCCGACTTTAATAAAGGTCGGATTGTGGCCTATCGCGATTGCGGTTTATCGTATCGCGACATTGCTGCTCCCGTTGGTCGAGATCCAATGACTGTTAGCAGAATATGGAATAGGTGGGTTCAGGAGGGTAATACGGAATGCCGTGCTGGACCCAAACGGCCTCGTATCACTAGCAGTCGAGATGACAGGCATCTTATCCGCATGGCTGTAACGGATCGTGCAGCCACGTCTCGATCCCTGAGTCAACAGATGGGGACGTTTCAAAGACAACCACCATCTGCAGAAACAGTTCGACGACGTTTGCAGCAGCATGGACTATCAGCTCGGAGACCATGGCTGCGGTTACCCTTGACGCTGCATCACAGACAGGAGCGCCTGCGATGGTGTACTCAACGACGAATCTGGATACACGAATGGCCGCCCGCATCTCGTGGTCGTGCGGTAGCGCTCTCGCTTCCCACGCCCGGGTTCCCGGGTTCGATTCCCGGCGGGGTCAGGGATTTTCTCTGCCTCGTGATGGCTGGGTGTTGTGTGCTGTCCTTAGGTTAGTTAGGTTTAAGTAGTTCTAAGTTCTAGGGGACTGATGACCATAGATGTTAAGTCCCATAGTGCTCAGAGCCATTTGAACCATTTTTTACACGAATGGCAAAACGTCATTTTTTCGGATGTATCCAGGTTCTGTTTACAGCATCATAATGGTCTCATCCGTGTTTGGCGACATCGCGGTCAACGCACACTGGAAGCGTGTATTCGTCATCTCCATACTGGCGTATCACCCGGCATGATGGTATGGGGTGCCATTGCTTACACGTCTCGGTCACCTCTTGTTCGCCTTTCTGGATACTGAAAATGTTCGACTGCTGCCCTGGCCAGCACATTCTCCAGATCTCTTACCAATTGAAACCGTCTGGTCAATGGTGGCCGAACAACTGGCTCGTCACAATACGCCAGTCGCTACTCTTGGTGAACTGTGGTATCGTGTTTAAGCTGCATGGGCAGCAGTACCTGTACACGCCATCCAAGCTCTGTTTGACTCAATGCCCAGGCGTATCAAGGCCGTTATTACGGCCAGAGTTGGTAGTTCTGGGTACTGATCTCTCAGGATCTATGCACCCAAATTGCGTGAAAATGTAATCACATGTCAGTTCTAGTATAATATATTTGTCCAATGCATAACCGTTTATCATCTGCATTTCTTCTTGGTGTAGCTATTTTAATGGCCAGTAGTGTAATTACGTGGTTGAAATATACGATAGGTGCGTCACAAAATATGTTGATGGAAAAGTTATTAGACTACAATTTCAGCACTAATTGCAGTTTCATACGTCACCAGTTCCAGCCTGGAAGGCCATTATCTAGTGTCTCTCTCTCGTAGTTCATGTAGTATAAATTACGTAATACAAAAAGGCTAACCATTATGTTAAGATACACAAACGTAAATAACACACCTCAAGCTTCGCATATGAGATCTGGTTAACACTAGAGCACAAGGTAAACTACACATAATAAAATATTAAATGTTACATCATAATTTGTCGTTAAATTAAGAAACACACAAAGGAAGTAATGCATTAATCGCCGTAAGTCTATTCAGACGCAAGGCGGTTTAATGTAATATAAGGAGAGTCGGTGGTTAAATTGCGGACAGTAAGTAATATGGATAGACAGAGGGGGCAGTGAGAACGAAAAACCGGTCCTGTATAAATGTGTAACTGCTCCTGAAATTCTGTTGAAATCACTCTGTACACTTGCTGACGATCTATCTGTCCATGTATGCTATGCCGAACACGCTGGACAAGAACAGAAAAAAACTTAGGCTAGTGTTTGTTAGGATGCCCACATGCTATCAGCTCAATAAAATGCAGCAAGACCACGCCCTTTCCTTAAAACACAGTAGCCATAATTTTTCGAAGCGCACTGCATTTGTTTGCATGGGGGCGACTTGTCTAGAAAAATGCCCAGGAAGTTACTATTTGCTGGAAAAGTCAAGGAAGACGCTAGGGGTGAGGTGGTGGAGGGACATAGAAAGTCATTGACAGGAGGAAAAGTAAAAATTGCTTCCGTTCACCTCTACTTCATCAGTGTGCTATGCCATCCGGTTTTGGCTCCTGTAGCGAGGTACTACGGTCCTGTGGCGTGCAGGATCTCATTGTGTATCGAAACTATAGACATGTATCTACAAACAAACAAAGAAAACATCTTCGATAAGGATAGAAGCTGAAGCAGTCAATTAAAATTTGTGACACGGCTGGGACTTGAACGCAGTTCTTCTGCTTACTAGACAGATGTGTTAACCAGTACACCACCATAGCATTGTTGCCCGTCCGGCTAGCCGTGCGGTCTAACGCACTGCTTCCCGAGCGTGAAGGCGTGGCGGTCCCCGGCCCGAATTCGCCCGGCGGATTACTGTCGACTTCCGGTGTGCTAGCCAGCCTGTGAATGGTTTTTAAGGCGATTTTCCACCTGCCTCGGCGAACGCGGGCTGGTTCCCCTTATTCCGCCTCAGTTACATTATGTCAGCGATTGCTGCGCAAACACTGTCTCCACGTACGCGAACACTCTAATTACTCTACCACGCAGACATTTGGGGCTACACTGGTCTCGAAGCTGGAAGGAGACGTTCTCGAGGGGGCGGGGGGAGGGGGGGGTTCCGCTGGGGGCCGAACCGCACAACAACCCTGGGTTCGATGTGGGGCGGCGGTGGAGTGAGTCGACTGCTGTACCCTGTTGTGGGGGTTGTGTACCACTGAGGGCTACGGCGGGTTGAACCCTCTCCGTCGTTTCTAGGTCCCCAGTTCAATACATACATACATTCCATTGTTGCTACACGGACTACAGTAGTTCAGTGCCCTCCCTAAAACAAACTTCAGTTCACGCCTTCAGACCATTTTTCCCTTCTTGAACCGTCATTACTGCCGAGGCTCTCCGTCATTGGAATAGCTCCCCAGCTTAATACGTAATGGGGAAATTTTGTACAAAGCTGGGGTGCTATTCCAGTTTCGGACAGCCTCGGCAATATTGACCATTAAGAAGGGGAAAATGGGCTGAAGATGTGAATTGAAGTTTGTGTTAGGGAGGGCACTGAGCTACGGTAGTTCGTACAGTTGTGGTAGCAACAATGCTACGGTGGTGTACCGGTTAGCACGTCTGCCTAGTAAGATTTGAGTTCAAGTTCCTGACCGTGGCACAAATTTTAATTCATTGCTTCAGCTTTTATCCTTGTAGAAGGTAAAGCTGACTCCAATGTAATTCATTAAATAAAAAAAGTATTATTACTTAATTTTATTTTTTCGAAGTGATAATTAAAACTTTATGACCACCCCTCATATTGAAAGGGGCCGTTTTTTCTACAGACTAACAGACAACAGGATACAGTGAAATGTTTTTCTCACAGCGACAGATTATCCTGGCGGAGCAGAAGCTCGGATTAGGGAAGGATGGGGAAGGAAATCCGCCGTGCTCTTTCAAAGAAAGTATCCCGGCATTTGCGTGAAGCGATCTACGGAAATCACGGAAAACCTTAATCAGGATGGCCGGACGCGGAATTGAACCGTCGTCCTCCGAATGCGAGTTCAGTGTGCTAACTGCGCCACCTCGCTCGGTCATTCTCTGGAGAAGAGTGTACGGTGTTTCTTGAAGACTTCCTATCAGAAAGACTATTCCATCATTGTCGTGGTGTGTAACCGTAACAGTAACACGCTCTCATTCAATGTGACGGCTGTGGGCCTCACAGCCATCTTCAAGGTGAATCGGTCACCATTACGTATGTATATAACAGGTATTTCTGGAAAGTGGTATTATATTAGCTGTTATGTAGTAGTACTGATTGGAAGCGTGATACGGTCACCTAACAGCCTATTACTTCCAGAGTTCACAAAAGCAATTGCCCACGTGAAGCAAAAGGCTCATCAGTGCATAAGAGAGTACTTTCAATATCAGTTTGCCACACTGGCTGTTGTTGGTAGGATTAAACCATCCTTTTACTTTATACCGTTCACTATTACGTATTTTGGGCAGTGCAGCCACTCTTTGTAACGCAACTCGACTAGAAGAAGGGATCGGTAGGTAGGACACATTCTGAAATATAAAGGGATCACCAGTTTAATACTGGAGGGAAGCGGGGTGGGTAAAAATCGTAGACCAGGAGATGAATACAGTAAGCGGATTCTGAGGGATGTAGGTTGCAATATTTACTCGGGGGTGAAGAGGCTTGCACGAGATAGAGTAGCATGGAGAGCTTCATCAAACCAGTCTTTGGACACAAGACCAAAATAACAACAGCCACTCTCAGGTGTAAAGTACACGGTCGCGGCACACAATGTGGCCACTGCATATGTTCCAAGTCAACGTGCAGTCACCACTCACAGGCGTCAGGTGCCTGCACTAGCAGTGGAGTGTGTATAAAACATGTCGCAGGGATGTAGATAACATTGCACTCGTTGTCGTAATACGGAAATGAAGAGGTCTGTCAAACATCCAC
This sequence comes from Schistocerca serialis cubense, assembly GCF_023864345.2. Taxonomy (NCBI): domain Eukaryota; kingdom Metazoa; phylum Arthropoda; class Insecta; order Orthoptera; family Acrididae; genus Schistocerca; species Schistocerca serialis. The sequence continues at coordinate 553,533,624 of NC_064640.1, forward strand.
AACGGCATGATCATTGACTTTCTGATCAAGAATGGAAGCATTTCCGAAACGGCTAACTTTCCGTTACTGCTATGTTACTGACAATTTGTGAACAGTGGCCAGGAGAGGCACGGAAATGGAGGCGCCCCAGCGCATCACTACGAGACTGTCACGCCCGAAGAAAAAAGTGAGTGACCGTTACAAAACATTTGCGTGGGAACATCAGTTCAGCTTCCAAAGTGATATCACCCGTTACTAAGTTTTCTCTTCTTCCACGGGATGACCCCAGCATTTACGAGAAGGCTATGTAACATCAGTATGGCCTTATTTTAAAGTTGTTTTTGTAATGCCATTTAGCCTGAAGATGAGGTTTACCTCGAAACATGTCGCTAAATAAATAAGTAATACAATAGTTGACAAAGTTTGTGACTGGTAGCGGTAATTCTTTTTTTAAAAAAACTTTACAAAAGCTGATATCGTCCAAAAAATTTATCGTGGCCATAGGCCCCATTGCAACTAGCATAAATGCGTGCTCCAAGTTCGAATGCTCGTATTCGGGGTAATTGATGATCGATGCAGTGATCTGGAATTGTTCATTTCTAATTCTCCTCCCGCCGATGGCTTGTGTCACCAGCAGGGGAGAAAAGTTAAGATTCATCTGCGACGACAGTACAGCATCCGCCAGGGCGTATAGTGTTACACTGGTGACCCATCTGGAGACTGGAACGTTATTGCCGATGTGGAACGTAAGATGAACGACACACCTGCTGCATAGCGCAACAGGCCTTTGGCAGCGAATCGATGGGCGTCAAGTGCGCGTCCTAGATGTGCCAAGGGAAACGGCCTGCTGGAGCGGGGTTAAAGTCGTGGCCGGAGAGCATCCGAGACATAGATTTCACCTTAAAGTTCCCGTATATCGCCAGTGGGGTAGCACAGTGTGGAACAGTGACTTCGCGAGGACAGAATAAAAGTTTGGTGCACGTAGTGCTTGCTACAGGCTGTGAATAAATTCTTTCTGAGATGCAGTCTATTCCAGAAGATTTCCAGAAGATTGAGAGACAGCAGGAAAAAATCAAGTGTCCTCCTGGATGCGATAGTGTTTGCTAGATGGTTCCTCATTAATGCGGTCCTTACTAATCCCCATTTCAGGCTCACCCGGACCTTTTTTCTGTGCAGTAACTGCATAACACTTGATACTCGAAACGTAACAGCGACAACAACACACGAGAAAAATCATTAAATTTAAATACAGCTAACGGCCTTACACAGATGCTGGCAAGAACTCAGTTAACAACAGAACCGCCAAATTTTTCGAAAAACCGCCGCCGGGACAAAAATCGTCTGCAGTCGATGCGGTGACAACTTGTTAGTTTGCGTTTTTTATTTTGAGGGATGAAATTTTCTGTAACAAACGATGAATCTAACGGCCTGTGGTTCGTTGTAATTCCATATATAAAATACATTCTTCCTAAATACATTTTATTTTAAAATATTTTCGTTTGACAAAGCAAAAATTTAATATTTAATAAAGTTCTGTCATGTTAACTCATTTGTAACTTGAGAATTGTTCGTAATATCATGAACAAATCTTGTATTTTTATAGAAATAACGCGAAGCCAGTTAGTTTTCAGTACAAAGTGATATTTACTACAGGTAAGCAATAACAGATAATACACAACCAGTATACGATATTTCAGCACCTCTGCTATTCCGAATTACGATGCAAAGTTATCGCGATAAACGGGAAATCAGGGTTCGAATCCCGGTCCGGCACAAACATTCGTTGTCGTCATTCCATTATACAGCTGATGATAGTCCATATTCGCAATTGCGTATACATATGATGTGTACAAATAGTATTTTAGCATAGTCGAATGTATGTCAAAACTTTGGTATACATTACCTAAAGATAAATATTGCGACCTGTATAAATAAATATGGTCCTTTTAGATAACTAAAATTCAGCGTTGTCTATAGGCTGAGCTTTTCAGCCTGCCCAGACACACGAAATTATAACAACACGTTTCTTGCTCATTGGTTTGTCCTACGATGCATATCTATGTTGAACTTTTGTCTTCTTTGCAATATTTTTCCACCCGGCAGCGGCGACGACTTCCACTTTCGTCTGATGATTCAACGTGAATAGCTAGAGCTGTTGCCTTTCCGCGCATGGAGAGGAATCAGAATTATCTCGAAGAACATTTTGCTGTCCATGTCTTCCAGGAATTCCAATATTAGTTGAAACTACTTCTTAGTTTGTTCCATCAGGGGTTTGAGTCACTGTTCAGATAGTCAAATTATTGAGAAAGTACCTTTTACGTGAATTATACCGCCTTTTAGTATTTCCATGGCCCAATTCTGCATCTTTTATAGAATGCAACGCTTAAATCCTGAGAAATGTAAGTTTTTTAAAAAGCAAATTTATTAAAACAAAATACAAATGAAAATACTTTCTCATATCTGTAGTGGTATCTTTCAAGGGTAACATTACTCTATGTAACCCCCTTCAGCCGCAATGGCCGCCTCCAATCTTGTGCTGAAGCGATCGCATGCCCTCTTTAAAACAGCGCTATCCATATTCGCGAATGCTGCTTCGATAGCGCTGCAGATGCGACGTTAGGGTGTCTCGTCTTATTGATAACTCTTTCGACTACTCTCGTCCGCAGCTCGTGGTCTCGCGGTTGCGTTCTCACTTCGCGAGCACGGGGTCCCGGGTTCGATTCCCGGCGGGGTCAGGGATTTTCACCTGCCTCGAGATGACTGGGTGTTTGTGTTGTCTTCAACATCATTCATGAAAGTGGCAAGATTGGACTGACTGAGCAAAGGTTGGAAATTTGTACGGGCGCTCATAACCGCGCAATTGAGCGCCCCACAAACCAAACATCATCATCGACTACGCTCCAAACATAGTAGTCGAGCGGGCTCGAATCCGCGCTATTCGGGGACCAGAACATCTTTGACCAGAACATGTCAACGTTATCCAAAACCCAGTTTTGGACTAAATACCTCGTATGAGGTCGTCCTCTGCCATTCAACGCATTGTTGCCCAGGGTCCTGCGAAATCAGCGCCTGAGCCTTTTGGATGACTGCCGCAGCTCGTGACGCGTTTGCAGGAATTGAGTTTCCTCGCCGGGTCAGCGGAACCTTCCTTACACTTCTCCGAATCATTATACTTGGCCTCAATATTGTAAACAGTTGAACTCGGGTACCCGAAGAATTGAACTACACTCCTGGAAATGGAAAAAAGAACACATTGACACCGGTGTGTCAGACCCACCATACTTGCTCCGGACACTGCGAGAGGGCTGTACAAGCAATGATCACACGCACGGCACAGCGGACACACCAGGAACCGCGGTGTTGGCCGTCGAATGGCGCTAGCTGCGCAGCATTTGTGCACCGCCGCCGTCAGTGTCAGCCAGTTTGCCGTGGCGTACGGAGCTCCATCGCAGTCTTTAACACTGGTAGCATGCCGCGACAGCGTGGACGTGAACCGTATGTGCAGTTGACGGACTTTGAGCGAGGGCGTATAGTGGGCATGCGGGAGGCCGGGTGGACGTACCGCCGAATTGCTCAACACGTGGGGCGTGAGGTCTCCACAGTACATCGATGTTGTCGCCAGTGGTCGGCGGAAGGTGCACGTGCCCGTCGACCTGGGACCGGACCGCAGCGACGCACGGATGCACGCCAAGACCGTAGGATCCTACGCAGTGCCGTAGGGGACCGCACCGCCACTTCCCAGAAAATTAGGGGCACTGTTGCTCCTGGGGTATCGGCGAGGACCATTCGCAACCGTCTCCATGAAGCTGGGCTACGGTCCCGCACACCGTTAGGCCGTCTTCCGCTCACGCCCCAACATCGTGCAGCCCGCCTCCAGTGGTGTCGCGACAGGCGTGAATGGAGGGACGAATGGAGACGTGTCGTCTTCAGCGATGACAGTCGCTTCTTCCTTGGTGCCAATGATGGTCGTATGCGTGTTTGGCGCCGTGCAGGTGAGCGCCACAATCAGGACTACATAGGACCGAGGCACACAGGGCCAACACCCGGCATCATGGTGTGGGGAGCGATCTCCTACACTGGCCGTACACCACTGGTGATCGTCGAGGGGACACTGAATAGTGCACGGTACATCCAAACCGTCATCGAACCCATCGTTCTACCATTCCTAGACCGGCAAGGGAACTTGCTGTTCCAACAGGACAATGCACGTCCGCATGTATCCCGTGCCACCCAACGTGCTCTAGAAGGTGTAAGTCAACTACCCTGGCCAGCAAGATCTCCGGATCTGTCCCCCATTGAGCATGTTTGGGACTGGATGAAGCGTCGTCTCACGCGGTCTGCACGTCCAGCACGAACGCTGGTCCAACTGAGGCGCCAGGTGGAAATGGCATGGCAAGCCGTTCCACAGGACTACATCCAGCATCTCTACGATCGTCTCCATGGGAGAATAGCAGCCTGCATTGCTGCGAAAGGTGGATATACACTGTACTAGTGCCGACATTGTGCATGCTCTGTTGCCTGTGTCTATGTGCCTGTGGTTCTGTCAGTGTGATCATGTGATGTATCTGACCCCATGAATGTGTCAATAAAGTTTCCCCTTCCTGGGACAATGAATTCACGGTGTTCTTATTTCAATTTCCAGGAGTGTATTTCAGTGAGCGAACGCCTAGCGTGAAAACTTTCGATAGTCGCGGCTCTTCGATTGTACTCCGCACTTGTCCGTAATATCGCGGCCATTTTGAGGTTGGTTCGAATGGCTCTGAGCACTGTGGGACTTAACATCTGAGGTCATCAGTCCCCTAGAACTTAGAACTACTCAAACCTAACTAACCTAAGGGCATCACACACATCCATGCCCGAGGCAGGATTCGAACCTGCGACCGTAGCGGTCGCGCGGTTCCATTTTGAGGTTCTGACTGTTTACTAGGTGCCTATCGCATTCAAGACCGCCAATCGCGACCTCCAGCCGAAGTATGATATGGCGGAAATTTCATACTGAAATTTGTCCTAAGCGTCGCACACTGTATGAGAATAGATAACCATGGTAGATGTATGTTGATCATTGTTATCTTGCAAAATGCCAACCACTGCAGGTGTGGCAGCAGTACAACGAACCATAACGGCAAAACGTCTTCTATAACCTTATCTAGTAATGTAACAATGTGGTTTCCTGTTGGATGAGGCTGCAGCTAGAGAGAAGTGAAACGAACACTTCTCATGGTATGAACAGTTGCTATGGCAAATGGACATGCAAAGATATATGAGCCCAGAAATGTCTGAATTCGTATCTGTTCTACCGACATGTACACGCGTAGGGAAATTCATCAGTATTTTCATCGCTGCCCTGTGAGTCACCAGAGTTCCCTGCTGTGCAGTGATTTCCATCATAATTAGAACCAGCTGAAATACCATTTACATATTCTCCTTCTGGTTCAATTTCTTCAATATTTTTTATCAAATCTAACATCTGCTCATCCATGAGGAAGCAACGATGAGCGAAGATGAACTTACGCTTTCATACTTTCATTGTAGCAGCAGACGGAATAAAGGCTACCAATAATGTGTAACAATCGGCAGTGCTTAGTTTAGTCAACTGGACAAAAATGTCACGTCGGTGGTTTAAGGTATTTATTATTTTTCCTCAAAAGCGATTCGATTGACAGCGTTGATTTTTACTTCAAAATGAACTAGGCTAACAAATACTGAACGTCATGAATTGTCATCCATCTCTTACAAGAATAAGAAGAGGGAGAAAGTTTAAATTTTTCTATAGGACAAAAATGTCCCATCGGCGGTTCTAGTTGTACAGTATTGTATTGACTCCGTTTGATGCAATGTAAAATGATGTAAGAGAGAAAGTAAGTGGTGGTGTCCGTTGAGAAAATGTTATAGCATTCCATGGATAAAGAAGAATTGTTGAAAAACACTACTGCAGAAGTTGGTGTCGAAATATTTGCGAAGATACCGGAATGCTATACGTGTCGTAGACATAAATGACTGGCTGCAAGATGATAATGAAACTGGCCACGATAGCATTTCTAATGAAGAAATTATCGCCGTTGGTAGTCTGAAGATACTGACGATAGCGATGTTGGGCTAGTTGATGAAATTGTCGCTACATGTGAAGAAATTGCGACACACCCAGATACAACAAAACAATTGTGACGTTAAAATACCTGTTCGCCCCTAGGTCGAACTTTCCTGTGTGACAAAATACTGTCAGATTTGAATCGCTAATGACTACGAGAGTAATAATGTGTAAATAATGGCTGAGCCCGTAGCGGACAGATCATGTCTGACAACAGTTTTTGTCGCTCAGTGTTTGTTTTATCTGTGAGGTTATCGTACCAGCGTAGTCGCTTGCGCGTGATTGTTACAATAAGCTTTGTGCAAAGTCATAAATTGGTTTAGCGTGGAAAAGCATTTAGATTAATACCTTGCCTTGGGAAGAGCTTGCGAAGCACTACTAGCACCCGAAGCGAGACGATAAAAATATTCACCGGAATACAAATAAAAATTGGTGTTAAATTGAAAATAACAGACTAATAAAAGATGTCTCACCTGACTCGTAAATATGCTCGGAATTATAGTAAACTCAAGTCAGAGGAAAGCTCGTGTCCAAAAGAATCCACAAACCCAGAAAAGTCCAATCCCGAGCGAATGGGAGAGCTATGGCAGCGTCGAAAAGGAAATGAAAAAAAAGAAAAAAAAAGAAACATACTGCGCGATAGACACATCAACACATGATCTACCCGTTGTGGGCTCAATCGTTGTTTACGCACGATTAGTCTCATAGGTATTAGCGATGCAAATCTGATGGTATTGTGTCACACAAGAGAGTTCGACCGACGAGCGAATAGACGTTTTCACTCCAAAAACGGCGCAAAGCGATAACATAACTGGCCCATCGCATATACAAAGGCCAGCGGCAGTCAAAACTTGATATATCTATACTGTAACCGTTACGCTACTGTGTAACGATTGCATTAGAGTTTCATAAATAAATCACATATTAATACGAAACACTTACTATGAGTATCCCGCCAGTTTCACTAACAATCAACGGCGCGAACACAGATTTTTTTTATTTTTTATTTAAAACGCCAGACTGAAATAATTTCAGCCCGTACTATTGCTGGTTAACAGACATACGATTCTTGCTGAAACTAAACTACGAAATTAACCAGTTATTTCAGTGTATATAACTATTTTTTCAGCGTACGATCAATAGTTATATTAAAATAACTTATAATTTTTGTGTGTGTGTGTGTGGGGGGGGGGGGGGGGTCTTTCTTCTGGTAGCGCTACCTTTTCCTCGTACCCTTTTCCATTCGCGAATGGTTCGTGGGAAAAATTACTGTCGATAAACCTCCGTAACTACTCTAATTTCTTTGATTTCCTCGTCGTGCGCATTTCGTGAGATGTATATGAAAATGTGGTATGCAGCCGGACTTGACTTTGAAAGTACACTCTCGGAATTACAGTTGCACATCTTTCCGTGATAGCCTCTCTTGTAGCGAGTGTCATTGGAGATTTTTGTGCATCTCTGTCGCTTACTAAACGATCCCTTGACGAAACGTGGTGCTCTACGTGGATCCCCCCCCCCCCCCCCGCGCTCTCTCTCTCTCTCTCTCTCTCTCTCTCTCTCTCTCTCTCTCTCTCTCTCTCTCTCTCTCTCTTGTTCATCTCAAAAATCGGTCGATCAAGTTTTCTGTAAGGCATATCATTCGTAGCTGTGTTACGTTTCGTATCTGCTTTTCCTTCAATTAGTTTTATTTAGTCAGTCCACCTCATATCGCCCAGGACGATTACTACTATCCAATTACTATCCTCTGCAGATCTTCCGACATTCGCTACAGTCTTCAGGCGTTTCAAGCCTGCTATAGACAGCAGCAGCGTCTGCAAAAGCCACATAAATCTTCCGACGTTATCCGCTATAACTCTTCAGACACAAAAAACGAAAAAAGAAAAAAAACAGTGATGCACCATGAAGGAATTATACGAATAGGACGGAAATCAGTAGATTTGGTGCACATAAATAGAGAAACAAATGATTATAATTTCAGAAAAAAGGATCATTTTTTAAAGAGAAAGTGCTTCACAAATTGAGCAAGTCAGTAATACGTTGGTCCACCTCTGGCCCTTATGAAAGCATTTATTCGGTTTGGCATTGACTGACAGAGTTGTTCGAAGTCCTCCTGAGGGATGTCGTGCCAAATTCTGTCCAACTGGCGCGTTAGACCGTCAAAATCCTGAGCTTGTTATAGGGCCCCACCCATAATGCTACAAACATTTTCAGTCGGGGAGAGATCCGGCCACATGTCTGGCCAAGGTAGGGTTTGGCACGTACGAAGCCAAGCAATGAAAACTCTAACCGTTTGCGGGCTGGCGATATCTTGCTGAAATGTAAGCCCAGGGTAGCTTGCCATGAAGGGCAACAAAACGGGCCGTAGAATATCGCCGACGTACCGCTGTGCTGTAAGGGTACCGAGGATGATAACCTAAGGGGTTCTCCTATGAAAATAAGTGGCACCCCAGACTACCACTCCTGGTTGTTGGGCTGTATGGCGAGCAACAGTCAAGTGGGTTCCAAGATGCTACTCCAGGCAGGTGTAAAAATGAATGTGCGCAACGGAAAATGCTGGACGCGAAAATGAAGATTTTGCCCTGTGTGACTACCCCCTGAAGCAGATCTTAGGATCTCTTAGTGGTTATATTATTTCCTTCTTCTTGCTCTTTAACATATAAATTACAACATAAACATAAATAAATGATTAAAGGAACTAGTAACTACTAAATGATAAATTTTGTTTCTGCTTATACATTTATTATAGATTAAAACCCCTTTATATATTACGAAAGTTTATATATTAATGTCTAGTGGACATAAAGAGATACAAATGAATTTTGTACCTAATATTATTGATCGATTGCCCAAATCTGCCCCTTTTTATGGCTAAGCGATCTAATATAAATAATGCGAGATGACTGACATCATCTGCGAACCAAACAATAGAAGACACTTACTTTCAAAGATGATCTGCAGTGGAGTGCAACTACAGTGGAAATAAAATTTACGTGATCACAGCTATTTAACTTTATAGCCCTAATGAGCCGAAGCAATTAGCAATATCACCGCATGTACTGAATCTGGTGCGTCGGAGTGATGGTTCTCGTACATGTCTGCGACGACCTAAGAATTCCAGCCACAAAATATAAAAAAAGACCTCATTCAAACACTAGGACGGCAGAAGACAGTCCTGTGCCTAGTATAAGCTAATACTGACTTCTCCTCTCTGTGTTCTACAGATGAGAAACGCGAACTCCCAGTCACAAGGACGGAGTTCGGATAACGTCTCAACGTGCGTATAGGCAGAAGAACTGCTCTCAATCACTGAACGCTGCGTACTCAACGATGACTCCCTACCCAGAGTTTGCAACAGTACAGTGCCTAACCGTTCTAACTATAAAATCTCCAGAGAGCAAAGACAGCAAGTCCATCTGTAGCAACAAAGCTGATACTGAGCGACCGTCAGACACGGGCGCTCAAAACGGAAGACCTCTTTCTCTCGACCGCTAAGCTCGGCTCTCCTACCTCGTAACTGCAGAAGGCGAATCATATTCTCGAAACTACGGAATATTCTCCCTCTCTACAGATCCTTCCGAACGCCGACCAAACATATTAGGTCTTTTGTCGTCTAGCGCGGTAAGTTTGCGAGGAATTACCTATACTCATACTATGGTACACTTCTCAGAGTAAAAATCCTGGGAAAAACCCAGCCTGCGTAATTTCCGAGGTAACGCTTCGTCGTTTTCTCTCTGTGGCGTCCAAGACTTTCAGATTCTCCGAAGTATTATCCGGTTATACTTCCGGCCTCGCTACAGAACCGGCCGGACATCGCTGTATTGTGCTTCAGCGCTCAGGTGTCCCTACCGTCCGTCCTGTGTTAAGAAAACCAACACACCGGTGCGGGCTTTTCCACCTAGGGCCTGAGTTACACCTGCCATTTCGTTTAAACTGGCGGTCCAACCTCTGCTAGTATAGGCAATCGTTCATTACGCTGTTTTAATAATAAAGACAATCCATCACCTTTCATGCAATAAGCATTAACAACTATTTACAAGGCGTACGTGTCAGTGCCACTCTTCTTTAAATATTCATATATGCGATGTACAACCTATTAAATGATACCTAATTCCGGTTTTAAATCATGGAAAAGTGTGTGGATGAGTGCTTGTAAGGTGCGAAATCATAGCCACCTTACAAGATACCCAACCGCTGTCTGGAGCGTCTCCAGACACAACCTTTGCCTGGAATCTCACTGACAGGAGTAAAAGTGTCTTCAGCGATGAGGCACGCTTCGAAGTGGGCCCGATGAGCAGCGAAGACGTAAAGTAGTATGCGGTCATCTCGAGGAAAATTCTAAAGAAATTTTGCTGGTTTGAAGAGAGATCAGTTACTATCGATGGTGCTGCAGTAGCTGCCGAACTCTGCGTAGGGGTAGGCAACGTGTTTTAGGAAATGGAAGCAGCCCATGAGGATAAGGAAAATTCCTCGGCTTTGTCCAACGGCTCATTCAGAAATAACAGGGATTTCAGATCTCTTTTACGTCTGTCACAAAGTTTCGTGTAATCAGGGAGCATAGCCTAAAAAAAAAAAAAAAAAAAAATAAGAAAAATAAAAAAAATTCAGTCAGCATCATCAGCTTATGAGTCTCTGCGTCTTCTCGTTTCAGTAACTGTTTTCATTTCCAGCTCCAGCTTTTATCGGCTGCATATCCGCATTTCGCATACTAGGGAACAATAGCCTCACGCGTGACGCATCGTGGCCAACCTCTTCGCGGAGGACCTCCTATATGTATTATATATTTTCGTGGGAATGAAAAGAGGTATGGCTATCATTCCACCATTTAAACAATCTTTATATGTTACGTGTACTTCGTACACAGCAATGTATGCCATAAAATTTCAACAAGTGTAAACTTGTCAGCAACTACATTTTTCGCTGCAAACTTTTCAAAATGTGCGAGGTGCTTAACTTTTACATCGAGGTATCACAACAACTATGGGCAGTAACGGAAAGAAAAGTATTTGAAACTACTTGGCAGACTAAAACTGTGTGCCGGACAGCGATTCGAATTTGGGACCTGTGGCCTTCGCAGGCAAGTGCTCTAGCAACTGAGCTACCCAAGAACAACTCACGACCCGCCCTCACAGCGTTATTTCCGCTAGTATCTCGTCTCCTACCTTCCAAACTTCACAGAAGTTCTCCTGCAAAAGTTGCTGGACTAGCACTCCAGGAAGAAATGAGTCCGGAAAGTTGCACAGAAGAACTTCCGTTAAGTTTGGAAGGTAGGAGAAGAGGTACTGGCGGAAGTAAAGCTGTCGTGCTTGGGTAGCTCAGTTGGTAAGGCACTTGCCTGCGGAAGGCAAAGGTCCAGAGTTCGAGTCTAGGTCAAGCACACAGTTTTAATCTGCAAGGAAGTTGATATCAACTCGCACTTCACTGCAGACTGAAAAATTCGTTGAGAAAACTATTTCTCAAGCTGTGATACCAGACTACACTACGGGCCATTAAAATTGCTACACCAAGAAGAAACGCAGATGATAAACGAGTATTCATTGCATTAATATATTATACTAGAACTGACATGTGATTACATTTTCACACAATTTGGGTCCATAAATCCTGAGAAATCAGTACCCAGAACAACCACCTCTGGCCCTAATAACGGCCTTGATACGCCTGGGCATTGAGCGAAACAGAGCTTGGATGGCGTGTACAGGTACAGCTGCCCATGCAGCTCCAACACGATACCACAGTTCATCAAGAGTAGTGACTGGCGTATTGTGACGAGCCAGTTGCTCGACCACCATTGACCAGACGTTTTCAATTGGTGAGAGATCTGGAGAATGTGCTGGCCAGGGCACCAGTCGAACATTTTCTGTATCCAGAAAGGCCAGTACAGGACCTGCAACATGCGGTCGTGCATTATCCTGCTGAAATGTAGGGTTTCGCAGGGATCGAATGAAGGGTAGAGCCACGGGTCGTAACACATCTGAAATGTAACGTCCACTGTTCAAAGTGCCGTCAATGCGAACAAGAGGTGACCGAGACGTGTAACCAATGGCACCCCATACCATCACGCCGGGTGATACGCCAGTATGGCGATGACGAATACACGCTTTCAGTGTGCGTTCACCGTGATGTCGCCAAACACGGATGCGACCATCATGATGCTGTAAACAGAACCTGGATTCATCCGAAAAAATGACGCTTTGCCATTCGTGCACCCAGGTTCGTCGTTGAGTACACCATCGCAGGTGCTCCTGCGTGTGATGCAGCGTCAAGGGTAACAGCAGCCATGGTCTCCGAGCTGATAGTCCATGCTGCTGCAAACGTCGTCGAACTGTTCGTGCAGATGGTTGTTGTCTTTCAAACGTCCCCATCTGTTGACTCAGTGATCGAGACGTGGCTGCACGATCCGTTACAGCCATGCGGATAAGATGCCTGTCATCTCGACTGCTAGTGATACGAGGCCGTTGGGATCAAGCACGGCGTTCCGTATTACCCTCCTGAACCCACCGATTCCATATTCTGCTAACAGTCATTGGATCTTGACCAACGTGAGTAGCAATATCTCGATACGATATACCGCATTTGCGATAGGCTATAATCCGACCTTTATTAAAGTCGGAAACGTGATGGTACGCATTTCTCCTCCTTACACGACGCATCACAACAACGTTTCACCAAGCAACGCCGGTCAACTGCTGCTTGTGTATGAGAAATCGGTTGGAAACTTTCGTCATGTCAGCACATTGTAGGTGTCGCCACCGGCGCCAACCTAGTGTGAATGCTCAGAAAAGCTAATCATTTGCATATCACAGCATTTTCTTCCTGTCGGTTAAATTTCACGTATGTAGAGCGTCATTTTCGTGGTGTAGCAATTTTAATGGCCAGTAGTGTATAATACGTGAAAAAAATCAATATTTCTTACTGGATTTTTTCTCAAAATCAAATGAGAGAGACGTAACAGTAGAGAACGTCCCCTCATCGCAAAACAGTGGTTTTTATATATATATATATATATATATATATATATACTGTTTTTTTTTTTTTTGGTGCGAAAAGAACACGTTTTACTGAGAAGCAAAGGACAGAGGTGAATGTAGCTTTGTTTCATCTACATAAAACAATTTTTCTAAGCACATCGGATGACACGAAATTTCGCTGCCCGTGTATCGTAAGATACAAATAGTGTGGAGCCATCAGCACTCCGTGTTGCGCCGGGCGATACGACAGAGATAGGGATCAGTGTGAACCAAAGACGCCACTTCCACTGTTTTCATGCTCTCTGTTGATGCCGGTTGCTTCCGTGTCGTATAGCGATTCACATTGCGTATCTTATAGTATATCGTTTCGCCTCAGTGTGATCCATGCCTTCATTGCTCCAGCGACCTACGACAGACTGCTGCTAGAAGGGGATGGGGCTCTTCCGCATAATCTTTGTAGAATCTCACAGGTATCTCATCCTGTCCAGATGCTTTTCCACTGTTTAGCGATTTTAGCTGATTTTCTATTCTGCGATCGCTTACCTCAATGACTCCCATTTCGGTGTTCGTACGATAATCGAGAGACGGAACAGTATTACATTCTTTGATGTTATCCATACTGGATGAGAGGTCGTGGTTGTGAATGTCAATGCTAAAAAATATATCGGCCCAACCACTTGTTTCATCAGAATAATAAAAAGTAAAAGAACCTGTTAAAACTCGCTAAAATGGAACATGCACGAGGAACAATAAAATTGATAGTAAAATTGAAACATCGTGACTACTTCCCTAGTTGCAGCCGTGTCTTCCAAGGTGCATCTCCACATAGTCCTGAAAATATAAAAAACTCTAAAATGGTATCGCCTATGGTGTTCAACATCTAACCACATGGCTCCCTCCTCTCTTGTCGTAAACTGCCCGTGCGTCTTCGTTGATACCACACACCATGTAGCCAAACACGACACTGAAACGCGAGTGAGCTCACGCGCAAGTAAACAAGGAAGTCACAGAGATGTCTATACAAACAGATAACGTATACATGTTCCAAGGACCTCATGAAATGATGGTATCCTGCCAATTGTTAATAACGTAGTTACAAAAAGAAACCAGTGAAATGTTTGAAAAAGTTATTTGTATCACCAGTTAGCTGTTCATTCAGTGTGTTCTGATTATCCACGCTATGTATCGTAATTTCCAGCTGTTCTAATAGATCCAGCTTTTTGCCTTTGTCCTGTCTACGTAAAATAACGAGATCCTGATCTATTCCCAACATGGGGTGTCCCGTTTCCCAAATATGCGTGGCTGCAGCTGACCTTTCGAAATTATTAAGCCGGAAAGCATCGCTATGTTCTTTGTAACGTACTTTAAAGGACCTACCAGTTTGGCCTACGTAGCTTGCCTTGCACGTATTACACTGAATTTTGTAGACCCCAGCTCTCTCATATTTATAGCTTTCCTGCTGTAAACTATTCCTTAGTTTAAACCGCAGCGTATTATTGGTCTGAAAAACGGTATCAACTTTAAAAGGTTTGAAAATGTTAGCCATTTTTTTCGAAATATCACCGAAGTACGGTATTGTGATCCTCGTAATATTATTTGCGGTATTCTTCCTTGCATTCGCGCGCTGTTTCTGTCGTATTAATTTATTGACAACGTTTTGGTGATATCCGTTAGCTCTGGCTAGTTGTTTCACGATGTTCAGCTCAGTCATTCTGTCTTCTTCATTCATAGGGACTCCAAAGGCTCTATCTATCAAAGATCTAAAAGGAGAAATGTCTGTGTTATCGTGGTGCGAAAGGCGAGTATTTCGTAGCAGGGCAGGTAGGTTTTGAGCGTGTGGCGTGTGAGATGGGCCCTGGGAGCTCGCACGGCCGCTTTGCCCCACTTCCGGACGGTCACGCGGCTGGCGGAAGGCTGCTTATTGGATTTTTGCCTGGGCCCCGCCGCTGTCATGAGCAGCCAGCGCCCGATTAAAAGGGGGCGTCGCCTACCGCCGCTTGCCGAGGCGCAGCTCCTACGTTGATTAGATACCGGCCTTTTTACTTGCGACGGTAATTTCCGGTACCCAGTGGTATACACTTTCTTCCTATTGAACATAGAGTTTGGTACATAGAGCAGCCACAGCTAAGAAAATACGTTGTTAATATTTAAGAATCTTCAAATCATTTTTTTACTACGGTCCTTATTGAAACGTCCCCTTAGAAAAATTAATGAATTACTGTGCTGGTAAACCACTTACGTTATTTGATTTTCAAGCAGCTGAGCAAAACTGAACGTACTACGACATTTCTCTCTTTACTTATTCTGATCATCACTAAACTGACACACAATATTTTTAGAGCAACGCAATCTGACTTTCAATAATCCCTACAAAAGAATGTCCCTGAGCAACAAAAACCTATTCCTTTCATGAATAACTTAGCTCACAAGAATCTTCGTTACTCGAACTACTGCAATACAGCGAGCGCCAATACTGCCAGCTAAATAAAGGATTCTAACTACAGAAGGCACTAACAACTGATAGGCATAGTTAGCAAATGAAAGATTTTGATAGAGAACAAACAATGTATTTACCTTAATAGTGTTCAAAAGTCATATATATACATCAGTTCATGACATCCAGTCTTACAAATTTACTCTCTCTAATGGACACACGTCGAGATCGTCCGCTCTCAAAACTCCGCCATCTCACTCCCCACATCCACCACTGCTGGCGGCTCACCTCCAACTGCGCAATGCTACGAGCTGTTCACATCCAACTGACCAACACTACAATAGCGAATATTCCAACAATGCCAACCAGCCACAGACTGCACACAGCACAGCCAGTGATTTTCATACAGAGCGCTACGTGGCGTTACCAATATAAAAACCTAAACAGCCTACTTACATTATGAATTGGTGGAATTCACAATGAATGAGGTTCTTAAGCCGCTTTAGCTGGCATGTACTCCCTTATTGAGAACACTATCGGTTTCGCACCGTCGCACGTGCATCCTTACGTAATGCACTGTTAACTAAAATGCAATTTTTTTCGAGTAGGATTTTATAAAAACGGAAAATTCTTTATAAAAAATCTTGAAAATATTTGTCAAACGTGCGTTAACTGAAAAACTGAAAAAAATGTTTTTTTAAACCCGTTAGTAACATGATTAGCCCTCAGACAATCAGGAAACAACTATGTCCCATAGTTCAGTTGTGAACGCGAAGAACCATCAGCTGCATAATCTGTATAATGAAATGACGGCAATGGAAATTTGTGCCGGACCGGAACTCGAATCCGGATTTTCTACTTACCGCAAGCGGTCGCCTTGTCATTAGGCTATCCGAGGACGCTCCAGGACCAGATCCAAACTTCCACATGTCGGCAACCATCTGTCTACAAATTGTACTCGTATATTCATTGTATATATTCTTGTACACGGGAGACACTTTAAGTTCCGGTCCAGCACAAATTTTCACTTTCGCCATTCCATTGAAAAATGGAAATGAGCGTTTGGCGTCATTGGCCGGGAGGCCCATTACGGGGCAGGTCCGGCCGCCTTGGCGCAGATTTTATTACGTTCCACGCCACATTGGGTGACCTGCGCGCCGGATGGGGATGAAATGATGATGAAGACAACACAACACCCAGTCCGTGAGCGGAGAAAATCCCCGACCCAGCAGGGAATCGAATCCGGGCCCCTTAGGACGATAATCTGTCACGCTGACCATTCAGCTATCCGGGCGGACATACCATTATACAGATGGCGGTTCTTCATATTCGCAGCTGCGAATACATTACATGTATTTCATAACGGTTGTAGCCGCCGCAGTGCCTGTTCCTTTAGACATGCATCGGACATGCATGTATGTCCGAAGGAACATTGTGTCGTACTTATGAACAACACAGGTAGTGTAATATCGTTCAAATGGCTCTAAGCACTATGGGACTTAACATCTGAGGTCATCAGTCCCCTAGACTTAGAACTATTTAAACCTGACTAACCTAAGCACATCACACACATCCATGCCCGAGGCAGGATTCGAACCTGCGACCGTAGCACCAGCGCGGTTCCGGACTGAAGCGCCAAGAACTCCTCGGCCACAACGGCCGGCTGTAATACAGTATTATAGGCTGTTGTCAGTATTAAAATTGCATTAAGCGCCGGTGGGTGAATGTCGAACTGATAGTACCTAGTGTAAAAAATAATTACAGACATTAAAATTTATGACTAACGTATTTAAAAAAACCTTTTTACGATGTTCGCGGTATGTAACGTCTGCGGGTTCTACGAAAGTAAACTCTAGTAACTTACCAAAAATACTCATCATTAAACAAATGTGAAAACGGCAACTACACTCCTGGAAATTGAAATAAGAACACCGTGAATTCATTGTCCCAGGAATGGGAAACTTTATCGACACATTCCTGAGGTCAGATACATCACATGATCACACTGACAGAACCACAGGCACATAGACACAGGCAACAGAGCATGCACAATGTCGGCACTAGTACAGTGTATATCCACCTTTCGCAGCAATGCAGGCTGCTATTCTCCCATGAAGACGATCGAAGAGATGCTGGATGTAGTCCTGTGGAACGGCTTGCCATGCCATTTCCACCTGGCGCCTCAGTTGGACCAGCGTTCGTGCTGGACGTGCAGACCGCGTGAGACGACGCTTCATCCAGTCCCAAACATGCTCAATGGGGGACAGATCCGGAGATCTTGCTGGCCAGGGTAGTTGACTTACACCTTCTAGAGCACGTTGGGTGGCACGGGGTACATGCGGACGTGCATTGTCCTGTTGGAACAGCAAGTTCCCTTGCCGGTCTAGGAATGGTAGAACGATGGGTTCGATGACGGTTTGGATGTACCGTGCACTATTCAGTGTCCCCTCGACGATCACCAGTGGTGTACGGCCAGTGTAGGAGATCGCTCCCCACACCATGATGCCGGGTGTTGGCCCTGTGTGCCTCGGTCGTATGCAGTCCTGATTGTGGTGCTCACCTGCACGGCGCCAAACACGCATACGACCATCATTGGCACCAAGGCAGAAGCGACTCTCATCGCTGAAGACGACACGTCTCCATTCGTCCCTCCATTCACGCCTGTCGCGACACCACTGGAGGCGGGCTGCACGATGTTGGGGCGTCAGCGGAAGACGGCCTAACGGTGTGCGGGACCGTAGCCCAGCTTCATGGAGACGGTTGCGAATGGTCCTCGCCGATACCCCAGGAGCAACAGTGTCCCTAATTTGCTGGAAAGTGGCGGTGCGGTCCCCTACGGCACTGCGTAGGATCCTACGGTCTTGGCGTGCATCCGTGCGTCGCTGCGGTCCGGTCCCAGGTCGACGGGCACGTGCACCTTCCGCCGACCACTGGTGACAACATCGATGTACTGTGGAGACCTCACGCCCAATGTGTTGAGCAATTCGGCGGTACGTCCACCCGGCCTCCCGCATGCCCACTATACGCCCTCGCTCAAAGTCCGTCAACTGCACATACGGTTCACGTTCACGCTGTCGCGGCATGCTACCAGTGTTAAAGACTGCGATGGAGCTCCGTATGCCACGGCAAACTGGCTGACACTGACGGCGGCGGTGCACAAATGCTGCGCAGCTAGCGCCATTCGACGGCCAACACCGCGGTTCCTGGTGTGTCCGCTGTGCCGTGCGTGTGATCATTGCTTGTACAGCCCTCTCGCAGTGTCCGGAGCAAGTATGGTGGGTCTGACACACCGGTGTCAATGTGTTCTTTTTTCCATTTCCAGGAGTATATATATATATATATATATATATATATATATATATATATATATATATATATATATATGAGGTTCGAAGATTATCGAATATAAAATTCTTGTTGAAGTTAGTTGATAGTTACAAAGTCGATGCGTTTGCATCCAGACTCACTCCATAATGTCACACGGTGGCATTTGCCAGCTGGACAAAATATTAATCACCCTCTTAAAAGAGAACAGTGGTGCCTTGGGGCGCCGTAAGTCTGTAAGGGAGAAGTCAATCAACCTTTCATATAATTTTGTGGTTTTATCAAGTTTTGCAACTGTCGTTTCTCTACCAGTGTTTTCTCGTATTGCCTCTATGCCAGGGAGGAATATCATGCTGGGAACCGAAATTGCGAGTGCTTTATTTTATTTTTATTGCGTCATGTATCTATAACCACCTTTCCTAAACATGGATGACTGCTGGATTGAATGAATGTGGGTGTAATTGCGAATACATGCAACTTGGTGAATACAGGTTGACTTTCTAGGTTCAGCTTTGCAGCAGAGGCCTGAGAACGGCAGTTGAGTTTAATTTACAAAGTCGGCTTGAGGCTGCACTCGGGCGAGAAGGTACCTGCGCGGGCTCTGTTAACGGGCGGCCTCGCAATCGGTTCCTCCAGTCACAAGCGCTACGGACGCGTTTGTTCAATTACTTTAGACGTAGAACCGGCGGAAAGACGTTCTCGCTCCTGTCTCGTGATTGGAGGTGACTGTCTCTCCTGTCTTGTGATTGGAGATAGGGCCGGGTACCACTGAAAAATTCGTCTTATTGATTGATCAGTCCCCCCCCCCCCCCCCCTCCTCCCAGGTTTTTTCAGTCTCTGGGCACGGAGGCAAGGTAGATTGGTTTTTGAACAGGGTTAGTCATTCGCAGAAGAGTCGCTGAGTTAGTGTGTGGTGAGTATGGTACACCCCTTCTGTGCAAACTTAGGCGGTGATTTTGGATGGGAGTTAGTTCAGATTTCTGTAATTTTAAAGTATAGTGGTGTTTTCACGAGTGATTATTTTACTAGTGGCATTTAACTTTATTCGGATGGGGCCTAACTTGTTCCTCATTCGGTCACGATTCACGTCATGAATCGTGATATAGATTGAGCGTAGTCTTTCTTTCCACTGCGAGTCACAAGCCAGTTTTGACGACTCAACGTCTGCTAGAAAAGGGTTAACGTTAATTACGGTTCAGCGTACCTTCCCTCCTCCTCTGATCACTAATCTCATGTACCCTGTAAGAGGAAGTTACGAGGAAGTATCACTAATCTCATGTACCGTGTAAGAGGAAGTTACAAGGAAGTATTTAGTAAATCCAGCCCCTGATCGGTCGATCTGAAGTCCGATAGTTACCTTTCCGTTCTTGTTTTCTTTGTGGTAAAACCTACGGCTAAATTCAATTAATATTTCTTGGACTTCAGACGACTTGGTATTCAGGGGAAGCTAGAGTATGTTAAGCATTACTTTGTTCAATAGGAAGCCCGCGGATACGAAATTTCCATATTATATGGTGTAAGGAGGTCGCACCGAAGAACCAATTACCAGTATTCAAACGTTTCGGTTAGTCAGCAATCAGTGGGCGTCTTTTACATGATGTAGAAGTGATACCAGGCAGTCAGGTGAACCGTTGGCGTATGTCACGGCAGTAAGTGTGTACGTTGCTATCTGGAATCAGCACAGTAAAGTGGGTGAATGCTTGGGCGTGACAGAATGCCGAAAGGAACTCGCTTGAGAACCCCAGTACAACATGTTTAATGGATGTAAAGCAGAATACGATACAAACTGTCAAAAAAATGTTCAAATGTGTGTGAAATCTTATGGTACTTAACTGCTAAGGTCATCAGTCCCTAAGCTTACACATTACTTAACCTAAATTATCCTAAGGACAAACACACACACACCCATGCCCGAGGGAGGACTCGAACCTCCGCCGGGACCAGTCCATGACTGCAGCGCCTCAGACCGCTCGGCTAATCCCGCGCGTCTACAAACTGTCAACTGTGACCATTGGCACTGTAAAAAAGGTAACTATTAAGCATCATTGCGTAGCCAGTTGGCGACTCTGACGAAATGACGAGTCTTTACACTGTCAAAATATCGGGATGCTGCGGGTATTGGGGATTTTGGGCGCGAAGTTCTTCTTATAAACGCGCTGAAACACAATAAAAACTTGGAAACTGTCGAATCACAGTGGAAAAAACGTAGAGTTACGCTACAAGTAAATCCGCCACTACTAAAAACGTTCACCGTCCAGTCACATTAATGTGACCAACGCCTACGTGCAAAGTCAAATTGCAATAACGATTCGCAGACGGCAGATGTCAACACTAGCAGTGGAAGGTATATAAAACGTGTTGGAGGGACACGGAAAACAGTCCAGTCTTCGTAATTCGGAAACGGAGCGATTTACCTGATGTCCAAAAAGGCATCATCAATTGGCCTTCTGACTAGGGGTGGAAGCCTTTCCGAAACTGCTAAGTCTGTAAACTGTCGCGTGCCGCTGTATTTCTTGTATACCATGCATGGAAAAAATGGCGCTATCCAAAACCGGCGCCGAGGCGACTGTGATACAACACGGACCATAAACGACAGCGGTGAACGACGGCTGAGGAAATGTGTGCTGGCGAATTGACGTGCAACTGTCGAACAACTAATCGCCCAGATGAACCAAAAGGCTACGAACAGTGTCTCCTGAGCGAACACTGTTGCGTATAAGCCTCCCCAGCAGACCCCTGTTTCATGAAATGATGCTGACTGCTGTTCATTAGAGACGAAGACTCGAATTTGCAACCCAATACCGCAACTGGACGTCCATTTGAGTGGCTGCAAGCGGTCTTTTCACTTGAGTCACGTTTCATGCTCAGTCGGCACGAAAAGTCGGAAATCGAACAACCTGCAACAATCGTCGTAAGGGTTCAGGTCAAAGGAGGGAGCGTTGTGGTTTGGGGTGAGTCGTCATTCTGGAACGACTATGAATCAACAGACGCATGCTTTTACCCTTTGGGATCATGTCCACCCCTTACATGCAGTTTGTTTCCTCGTGACGATGGCATGTACCAGCGAGACAATACGTGTTAGACAGCTCGCCTTATACCTGAGTGGTTCGAAGAGCACCAGGATACATTTACTGTACTCCACTGGCCAACAACTCCCCGTATTTTAAACCCATTCAAGAATCTGTGGGACCTCCTCGATCGGACTGTTTGCGCCATTGATCGTCAACCGAGAAACCTAGCAGCTAGCCACTGTACTGCAGTCAGCATGACTCCGCATCCTTGTTGGTACCTTCCAGCATCTCATTGACTCTCTTCCTTCACATCTTGCAATGATCTGCACTGCTAAAGGTGGTTCTTCAGGCTTTTGGCAGGTGGCAACATTAATGTGAATGGACAGTGCATAAACTCCGTGACGAAACCAGAGGACCGCGTGATACCAATCTGTCACCGTGTCAGACATACGGCGGCATTCATGTGCGATATGGAAGGGCAGTGGTAAGCACACCGCTCTCCCGGCCGTTTTAGGTTTTCCAGACGTTGGTACGATTATTTCTCATTCCAGTAGCACCTCAGTTGACATCAAGAGGATGAGTGGACCCCATTCTAGTCCTCTCCCCAACCAAAAGTCGCTGCCTAGATCGGTAATTGAACCGCGGTCCTCCGTATAGCAGTCAGACGCGCTGACCATTCGCCTACTGAGACGGACAATCTTTCACTACAACTTTTATTAAAAATGGAAATGCCGTGTGGCTACAGCTTCCCGTCGGGTAGACCGTTCGCCTGGTGCAAGTCTTTCGAGTTGACGCCACTTCGGCGACTTGCGTGTGGATGGGGATGAAATGATGATGATGATAAGGACAACACAACACCCAGTCTCTGAGCGGAGAAAATCTCCGACTCAGCCGGAAATCACACCCGGGCCGTTAGGTATGACATTCCGTCGCGCTGACCACTCAGCTACCAGGGGTGGAAAGTCATTAAAAAGAAGATGTTTTTGTGACACTTTTATATGTTTCGCCAACGCTCAACCAAATTAAGCTCACCGCACAAAATACTAATCACCACCTTAAAAGAGCACAATGGATGCTGCATATGGTGTCGGAAAGGTACCAAAAAAAAATGGTGCAAATGGCTCTGAACACTATGGGACTTAACATCAGAGGTCATCAGTCCCCTAGAACTGCTTAAACCTAACTAACCTAACGACATCATACACATCCATGCCCGAGGCAGGATTCGAACCTGCTACCGTAGCAGTGGAGCGGTTCCGGACTTAAGCGCCTAGAACCGCTCGGTCACCACGGCCGGCAGAAAAGGAACCAGTCGGTGAGATGACCTTCCATCACTGGGCAGTGTATGAGCCAGTCGTTTGTCTGGAACCAATGCAGTAAAGATGGGGCAATGTGAAGATGTAACAGAATGGAAGAGAGAAGCTCGCTTGTTCTGACGTGCACATGACCACACCGTGAACGAAGTTGCACTATTTGTTTGTACAGCTACGTGGACTCTTCAGCGTGTATACAAACAGTGGTGTAACACCTGCAGCCATGTAACACAGCGTAAGAACCGCCAACTGGCATTGACTGGAAACGGCTGTGAAGCATTGTCAATGACAATCGATTTCAAACTCCAAAGGAATTGCTCCTGTCAGTGAATGCAAGTCCATCTCAACAAGTGTCCGAGCAAGCATTACGAATGGAACAGCATGCGTTGGGCATTTGGAGACGGGCGCGTAGCAAAAGGCTATTGCACACAGCAGCACATACATGCTGCATGCCTTCAGTGGGCCAAACAACACACAAACTCTACTGTCACTAACTGGAAGCGTGCATAGTGGTGCGCCAAGTCGCGATTTTGTCTCTTTTCAAATGATGTCATGGTCGAGAGCACCGACGGTCCAATGAGACGTTTAACCCGAAGCGTTTGGAGGTCGAAGATCAGGCTGGAAGTGGTTCCGTGATTTTTTGCGTACCATTAGTTGGGCCCCCTCATTCAGGATACGGTGATTATGAATAAGGATATTTATTTCAACGTTATCGGTGACCAAGTGTTGCCCTTTCTTCTACATAGGGGTGATGAATACGCTGAGAACACTCCTTTCTTTCAAGATCACTCAATCTCAGTCCCACATAAAATATTTGAAACAATGGGTGAAACATAGTAATAAATAGTTTTGAGGAATGTAATCCTCCGTGAGTAGCTGCTGGTGGATATGGCATACCTAAAAAAACTTGGAAACTCTCTTCCTCGTCGAACTGAAGCAGATACGAAGGCTACAGGCTATGTTAGGCGGTATTAGCGTCATAACTTCTGGGGGTAACTAATAATTTATGGGTGTGATCATTTTGCTGAAATCATCAAACCAAGTGAAGGTTTTCCAGATTTAAAAGTGTATAACACTAATTATTTGGCCTGCGAATCCAAGTACGTCTTGCCGAAGCCGTTAAAGAAACTAAGCATACTAGTTACCCACACGTATTAATATATTCCGGTTTAGTGTGCGGTGATCGATTAAATTTCGTGGAGAAACCAACGTTTCGTCTCCACTTGCACAGGATATTTTCAAGAGAGGTTGTAGCAACTATGAAGGCCCGATTAGCACTCTGGCCCGCTGGTAACGTACGTGAAATTTCGTTTCTGTGCGCTTCCACGCAGAGTAATGATGACACATATTTTCAAGCCTTTGAGCGCAATCGGCCGTTGTCCGTAGCTATCGTCTGATATTGCAATCGCTCCACGGTGGGAGTCTAGTACACATCGTTCTGAGCGACATAAAGAGACATTGTTCGCCAAGAACTATAGTAGAAGTACAGGGTAGTTAGAACTGAACTTCGCTACTTAAGAGGCCCTACATGAAAAACGATTTCTCGTAGGACGATGAAACTTTGTGGAAACATTTGTAAGAGCACGCGGAAGACAAATAACGAATAAACCACAGAAACATACAAATTTTAATTTCTACATGAAACAGTAACGCATGTTAATTGTGTACCATGTTAACGTACCAGGTTACAAAAGTTGCTCAGTGTGACGACCATCCACGATGGTCTCGAACCGCACTAGAGATGCCGTTTCACAGTTACTGGCTGCACTTTTAGAACGGTGGAGCATGGAATGTTCCGCTGTCGTGACGCAATTGGTGCACTGCTTGAAGATGAAGATGGCGCATTGCTTCCCCAGCGTTCCCAGTCTTGGCACCAGTAGCTTCTTCAAAAATTTGTGGCCCAGTTGGCCATCGGCCTGTCCCAGAAGCAATTTCCAAATAGCTAAATAATTCGAACTTCCAAACTTTGTTCTTAAAACGAAATGGGGAAAGAGGACCTCTCCACGTTTCTTTAATGCGTCGAAACTCTTGAAGAGCAGCTGCACTATTGCTGTTGTTTTGATAAAACAGCTTTACGAGTAAACCCCCGCTCACCTTCTCCAGACCGATGCTGATTGACTGCAACTGTAATGCAGACTGATGGTTGTGTTTCTACCGTACGTCGCCAGACCACTACCGACACCTAACGGCAAGTGATGACAACTCTACTAACAACGCAATTCTGCAGAGCGCGCAGTCTGAAGATCATTCGAATAACGTTGAATACCCATAGGGTATATAATTTTCCCTGTATACTGGCTTAAGTAGCCAAAGTTTAGATATAACCACCCTGTGGTGTCCGGTCTTTCGGGCATGTCCGAAAGAACAGACACCACATATGCACTGAGGCGACAGAAGTCATGGTATAGCGATATGCACATATATAGACGCCGGTAGTATCACGTACACAAGGTATAAAAGGACAGTGCGTTGACGGAGCAGTGGTTTGTACTCAGTTTACTCATGTGAAAAGGTTTGCGACGTGATTATGACCGCACGACGGGAATTAACAGACTCTAAACTCGGAATTGAAGTTGCACCTAGACGCATGGGACATTCCATTTCGAGTGGCGAAATGTGGCGTTAATGGGCTATGGCAGCAGACGACCGACGCGAGTGCCTTTGCTAACATCATGCCATCGCCTGCACTGCCTCTTCTCGGATCGTGACCATATCTGTTGCAGCCTAATCAACTGCAAAACTGACGCCTGGTCAGATGCGTCCGGATTTCAGTTGGTAAGAGCTGATGGTAGGGTTCAACTGTGGCGCCGACCCCAGTAACCCATGGGCCCAAGTTGACAAGAAGGCACTGTGCAATGTGGTGGTGGCTCCATAAAGGTGTGGGCTTTGTTTACATTGAATGGACTAGGTCTTCTGGTACAACTGAACCAATCATTGACTGGAAATGGTTATGTTTGGCTACACTGAGACCAGTTGCAGCCATTCATGGACTTCATGAGAGTGTGCAGTGTCACTGGGTGACAACCGTTGGCGACTGGTTTGAAGAATATTCTGGACAATTCGAACGAATGATATAGCCAGCCAGATCGGCCGACTTGAATCACATGGGACATAATCGATAGGTCAGTGCGTGCATAAAATTCCTCACCGGCAACAGTTTCGCAATTATGGACGGCAATAGAGGTAGCAAGACTAAGTATTTCTACAGGGAACTTCAACGACATTTTTAGTCCATGCTACGCCGAGTTGCTGCGATACACCAGGCAAAAGAAGGTCTGACACAATATTAGGAGGTATCCCATGACTTTTGACAACTCAGAGGGTAATTAAGGTGAGGTCGACCAGTAATGAATTCAGTGCAAATGCACTCCAGGCACGAACTCTTACGAGAATCGGCGAAACGGCGAGTAACGAGGAGGATAATAGGCAAGGGCCACTACATTAGTAGTGTGTGGATAACTTGAGAATTTGGATCTGACGGGAGGCGTGCGAGGGTAATCCGTGCAGTTGCGATCCACTGTGTCTGGATGGCGCAGGGGTCAAAGCTTCTGTGCTTAGCAAGCAGAAGACCCGGGCTCGAATCCCGGTCAGACACAAATTTTCAAGTTTCCCCGTTGATCTGAATCAATGCCCACTGGCAGCTTAAGTCTTTAATTCCTTTGTGTATTGTAGTACTGATGATTTCTTACATTTATATTGGATAACTCGTAATACTAAACTAAGGGGCGAATTTTACAAGATATAAAACCACCTCCTCTCTTCGGCATCTGTGTAACGTTCGGTTTCATGTGTAACAGTGCCAATTCTTTAAGAACTAATCGAAAAAAGAATTGTATCGAAAACTTAACCAAGAGGAAGAAAAAGTATATTTGTTTTGTAAACGGTAAATAATAATGTAAGATACAAATTTGTTCGGTTTTGAATTCTTTTGTTCTTATACCTTTTTTATTCACAACTGAAGACTTTTCTTTAACCGATGAAAATTAATAAGGCTTCGAATATTTTTTTTATCTGTCATTCACGAATAACGAATAATAGTTTTTATCTGTATTCGTTATTAGAATACATTTTACGCAACCGTGGTTGAAATGCATCGAACTCGTCATAAAGAACGAAGAAACAATGGTCCATGTTCATGAAATTTCCGTAAATAGTGAAAATTTTAAAGCAGAGAGCAATCAGTGGTAAGATTAGCTGTTCAATTGGCGTGACTGCAAGAAAGAAGACGTAACAATAGATCAGCACGACCGAAACACTAGAAACGTTTTGATAATTAAGTTTTCATGTAGAAGGGAACCACACTGACACCTTTTGGATTGTATTTCAGATCCTTCTAGGTGTCTTCATTGTGGATGCCGGGACCGTGATTTCAACTCATCTCGTCCATGACATGCCTAGTTTTTGCTGTTGCTTCACTTAAAAGTTATCGTTCGCCATAATATACAGAACCATCGTGGAAGTGTGTACCATAATGTTGTCTGATCGCATCTACTTCGAAAGCTGGTCAGTTTCGTCAGTGTGACTCTTATTCCCCATCCGGTAGTAGTTATTGGGCAATATGCCAGGCTTTTGATGCGTTCTTCAATCGCGGTTCCACGCCGTAATGACTATCGGAAATCGTTCATATTGCCAGAGCTCCTGAATACCGCCTTGATACAGCCTACCCGTTCAAACCGCTTTGAATACATTTATTAAATGTTGATAACAATATGGTTCAAATGGCTATGAGCATTATGGGACTTAACTTCTGAGGTCATCAATCCCCTAGAAGTTAGAACTACTTAAACCTAACTAACCTAACGACATCACACATATCCATGCCCGAGGCAAGATTCGAGCCTGCGCCTAGAACAGCTCAGCCCGGCCGGCTTGATAACAATACGTGTGACTCAGAGGATCAGTTCCAGAGTACGAATCCAAAAGTTAGGGGTTCGATCGCCAGTCGGTCATAGGTCGTTTCTGTCACTAATGGCTTCTTGAAATTATTTCTGTTTCCGCCCTTCTGATTATCAGTAGTTCTTCTCTCCAAATATTTGAACTGTGCAACTTCTTCAAAATAGCGCGATTAAGTTTTCATTTTCATTTCTTCTTTGTCTTATACTCTAATCATCTTACTTTTCTTTATGTTGATTTTTATTCAGTACGCGTCCACTCCTCTTCGAAGTCTGACTAGCGTTCTTCGAAGATCTATTCTTTCATCTCCAGGCAATCTGTGAAAGGGGGGCGGGGCAGAGTAGAACATCTACACTATGTGGTCAAGAGTATCCCGACACCTGGCTGAAAATGACTTACAAGTTCGTGGCGCCCTCCATCGGTAGTGCTGGAATTCAATATGGTGTTGGCCCACCCTTAGCCGTGATGACAGCTTCCACTCTCGTAGGCATACGTTCAATCAGGTGCTGGAAGGTTTCTTGAGGAATGGCAGCCCATTCTTCACGGAGTGCTTCACTGAGGACAGGTATCGATGTCGTTCGATGAGGCGTGGCACGAAGTCGGCGTTCCAAAACATACCAAAGGTGTTCTATAGCATTCAGGTCAGGTTTCTGTGCCGACCAGTCCATTACAGGGATGTTATTGTCGTGTAACCACTCCGCCACAGGTGGTTCATTATGAAGAGGTTTTCGATAGTGTTGAAGGATGCAATAGCCATCCCCGAATTCCTCTTCAACAGTGGGATGCAAGAAGGTGCTTAAAACATCAGTGTAGACCTGTGCTGTGATAGTGTCACGTAAAACAACGAGGAGTGTAAGCCCCCTCCACGAAAAACACGACCACACTGTAACACCACCGCCTCCGAATTTTACTGTTAACGCTACACGCGCTGGCAGACGAAGTTGACCGGGCATTCGCCATAATCACACCCTCGGATCGCCACATTGTGTACCTTGGTTCGGCACTCCACACAACGTTTTTCCACTGTTCAAACGTCCAATGTTTACGCTCCTTACACCAAGCGAGGCGTCGTTTCGCATTTACTGGCGTGATATGTGGGTTATGAGCAGCAGCTTGACTATGAAAGCAAAGTTTTCTCGCCTCCCGCCTAGCTGTCATAGTACATGCAGTGGATCCTTATGTAGTTTGGAATTCCTGTGTGATGGTCTGGATAGATGTCTGCCTATTACACATTACGACTCTTTTCAACTGTCGGCGTTCAATGTCAGTCAACAGACGAGGTCGGGCTGTACACTTTTGTGTTGTACATGTCCATTCACTTTTCCACTTCACCATCAAATCGGAAACAATGGATTCAGGGATGTTTAGAAGTGTAGAAATCTCGCGTACAGACGAATGACACAAGTGACACCCAGTCACGTGACCACGTTCGAAGCCCGTGAGTTTAGCGGAGCGCCCTATTCTGATCTCTCACGATGTCTAATGACTACTGAGGTCGTTGATATGGAGTACGTGGCAGCAGGTGGCAGCACAATGTACCTAATACGAACAAGTATGTTTTTGGGGGTGTCCGGATAGTTTTGATCACATAGTGTATACTTCGAGAAAAGAAGCAATTAAGGATTTTTAATAACTAGAGAAGGTGCAGTAGATGGAGAGAAAAATGTAGGAAGAAGGAGAACTAAAATTCTGGATGAAGATAATAGAGAAAAAGACCAGGCTGAGAAACAGTTGGTCTGGAACAGGATCAAATGGAGGCAGCAATAGTGCCAGTAAACTGCCATTAAGCTGAATATTTGATGATCATGATGATCATGATGATCATGATGATGATGATGATGATAATGATACCGCTCCTTGCTCAGCTGTTTGAAAATCAACATATGTACATATGTAACGTCCCCTTAGAAAAAATTAATGAATTACTGTGCTGATAAACATCTTATGTTATTTGATTTTCAAACAGCTGAGCAAAACTGAACGTACTCTGACATTCACTAAAGTGACACACAATATTTTTAGCGCAACGCAATCTGACTTTCAGTAATCCCTACAAAAGAATAGCCCTGACTAACAATAACCTATACCTTTCATGAATTCTTATCTCACAAAAATCTTCGTTACTCGAACTACTCGAATACAGCGAGCGCCAATACTGCCAGCAAAATAAAAGATTCTAACTACTGAAGGCACTAACTACTGATAGGCATAGTTAGCAAATGAAAGATTTTAATAGAGAACAAACAATGTATTTACCTTAATAGTGTTCAAAAGTCATAATATATATATCAGTTCATGACATCCAGTCTTACAAATTTACTGTCTCTGTCCAGATCATCCGCTCTCAAAACTCCGCCATCTCACTCCCCACATCCACCACTGCTGGCGGCTCACCTCCAACTGCGCAACGTTACGCGCTGTTAACATCCAGCTGCCCAACACTACAATAGCAAACAACAATGTAAACCAGCCACAGACTGCACACAGCACAGCCAGTGATTTTCATACAGAGCGCTACGTGGCGTTACCAATAAAAAAACCTAAACTGCCTACTTACACTATTAGTGTCTCAACCCCTAATTTAATCCTATCAGTATCACCTGCCTTAATTCGACTACATTCCATTACCCTTACATTACATTATCCTTTTGTTGACGTGTATCTTATAATCCATTTTCAATACGTTCTCCATTCCGTTCACCTGCTCTTCTATGTTCTTTGCTGTCTGTGACAGAATTACAGTGTCAAGGAGAAACCTCTAAGTTATTCTTTATTCAATTCCGTGATTAAAGAACTTCGGTTAGAGGTTACAAACATGTCCCACTCCCTTGCTAACTACTGCTTTCCTTTAGTGTCCTTATAATGTTTTGCCCGTTGTATATTATACTTGCTATCTTCAGAAATTCAGGGAGTAGATCCCAATCTGTCTTCTAAGGTTAGTCGTAGTGTCATTATTGTTGAATATATGATTGTATATGTAAAGATCATGTTTTGCAAGTAACGCCGCGATTAAAGGTCGAAAAATGGTCGTGAACCAGTACTTTAAGACAAATCGTTAGTTAGTCATACGAGGATTTCTATTGCTTCTGTATCATGTCTGCACATTCTTTCAGGAAGAAAAGTGAAATCGTTGTCTATATTGCACCTTTACCGTGAAGTTAGTTAGTGTTAAGTATGTCTGTTTAGCTGCACATGCTATGTTTATATAACTAATCAGTCTAACTGAAAATCATTTCTTCTTCTAGGATTTTCCAAAGTAATCTTCCACGCCTGGCAGTACATCAGGATCCTTTAGGACGTGTAGCAAGGAAAACGAAGGTAAAATACTGACTAGTTTGGCTAATTAATTATATTAATACTTTTGTTTATTGTAGTTTCAGTAACTGCAAGTTGCCCTTTAATCGCTAGGCTATAACAGTGCGGGGTCGCTGAGACTTGCAACGTAAGTTTTATATAAAAGCTAACCTGTAGGGAGGAATACATTAAACCATTCTGATTCAAAATAAATACTGAACATAGTAATTTTTGATTGGGTGAGGAGAGAAACTGAGGAAAAGAAAAGAAAAAGAAGGAAAGAAAAGAAAAGAAAAAGTAGTCACGAATCCGAAGATTGTTTTGGACACGATTGTACTTGAGGCGTTGTCGTATTCGAAGTTGCACTCCAGACTATGGACTGATTTACGCATTAATTACAGGGAGCCTACGCTTTAACACGTAATATGAACCACTGTACAACTTTGACAACGCTCTGTTTATGTGAAAAATACAGGGGAGATGGTACTGATGAGTGACATAAAAAGTTCTAGAATGGGACACGTATTGAACACTAAGTATATGCATAAGTAGTCTTCACAATAAGATACCGATACTAAATTGATTAAAGTGCGCCCTGGATGATACTTAAAGAGGTACAAGAAGAGGAAGGCGGACGGCACACGAGGGCGGGGATCAGCACTGTCGTAACTGTCGGTTTGAGGTTTTGGATTACACAAAAAGCGTTGAAGTTCGTCTACAGTCTGTTCTACCAAGGAACTACCGCGTTTTTCTCATCCCCTTCTATTTCGGTTTCATTACTTGCAGCTGATCCGGTAATCTTGCCTTATTATGTCTCGCTCTTCCTTTGATCAGTCAACTCCTGCTCCACATGGATTCATTCTGCACTGCTTCCACACGTTTCTGTTACAGATCATTACTGACATTCGACAAGAACGTAATGAGCTACGAACATCAAATTCCAGGTGGCTATTGGGGAAACAGCTGTTATTTTATCTTACAAGTAGCTACGATGACACCTTGGCCGTATTTACTGAATTTATTCGTAGGCAACCAGTTTCGGCGTTATAGACCACTATCTTCGGTCCCTCTATGACATTGGGTGATCACGTTGATACCATGAATCATTTAGAAAGTCAAAAATATCGGCTTCCACTAAAATGAAGTTTCGTATCGCCCATAGTGTGCACGGTGGCAGTTTTGCTGATTCAAAAGGCAAAGTGAAGCTCGTGAAAAAGTCGCGGAGAGTTTTAACATACACTGTTGTCCAAAATTAAAGCAAGAAACGGAAATTTTGCAAGGTTGCGTTTATTTTGCCACAAAACTGTATAGTAAAGTAGAAACAATGTGAGGAATACAGAACGTAATCAACTGCAACGTACGTAACGGTAGCCATAAATGTTCTTGGTTTTTTTCTAACGTAATGGATTTGCACACACATTCTGAAAACTGGTTAATGGGCTCAGTATGGGTATGACCACCTCTGGCACCAATACAGGCCTGACAACGACCGGACCGGCTGTGAATGATGTCATCAATACCATGTTGAGGTAATAACGCCCTACCTTCCTGCAGAGCTGCTCACAAGTCTTGGAGATTGGTTGATGGACGCTGACGTGATGCAACCCGTCTCCTTAGTGCATGCCAGACATGCTCTATGGGATTCAAATTAGGAGAGCGAGCAGGCCAAGCCATGCGTGCAGTATCTTCCGTTTCCAAAAAAACAACAACCACCCGTGCTCTATGAGGTTGAGCATTATCGTCAACAACACGAAGTCTGGGCCCACAGCATCTCGCAGCAACAGCGCACTAGATCACAAGATCTCCTCACGGTACCTGACAACAGTTAAATCTTGCTGATTCACCTCTACAATTTCATGAAGAGGTATTCGAGGGGTCAACATAATCTCTGCCCACACCATTAGGAATCATCCTCGACATCGATCTCTTTTCACAATGTTTGGGTCCCGAAATCATGTTCCACGTTCCCTCCAGATGCGAATCAGTCGAGAATCACTCTCCAGACCACACCGAGACTCATCTGTGAGAAGAACATTAGCCCACCGTTCGACCTTCCAGGTGGCATGTTGACGGCTCCACTCCAGACCTTCCCTTCTGTGAAGCCACGCCAGAGGTGAACAGAAAGCAGGTTTCCAACAATAAAGGCCACTCTACTGAAGCCTTTTGTACACCGTTTGGCTCGATACAACACGTCCAGGGGGTGCTGCGAGGTCAGATGCCAGGTGCAATACAGTACTAAGGCGATACCGTCGCGTGCTTACAGTCAAATACCAGTCCACCCTCACTGATGTTACACTACCTCGCATGACGGGTGCGCTGACGTCATTGCTGGCGTGGTTGTCCGTTGATCGGAATGCCATCTTCCGTGCAGAACACGATTGTAACGACATATGTTGACAGTCTGTGTGATTGTATTCTGAATTAGACATAGGACGGGGAAATATCAGTTTGTTGCTTTAATTTTGGACACCACTCTAAGTATAAGACTGAGGATAAGAAGGTAGTATACCACGATATTGTTTATTCTCTCTATCGAAAAAGTAATGAGGGAAATTCTTCATAAGAATGTTGAAGGAATCGGGGTCTAAGGAGAGGATATAACATATGTCGCACATGCCGGCGATGTGACCCTGTTGTCCAGATCCAAGGAAGGACTGGTTGATGCGGATGAGCGACAGTGTGGAGACAGCAGAGAGCAAGATCGTTCTCCTGGTGACTGATTCGAAAACCGAGTAGCCGGCCGCTGTGGCCGAGCGGTTCTAGGCACTTCAGTCGGGAACCGCGCTGCTGCTACGATCGCAGGTTTGAATCCTGCCTCGGGCATGGATGTGTGTGATGTCCTTAGGTTAGTTAGGTTGAAACGTCCCCTTTGAGCAATCCTACATGACTGTGCTTAACCTGACACACAATATTTTTTTTTAGCGCAACGCAATCTGACTTTCAAAATTCCCTACAAAAGAATGGCCCTGACTAACATTAAACTATACCTTTCACAAATCACTTACCTCACAAAAATCTTCGCTGCTCAAGCTACTGCAATACAGCGAGCGCCACTACTGCCAGCTAAATAAAAGATTCAAACTATGGAAGGCACTAACTACTGATAGGGATAGTTAGCAAATGAAAGATATTAATAGAGAACAAACAATGTATTTACCTTGATATCATCATATATAAATATAGCAGTTCATGACAAATTTCAAAACTCCGCCATCTCTCTCCCCACATCCACCACTGCTGGCGGCTCACCTCCAACTGCGCAACGCTACGCGCTGTTCACATCCAGCTGCCTAACACTACAATGGCGAGAATTACAACAATGCAAAGCAGCCACAGACTGCACACAGCACAGCCAGTGATTTTCATATTGAGCGCTACGTAACGTTGCCAATAAGAAAACATAAACAGCCTACTTACATAGAGAAAACATAAACAGCCTACTTACATAGCCCCCATGCTCCCCACAAAAAATTTTACAAATTTTTTTTTGGGCAGTGGCCAATAATGATTTGATAAAATTTTTCATAATTACAATAACAAAGAAATCAAATGCACACACTTATTGATACAATGTTGGTCAAAAGCTAAAATTTTGTCACAGTCCATAAAGATAGTCCCGATCATTCATGATAATAGTAATTACAGGTTGTTTTTTTTCACAAAGTCTCATTAGTAAAAGAAATTGCACACAGAAGTAGTGGATTTCCATGCAGTCTTGAAGAGGTAGTGTTGTCCTTCCAACGGAAAAACAGTGCTGACTCTTGACATGCTGACAGGTAATGGGCCACAATGGAGCAAACCCACAACAGAGTCATTCGACGTTTTGAAGAATATTGGTAGGTAGGTCATCACAGAGCAGACCCACTGTAGTCCTGGTAGAGATTACGATATTGGTGGGCCACCAGAGGTGCAGACCCACTGCAGTCCTTGTAGAAATAATGGTACTGATGAGTCAGCAAAAGTGTAGACCCACTGTAATCCTTGTAGAAATGGCCAGCAGCCATCTGTTGCGACTGTGCAGGTGCACAATCACCATCGAAGAGTCTTGCGGAGAATATAGCAAGTCCATAAACCACCACTTGTGCACTCACAAAGTTTTTGGAATTGTCCTTAGAACCAGCAATGCTGTTATCCAGTCCCTTGCTGAATTATAAACACACGTGCAAACACTAACAGTCCCAACTTCTCACATATTATCCATATACTATGACCAACAGAAACGTGTGCAGTGAAATGTAACTTACAAGTTAATAATATCATGAACTGGTGACAATTACAATTTTATAACAGAAGAATACAATAACAAAGGTACAAAATACATCATTAAAGAACATAACAATACAGATAACATTTGTAGTACAGGCTTTACAAAAGAATCGAACTAACATATACATCAGTGGAATTATGACATGAGTACATACATAAAAGATCACAATAACTTTTGAAACATCAACTTCACACATGAGCATTAAACAGAACCGAATTAATAATATCTAACATCTTTACAAAGTAAATAACATATTATTAATGCCAATTATATTCGAGGATAACAGTATTCCTCGTCATAGTGAATGTAGCTTAATATTAAAAGAAGAAAAAATTCTATGAAACTACACAGAGACAGGAAGAAAACAAATACTCAAGGGTACACAAACATATAGTGGGATAACACCAATAGGAAAGGACAGGGTTCGTTTTCAGTGTAACATTTGGTACTGCAGTCCAACCCAAAACTTCATACATCTTTCCTCTTACTTCATCCTTTGTTTCCACCAAAAAAAAATTGTAACTAAGCATGCTTTCTGTGTTTATATGTTCACACATTTCTTACCTCAACATTTATTTCCAAGAAAATCCTACCTAAACCTGTTTTCTGTACTTTTTTTCGTATAACTTCTCAATGCATTTCTTCCAATTCATCGAAACTCATTCTCTTAGAGGCTACCCCCTCTTAAGCTAACTTAAATCTACTGAGCTCAGATGCTAAACTAAGGGACGAGGCAATGCAGCAGCACAAAATAATTAACACAAACTGCAATGACAAAAAAATTCAAATTTGCAAAGCAAGCAGCATTAAATCTGGCTTAGCAGAGTAACACAAATTAAAATTCAGTAGCACTATGCCTGGCAAACAGCAGCAGCAAATGCAATAACTTATATCTAAACATGACATAGCTCAAGCAGAAAAAATATTACAGTAAAGATAACAATGCAGATAAGGGAAATGTATAATCACATCTTAATGTCTATGTAATTAAAGTGGTGCACCACAAGAAGTTATTCTACCAAAAAGTTACCAATTACTTGAAAAGAAAATTATGTGTTACTGTTACTAGTTCCTTCTTATTGTTCTTTCCTTTCCAAGTGCTCCTTTTTTTAAAGAATGTGGATCATAAAATAATTATTTAATAGATCTGTTGACAGAAAGTGTTCACATTAGCAAATGCATTTCATTTTATAAAAGCAATGCTGCAACACAGCTGGAAAACAGGTATCAAATGAAATAAGCAATTACGCAAACCAAAGCATAAAAACATCATTCAATAGCTATGTGGCATTTCGTAAGTCAGTAGCTCTCAATTCTCGTAGAAAGACACTTGTCATTATCAGGTTTGCAGATGTAAGAATGTTTCCAAGTTATTATTAGCGTGTCGTATTTGCGATGTTTTCTACAAAGGAATGTCAGAAGCGAGGTTAATGGCCTCTTTTTTTTTTTTCTCCACCTAATGGCTTTTTCTCCGGGCGGCTGGCCCAGCTGGGCGCCACAACGCATTACGTGCAGGTGGTCACTTAACTTTCGTACGGAAATATTTACGACAGCAGTTTCCGCTACAGTGACAGTCTCACATAGAAATATTTCACAGGTCAAGAATTAGCGTTGCAAATCTGTAGAAACAAAATGCTATTGATATAACAGTGTCCAAAAAATTTCCGTCTGCATTGTAATACATTCATGCATATACACACACATTTCATAACTCTTAAAGTACGATTCTTGGTTTCCAACAACCTTTTCATAAATCAGAGTCCCTAACCCCTATTCATTACTCCTTACCTTATTACACATATACGTATCCATCGACACTCGTCAATATTTCGTCATTATAAATATGAAGCATAATCAAATAACTCATATAGCCTCAGCCTATTAATCATTAACATACCTCAGCAGCATAATACACATCGTCGTCGTAAAAATAACATCATAACACCTCAGTCAAATCTCAAAATCGTCGTAGCTTCCTCCAATAATTAAAAAAAATTCTCTGCTCATGTCAAAAGTGTCATCTGTCTCAAAAGTACTTTAAAAATCATGAATCCATACCAAATACATCATTCAAAGCTCTCATAGTATCACAATGGTTCCAAAAAAAATATGAACAGATCACACAGTACAGACAAAATACAATTTCGTAAGTGTGAAGTTATCCAACTGTGTAATTACGTAAACATCTGTCACTGACGTAGTAAAAAAAATGTTTGTCTCTCTCAGTTAAATGATCAGATAGCTGTGTAATTTGTGTGTTAGAGAAACATGGTACCGATGTGTAAAGTTGTATAAGCAAATACCATATTAGCTAGGGTTCCTTGTGGTTGCCACACACATGGTACACAAAGTAAGCGTGTACCCCCCTGAGGATTAATGTAATTATACCCTCAGGTGTTACAGATTACAGCAATGAAATGAAATGTATCACTGAAAACCTTTGTATCATTGTACTTCAAATATCTTTAAAAATAAATGTTTTAAGTACAAAATTAATCACTCAAATACGTGTCCTGTAGCGCTAAATGTGCGTCTTGTTGCAACATAATCTCTGTGGAAGTGTCGTAGTTATCGTCCTCCGAAAGCTAAGTTCTGCAGAAGTCAATGTACTTACCTCATAATACACAAAAGTGAAATGCTTTGCATATAAATGTCTTAGTTATTACGCTTATTGCCGTAATGAAGAAAGTACTGTGCTGTAACGTATTGTTGTGCTACGGAAAAGGCAGTCTCATTGTAGCTATACCACAAAAGTTACTACTAAAACCTGTTTTACTTCCCAGAATAATTCAGAAAAACTGTGCAGATATAAAACAGATATAGCGCAAAAGCAACATTGTAAATTGTCACTCATTAGTAGCGTCGTGATAAAAATCGTGTAACTGTCACATAAACTAACCTCTGTGTCATCTGGTATCTCTCAGAAAGCACTTTAAATTCAGAATGTATTTTCAAATAAACCAAAATGTTGCATTAAAATCTCATTAGCAGTACTGGTAAATGTTCTAATCGTGCAACTAACAAGCAAGAATGTACACACACAATTACACTGTGACGTGTCTGTTCACTATAACAATGCATTCGTAATTTCTGTTTAAAAATGTTCCCTAGGTTCTAGACTGGATATTTAACTTCAAACATTGTTGTATGTTAACAGATTCTAAGTCTGACAAAGCATACTAGCAACGTAAAGTGAAAAGTTATATGGCAAAGACAAAGGTAAAAAGCAGATTATCTCTCAATAAACGGTGTTACATGTGAAATGTGGTGTAAACCTTTACTCTTCATAGTACTCAGAGTTTGAACTTGAATGCAATTGTCAGGCGGTATACGTCGGTAAAGAATACTGGAGTTTTTCTCAAGGTTAGCGTCTATGTTATTTTTCTCTGAGCCACCTGGCGCACGCGGCTGCCTGCTGTGCGAGTCATTGTCTGTCTCTTTGTTGGCGCGCGTCGTTATTGGGATTAGGAGACCTAACTTCTACAAATTCGCCTTGCCGAGAGGGCCCTGCCCTGTTTAAATCCCGCCAGTTCTGATGCAATTCAGGTCTGTCGTTACGATCATATCGTCTGTCGTCATGTCGGTAGATTCCGTAGTTTCTTCCTTGTCCGTCACGTGGTGGAGAATTTCTCCCTGAATCGTAACTGTGCGCCGAACTGTTGCGTCTGAAGTTATTCTGCCTCCCTTGATAATAATTGTTTTGGTTCCCATATTGTCTGTTTCTCTGATTGTCTCTGTAATAGTCATTACTACGGAAATGCGATCTTTCTCTGTAACTATTATTACTCTGCCAGCGGTTGTCATATGGATGGTGTCTGTTTTGGTCACGATTTGCGTTGTGAGAATAGACTTGTCGTGTCAAGTTATTACTTCTTTCATCGCGGAATTGCGACGGATGTGACCTGTAATTGTTGTTTTCCTGTTTTCGCATCCGGCGACTGTCAGTGTCAATTTCTAATTCTTGTAAGAGTCCCTGAAATACTTCAATGTCGTCTTTGCAACGTCCTGCCAAAATAATATGTCGTAAATGTTCAGGCAGTTTGATTAAGCAAATGCGGATGAGTTCTGAGGGGCTGTATGGGTTTGAAAGATACTGATTCTTATGCAACATGTCTTCAAAATATTTCACAAGACTGGAGAATTCAGATTGTTCGAAATGTTTCATCATTATGATGCTATGTTTTACTCGTTCTTGTGTAGTTTGAGACCAATATGCAGAGAGGAAGGCATGATAAAAATCTCCTTCACTGTGACAATCGTGAATGACCGATCGCATTCTTACAGCTGGTTCATTCTCTAAGTAGCCACACATAAATTCTAATCTGTGTTCCAACGACCAGTTGGGAGGAAAACAATGAGAGAATTGATGGAGCCATGCTTGTGGATGAATGTCGTTGCCAGAATTCTTAAATATTTTGAATTTACGTGTAGTAATGAACAGCTTATAGTCAAAATCATCGTGTCGGCGAGTAGCATATCGGTCATTGTTAGGTCGTGTCGGCCGTTCCATCTCAAAATTCGGTGCACATTGCCAATTTCTTTCATAACTTCCGAAATGCCCTGTGTTATTATTTTGCGGCTTTTCCGTGTTTCTATGTCCCTCTTCCCGTATTGGAGCGCGAGTGTCCTCTGAAATACGTAATTCTTGTATTACCTGTGTCAGTTGATCTTGTACTTCCCGGATTTCTCTTTGGTGTTGTGTATTAATTTGATTCTGATTTTGTTTGAATTTTCTTATTTGTTCATACTCTTCTGTGTCAGTGAAGGCTACGGGTCTTGTGTCATTCAGATCATCATCTACCTTTGTAGATAAGTTAGTGACCTGATCCGAAAGTTCGGCTACTTTCTCCGATAGTGTACTTATTTCCTCCATGTGTCTTTCTGAACCAATTTTCAGGGTATCTACTGTGTCCTTCAAGTTTTCCTCAGTTCTTGCAAATTGCGTAACCGAATCGGTAGATGCAACTGAGTCAATTTTAGCCCACAAGGTCTCATGATTTTCATGAACAATGGTTTGCAGTTCTTTTATGGCTGCTTCGTGATTCTGTAATACATTTTCATGACGCGAAAAAATAGGTTGGAAATGCTCACAAATTTGTGTTTTTACGTCATTACAGACCTTTTGACATTTCGATTCGATGTTATGTAACTCAGTGGTTAAATCTTCACGTGTTTGTTCAAGTGTAGTGTCTAACTTTTTGAGATTTTGTTCCACTGTGTCTAACTTTTTGAGATTTTGTTCCACTGTGTTTAACTGTTGCTGTGTTTGTCTCTGGTGTTGTTCCATTGTGTCTAACTTTTCAAGCTTTTGTCCCATTTGTTGCATTAATTGTAATAACAATGCACTGGTGTCTGAAACATGTTCCTCAGTGCTTTTCGGCAGTGAAGTTGCACCGCCAACATTCACATTTTGACAAGCAGAAAATGTGTCTTGACTCATTTGAGAAAACGGTGAGAACCCAAAACCTGAGTCTACAGTATTTGAAAAATTGTGTCCTGTCATTCCCGATTCCTGAGGCAAGCTGTTGCCGACCGATCGATCGATAATGCTTCCCTGTTCTCTAATTGTTTCACTGTCTACACCATTGTTTGCCGCCTGCTCCATTTCCCTATGCACAGTTACCAAATTACTACTTTGAACATCAGTTAATTCATTACTCGGTGGCGCTAACACACTGCTTTCATTTTCACTGTCATTTCTCAGTTTACTTTGGAGCCTAGTATTACGTTTTTCACACGCCATTATTGTCACAATATTTCACACGACAACACAGAAAAGCACAATTTGAAGAGCAAAATAAAATAACATCGCAATGGAAATAATGTCTACTTAATTGCCAGCGCAGCTGCGAAATACTTGGTGCAAATCTACATGCATGCCACAACTGTTTTACTGTACAACAATGAAAGACTGCAACTACAAAGGAGATTCTCTCTACAGTTACGCGCTAGCAATAAACAAAAGCTACGCTAATTACACAAACTACAGGAAAAAATCAGAAGATTCCAGTGAGGTATCCTAGGCTAAGGGTCGACATATGAAACGTCCCCTTTGAGCAATCCTACGTGACTGTGCTTAACCTGACACACAATATTTTTTTTTAGCGCAACGCAATCTGACTTTCAAAATTCCCTACAAAAGAATGGCCCTGACTAACATTAAACTATACCTTTCACAAATCACTTACCTCACAAAAATCTTCGCTGCTCAAGCTACTGCAATACAGCGAGCGCCACTACTGCCAGCTAAATAAAAGATTCAAACCATGGAAGGCACTAACTACTGATAGGGGTAGTTAGCAAATGAAAGATATTAATAGAGAACAAACAATGTATTTACCTTGATATCATCATATATAAATATAGCAGTTCATGACAAATTTCAAAACTCCGCCATCTCTCTCCCCACATCCACCACTGCTGGCGGCTCACCTCCAACTGCGCAACGCTACGCGCTGTTCACATCCAGCTGCCTAACACTACAATGGCGAGAATTACAACAATGCAAAGCAGCCACAGACTGCACACAGCACAGCCAGTGATTTTCATATTGAGCGCTACGTAACGTTTCCAATAAGAAAACATAAACAGCCTACTTACATAGAGAAAACATAAACAGCCTACTTACAAGGTTTAAGTAGTTCTAAGTTTTAGGGGACTGATGACCTCAGATGTTGAGTCCCATAGTAAACAAAACTATTGTTCGCCGTAGCCAGAGAGGGGTGCTTCTGAGATTGTCAGGCGGCTTAAAAACTACATCCCAGGATGCTCTGTCTGTGGTACTAGGTGTCTTTCCGATCGAAATAACTATTAAATACCGTGCCGCAATATACTGGTTAAAGAAGGCAGTAGTGATCAGGTAAGGGTTATAACAGGAGAAGACATTCAAGACAAATTACACTTAAAAAATTGGCGCCTAGGTACTTGGCAGAGAGACCGGGATATGAGTGACAAGGGCCGTAGGGCCCACGACTTCTTCCCAAACATCAGGGAGCGACTACAGTTGAAATACATGTATCCGAGTCGAGGCATGATACACTTTTTGACCCGTCATGAGCCTTACCCATCACACCTACACCGCATGAATCTCAGGGA
Source organism: Schistocerca serialis cubense (assembly GCF_023864345.2). Taxonomy (NCBI): domain Eukaryota; kingdom Metazoa; phylum Arthropoda; class Insecta; order Orthoptera; family Acrididae; genus Schistocerca; species Schistocerca serialis. Next base: position 553,576,290 of record NC_064640.1, read on the forward strand.
AAGTAATACATGCACATGTGGGGACATTGGGACCCCTGAACACACGATTATCTCCAGCATGCTATACACACATATACGACAATCAGATCTGAGACAGTTAAATATTTACAACTCCATTAGGGACCCACTTACTAGGACATAAAAAAATAACACAGCAGACAAAATTTCAAGACAATTACAAGTAGAGTACAACAGAGGGAGACAATGGAGAGACAGATTGAGAGAACGGAGATCCTCAACTAATAACAGTAGTACTGAGGATGATGTTACTGATAACGGATAATATAACCGAGTCACATATATAATATAGTGTAGTGAAACAAGGTGTGAGGTTATGAGACTAACTGTAATAAGAAAATGTAATTAATTTAAATGTGGCAGTTTGTAAAAGTACAAAATGAATAGCATGAAGTATAGTAGTTTTAGACACAGAAATTGGATAGAAAATTCCTGGTGAGAGGGCCACAGCTCGATGTTATTCCGAGCGCTGCCCCTCACACTAGCACCAATAATATATGTAATGTAGTATCATTGTGTCAAGGTGACAGTAAATAATTAAGACGTAGCATATGGATACATAAATCTGAATATTAGTATTTAGGATGAGGCGAAAAGCGGCAAGGCTCGAGGAACTTTCCGAGGCTTCCCTCTCATGGCCTTGTTGGTGAAGGGATTTTTGGTAAATACTTTTCTATTTTTCTTCATTAAAATATGTATTCTTTACATTAAAATAACTATAGATTTTTTGTATAATTCAAAATAACGTGTATGTCATTTTGTTTTTTTTTCTTTTCTTTTCTAATTATTTGAAAATGCTGCTCTGAACTATTAATAACTGCCAGACACTGAATATGGTCCGCCTCCACGAGGCGGGACATGGGCAACGGCACATCAGTCACTCAAGTAGATGTACTGTGTGTAGCTTTGTGTAGGTGTATATTAATCATTCTGTGGGTTCTCCCCTATACCTGGAATTGAGTGACTGGTGTGACGGCTAAGAGACCAACTGCAGTATTTACAGCCCGCTATATTATAAAGGCAGCGGGCTTATATGGCAAGCAACAAGTGTAAAAAATAGTGCTTAGAGCCATTTGAACCATTTGAAGATCGAGTATCCGCTGCTGGAGTCAGAAGAAGAAAAAGCAAGCACTTCTTGTGTGTGGTAGTGTTGGAGCAGCATTTCCCGTAATACTCGCCAAACAATACTCGCCCTGTGAAGTCCTTCCGTTAGCGTCTCGGTGGAAATTGCAAGGAGTTCAGATGGAGAAACGAGTTAACATGAAGTTTCTAGTGAAACTGGGGAAAACTGCTACAGAAGCCCACCCCTTGTCAGAGAAAGTGTACGGAAGAGAAATTTTATCGCGAACACGAGTTTTTGAGTGGTTCAAAAAGACCAAGCAGTAACGTGAAACTACCGAAGATAATCCGCGCCATGGACGACCCTCAGCTTAAAAACCGGACAAGATTGAGAAAACTGGTAAACCGATCCGTGAAAATCTTCGGCAGTGTGTCCATCGAAGTTCTGACTGCCATTTGTGAGGAGACGATGATCTGATTTGTGGAACAGCTAGTCCTGGATGCTTCACTAAGATAACGTGCCAGCCCGTTACGCCTAGTCTGTAAAGACGTTCTTAGCGAAATCACCGTATTCGCCCGACCTGACCCCCTTGTGGTTGGTTGGTTGGTTGGTGTGAGGAAGGAGTCCAGACAGCGTGGTCATCGGTCTCATCGGATTAGGGAAGGATGGGGAAGAAAGTCGGCCGTGCCCTTTCAGAGGAACCATCCCGGCATTTGCCTGGAGTGATTTAGGGAAATCACGGAAAACCTAAATCAGGATGGCCGGACGCGGGATTGAACCGTCGTCCCCCCGAATGCGAGTGACCCCCTTGTGACTTCTTTTATATCCTGAGGTCAAGTTGACGCTTAAGCGGACAAGATTTTAAGGTGTAGAATAGGTGAAAGCAAAAGCGATGGATGTTCTCAACAAGATGACAAAAGCGGGCTTCCGGCACTTCTTTGACCAATACAAAATTCGCGTATGGAGCGTTGTAGGGATCGGCAAGGACAGTGTGTAGAGAGAAGGTGATAAACTTTGTATCGTAATGGCTGATAAATAAAATGTTTTGTAGCACCAGTGCCACACCTCGTAATTGCAACACTTTGTATTAAATCGGAAGCGATTTTTACAGTTATGGTCCCTTAATATATTCTGAGGACTAATTACTCAACTATTCTTGCAGCCATTTCAATGCACATACACACTTCAAAAAAAGTTTTGCATCACCTCCGTTCCGAGAGTTCCGGAACCTGTACGGAAAATTGGAATAGAGATCAACATAAAAATTAATTCCCGCCCTTTTTATTTGCTCATGAAAACCACACATTGCATGTTGTACCACCATACAGCGAGACCTTCAGAGGTGGTGGTCCAGATTGCTGTACACATTAAGCACGTCCTCATGCATTAATGTATGCCTGTATTCGTTGTGGCATAGTATCCATAAGTTCATCAAAGCACTGTTGGTCCAGATTGTCCCCCTCCTTAACGGCGATTCGGCGTAGATCCCTCAGAGTGATCGGTGGGTCACGTCTTCCATAAACAGCCCTTCTTAATCCATCCCAGGCATGTTCGATAGGGTTCATGTCTGGAGAACACGCTGACCAATCTAGTTGAGCGATGTCGTTATCCTAAAGGAAGTCATTCACAAGATATGCACAATGGGGGCGCGAATTGTCGTCCATGAAGACGAATGCCTAGCCAATATGCTGCCGATATGGTTGCACTATCGGTCGGAGGATGACATTCATGTATCGTACAGCCGTTACAGCGCCTTCCGTGACTACCAGTTGCGTACGTCGGCCCAACAATGCCTCCCCAAAACAGCAGGGAACCTCCACCTTGCTGCACTCGCTGGACGTATGTCTGAGGCGTTCAGCTTGACCGGGTTGCCTCCAGACACGTCTCCGACGACCGTCTGGTTGAAGGCATAGGCGACACTCATCGGTGAAGAAAACGGTGAAGATGCCAATCCTGAGCGGTACGTTCGACATGTTGTTGGATCCATCTGTACTGTGCTGCATGGTGTCGTGGTTGGAAAGATGGACCTCGCCATGGACGTCAGGAGTGAAGTTGCGCATCATACAGCCTATTGCGCACAGTTTGAGTCGTACCACAACGTCCTTTGGCTGCACGGTGGCGTTGCTGTCAGGGTTCCTCCGAGCCATAAACCGTACGTATCGGTCATCCACTGCAGTAGTAATCCTTGGGTGGCCTGAGCGAGGCATGTCATCGACAGTTCCTGTCTCTCTGTATCTCCTCCATGCCCAAACAACATCGCTTTGGTTCACTCTGAGATGCCTGAACACTTCCCTTCCCGGCACAAAGTAACAATGCGGACACGATCCAACCGCGGTATTGACCTTCTTGGCACGGTGGAACTACAGACAACACAAGCCGTGTACGTCCTTCCTGGTGGAATGACTGGAACTGAACGGCTGTCGAGCCCCTTCGTCTAATGGGCGCTGCTCATGCATAGTTGTTTACATCTTTGGGTGGGTTTAGTGACATCACTGAACAATCAAAAGGATTGTGTCTGTGGTACAATATCCACAATCAACGCATGTCTTCAGGTGCCGGCCGAAGTGGCCGTGCAGTTCTAGGCGCTGCAGTCTGGAACGGCGATACCGCTACGGTCGCAGGTTCGAATCCTGCCTCGGGCATGGATGTGTGCGATGTCCTTAGGTTAGTTAGGTTTAACTAGTTCTAAGTTCTAGGGGACTAATGACCTCAGAAGTTGAGTCCCATAGTGCTTATGTGTGTATATCTCCAAACTGCTAACCTCAATTTCCGGAATTCCTTGCAGACTATGCATACATTACAGGTCTCAACATTCCGTATGAGACAGTCGTGAATACTACAGGTATTATGGGAGGTCGATAGGGAGGAATATGTTTGCTTCCCCTGTCGAACTCTTTCACCTCCACACACACACACACACACACACACACATACACACACAAGCATAGTCTGGGGTGGGAAAGGCAGGGAAGGGGGAGAAGGAGCGGAGAGAGAGGGAGAGTCTTTGTATTCCGTCGTAACTTGATCGGTATTAAGATAAACGCTGAGCCTTTTAGCTACAAGATTTTTTTATGGCAGCCAGCAAAGAATAATTTTTGTATTTTATTTCACAAAGAAAAATGTTTCACCTTATTTAACGATTGATGCATTGCTGTTATTTGCTTTGCCAGTCAAATTTACGTGTAGCAGCTTATCTTGTGTCTCGAAAGTTTTCTACAGCTAAGATACTTACTAACAAAAATTATTAATTAAATTTCACTTAGCGCTCTCTTTAGCCACTGACTCTGGAAAACATCAATGATGTCTAAGTTTAAAATTTTAGTGAAAATTACGTTACGAGACACTCCAAAATTTGAAAGTAATTTATGGAAGTCAAATTTTACGAGGGGTAGTCATAATGTCCTAATTATTAACTCAGAAAAATGAAGTTACTTAATTATCATAAATAGTTATTGGCTTTTCCGTCCTAAGCTTACTGCAATTAATTAAAGAGAATTTTACACCAGACTCGTTTTGCTTTTATTTACATAGCATCTTCCTTGGTCATAGGCGTTTCTGTCTCTTCAAATGGTTCAAATGGCTCTGAGCACTATGGGACTTAACAGCTGTGGTCATCAGTCCCCTAGAACTTAGAACTACTTAAACCTAACTAACCTAAGGACATTACACACATCCATGCCCGAGGCAGGTTTCGAACCTGCGACCGTAGCAGTCGCGCGGTTCCGGACTGCGCGCCTAGAACCGCGAGACCACCGCGGCCGGCCTTTTTGCCTCTTATTCACATATTCTGCGAACAACTGAGGTAGACGTCGAAAGAAACTTGGATGTATATATACACTTGGTAGTTTTTGGCCTTTTTGCAGTTCGTCTTACGCTGCATTGGCGTTATTTGCACTTCACCTCACTTTTGGAAATGGAACTGCAGTTACATGTGTTCACAGTTAGCATAGTAGTACAATGTTTACATTTGTTCATTGAAAAAAAATGAACAAACATAAGCACGATAAGTGAAAGTGCAAAAAAGGCAAGAAACTGCTAAGTGTATAACCAGTACCTCAGAGTTTCATTCGACCTCAGTCTCCGCTAACAGGAAAGGAAAACGCAGTGGTTTGCAGAGTATGTGAACAACAGAAAATGCTTTATAAATAAAAGCGAAACGCGTTTGGTGTAAAATTCTCTTTAATTGCGGTAAGCTGAAGACAGAGAAGCCGATAGTAATTGATTCTGGCAGCTGCTGCGGAAGATGGCCATGCATACAAACATATTACGGAATTGTGTTTGTTTTTTTGCTGGTACATGTCTGCAGTCCTGTTAAGAATTTGAAACCCAATACAGAATACCGTTGTGTAACGCTATCACAGCAGACACGGGAATGAATGTTCCAAATATCGTCTGCCACAATATGTACACGGGGACGCACAGTGATTCTACGTGTGGTTTACAGATGGAAGTCCAGTGCGGCCGCCCCCTTACTTCTCGTAACTGAATTGTAGCCAACTTGCTTACCTCACGTCTCGTAGATGTTGCCCAAATTATTTCTTCCCTGTCGGTCGCGAGCTCTAACTCTTTTGCAATAAACAGTGCATAATAATTTGACAAGTAATTAGGTTTAAATGCTAAGCATAATAATAATCGTAAAATGTCACTATATCAACTAATTTTTGTTTTGTTTCGTAAATAAAAAAGTATTTCTAGAGCCAGTCAATCGCTAATATTCATTGAAAGATTCCCAGTCTTTAATCATCAGTTCCCGAACACCAAAATACTTCAAACGATGCTAGAATCAACATAAAATGGCACAAATATGTTTTCCGAGGCAACTTTAACCATTAATTTCGCCTTTTAATTCCGTCTTTAAGGACAGTTGTACTTCTCACACTAGTTCGCATGTTACCAACTCGGAAACCGATCGTAGACTGCCTAGTGAGATATCTTAACAGTTTGGCGCCTGCCCTCTCAGGGCGCACTTATGAGTGGTCCAGTCTTTCCGTCAATAAGCAGTGGCGGTAATCGAAATTTGTAATTAGTATTTCCTGATGAATCGAGTGACGTTGAAATTATTATTTACAAGTTCTCGGTGCAAGTAACGTCATCAGCACGGTGGAAGCTGTATGGCTCTGAGCACTATAGGACATAACTTCTGAGGTCATCAGTCGCCTAGAATTTAGAACTACTTAAACCTAACTAACCTAAGGACATCACACACAGCCATGCCCGAGGCAGGATTCGAACCTGCGACCGTAGCGGTGGCGCGGATCCAGACTGAAGCGCATAGAACCGCTCGGCCACTCCGGCCGGCGGTGGGAGCTGTATACTAATATTTGAATAACGAATACAAATAGTGAAAGATTAGCTTCTTGGCGCCCAGCTTCGTAGGTGAATCCCCACTGTCTCTTTCTGCTCCCGTACGATTCGGCTCTTGCTCGCTCGGCCCTTCTCACGTTATGTGACCATCTGGCACGTCGTTCGATGAGAGTGGCTTGTGATCCTGCCTGCCCGATAGCCTCCTATGCTGTGCATTAATGATGATGATGATGATGAGGTCCCATACTCCGAGGAGCGAAGGGGACGATGCGGGAAACGCGCACCGCTGTACTAGGCAAGGTCCTAGTGGAGGTGGTTTGCCATTGCCTTCCTGCGACCGTAATGGGGATGAATGATGATGATGAAGACGCCACAACAACACCATGTCATCTCGAGGCAGGAAAAATCCCTGACCCCGCCGGAAATCGAACCCGGAACCCCGAGCACGGGAAGCGAGAACGCTACCGCAAGACCACGAGCTGCGGACTAGCAAAAAAAAAAAAAAATAAATAAATAAATAAAATAAAAAAAATGAAAAAAATGACGCAGCCCGTTGGTAAAACGGAGGGATAAACTGAAGCATTCAACACCGCGTTGCTAACTCACGACCGAACCTTCACCTCTCAACCTAACCTAGACCACGTGCTGCGCTACAGATTACGATCTCACTACATATAAGATATCGTATTCACGTTCGGCCAGTATTTGGTTTTTCGACATTTGAATGGGAACGACGTTGCAACAATTTAAGCTGAGTCGGTGGAAGCGTGCAGCAACAGTGCACCTCCTTATGACATATTGGTTGGTGGTGCAGATGCTTCCTGTGTGGTCCAACTTACTGGATGATGTTGAACGAAGTGCCAGACCATCTCTCGCGGAAGAACCAGGAATCATAAGTGAAGTGGATTCCCGGGTGCTTGAAGATCGGCGTGTCAAAATCGATGCGATAGTGGAAAATCTGAAAGTTGGAAATAGATCAGTTTTCAACGTTTTGCACGACATTTTGAATATGCAAACGTTATCGTATGCTGGTTTCCGCGACTGCTCATAACCATTCCAGCAGCCCGCCGAGTCGTGGCAGCAGTGAAAAAGTTACTGCTGTATTAGTCCACAGGCCGGCCGCGGTGGTCTAGCGGTTCTAGGCGCGCAGTCCGGAACCGCGCGACTGCTACGGTCGCAGGTTTGAATCCTGCCTCGGGCATGGATGTGTGTGATGTCCTTAGGATGGTTAGGTTTAAGTAGTTCTAAGTTCTAGGGGACTGATGACCACAGTAGTTAAGTCCCATAGTGCTCAGAGCCAATTGAACCAATTAAATTATTAGTCCACTCGAGATGAGGTATTAAATCGCCTAATCACGCCGAGACATAGGAGCAGAGCAAGCAGTGAAAACATAGGTATTCATCTCCGCCGAAAAAGGTGAGGATTCAACCATCACCGGGAAAAATGATGCTGAGTGTTGTTTGGTTCAAATGGCTCTGAGCACTATAGGACTTAACTTCTGAGGTCATCAGACCCCTAGAACTTACAACTACTTAAACCTAACTAACCTAAGGACACCATACTCATCCATGCCCGAGGCAGGATTCGAACCTGCAACCGTAGCCGTCGCGCGGTTCCAGACTGAAGCGCCTAGAACCGCTCGGGCACCCTGGCCGGAAGAACACGTAAAATATAATCCATTGCCACAGTAGTTTTCCGAGTATTTGCAACTATCTGTCAAAAAATGGTTCAAATGGCTCTGAGCACTATGGGACTCAACTGCTGAGGTCATCAGTCCCCTAGAACTTAGAACTACTTAAACCTAACTAACCTAAGGACATCACAAACATCCATGCCCGAGGCAGGATTCGAACCTGCGACCGTAGCGGTGTTGCGGTTCCAGACTGCAGCGCCTTTAACCGCACGGCCACTTCGGCCGGCAACTATCTGTCAATACTAAAGTGTCGCTTGATAGTGACAGTTTCACAAGACTCTTCATGTAAAGTACATAGACATGATGTTCACAGTTAAAGTAAGAGTTAAAGGAAGAGGATTCCTTTTGGTACTCATCATCCGCAGCATCATCTGCAAAGAACGTGTACGCACAGGTGTTTCGGAGCATACGTTGTTGAACATGGAGTTCCCTGCGTATTCACATGTTAAGACAACGGCGTTGTCAATTACCATTACAGTCGGCAAAGGGCCATTGGGATTCGACCGTCGATCTATGGAAAAGTATCGGCTGTTCGGGTGAGTCACATATTTGCTACACTAGATCGCTGGTCATCTCCACAGACGCCGTCATCGAGGTGAACGGCGACTCAAAACTTGCACCGCGCCACGTATGCAGACTGGTGCGAGCAGTATTATGCTATGGGAGACATTCTCCTGTGTTTTCCTGGGACCTGGGGTACTAATGTATGACACGCTAACAGCTGCGAACCACCTGCATGGCTTCATGCTTGATGTCTTCCCCGAGGGCAATTTCATCTTTCAGCAACATAATTGTCCGTGTCTAGAAGCCAGAGACGTTGTACAGTTGTTTGAGGAGCGTTATAGTGAACTTACGTTTATGTCTCGGCGATCAAATTCGCCTGATCTAAATCCTATGAAACCCGTCTGGGTCGCTATTTGGCGCCATCACTGCGTACCCAAATCAGTGGCCCGTTATTTGCACGAATTACATGACCTGTGCGTAGACATTTAATGCCACATACCTCCACAAACCTACCAACAAACCGTCGGATCTCTGATACGTAAAATCAGTGATGTATTTCGTTCTAAAGACGGACAAACAAGCTATTAAGCAGGTGGTCACCATGTTCTGGCTCATCAGTGTAGATTGAATAATCTGGGGATAGAATACAAAACTTGCTCTCACTGCATTTCGCTTATTCTTAACTGAAACAATTTACTTCTTGAAGATCGGACATGGCTGAGAGATGGAAATCAGAGATAACGCGCTTCGTATGAAACGTGTCTCCTCTTTCCTATTTCTTTCCATTTTCCCGTATCTACAAGGGACCGGCGTGGTTGTTATCGGATGTGTCAGTGTCAATGTTAGTGGGTGGCGGTATGGTCTTCCTGTTGCCATCCCATTAATCCTAGGGACGGAATTCGTGCACCCCAACTATCTGCGTATTGTGTTATGCATGTGAAAGTGTGCGAACGTCATCTAAACGTTGGCAAATCATGTGACTGAGGCAGATCGTTGGTACCAAACCGCTATTGACGTATTAGGATGTGGGGAAACCACCTACGGCTGCAGGAATTGTGGCACCGATATATGTGAATTCTACCGACGACCGACATTGGACGAAGGCGGTCGCACATTTCAAATCAATACTACTTGCGCGGTCACAGTGCAGCAGATCACATCGCCCGAAAGTACGGATTTCGAACGACAATCGCTGAAATTCAAGTCAGTTTTTTTTTTTTTCCTTCGGTTGTCTTGGTGGACACGACACGAAACATGGACTGCCAGAAACTGATACGTTTAGTCAAAGAAGGAATTTGTGACATCTGGATGACGAAAAGTGTTGTGACTTGGCAAAACAGCCAAGCCACTAGGAGGTGAAGCCGAAAGGCACGCGTTTGAGCTCACGCAGGCTGGCGTGAGGTCTGGAACAGTTAAAGGATTTGAGTCTAGCAAATAAAGTACGTAGCTGTTGGAATACTTAACTTTAATCCATAATTGGTGAACATCGGTCTGACGGTACATGCATCACAAGATAAATAGCAATTGATAATGGCGCCTTGCTAGGTCGTACCAAATGACGTAGCTGAAGGCTATGCTAACTATCGTCTCGGCAAATGAGAGCGTAAGTTGTCAGTGAACCATCGCTAGCAAAGTCGGCTGTACAACTGGGGAGAGTGCTAGGAAGTCTCTCTAGACCTGCCATGTGGCGGCGCTCGGTCTGCAATCACTGACAGTGGCGACACGCGGGTCCGACGTATACTAACGGACCGCGGCCGATTTAAAGGCTACCACCTAGCAAGTGTGGTGTCTGGCGGTGACACCACAAAAAGTATCATCACGATATAGTTCAGAAGCTGTGGACTGAAATCATAGGTTTGTTGGAAATCATAAATAGGCAAAATCTTAATCGGAAATTTTAGGCTTAAATTATAGCCCCAAAAAATAATTTGATCGAGTGAGAAGGCTGGCGAATCTTATTCTTAAAGTTATTGTAATAGATATTTTTGTGTTGTGGTAGGTGGATATTAACTGTCTACAAATAATAATAATAATAATAATAATAATAATAATAGACCTCCGGTATGTTCTGCCAGTCGTAAAAGGCGACGAAAAGCACAAACCACTGATAGGGCTAACCCCCTTTTAGTGTGATGAGTTGGTTCAGGACAGAACTAAAGAAGCCTCGGACAAGCGCCGTCATGGTCGGGGACGACGCTTGAACCCTATGCCCGCCCACAATGGTAACAACACTGCTAGCCAACTGGAAACTGATTTAAATCCAAATAGAGGTGTTTTGCAGGATATGCTTCCTGCAACCACCCTAGAAGGAAAACAGAGACAGAGGATGAGATGGTCAGATGAAGTTAATCGACACCTCATGTTCTGTTATTACCAAGCAACAAACCTAGGAACCAACACAACTGTATACAGATCACAAGTATGCACAACATTTATTACCAGATACCCAGAATTAAAATTTTTAACAGAACAACGACTAGCTGATCAGATCAGTGTAATAATCAAAAATAACAGGATACCCCAGTCAGAATTAGAAAACATCAAACAACAAGTACAACAAATACTGGAACAAAATAATGTGCAATCAGAAGAAGAAGAAAATACAGTAATGGACTCAAACATCCCAGAGCAAACAAACAAAGAACAACACGCATCAATTAAACAATCAGAGGAAAACGAAATCTTAAGACAGCCGCCAGAACAAGTACAAATAGAACACGAAGTGACACACATGTTCGATATAGAAGAAAAATTTCAGCTGACATATATAGAATACAAAGACACAAATACAGACATTAGACCATTCTTGCATAGACCGCCAAATAACCCACAAGTCGAAACAACAATAAAAACTATCAACACGATCATACACAACAAAATAAATGAAAACACAACTATGGAAGAGTTACAACTACTGATTTATATAGGAGCACTCACTACACTAAATGTACACACTAGGCAGAGATCAGAACCAACCAACACACAAAGAAACCCACAAAACCAGCATGGCAACACAGGCTACAGATCAGAATAGAAAAACTGAGAAAAGACATCGGACAGCTAACACAATTTATAAGAAATGAAATGTCAGAAAAAAAACGAAAAAGGTTAGGTAAAATCTCACAACAAGAAGCGATAGAGCAATTAGATGAAAAGAAGCAGAAATTACAAGCATTGGCCAAACGACTTAAAAGATACAAAAAAAGTGAAAATAGAAGGAAACAAAACCAAACATTCAACACAAACCAAAAGAAATTTTACCAGACAATAGATAACACACACATTAAAATAGACAATCCACCAAACATAATAGAAATGGAACACTTCTGGAGCAACATATGGTCAAACCCGGTACAACATAACAGGCATGCACGGTGGATACAAGCAGAAACAGGCACATACAAGTTGATACCACAAATGCCTGAAGTAAAAATTTTTCAACATGAAGTCACCCAAGCAATTAATTCTACTCACAATTGGAAAGCCCCTGGAAAAGATAAAATAGCAAATTTCTGGCTAAAGAAGTTCACCTCAACACATTCACATCTAACTAAATTATTTAACAGTTACATTGCAGACCCATACACATTCCCTCATACACTTACACATGGAACAACCTATCTGAAACCTAAAGATCAAGCAGACACAGCAAACCCAGCTAAATATCGCCCCATAACATGCCTACCAACAATATACAAAATATTAACTTCAGTCATTACACAGAAATTATTGACACATACAACACAGAACAAAATTATAAATGAAGAACAAAAAGGCTGTTGCAAAGGAGCACGAGGATGTAAAGAGCAACTGATAATAGATGCAGAGGTGACATATCAGGCTAAAACTAAACAAAGGTCGCTACACTACGCATACATTGATTACCAAAAAGCTTTTGATAGTGTACCCCACTCATGGTTACTACAAATATTGGAAATATACAAAGTAGATCCTAAATTGGTACAGTTCCTAAACATAGTAATGAAAAATTGGAAAACCACACTTAATATCCAAATAAATTCAAATATCATCACATCACAGCCAATACAGATTAAGCGTGGAATATACCAAGGAGACTCATTAAGTCCTTTCTGGTTCTGCCTTCCTCTGAACCCACTATCCAACATGCTATATAATACAAATTATGGATACAATATTACTGGAACATACCCACACAAAATCACACATTTGCTATACATGGATGATATAAAACTACTGGCAGCAACAAATCAACAACTCAACCAATTACTAAAGATAACAGAAGTATTCAGCAATGATATAAATATGGCTTTTGGAACAGACAAATGTAAGAAAAATAGCATAGTCAAGGGAAAACACACTAAACAAGAAGATTACATATTGGATAACCACAGCGACTGCATAGAAGCAATGGCAAAAACAGATGCCTATAAATATCTAGGATACAGACAAAAAATAGGAATAGATAATACAAATATTAAAGAAGAACTAAAAGAAAAATATAGACAAAGACTAACAAAAATACTGAAAACAGAATTGACAGCAAGAAACAAGACAAAAGCTATAAATACTTACGCTATACCAATATTGACCTACTCATTTGGAGTAGTGAAATGGAGTAACACGGACCTAGAAGCATTCAATACACTTACACGATCACAGTGCCACAAATATAGAATACATCACATACATTCAGCAACTGAAAGATTCACATTAAGCAGAAAGGAAGGAGGAAGGGGATTTATCGACATAAAAAACCTACATTATGGACAGGTAAACAATTTAAGAAAATTCTTTATAGAACGAGCAGAAACTAGCAAAATACACAAAGCAATCACTCATATAAATACATCGGCTACACCACTGCAATTTCATAACCACTTCTACAACCCTTTAGATCACATAACATCAACAGATACGAAGAAAATAAATTCGAAAAAGGAAACACTACATGGCAAGCACCCGTATCATCTAACACAGCCACACATCGATCAAGACGCATCCAACACATGGCTAAGAAAAGGCAATATATACAGTGAGATGGAAGGATTCATGATTGCAATACAGGATCAAACACTAAATACCAGATCTTACAGCAAGCATATTATTAAAGATCCCAATACCACTACAGATAAATGTAGACTTCGCAAACAATAAATAGAAACAGTAGATCACATCACAAGCGGATGTACAATACTAGCAAATACAGAATACACCAAAAGACATGACAATGTAGCAAAAATAATACGTCAGCAACTTGCCATACAACATAAACTAATAAAACAACACGTTCCCACATACAAGTATGCACCACAAAATGTACTGGAGAATGAAGAATACAAATTATACTGGAACAGAACCGTTATAACACATAAAACAACACCACATAACAAACCGGACATCATACTCACCAATAAAAAGAAATTAACACAACTAATCGAAATATCCATACCCAATACAACAAATATACAGAAGAAAACAGGAGAAAAAATTGAAAAATACATCCAACTGGCTGAGGAAGTCAAGGACATGTGGCATCAGGATAAAGTTGACATTATACCAATTGTACTATCAACTACAGGAGTCATGCCACACAATATCCACCAGTACATCAACGCAATACAGCTACATCCAAACGTATATATACAACTACAGAAATCTGTAATTATTGATACATGTTCAATTACCCGAAAGTTCCTAAATGCAATGTAACATATACCGTACAGTTAAAAGGAAGTCACGCTTGATCAAGGTCCGCGTCACTTTCCATTTTTAACCAGACATAACGTCTGAGACAGGATAGAGAAATAATAATAATAATAATAATAATAATAATTATTATTATTATTATTATTATTATTATTATTATTATTATTATTATCTTCCCAGTACGATGGTGATTCTGTTACATGATATTGTTTGCAAATGTGGTGTATGTGTTTCCACTTTTCATTGGTTAAGGTGTTTCGAGTATCTTGTACTAAGCACTGTCATTCAGCATACGCATGAAAGATAAAAAATCATTGGAGGTTAAAAAAAATGGCTCTAAGCACTATAGGACTTAACATCTGAGGTCATCAATCCCCTAGACTTAGAACTACTTAAACCTAACTAACCTAAGGACATCACACACATCCATGCCCGAGGCAGGATTCGAACCTGCAACCGTAGCAGCAGCGTGGTTCCGGACTGAAGCGCCTAGAACCGCTCGGTCACACGGCCGGTTCATTGAAGTTTAATTGACGTAAGTATGTAAAACTTCAAATAAATTCAGCAAAACCGTTTTAAAAATTTTGTTCGTCAAGGTCACCACCAATCATCTCGAGTATGTGAAGCCAAAGAACCACACATGAAACACTTCCGGATAACGAAAGCTAATTTCGAGTACTTGCAGACGTGTGATTCGAGCTCTATTAAAAGAATCTGATACTTACGTTGAAGACGCGGTGCTGGCTCAAGTAAAACTAGAAGTGACACTACGATATTTTATATCTGGTGGTTATATCTTTCTAATATTTAGTCGTATTCCATGTACTGAAGAGTACAGTTTCTAAGTTTGTGTGTGATATGTTGGATGCTATTCACAATGCGCTAAACGCTAACTCAAGAGCTAATACACTGAAGCGCCAAAGAAACTGGTATAGACATGCGGATTCAAATACAGAGATATGCAGAATACGGCGCTACGGCACGCAACGCCTATGTAAGACGATAAGTGTCTGGCGCAGTTGGTACATCGGTTACTGCTACTACAATGGCAGGTTATCAAATTTTAAGTGAATTTCAACGTGGTGTTACAGTCGGCGCACGAGCGATGGGACATAGCAGCTCCGAGGTAGCGATGAAGTGGGGATTTTCCCGTGCGACCATTTCACGAGTGTACCGTGAATATCAGAAATCCGGCAAAACATCAAGTTACCGACGTCGCAGCGGCCGGAAAAAGATCCTGCAAGAACGGGACCAACGACTGAAGACAATCGTTCGACTAGACACAAGTGCAACCCTTCCGCAAATAGCTGCCGATTTCAATGCTGGGCCGTCAACAAGTGTGAGCGTGCGAACCATTCGATGAAAAATTATCGATATTGGCATTCGGAGCAGAAGGCCCACTCGTGTATCCTTAATGACTGCATGACACAAAGCTGTACGCCTCACCTGGGCCCGTCAACAACGACAGTGAACTGTTGATGACTGGAAACATGTTGCCTGGTCGGACGAGTCTCGTTTCAAATTGTATCGAGCGGATGAACGTGTACGGGCATGGAGAAAACCTCATGAATCCATGGACCCTGCACGTCAGCAGGGCATTTTTGAACCTGTTGGAGACTCTGAAATGGTGTGGGTCATGTGCTGTTGGAGTGATATGAGACCCCTGATGCGTCTAAATACGACTCTGACTGGTGACACGTACGTAAGCATCCTGTCTGATCACCTGCATACATTCATGTCCATTGTGCATTCCGACGGACTTGGGCCACTGCAGCAGGACAGTGCGACACCCCACACATCCAGAATTGCTAAAGAGTGGCTCCAGGAAGGCTCTTCTAAGTTTAAACACTCCACTGGCCACCAAACTCCCCAGACATGAACATTATTGAGCATATCTGGGATGCCTTGCAATGTGCTGTGCCGAAGAGATCTCCACCCCCTCGTACTCTTACGGATTTATGGACAGCCCTGCAGGATTCATGGTGTCAGTTCCCTCCAGCACTACCTCTGCCATTAGTCGAGTCCATGCCACGTCGTGTTGCGGCACTTCTGCGTGCTCATGGGTGCCGTACACAATATTAGGCAGGTGTACCAGTTTCATTGGATCTTCAGTGTATTTTCACTCTTCCACCCCGAATACTATGCAATTAAATTGATTCTGTGCGGAATATTGGAGCTATGCTTCGTGCAGGTGGACAGAAAGACACTGTAATATATTTGATTTTCTTTAATGAAAGCTGCACTCAGTTTGAAATAATACTGCCCCAGAAACCTTGTTACTTCCTTTCTGAAATACACCGGGCAAGTGTTTAAAGCATTGATGTTTCCAGTATAAAGAGCACTGACGTTGGCAGTACCAGAATCTGATCACCTGAATATGCTGCTAGTATTGCATTAATTTTCACCATTTGTAGAATAAAGTAAGCTGCCGTGAAACCACGACTTTGCGTTTCATTAATTAAATAATACTTGCTTACTCACACACACACACATTTTATGTGCGCGTAACATAACGTAAACATCATCTACATTCACCTTTTAAACTACCGGTATCATGCGCTCATAACGTCATAGGCAAAACCTTTATATACTGAAATCGCACATCATACCACAGTAGGATGATAAACCATATTCGGAACAACGTGCTTTGGAGAGATCCTTAATGTAGTTTATCATTGAAACTACATATTTTCGTAATACAAGAGAAGGCCGAGGGGAGAGACGTCAGCGTGAAGTCAGGGTAGCTGTTGGGAACCTGTGAAGCTACTTCGACGCTAGTAAAACATCACTACAGTAGATTAACCCCTTACCGCGTAATGTGCCAGATATGGCACATACCACTTTTCTCTTTGTCAATCTCATATCTGAGAATATATTTCCAAACTGCATGTTGGGACAGATATGGCACACAGTCAAGAGCAGCTGTGCAAGTAGTTTATGCCATCTGTTGGGAGAGTAAGGAATTACGTGTTATGAATCTTTGCTTTGTGTTGCTAGCTGTTTACATCCAAGTTTGGTCACACAAACAGTTGCAATCAGGTACAGTAAACGATTGATTTCAGTGTTTATATTATTTGCAGAGGAAAAAGGACATCTGCGGACAGTTATAAAGAGGTAAGTTTATATATTTGTTCATTAGAATACATATAATACTGAAAAATAGGTCTGTGACGGATATGGCACAACATGCAGTCCGGTCCAATCGAGTACGTGGTTGCATTTTACCTAAGGAGGCAGCAATGAAGATGGATGGTCGAGGCAGCATGGAGGAAAAGATAGCAACAGTAGACGGTGTGCAACTGTCAGTAGTCTCCTGGTTTGATAATAAGTAGTCAACACTTTGTCAACTTACGTTGGATGCAAACCAGAAGGCGAGATCAAGAGGCTTTTCAGGGAGGAAAAAGAATATAAAATGGTACCTTGTCCACACTCTGTGATGATCTACAATGACTACATGGGGGGTGTTGGTCTATTAGATTCTATGCTAGGATATTATAGAATTCAAATCAGATCAAAGAAATGGTACTTGAAGATATTCTTTCATCTAGTTGACTTGGCTTGTGTGATCAGCTGGCTGTTATGGAGAAGAAGAAATACGGACCACATGCCCCTTGTTGATTTCAAGGTCGCAGTTGCAGAGGCCCTCTGTAAAATTGGGAAATCCTTATCCAAGAAACGTGGTAGGCCAAGCAATGAAATACAAAAACAGCTTGACTGCAAGAAAAAGAGAGGCCCTACAGCAGATCTTCCACAGCGTCAGGTGCGACTGGATGGGATACATCACATGCCTATCTGGCTGGAAAACCGTGGTCGTTGCAAGTATCCAGAATGCAAGGGAAAATCCTATATAGCGTGTATGAAGTGCAGTACAACATTGTGCTTGAATAAGGAGAGAAATTGCTTCATCAAGTTTCATAATGAATAGAGAAAAATGGAAACCGAATGTGCGTTATTTTCTCAAAATGTGTGTATTGTAATGAATAGAAAGTGTAATTGTTTTACATAAATACAGTTCTGCTAGTTCATGTACGTATATTACTGTGTATTTTCCACATTGCGCATCATCAATCCCAAAACTGGTATCACATGGTATTAGTCGTTACTGCATTCTGTCCCATATATGGCACAAACCCTTAATTCTGACATAACCGCCCCTACATAAGATTTAGAATTTTTGGGCATTTTTTATGAAATCAGAACATTGAACATAACATGTAACATTTTTTTCAGAAAAATAAAAAAATCATGCAGTAGGGGGTTAAAGGGAACTATCGTGAGAATATGATGCAAGGCTCGGTTCGTTATGACCGATTGTGTTCTCCTTCTGCTATATTCCACTTAACCGACCGGTAACTGCTGTGTCGGTCCCTCGCTATATGCTCTTATGAATGAGATATACACTGGTGTCCAACATTAAAGCAACAAACGGAAATTTAGCAAGGATGCTTTTATTTTGCCACAAAACAGTATAAACAGGTGATAGTAAAGTAGAAACAGTGTAAAGAATACAGAAAAGAAACAACTGCAACATGCATAACGGTAGACAAAAATGTTCTTTGTTTTTTCCAACTAAACGAGTTTGCAGACGCATTCTGACAACTGGTTAATGTGCTCAGTATGGTGTGTGACCACTTCTGGCAGAATTACAGTCCTGACAACGACGGAACATGCTGGGGACGATGTCATCAATCTCATGTTGAGGCAATAATGGCCCTGGCAGAATTACAGGCCTGACAACGACGGAACATGCTGGGGACGATGTCATTCAACCAGAATCCCTAGCGCATATATGGGATTCAAAACGGGAGAGGGAGCTGGGTACACCATGCATGCAGTATCTTCCGTTTCCAAGAAAACATAAACCACCGGGGCTCTATGAGGTCGATTATGACCGTCCATTAATACGAAGTCGATGCCAACAGTACTCCGCAGCAGTCTCATATGAGGTCACGATACTTGACAGCAGTTAAACCTTGACGATTCACGCGAAGAATTTCATTAAGAGGTGTTCGAGTGGTAAACATAACCCCATTAGGAATCCTCCCCTATATCGGTCTCTTTCCGCAATGTTTGGGTCCCGAAATTGTGTTCCATGTTCCCTCCAGATACATATCTGTCGAGAATCATTCACCATACCACATCAGGCCTCGTCTGTGAAAAGAAATTTGGCCCACTGTTCGACCGTCCAGGCTGGCATGTTGACGACTCCACTATAGACGTTTTCTTCTGTGAAGACGCCTCAGAGGCACACTTACAGCAGGTCTCAGACAATAAAGGTCACTCTGCTGAAGCTAACTGTACACCGTTTGTCTCGATGCAACACGTCCAGAGGCTACTGCGAGGTCAGATGCCAGTTGCCATACAGTTCAAAAAATGGTTCAAATGACTGTGAGCACTATGAGACTTCACATCTGAGGTCATCAGTCCCCTAGAACTTAGAACTACTTAAACCAACCTAAGGACATCACACACATCCATGTCCGAGGCAGGATTCGAACCTGCGACCGTAGCAGTCGGGGGATTCCGGACTGCAGCGCCTAGAACCGCACGTCCACCGCGGCCGGCAGATGTTAAGTCCCATAGTACTCAGAGCCATTTGAACCATTTTTGAGCGTCGTAGTATCCATCTCACCCCTGGAGGTTATAATATAACGTACTTCATACACAGAACAGATTGTAAGCTAACCTAACGTACGATCCTTGATCACGCCAAGAACTGTTTAAGAAGATCAGACGTACCGTGACCAGGCTGTCGACCGATGTTATCGGGCGACCTCTGGCAACGGCGTCTGACGACCGGCGTGAGAGCCACTGTGAACGCAGCGTAAAAACCATTAAGGCTGAGCGGCACGCCGCCCGCCTTGTTAATCCGCCGAACGGATTCGATTCGGTGGCCGGCGCGCATGCCCGAATCCCGCAAGCGGCATGCTATCGCGCGCGGCTACCGGGTGGGATCGTATGGCACCTCACTGTTTTGTCTAATGAAAATGTCTCATTTCTTGACGAATGTTCAAGTCATCAGGTCTTCGCCTTATCTGAAAAGGTTGTTTTGAAAGGATAGCAGTGTGCTGGCGTACGCCTTCGCCAGCACACCGGTAGGCACTAGGAAACGTTCTATAGCAGGCGCTGAACTAAGCGCGCCTATAACGAGAGAAAACCAAGACACCGCCCCCAGGCTACGCACCGATAACGCCCCCTGGTCAGCGTGCATATAGGCCGCCGCTGCCGACCGAGCTGTCTCAATCTCAGTACGTCACATCGGGACTCTGTTCGCGTTGCACCTCAATACGTCACACTGTGCTCTAGTCTTCCACAGTGATAGTCGTCGCCTCGCACCTTAGCTAGCTGTGAGGGAACGTTAGCCACTGTACACATTTGTGATTTGGACACGGACGAGATTCAAGAATTAGTACATGTTGTTTGATTGCTGTTAACCACAAAATTTCAGATTGGACAACACTGAAGTTTAATTCCGGAGGTACGCATAAAATATCATTGGAAATTGTGCTAAACGCATTCTCTGAAAATTATCTCGTGCAATTAGTTCATGAGCCCACGCGAATAGTAAACGGTTGTGAAAACACACTTGACCTCTTAGCAACAAATAATCCTGAGTTAATAACGAGCATCAAAAACCGATTAAGGGATTAGTGAACACAGGGCTGTCGTAGCAAGATTGAATATTGTAATAACCAAATCCTCGAAAAAATAAGCGAAAAATATACCTATTCAAAAAAAGCACATAAAAATTCACTTGACGCCTTCCTGAGAGATAATCTCCACTCATTCCAAATTAATAACGTAAGTGTAGACCAGATGTGGCTTAAATTCAAAGAAATAATATCGGCAGCAATTGAGAGATTTATACCAAATAAATTAACAAACGACGGAGCTGATCCTCCTTTGTACACAAAACGGGTTAGAACACTGTTGCAGAAACAACGAAACAAGCATGCCAAATTTAAACAGACGCAAAATCCCCAAGATTGGCGATTTTTACAGAACCTCAAAATTTAGCGCGGACTTCAATGCGAGATGCTTATAACAGTTTTCATAACGAAACTTTGTCTCGAAACTTGGCAGAAAATCCAAAGCGATTCTTGTCGTATGTGAAGTATGTTAGCGGCAAGAAACAGTCAAAGCCTTCTCTGCACGATAGCAATGGAGATACCATCGAAGACAGTGGTGCCAAAGCAGAGTTACTAAACAAAGCATTCCGAAATACCTTCACAAAAGAAGACGAAGTAAATATTCCAGAATTCGAATCGAGAACCGCTGCCAACATGAGTAACGTAGAAGTAAATATCCTCGGAGTAGTGAAAGAACTCAAATCACATAATAAAAGCAAGTCTCCTGGTCCAGACTGTATACCAGTTAGGTTCCTTTCGGCGAATGCTGATGCATTAGCTCCATACTTAACAATCATATACAACCGTTCGCTCGACGAAAGATCCGTACCCAAAGACTGGAAAGTTGCACAGGTCACACAAATATTCGAGAAAGGTAGTAGGAGTAATCCACTAAATTACAGGCCCATATCGTTAACGTCGATATGCAGCAGGATTTTAGAACATATATTGTGTTCGAACATTATGAATTACCTCGAAGGAAACGGTCTATTGACACACTGTCAACATGGGTTTAGAACACATCGTTCCTGTGAAACACAACTTGCTATTTAGTCACATGAGGTGCTGAGTGCTATTGTCAAGGGATTTCAGATCGATTCCGTATTTCTGGATTTCCGGAAGGCTTTTGACACTGTACCACACAAGCGGCTCGTAGTGAAATTGCGTGCTTATGGAATATCATCTCAGTTATGTGACTGGATCTGTGATTTCCTGTCAGAGAGGTCATACTTAGTTGTAACTGACGGAAAGTCATCGAGTAAAACAGAGGTGATTTCGGGCGTTCCCCAAGGTAGTGTTATAGGCCCTTTGCTGTTCCTTATCTATATAAACGATTTGGGAGACAATCTGAGCAGCCGTCTCCGGTTGTTTACAGATGACGCTGTCGTTTATCGACTAAGAAAGTCATCAGAAGATCAAAACAAACTGCGAAACGATTTAGAAGGAATATCGGAATGGTGCGAAAAATGGCAGTTGACCTTAAATAACGAAAAGTGTGAGGTCATCCACATGAGTGCTAAAAGGAACTCGTTAAACTTCGGTTACACGATAAATCAGTTTAATCTAAAAGCCGTAAATTCAACTAAATACCTAGGTATTACAATTACGAACAAATTAAATTTGAAGAAACACATAGAAAATGTTGTGGGGAAGGGTAACCAAAGACTGCGTTTTATTGGCAGGACACCTAGAAAATGTAACAGACCCACTAAGGAGACTGCCTATACTACGCTTGTCCGTCCTCTATTAGAATACTGTTGCGTGGTGTGGGATCCTTACCAGATAGGACTGACTGAGTACATCGAAAAAGTTCAAAGAAATGCAGCACGTTTTGTATTATCGCGAAATATGGGAGAGAGTGTCACAGAAATGATACAGGATTTGGGATGGAAATCGTTAAAAGAAAGGCGGTTTTCGTTAAGACGGAATCTTCTCACGAAATTCCAGTCACCAACTTCCTCCTCCGAATGCGAAAATATTTTGTTGACACCGAGGATGCTGCGGTGTTTCCCAACCAAATCGCTGAAGGGTAGCCTTCGTCCGATTGACAATACGAGGGCTGGCGTTATAGTGGAATAGGATGATTCCGTCCAACAGTATTCCGACAGCCAGCGGGCAAACAGAAAAACCAACAGTGGAAACATACCGTATCCCCCCAGCCAAAGAAATTGAAAGCTTTTCGCATTAAGTTGCGGTAAGATGAAACATACAACGCGCCATGGACGCAGGACCGTAGGGACAATACTAATAGAGCGCTTCAGATAGATTTGGCTGCAGGGGCCCTCTGGTCGTAGAGCTCTTCTGGCGTAGAACCACAATCAGGGCGAAGCGCTACGGAGGCACTTTGCAGAAAATGTGTCGCGTCAGTAAGTCAAAACGCCCAGCAATGTTGTCGAACGAAATCAGCTTGTTGCACGATAAAGTACCCCCTCACACTGCTAATCAGACAAAGGCTACGCTTCAGCAATTTGTTTGGGAAACACCGTAACATCCTCCGTACGGCTTGGATCTTTCACTGTGGTATTTTCACATCTATGGCGACCTGAAGAAATATGCACGTGGACGTCAGTTTCGGATGGACCAGAACGTGCAAGAGTGGGTGCTGTTGTCGATCCGTCAGCGACCGACCGCGTTCTACGAATCACAAATTGATCGTCTCGTCTCGCAATGGAATAAACGTCTTAACACGTGCGGTGATTACTTTCGAATTGAACCATTCCATGGTCCCAGCGTGGTGGGTGTTCGTTTTCATTTGACTGTCCCTTGTATTTCCCTTATCGCGTCACGTACCTGCAACGCCTCCAGGACAGCCGGCAATCAGTGTCGCCGTGGAAAATGGTTATGATGTTTTGGCTCATCAGAGTATATCTATGTTCAAACTGTACGCCTAAGTGTGTCATAAAACTGGAGAGAGTTGTTTGGCCCTCGAAAAAATAAAAAATATCACACTAGGAAAGACACTTCCTGTGCTCTCTTTGACTGCCCCTCTACCGTCCTGACACAGTTCCTTTAAATAAGTAAGGCGATCGCTAATCTCTTCACGCTGATCCTTCCCTGTTAAACCTCCATTGTGACCATTGTTACTTTTGAAGGTAACTTCCAAGAATGATTGCCTATCGAAGTTGGAGGGCTCCAAATGATACATATCGAACGTGCGATAGTAAATCGATTATGGAAGTCTCGTGGCGCGCGTTACGAGTATGTTTTAAGTTGTCACTACAGCAACGACAAAAGAAAAGCTTTAGAGAAGCACTTGTAAATTCAAAGGAGACGACGTACCTTACTCGTCGTCGGTGTTATCGTCTTGTGACAGTCTGCGTGATGTATAAGCTACAGGGGCAATTCCTTTTTTCCCGTACCCATGGTAAACTTTGCCAATATCGCGCAGTAATATCGGCAGAGTGTCGAATGCGCCGACTTTCCCCCTGCAAACGCAAGTTGTGTAAGTTAGGTACTGCAACAAGTGCAGTTGGTCCCTCTGTCATGGACGTCCTTCTCGTTTTCTGGTTGACTTGACAGACTTCCACAGACGTTCTATATTCTGGGTATGAACACTGGCGTCATCTGAAGAGACGAACTCCAAAGAGTGGTTCACAAATTCGTGGTCGAACCCTTCAGCTATCAGAATGTGGTAAGACTGAAACCCATCTGTGATTACTTTTGTTCCAGGCAGTATGAAATGTTTTATGAGACCTACTAAAGTCACCTTGGTTCAAATGGCTCTGAGCACTATGGGACTCAACTGCTGAGGTCATTAGTCCCCTAGAACTTAGAACTAGTTAAACCTAACTAACCTAAGGACAACACAAACATCCATGCCCGAGGCAGGATTCGAACCTGCGACCGTAGCGGTCTTGCGGTTCCAGACTGCAGCGCCTTTAACCGCACGGCCACTTCGGCCGGCAAAGTCACCTTGTCTCGGGACAATACCCTCACACGAAACACGTGCAGGACTCTTTTTCTATCCCACCGAAAACCCAAATATGATCTATTTCACTTTTAGAAGGTCGTCCTCTCTGATTCTTTCGTCTAGCAATGTGAGATTCGTCTACTTCTACTGTTTCATTCGGTCCACCAATTGGCACACTGTCATTTGTCACCATCACGTAGCACACTTCTCGGCAAAACCCGTAGTAGTCACACGCCGTATTTGCCGATAACTCAGTTTCTGATGCTGTGGCTTGCAACGTGTAATCTCGAATCCAACACGACACAAGAATTACGCTCGTCTGAATCGATAATTTGGAGGGCTCGAACCACGTATTTTGCCTGATGCTGGTTCGCTCTCCGCAAAGTCCGCAATGAAATTGCAACGGAATCTCAGTGTCCACACTCCTCTTACGAAGTTTTACAGACTTCACAGCACCACAGTCAACACAGTCCCTGCTTTCCTCGTCCGGCAGAAGTCCATATTTCCGGCAAAAAGTCAAACATTGTCTATGCTGGATATGCATGGAATTAGAGTTTTCCATGTGAGGCAATCCGCAGAAGAAACGTGAGAAGCAGCAGACATTACACTCGCTATCAAGAGAAATCGTGTCGATTTCCCAATGGAATCACCAACAATTACAGCGGGAATGTGATGTACACGAACTGAAGAAACGACGCAACACTGATAAAAATGACGATCACAAATAATTTATCATAACGTGCGCCACGAGACTTCCATAATCGATTTACTAACGCACGTTGGAAATTACCCTTTTGAAATGTACGGAGTGAACACTGGAGGACGACTTCCGTACATAACACACTAGCTAGCTCGCTACTACGCAGAGCATGCACTCATATGTGCATAGTCGTACACCAGCATGTTGTTCTGCACACCGCTTCTGCGTTCTAAGATATGCGCAAAAAGGACCTAGTTTAAGCGACATGAAAGGTAAAATTATACGTTCTGTGTCTCGCAACAAGCTTTTTGTCGTTGATTTGAACGTGGAACACATTTACTACTGTGCAACGGAGCGTGCTTGGCGAGGAATTTCCGTCTCAGCGGGTAGCGTCGATTCACAGGAGGGGCGAGCGAGTAAACGAGCCAGCGAGAGAGAGAGAGAGAGAGAGAGAGGAGAGAGAGCTCCGCGCTGCTGTTGGTAGCACTAGAAATATTAAAAATCTCTGCTTCGCCAAAGCAACGAAGCAAGATCAGCTGCCCAGCGGGAATTCAAAGCTAAATGCCACTACTTGGCTCTAACTTCCATGAATTTTCAGTCCATTCAGCGCCTAATGAAAGCAGTTTTACAACGTCAGAGACGACACGCTTTTGCACGAAACGCTACTGATGGAAGAGTACGACGACGACGACGTCGAGGACGAGGACAGAAAGAATGAGAAGAAAAAGAGGTGAAAGGGGAGAAAGGCTGGACACCATGTTGATGTCATTAGAGAGGGGCTATTTAGTATTTACTCACGAGCTCTTGTAATCACAAGAATCGAAGACCATGGATAGTAAGCAGTAGTTTGAAACAGAATGAGACAGGGTGTAAGAGGTGATACTATCAATAGTGGTATGATGTAGTCGATCGCACTCCTTAGCATGGCTGATTCTCCGGAGCATTATGTGCTGAGTGCGTCTTTCCGGCATGAGGTACTGCCTTGTTTCGTTCACCAATACACACGCGCTACAGTTCCAGCGTCTTTATGTGAGGCGAATGCAGTCTTTGTCCAAGTTTCGCGTGGGAAGGTCTCATGCACTGAGGTTGCAGCAAAAATTTGGGCAGTTTGCGGATTTTGATAAACTATGTATGGAAGCTTTCTTTCGAATGGTAGGGCAACATTCAGCGATTAACTCAACAAAAGAAGTAAATGGTATGAACTATCTGTTGTAGCTGTGCCCGCTTGTAATGTTTTGTGGTTCCTGACTGGATGAGGGAAGGGCGGTATGACAGATGGGTCTACATCTACATCTACATTTATACTCCGCAAGCCACCCAAAGGTGTGTGGCGGAGGGCATTTTACGTGCCACTGTCATTACCTCCCTTTCCTGTTCCAGTCGCGTATGGTTCGCGGGAAGAACGACTGTCTGAAAGCCTCCGTGCGCGCTCTAATCTCTCTTATTTTACATTCGTGATCTTCTCGGGAGGTATAAGTAGGGGGAAGCAATATATTCGATACCTCATCCAGAAACGCACCCTCTCGAAACCTGGCGAGCAATCTACACCGCGATGCAGAGTGCCCCTCTTGCAGAGTCTGCCACTTGAGTTTATTAAACATCTCCGTAACTCTATCACGGTTAACAAATAACCCTGTGACGAAACGCGCCGCTCTTCTTTGGATCTTCTCTATCTCCTCCGTCAAACCGATCTGGTACGGATCCCACACTGATGAGCAATACTCAAGTATAGGTCGAACGAGAGTTTTGTAAGCCACCTCCTTTGTTGATGGACAACATTTTCTAAGCACTCTCCCAATGAATCTCAACCTGGTACCCGCCTTACCAACAATTAATTTTATATGATCATTCCACTTCAAATCGTTCCGCACGCATACTCCCAGATATTTTACAGAAGTAACTGCTACCAGTGTTTGTTCCGCTATCATATAATCATACAATAAAGGATCCTTCTTTCTATGTATTCGCAATACATTACATTTGTCTATGTTAAGGGACAGTTGCCACTCCCTGCACCAAGTGCCTATCCGCTGCAGATCTTCCTGCATTTCGCTACAATTTTCTAATGCTGCAACTTCTCTGTATACTACAGCATCATCCGCGAAAAGCCGCATGGAACTTCCGACACAATCTACTAGGTCATTTATATATATTGTGAAAAGCAATGGTCCCATAACACTCCCCTGTGGAACGCCAGAGGTTACTTTAACGTCTGTAGACATCTCTCCATTGGTAACAACATGCTGTGTTCTGTTTGCTAAAAACTCTTCAATCCAGCCACACAGCTGGTCTGATATTCCGTAGGCTCTTACTTTGTTTATCAGGCGACAGTGCGGAACTGTATTGAACGCCTTCCGGAAGTCAAGAAAAATAGCATCTACCTGGGAGCCTGTATCTAATATTTTCTGGGTCTCATGAACAAATAAAGCGAGTTGGGTCTCACACGATCGCTGTTTCCGGAATCCATGTTGATTCGTACATAGTAGATTCTGGGTTTCCAAAAACGACATGATACTCGAGCAAAAAACATGTTCTCAAATTCTACAACAGATCGACGTCAGAGATATAGGTCTATAATTTTGCGCAACTGCTCGATGACCCTTCTTGAAGACTGGGACTACCTGTGCTCTTTTCCAATCATTTGGAACCCTCCGTTCCTCTAGAGACTTGCGGTACACGGCTGTTAGAAGGGGGGCAAGTTCTTTCGCGTACTCTGTGTAGAATCGAATTGGTATCCCGTCAGGTCCAGTGGACTTTCCTCTATTGAGTGATTCCAGTTGCTTTTCTATTCCTTGGACACTTATTTCGATGTCAGCCATTTTTTCGTTTGTGCGAGGATTTAGAGAAGGAGTTGCAGTGCGGTCTTCCTCTGTGAAACAGCTTTGGAAAAAGGTGTTTAGTATTTCAGCTTTACGCGTGTCATCCTCTGTTTCAATGCCATCATCATCCCGGAGTGTCTGGATATGCTGTTTCGAGCCACTTACTGATTTAACGCAAGACCAGAACTTCCTAGGATTTTCTGTCAAGTCGGTACATAGAATTTTACTTTCGAATTCACTGAACGCTTCAAGCATAGCCCTCCTTACGCTAACTTTGACATCGTTTAGCTTCTGTTTGTCTGAGAGGTTTTGGCTGCGTTTAAACTTGGAGTGGAGCTCTCTTTGCTTTCGCAGTAGTTTCCTAACTTTGTTGTTGTACCACGGTGGGTTTTTCCCGTCCCTCACATTTTTACTCGGCACGTACCTGTCTAAAACGCATTTTACGATTGCTGGTTTCCTCTAACTACAACACAAAATGCACACGTGATTAGAATACAATTTACTACAGGAGCCAGTTGAGTACTTAACTTCAATCTACATCTACATGGATACTTTGAAAATCACATTTAAGTGCCTTGCAGAGGGTTCATCGAACAAACTCCACAATTCTCTATTATTTCAATCTCGTATAGGGCGCGGAAAGAATGAACACCTATATCCTTCCGTACGAGCTCTGATTTCCCTTACTTTATCGTGGTGATCGTCCCTCAGATAGAGCTTGCATAATATCATTAGTAATTTTCCTGATCATGCCGTTGTTAATAGGGGGTGACTTCAACTTGCCAGGTATAGATTGGGAGTGTGACGCAAAACTGGCGCCAGAGACAAGGAATCGTGTGGCACTGTTCTGGATGTCTTGTCCGAAAATTACCTTGAGCAGATAGAGAACCAACTCGTGAGGGTAACGTCTTAGACATTCTGGAAACAAACAGACCTGAACTTAGCGAATCAGTTAACGTAGAGGAAGGTATCAGTGATCATAAGGCTGTGACAGAATCTATGACGACGGGTCCTACAAGGAATGTTAAGAAAGGTAGGAAGATATATTTTCTCAGCAAGGGTGACAGGATACAAATTTCAGAATATCTCAGCGTCAGCATAAAATATTCGGAGATGAGGTCGAAGATGTGGAGAACAAATGGAAAAAATTCAAATGCATCGTTCAATGTGCCCTATACAAGTATGTTCCGCGTAAGGTTTTAAGGGATGGGAAAGATCCACCATGGTTTAATAGCCGTATTAGGAAAGCGCTACGTAAACAAAGAGCACTTCATCTCAGATTCAAGAGAAGTAAAAACCTAACTGACAAACAAAAGCTGAGCGAAGCGAAAATGAGCGTAAGGAGAGCAATGAGAGAAGCGTTCAATGATTTCGAAAGTAATAAGTTGTCAACCGACCTGAGTAAAACCTTAGGAGATTCTGGTCGTATTTAA
The DNA here is from genome assembly GCF_023864345.2 of Schistocerca serialis cubense. Lineage (NCBI taxonomy): Eukaryota > Metazoa > Arthropoda > Insecta > Orthoptera > Acrididae > Schistocerca > Schistocerca serialis. Next base: position 553,606,049 of record NC_064640.1, read on the forward strand.
AATCAGATAGTGGGGTCAAAATCATGTATTAATTCTCTCAAAGACCACACAGGCACCTAAACGGAAAATAGCAGAGAGAACTCCGAAATACTGAATTCGGTCTTCTGAAATTGTTTCACCGAGGAAGATCGTAACACTGTCCCTTCTTTCAATCGTCGTGCGAACGTCGAAATGGCAGATATTGAGATAACCGATAGCGGAATTGAAAAGCAGCTACAATCGCTTAGTAGTGGAAAGGCTTCAGGACCAAATGAGATACCTACAAGATTCTATAAAGATTATGCGAAAGAACTTGCTCCGCTTCTAGCAGTAATTTATCGTGGATCGCTTGAGCAACGAAAGGTGCATAACGACTGGAAAAAAGGCAGGTCATTCCCCTTTTTAAGAAAGGCCGTAAGACAGATCCACACAATTATAGACCTATGTCGTTGACGTCAGTCTGTTGTAGAATTATGGAAAATGTTTTATGCTCAAGAATTACGACGTTTTTGGAAAATGAACATCTCCTCTATAAAAATCAACATGGATTCCGCAGACAGAGATTCTGCGAAACGCAGCTCGCTCTGTTCCTCCACGAGATCCACAGCGCAGTAGATAACGGCGCTCAGGTCGATGCCGTGTTCCTTGATTTCAGTAAGGTATTTGACACCGTCCCGCATGGCCGTCCAATGAAAAAGATACGAGCTTACGGAGTATCGGAGCAGACCTGCGATTGGATTCAAGACTTTCTTGCAGATAGAACTCAACGCGTCGCTCTTAACGGAACTAAATCAACAGATGTAAAGGTAATATCCGGAGTACCACTGAGAAGTGTGATAGGACCGTTGCTGTTCACAATATGTATAAATGATCTAGTAGAAAGCGTCGGATGCTCTTTAAGGCTATTAACAGATGATGCAGTTGTTAATACCAAAGCATGAACGCCAGAAGATAGCAATAATTGGCAGAACAACCTGCAGAGAATTGGTGAATAGTGTAGACTCTGGCAGTTGACGCTGAACGTAAATAAATGTAACATATTGCGCATACATAGGAAAAGAAATCCATCTATTGATAACAAACAGCTGGAGACAGCGTCTGCCGTAAAATATCTCGGCGTAAGTATCCAGAGCGACCATATAAAACAGATAGTGGGAAAAGCAGACACAAGACTCAGATTCATCGGAAGAATCTTAAGGAAGCGTAACTCATCCACTTATAAGGCGCTTGTTCGCCTGATTCTTGTGTATTGTTGATCTATCTGGGATCCCTGTCAGGTAGGACTGATAGAGGAGATCCAACGAAGTGCGGCGCGTTTCGTCACGAGATCATTTCGCTGGCGAGAGAGCGTAACGGAGATGCTAAACAAACTCCACTGGCAAACGTTACAAGAGAGACGTTGTGCATCACGGAGAGATTTACTACTGAAATTTGGGAACAGCAGTTTTCAGCAGGACTCAGACAACGTATTACTTCCCACTCATAAATCTCGCGTTTTGACCACGAGGAGAAAATTCGAGGAATTAGAGCCAATACAGAGGCTTACCGACAATCATTCTTCCCACGCACTATTCGCGAGTGGAACAGGATTGGAGGCATCAGATACTGGTACCCAAGGTATCCTCCGCCACACACCATTAGGTGGCTTGCAGAGTATGATGTAGATGTAGATTTTGCTATGATCTTCCAAGGAATCCATAGTAGTAATCGACGGCACCGTGTTAACTGTCGAGTACGTGAACATTGTTTAGGGCCACCTGCATGCCTTCATGCTTCACGTTACCTGCGACAACGATGGAGTCGTGCAGCAGCAGGACTGTGTAGTGTTTTGAAGAGTATGATAATGAGATCGCGTTGATATCTTGACCACCAGATTCGCCTGAACTGATCCTGATCGAACACGTCTGCCATTCTATCGGGCGTGACCTCAAGTGCTGCGAACAACTGGCCCGTAATTTAAGGGAATTGCGTGACTTGTGCCACATACCTCACGGAATCTGCCAAGGACTTGTCGAAGTCATTGTACGCAGCATCACAGCTGTATTGCGTCCCAAAGGTTGACCGAGAGGCTGTTAAGCAGTTGGGCATAATATTCTGGATCATCAGTGTATTACATTGGTATGCAATCTACAAAATTTTGAATTCCATTGAAGACATGGAGAAACTAAAAACATTGTTATTCCCACTAGTTACTACAAAAAGGTCAGAAACATGGTATCTTATTATTTTTAAAAGTTAGAATGTATGTTCCTGCTTCAGTAACGAAGTACGAGCATATACGAGGAGCGTTTGAAAAGTCCATGCAAAAATAAAAACTGCGTAAGTGTTTGGGATAAATCCTTTTCATTTTTCGGAGCCAAGTCTGGAGAATAGGGAGGATGTGAAACTAGTTGGAATCCTATTTCCATCAATTTTGCGACCACAACTGCTGAGGTGCGTGCTGGCGCAGTGTTGTGATGGAAAAGGACTTTTCTGCGGTCCAAAGGCCGGCATTTTTCTTGCAACACGGTTTTCAGACGGTCCAATAACGAGGAATAATATGCACCTGTAATAGTTTCACCTTTTCCAGATAGTCGATGAGGATTATCCCATGCGAATCCCAAAAGACAGTCGCCATAACCTTTCTGCCCGAAGGAATGGTCTTCGCGTTTTTTGGTGCAGATTCTCCCTCGGTAACCCATTGTTTAGATTGTTGTTTGGTCTCAGGAGTATAGTAATGTATCCATGTTTCATCCACAGTGACGAAACAACGCTTAAAGCCCTGTGGATTCTTCCTGAACAGCTGCAACCACCCTTTCAACACTTCACACGATTCCGTTTTTGGTCAAGCGTGAGCAATCGCGGATCCCATATTGCGTATAGCTCTCTCATGTCCAAATGTTTATGCAGAGTATGATGTACCGGTTCATTCGAGATGCCCACAGCACTAGCAATCTCACGCACCTTAACTCTTCTGTCATCCATCACCATAACATGGAATTTTTCAATGATTTCTGGAGTCGTAACCCCCACTGGGCATTCAGAACGTTCAGCATCAATTGTGCCCATATGGCCACTCCGAAAATTTTGAAACCACTTATAAACTACAAAATTGTTAAGGCTTTCGTGCCCACTTGTTGACAAACTGCCTATTCCCTTCTGTCTCGGGTTCTTCGGCCGACGTTCATCTAATGATTTTTCTGACGTTTCGCCAGCACGAGTGGCTGGTATTGTCAAAGCTTCACCCTCCAGTGCCGGTGGTGAACTGGAGCCGAGGTCGCGGCCGCAGACTATATGTACTTGGCGCGCCAACGTCCGAGGGCTTCTCCGCGGTCATTTCTGGTGCGGTTGTCCTCTTGCTACCTGCGACGGTCGTTCGCTGCAGTACGGGAAGTCAGGATTCGTTTACCTTAAGGCTTTCCTCTTTCTTGTTCAAACTGTTCGCGTGTCTTTGTATTTCTACAGCTCCTCTGAACAAGTGCGTGTGATAGTGCTTCTCTACAGCCAGAATTTTATTACGTGGTCGGTCTCATTCAGTGCGTGCTCTGCCACGGCCGATTTCTCCACCTGCCCCAACCTGCAATGTCGCTTATGCTCTTTGATCCTGGTGTTGATGGATCGTCCAGTCATTCCGACATAAACTTTTCCGCATGTGCATGGTATACGGTATATTCTCGACATTGCAAGTGGGTCTCTTTTCTCCTTCGCCGATCTAAGACACTCTTTGATCTTCCTTGTCGGTTTGAAAATCGTCTTTACGCCATGTTTGCGCAATATACGGCCGATTCTGTCCTTCACTCTGGGAATGTACGGCAGAAAGGCCGTACCCGACATTTCTTTTTCTGGTTCCTTACTTCGCCGAGTGTTTGGCTCTGTTACACTTCTAATATAATTTGTGGAGTACCCATTGCTCCTCAGGACAGTTTCCAGGTGTTGCATTTCTCGTTTGAGGTGTTGCGGCTCACATATTCTTCCTGCTCTCGTCACGAGCGTACTAATCATGCCTCTTTTCTGGCTCGGGATGTCGTTTTACAGTTTGTGCAGGTATCGGTCCGTGTGTGTCGGTTTTTGATACACGCTGTGTCCCAGGTTCTCGCCGTCCCTTGTGACCAGCACATCTAGAAATGGCAGTTTCTTGTCCTTTTCTACTTCCATGGTAAATGTTATGTTGGCATGGAGGCTGTTCAACTGTCTTAGGAAGTCACCGAGCTGTTCTTCACCATGTCTCCACACCACGAAAGTATCATCGACGTACCTGTACCTCACCTTAGGTTTGCAAGTCGCCGAGTCCAGTGCCTGTGCTTCAAATTGTTCCATGAAGAAGTTGGCCACCACTGGACAGAGAGGACTACCCATGGCGACGCCTTCCAGCTGTTCGTAGAAATCGCTATTCCACGTGAAATTGCTCGTGGTGAGACATGCATGGAAGAGCTTTCTGATGTCTTGCGGGAAAATGGAACCGATGTGCTCCAGAGCGTCACTGAGTGGCACTTTCGTAAATAACAAAACAACATCAAAGTTGACCAGGATGTCGTTTGGTGCAAGTTTCAGTTTCTTCATCTTCTCAATGAAATGTCCTGAGTCCTTAATATATGTGTCGGTCTTCCCCACGTGTGGCTGGAGCAGAGAGGCCAAGTGTTTCGCCAGTTTATACGTTGGTGAGCCAGGAGCGCTAACGATCGGTCTCAGTGGAACGTTGTTCTTATGGATCTTGGGTAATCCATACAGCCGAGGTGGTAGGGCTTCTGTGTTGCGCAGGTTTCTCTGTATGTCCGCCGGCAGAGAAGACGCCTTGATTAATCGATTCGTATTCCGTGTGATACGCTGCGACAGATCTGCGCTTAGTTTTCGGTACGTCGTCGGATCAAATAGGTCTCGGATCTTTTGCTCATAATCTTCGATCTTCATTACGACGGTCGCATTCCCCTTATCGGCATCAGTACCAATATACTCTTGTCGGCGTTGAGATTCTTAATGGCTTGTACCTCTTCTTTCTTCAGGTTGCAAGCTGGTGGTTTTGCTCGGCGCAGTATCCTGGCGGTTTCAGTGCATATTTCCTCTGCCCTCTCACAAGGGAGGTTCCGAATGGCTGCTTCAGTGTTGGCAATGATGTCCTCCATAGGTATTGCAGATTGTACCTACGCCTTGACCAATGACGGAAGAAGAAAGCGCGACTGACATCCTCTCTCGCCTTTCTGTCACGGTGCCGAGATGAATGTGGTACACCGAAGTTCTTTAGATGTAAGCACCTATTCACCACCGCCCAAGCACATCGTATCTACGACAGAATGGAACGAGCTTTTCTTCGTGAGCGAATATATACATCACGGAAAGACTTGGCAAGAACGGATCAGGAACTTCTGGACATTTTCTATCAACTAAGTAGCAGAATGCATCGAGACGACTGGGACAAGATCGACAGCATCACTCACAGGAGCATGCAGAACGAACTCGAGCGCTGCACCGAGCGGCAGAAGAAAATGTTTGAAAGATGCCGGAAGCACACCGACAAGGCGATTCCTAACATGTCACACACAGTGGTCAACCTCACTGCACGACAATTGACCGAAGAGGAAGTGTCTGTTCTTCAAAAAGGAGGGAATTTCGCTATCATCCCGAGAACTGTACCTATGGAGGACATCATTGCCAACACCGAAGCAGCCATTCGGACCCTTCCTTGTGAGAGGGCAGAGGAAATACGCACTGAAACAGCCAGGATACTGCGCCAGCCGGCCGCGGTGGCCGTGCGGTTCTAGGCTCTGCAGTCCGGAACCGCGGGACTGCTACGGTCGCAGGTTCGAATCCTGCCTCGGGCATGGATGTGTGTCATGTCCTTAGGTTAGTTAGATTTAAGTAGTTCTAAGTCCTAGGGGACTGATGACCTAAGATGTTAAGTCCCATAGTGCTCAGAGCCATTTGAACCATTTGATACTGCGCCGAGCAAAACCACCAGCTTGCAACCTGAAGAAAGAAGAGGTACAAGCCATTAAGAATCTCAACGCCGACAAGAGTATATTGGTACTGATGCCGATAAGGGGAATGCGACCGTCGTAATGAAGATCGAAGATTATGAGCAAAAGATCCGAGACCTATTTGATCCGACGACGTACCGAAAACTAAGCGCAGATCTGTCGCAGCGTATCACACGGAATACGAATCGATTAATCAAGGCGTCTTCTCTGCCGGCGGACATACAGAGAAACCTGCGCAACACAGAAGCCCTACCACCTCGGCTGTATGGATTACCCAAGATCCATAAGAACAACGTTCCACTGAGACCGATCGTTAGCGCTCCTGGCTCACCAACGTATAAACTGGCGAAACACTTGGCCTCTCTGCTCCAGCCACACGTGGGGAAGACCGACACATATATTAAGGACTCAGGACATTTCATTGAGAAGATGAAGAAACTGAAACTTGCACCAAACGACATCCTGGTCAACTTTGATGTTGTTTTGTTATTTACGAAAGTGCCACTCAGTGACGCTCTGGAGCACATCGGTTCCATTTTCCCGCAAGACATCAGAAAGCTCTTCCATGCATGTCTCACCACGAGCAATTTCACGTGGAATAGCGATTTCTACGAACAGCTGGAAGGCGTCGCCATGGGTAGTCCTCTCTGTCCAGTGGTGGCCAACTTCTTCATGGAACAATTTGAAGCACAGGCACTGGACTCGGCGACTTGCAAACCTAAGGTGAGGTACAGGTACGTCGATGATACTTTCGTGGTGTGGAGACATGGTGAAGAACAGCTCGGTGACTTCCTAAGACAGTTGAACAGCCTCCATGCCAACATAACATTTACCATGGAAGTAGAAAAGGACAAGAAACTGCCATTTCTAGATGTGCTGGTCACAAGGGACGGCGAGAACCTGGGACACAGCGTGTATCAAAAACCGACACACACGGACCGATACCTGCACAAACTGTAAAACGACATCCCGAGCCAGAAAAGAGGCATGATTAGTACGCTCGTGACGAGAGCAGGAAGAATATGTGAGCCGCAACACCTCAAACGAGAAATGCAACACCTGGAAACTGTCCTGAGGAGCAATGGGTACTCCACAAATTATATTAGAAGTGTAACAGAGCCAAACACTCGGCGAAGTAAGGAACCAGAAAAAGAAATGTCGGGTACGGCCTTTCTGCCGTACATTCCCAGAGTGAAGGACAGAATCGGCCGTATATTGCGCAAACATGGCGTAAAGACGATTTTCAAACCGACAAGGAAGATCAAAGAGTGTCTTAGATCGGCGAAGGAGAAAAGAGACCCACTTGCAATGTCGGGAATATACCGTATACCATGCACATGCGGAAAAGTTTATGTCGGAATGACTGGACGATCCATCAACACCAGGATCAAAGAGCATAAGCGACATTGCAGGTTGGGGCAGGTGGAGAAATCGGCCGTGGCAGAGCACGCACTGAATGAGACCGACCACGTAATAAAATTCTGGCTGTAGAGAAGCACTATCACACGCACTTGTTCAGAGGAGCTGTAGAAATACAAAGACACGCGAACAGTTTGAACAAGAAAGAGGAAAGCCTTAAGGTAAACGGATCCTGGCTTCCTGTACTGCAGCGAACGACCGTCGCAGGTAGCAAGAGGACAACCGCACCGGAAATGACCGCGGAGAAGCCCTCGGACGTTGGCGCGCCAGGTACATATAGTCTGTGGCCGCGAGCGCGGCTCCAGTTCACCACCGGCACTGGAGGGTGAAGCTTTGACAATGCCAGCCACTCGTGCTGGCGAAACGTCAGAAAAATCATTAGATGAACGTCGGCCGAAGAACCCGAGACAGAAGCCAATAGGCAGTTTGTCACTTATAAACTGTTCTAATCGAAGGTGCAGAGTCACCGTAATGGACTGCCGGGGTGGCCGATCGGTTCTAGGCGCTACAGTCTGGAACCGCGCGATCGCCACGGTCGCAGGTTCGAATCCTGCCTCGGGCATGGATGTGTGTGATGTCCTTAGGTTAGTTAGGTTTAAGTAGTTCTAAGTTCTAGGAGACTGATGACCTCAGAATTTAAGTCCCATAGTGCTCAGAGCCATTTGAACCAATCACCGTAATGTTTATCAAGCTTCTCTTTAGTCTCCTGAGGCGTTTTACCTTTCATAAAGTAATGTTTTATCGCCACACAAAATTCTTTTTCGTCAATTTTTTGACAATCACGTGACTTCCTTGATTCACACGAATGCCACACACAAAGAAGCAGACCAATATGGCTGAAACTTGGTGTTCGTTCTTCCAAAAGAAGCTACTAACTAAATATGACCTCGATAAGCGTCGTTGGTGCCATCTTTCGGACTTTGCACGGACTTTTCAAACGCCCCTCGTACTGCGTAACACCAGGGGCGGCCGCTGCGTGTCAAACTTGAGGCGTGCAATGTGTGCGGTTCACGGGCGGACCAAGTCCGGCCTGTCATTCAGCTTTGCTCAGCTACTATGAAGCGTCCGGAACAGCGCGACATATAATTTAGCATTTTGGTGCGGCATTTTTCGATCGGCACAACTCTCTACAGTTCGGCGGAATCGTGCTGCCAGTCCTCTTTCACCTTCGCTATTTGTTCGTGGTTTGAAGGACGTTCACTGGTCTAGTGACTATTTGCAGAAAAGAGGCAGTCTAGCTATCTATCTTCTGAATCCTTTAAAATAAATGGGAACGACAGAAGATAAGGGATGAGAATTCTTCATTCGCCTAAGTGACAGGTAGTTCATATTTGCTGTACAACGATATTACAATACCAAATGGTTCAAATGGCTCTGAGCACCATGCGACTTAACTTCTGAGGTCATCAGTCGCCTAGAACTTAGAACTAATTAAACCTAACTAACCTAAGGACATCACACACATCCATGCCCGAGGCAGGATTCGAACCTGCGACCGTAGCGGTCGCTCAGCTCCAGACGGTAGCTCATAGAACCGCACGGCCACTCCGGTCGGCTATTACAATACCACGCAGAAAGATTTTAAGGACGTAGTTGACAATGAAACGAGCAAAAATTTACAAAGATTGACGGACGGGATTCATCGTTTTGTACATCAAAAAGCAATTTGTGCTAAATTGGCATGCCTGGAGCACATGAAGAAATTGGTGGCACGAATAGCAAAGTTTCTCAATTCACACTCACTATTCCATTGGCAGTTGCCAACAATTTTCAGTGGAACTGAACGAAAAGTTTGGCGGCTTCATATGTTATTGCAAAGTACGTAGTTTATGTTAAGGCGCATGCCTGGAACGATTTCTCGATTTAAAACTCGCTACTGTTTCAGTTTTCGAAGGAAAAAGGAGTCCAGGAACAAAAATTAGAACATCCGTAAAAGAATGGAGACTTCGCATTTTAAGTGGATTTCACTGCACTCTACCCACAGTAAGACATTGCTAGTAACTTCTTGCTAGTTTAATGTGGATGCATTGAAAATTAAAATTACGTTGTAAAAGGGGCACATTCTGACGAAAACAGTTCACTAAGGCAACTGGCGTTAAGAAAATGCGAGGTTTGAAGATTAATTCTGACCTAGAAAGAATTACAAGGATAGTTTTCTAAAAATTTTGAGAACTCTGTGAGTCTTACATCTGTTCCTGAGCTGTTTTGGAGAGCGTTTGCCGTTTCGGTTGAAAGCACCCCTGTGCATGTACAGATGTAAGTGATTGACCTGCAGGGTAATTGCAGTTATGACAAATCTTTTTACGTTAAAACTGTCCAGGACGACTACATTTCTCTCCCCAGGTAGAGTTTCCACGAAAATAGGAATTAATATGGGAATTGATATAGAATGAAATATCAGAATTTGATAATTTAAAAAGATTGTAAGCCGTCAACATACCATACACACGTTATCATATAACAAATAATAATTAATATAACGCCCTTGTATCCCATGATTTGATAAGAATCATTGCCGCGTAGAGTGGCCGCGCGGTTTGAGGCAGCTTGTCACGGACTGAACGCCCACTCACGCCGGAGGTTCGAGTCCTCCCTCGGGCACGGGTGTGTGTGTGTTGTTCTTAGCATAGGTTAGTTTAAGTTAATTTAAGTAGTGTGTAAGTCTAGGGACCGATGACCTAAGCTGTCTGGTCCCTTAGAAATTCACACACATGTTTTTTATAAGAAACATTATTGTAGTAACATATGGACGTTTCTAGATAAATAAAAACAACAAAAATAAAATAAATGAGAACAATAATCGTATTTGGAACACGGGACGCAAAATTAAGAAGCCGCGACGCTAACCACTGAGGCATCATTCTTCTGAGGATATCGCGCGGTAAAAGGCACATAAAGAACCTTGAAACTACGTGTTCTCTCATTTTGACTTGTCTTACACTGCGCAAATTTTCTAGGAAATTGGGTGATGGCACGTGCCATGTTCTCCTCGTGAGTAATAATCATGACATGTAGTACTCCAACAGATACTGAAACACAATAAAAAGTTCGGAGGCATTAGTTTCCAGTATGGCCTCGTATTGCTAACGAAAATTAAACCATGTTGTTTTTAGTAACTAATCGTTTTAAAAAGCAATTATTGACAATAATATAAATATGGCACAAAAATGCGAAAGACATAATTTTTTTTATATATTTCTTAATTGTGAATTGTATTGTTGATGTATAGAATTTTCTTAATTTAGCAATAGGCACACCTTAGATTATTATCAAAATTTAATTTGTTTGTGGGTCATATGTAATTACAAATAAAAGATTTTATTTTTGTTAAAAAAGATACTATATTTCTTGCTTAACATTGCCATTTCACAATAAAGAATTTAAGTATAAAAGAGCTGTTACTTGTGAGAATCGAACCAGCGCCGTCGCGAATACAATCGCACTTAGTATATTGAATTACCTTTTTCAATTAGTCAGCTTTCCAAAGTTACCTACCCTTAAATTCTTTAAGCACGAAGTAATTAGACGAAGGCCAATCCGTACGGTCCGCTTTCAGACCGTCATCGATATTGCAGTGTATGCTGGCGCTTCGCTGTTATGCAACGCCCCAGACAGTGATGTTCGGCAGTGCAGTACGTGGTATGTGTGTCGGCGTCGTCTCACGTCATTCGTCACATCCGATATTCCTGCCTTTTATCGATTGAGTACCACATCACTAACAACCATCTTCACCCGATAGTACACTAGCAGTTTCACTATTATCACAGAAATGGAATTGGTAATCGCTCAGTGACACTCTAGCCAGTGACCACCATGTGACTAAAATCTCCTCCTGACGGTTCCACTGAGAAAATTTTCTAGGAAATCGGTTGATGGCACGTGCCATGTTCTCATCGTGAGTAATAATCATGACATGTAATACCCCAACCGATACTGAACTAACCTAAGTTTTCAGATTATCTGCGTATCCAGCTATGCTGGTCCCTGATGCTATATATATAATAGGGATCAACCCATTCCGCATCAACTACAGCCTGGAGATGGCGAATTGAAGCGCCGAAACTGGTAGTAAAAAAAGTAAGTAAAATCATAAAGTCTGCTGTAGACGTTTTATTTTCCCACCGTAGCAAACGGCCGTCGTCCCAAATACCTCCTGCCAAAAGGGTGAACACACAAAAAAATCATAGCTGTAGTTGCCCTACCTACGAGGTTGTCTGCAACTTTAAGTGGGATTTTTAATGCAGCTAATCTTAACGATGGCCTTCACGGTTGATACACTTAGTTGGAGAATGCAGTTCGGTAAGCAGGCTTTGGTGTTGCCTCACTGAACAAGACGACTGAGAGTAGGTATCACAACCAAAAACTAAGATGGACTACAGAATGTTTTCACACGATTTCATGTCGACGGCTGTCAACCAAGACATTTATAATGAATTCGACACACAGAAACTTGAAAGACACAAGGAACAAAACGACTCGGGCTAAAATGATCACTTCCTCTTTTCTTCTCAAACGGTAGCCTGGTTGACAGCAATTCTCATTCTCCATTTCTCTCTATCTTCCGCATAAAACTTCAGTTCATAGTCTGTTATCAATTTCAAATCTTGTTTTATCCCCCTGCTTTACTGAAGTCTTAAGTCCTCCGCGCGAATTTTGTTCAGGCATTTTCCTTCCAATCGGAAGTGAAAAAAAATTTATTTCCAGTGCAGTGCAGAATAATCTTGGTAAAACGTGAGATTTAGCGTGCTGATATATTCTTATTTAGGTTTACTTACGAACTACGGGAAACTCGAATTAAGAAGTCGAGGAAATAATAGAATATTACAGGGAGAAGAATAAACCCTTTAGTATGCGGTAGCATAGCCTATGGGAACGCTTATATTGTCACCTTTTTATTCAGTCTGTGCGTAGAATAGAGTATCAGGAATGCCGTGTTAGATTGAGAAGAAACTGAATTTGAAATAGACGGTCTAAATATAAATACTTTTAGAGACGCATATAATATTAATGTGATCACCGCCCATTGTCGACGGCCGGCCGCTGTGGTCGAGCGGTTCTGGGTGGTTCAGTCCGGAACCACGCGGCTGCTACGGTCGCAGGTTCGAATCCTGCCTCGGGCATGGATGTGTGTGATGTCCTTACGTTGGTTAGTTCTAAGTCTAGGGGACTGGTGACCTCAGATGCTAAGTCCCATAGTGCTCAGAGCCATTTGTACCATTTGGTTACCAACAGTGTTGCTGCATATGGGCCACTGCAGCAGGCTAATGGTTCATGCACCCATGCTGACTGCTGCTCATTCATCACGAAGGGTGAAATTTGGCACCAATACCGCAAATGGACGTCCAATGGGTTTCGACAGTTGGTCTTTTCAGATGAGTCGCGTTTTATGCCCCACCGGACATGGCTCTGCAAGAGTCGTCGTAAGATTCCAGGCCGGCCGAAGGAGGGAGTGTTGTGGCCTGAGGGATGTTTTCGTGTCATTCCCTGGGTGATTTCATTCTGGAAATCACAGTGGATTAACACAAGTACGCGTCTATCCTTGGGGAACGTGTCCACCCCTACGTGCAGTTTGTGTTTCCTCGGCACGCTGTCGTCTACGAGCAGGACAGTACAACGTGTCACACAGCTCGCATTGTACGTGCGTGGTTCGAAGAGCATCAGGATGAGTTTACTGTACTCCCCAGGCCACCAGACGCCCGTATTTGAACTCAATCGAGAATCAGTGGGACCACCTCGATCGGACTGTTCGCGCCATGGATCCTCAGCCGAGGAAGGTAGAGCAGCTGGCCACGGCACTGGGCTCGACATGTCACCACACATCTGTCGCTGCCTTCCAGACCCTCAGTGACACTCTTCCTGCACGTCTTTCAGCGGTCCACGCTGTAAAAGGTAGTTATTCAGACTTTTGACATGCATGTGATTCGACATTGTATCCCCTGATTACAGAAGGCGACGAAGAGTTCATTTTAATGAAGGTGAAAGAAGGAAGTGCGAAGGTTGAACTAATGTTGAATGTCAAGGGAACGAAAATTATTATAACTACACTTTATCACTTCATGTCATGTAGGAGGGAAAACACAGCTACGGAACATGAGACGGTTTCTGCTCGGTAGAAAGGCAATCTTCAAAATCTCCAACCTTGTTTCAAAGAGTAAAGGCATAACTTTAATGACAAAGATCCCTATAGTAAGGGCGATGATCTTTCCAGGTCGTGTGACTAGGACCTCCCGTCGGGTAGACCGTTCGCCAGGTGCAAGACTTTCGATTTGACGCCACATCGGCGACTTGCGCGTCGATGGGGATGAAATGATGATGATTAGGACAACACAACACCCAGTCCCTGAGCGGAGAAAATCTCCGACCCAGCCGGGAATCGAACCCGGGCCCTTAGGATTGACATTCTGCCGCGCTGACCACTCATCTACCGGGGGTGGACATCTTTCCAGGTGTGGTGTACAAATGTGAGAACTGAATCATAAGAAAGACTGAACGTCGTAGAATGGACTCCTTTGAATTGTGGTGTTGAATGGAAGTCCTTAAAGTTCCATGGATTGGTAAGAAAACGAATAGGCACATCATGAGGAGACATGATTCCCTGGAAAATACCTTAACGCTGGGGAAGATCAAAGGCACAAACTGGAAGAGGGTGGCAAGGAATGAGGTGGATTAATGGCACGACAGAAGTAGTGGATTCCGACCTGGAAAGTCTTCTAGAAGTAGTGTAGGACAGAAGAAATTGGCGTGCTTAACTTTAGTTCTTGGGCTCACGGCGAGTTTGAATCGACCAAACAACTACATATAGCGAGACAGAGAAATAGGCTAATTCGAACAAAACATTCCATATAACCATGTTAAGTTTTTATTGGTTAGAGAGATACAGCAGGCTACAAAAATAAATTTTCATTTCGCGCGTTGATACTCCAGCTGCGATGGATTCATGTAGCGGTTGTCATTTTTGTTCAGAAGTTCAAGCTTTGAATCTGTGCTTCAGTTTATATAAGTGAATTTTTCGACTGTCATTGTGACTGTTCGCCTATGCTGCTGTATGATACAAGCATGTCGCAGGTGTTTACAGCTGCTGAGTATGCCAATGTGGTGTATGTAATGGGTTTTATAGAGTAAATGCTGCTACAGCAGCTTCTAGTGACTATGGTAGACGATTTTCTAACCGGAGACAATCAGATTCAAGAGGGTTTACTCGTTTTTCCACTAAATTGATGCAGTGCTCAGCAGTCATTTCTTATCTGGATGCGCAATGAATAGAGTACGGATGAATCAGAAAACATTATTCAGTTGGTAGTACATATTCCTTCAACAAACATTTGCGTTATTTCTACAAGTGTCAGTAAACACGTGCAAGAATATCGTAGATATCACATATTCACGGCCTCTGTCCTTTTCCTTCACAGCAGATTCACTGCCTTCGGGAACGATATAAAGATGGATGACTGGAATATTTTTGTTGGCAAATTAAATATCACAGAGTTCAAAATGTTTCTAATAGCTCTGAGCACTATGGGACTTAATATCTGAGGTCATCACTCCCCTAAAACTTACAACTACTTAAACCTAACTAACCTAAGGACATCACACACATCCATGCCCGATGCAGGATTCGAACCTGCGACCGTAGCGGTCGCGCGGTTCCAGACTGAATCGCCTAGAACCGCTCGGCCACGCCGGCCGGCTATCGCTCAGTAAGCCCATAATTAACTTTCTATAATGAATCTGCTTTCTCTTGTGACGATATCAGTAAAACTATTAACTCACATCGTTGATCCGACGAAAACTCACACTATTTTGTTGAGACATATTTACACGAAAGCTTCTCTTTAGCCGGCTGCTGTGGCCAAGCTGTTTTAGGCGCTTCAGTCTGGAACCGCGCGACCGCTACGGTCGCAGGTTCGAAACCTGCCTCGGGCATGGATGTGTGTGATGTCCTTATGTTAGTTAGGTTTAAGTAGTTCTAAGTGTTATGGGGCTGATGACCTCCTATGTTAAGTTCCATAGTGCTCAGAGCCATTTGAACTTTTTTTTTTAATGTGTGGCGTGGTACGATGAGACAGCAAAATCAGTTTATCAGGCATTTTGTGTCACCGCATCGTCTTACAGAGTCACGTTATCTATACTTTCTTGAAAACGAGCTTCCAGAATTATTGGGAAAGGTTTCTTTTGTTCATCCAACACGACGAGAAGATGGATCGTCAGTACTGGTTACGTTTCTTGACAACTATTACCTCTTCAGCTTTTTGCTGGTGGGGGATGGTTGCAAGGCCAAGTCTAAAAAGAAAAAGTGAACCCAAGAGACGAATCGATGAATAGTGCTGGCTTCATAAAAGAGCTCGTAAGATGATCTCAGAACAGTGATACGTGGTGCTGTCAAGAGAAAAGAGCACTGAAGGCGGAGGTGGAATTTATTACTGTTAACTTTGAACTTAATTATTTGCCTTTGCTTAACATTTTCAGTGACTGGTGGGTTACATTCTAACATCTGTATCTCTGTAAGCAATTTTATTTATTTAATCTTATGGCTAGGGCCTCCCGCCGGACAGGCCGTTCGCTGGGTGCCGGTCTTTTAATTTGACACCACTTCGGCGACCCGCAGTCGATGAGGATGATAGGATGATGATGAGGACAGCACAACACCCAGTACCTGGGCGGAGAAAATTCTCCGACCCAGCCGGGAATCGAACCCGGGCCCAGAGGACTGTCAATCCGTCACGCTGACCATTCAGCTACCGAGGCCGGACTCTGCAACCAATAAAGACTGGTTACAAGTTACATGCAAATTTTTTACTTGAGTTAGTCAATACTAGAACCTCCTGAAATATTTACCTTTCCTTCTGGTTCGTTGGTTGGTTTGGGGAAGGAGACCAGACAGCGTGGTCATAGGTCTCATCGGATTGGGGAAGGATTGGGAAGGAAGTCGGCCGTGCCCTTTCAGAGGAACCATCCCGGCATTTGCCTGGAGTGATTTAGGGAAATTACGGAAAACCTAAATCAGGATGGCCGGACGCGGGATTGAACCGTCGTCCTCCCGAATGCGACTCCAGTGTCTAACCACGGCGTCACCCCGCTCGGTTTTCCTTCTGGAACACCATGTATATGAATAATTGAAAGACGTATTGAGCGGTGACAATTTCAAATATTAAAAAATTTTCGTGAGAGAAAAGCCTCGTTTCACAAATCAACTTAGATTTAGAAACCATCGATTTTGCAAAACTCTGCTTGCCCTTATCACGCATGATATCCTGCGTACAATGGATGAAGGACAACAGACAGGTTTCATATTTCTAGATACGCGGAAAGCATTTGTCACAGTGCCACTCTACGGGATGTTAACGAAGGTTCCAAGACACGGAATAGGCTTTCAGATAAGTGAGTTGACGCGAAGGCCTTTTGAATAATACAGTAAAACTTCGTGTTAACACGAATCCGAAGGGACCGAAAAATCAGGAGTTCGTGTTAAAAAAATTCGTGTTAAGTGAAAAACACAGATTTGAATGAGTATACATGTACAGCAGTACACTATCAATCACGTTATTGTAGACTCGTAACACTATAAAGTGATTGTAAATTCCGAGTACTCACAAATTATGTACGTTACTTTCTTGGAAAAAATTCGGTCATGGTTTGCTGGCGTTCATGGGAACCATAATATTTTGTAATTTCACAACCAATTGTAAGGATAGTGTCCGTAAACCCAGCAGTGACGTCGGATGTTGAAGCGAACCGTTCTAAACAGTACAAGGCTGTAAACATCTCCTGACGGGTAGGTGGAATGGTATCTGTATTCTCTTCCTGTTCACTTTCTTCTGATGGCCCTTCCTGCACCTCGTTCACAGCTTTTGGCACATCTGATTCCACAGAAGCACATACGGCAACATCGTCGTCTACACTAATGAATTCTTCGAAACTAATCCCAGGGTTCGCAACGTCCTGCAGAACTGTCCATTCATCAGGTGAAGTGGCATCTTCTAACGCGTGGACATCTTCAGTGTTGCTGTGTCTCCAAGCTCTGTTAAAGCCGGCCGTTGTGGCCGTGCGGTTCTAGGCGCTACAGTCTGGAACCGCGTGACCGCTACGGTCCCAGGTTCGAATCCTGCCTCGGGCATGGATGTGTGTGATGTCCTTAGGTTAGTTAGGTTTAATTAGTTCTAAGTTCTAGGGGACTGATGACCACAGATGTTAAGTCCCATAATGCTCAGAGCCATTTCTGAGCTCTGTTAAAGCACTTCCCTATATGATGTGGCGATACTGAGTTCCAGGCTGCTGCGATGGCTTTTATTGCGTCAAACAGATTCCAATTTGGGGTTGCATTATTGTTTTCAGTAGCACGAATTGCAGCTCTTACAAGTCGCTTACGATAAGCTCTCTTTATGAGAGATTATGCCTTGGTCAAAAGGCTGAAGGCGGCTTGTGGCGTTGGGTGGAAAAAGCTGAACCTTTATGTTGGATAGGTTCAGATCATGAAAGTTATGGGCAGTACATCTGTCCAATGTAAGAAGAACATGTCTATTTTGAGCAACCATTCGACTGTTGAAACGAAGAATCCACTTGCGAAATGATGTGCCATCGATCCAAGCTTTCTTGTGGTGAGAGTAGATGCAAGGTAAAATGTCCATATATATGTTTTTTGTAGTGTTGGCAGAAGAGCCAACACCGTGTTGCTAGAGGAGGCCGAAATGCACGCGTTTAATTACACGCAGACGGGCGTGAGGTCTGGAACAAGGTAAAGTAATTATCCCATCCTCGTCGCCAATATGTAGTGTTGGCAGAGGAGCCAACACCGTGTTGCTAGAGGAGGCCGAAATGCACGCGTTTAATTACACGCAGACGGGCGTGAGGTCTGGAACAAGGTAAAGTAATTATCCTATAAAGAAAAGAACGTAGTTCTTGGAATACTTAACTTTAATCCACAATTGTCGAACATCGCTCTTGATTGTACATGCTTCATAACATAAATATCAAATGCTATGGCGCCTTGCTAGGTCGTAGCAAATGACGTAGCTGAAGGCTATGCTAACTATCGTCTCGGCAAATGAGAGCGTGTTTGTCAGTGTAGCATCGCTAGCAAAGTCGGCTGTACAACTGCGGCGAGTGCTAGTAAGTCTCTCAAGACCTGGCGTGCGGTGGCGCTCGGTCTGCAATCACTGACAGTGGTGACACGCGGGTCCGACGTATACTAACGGACCGCGGCCGATTTAAAGGCTACCACCTAGCAAGTGTGGTGTCTGGCGGTGACACCACATTTTTAAAACAACGTGTTTTCTCGGATTTACCGATAACCCAGGGACGAAACTTCTCACTGCTGTAGAACAGTCACACGTTGTTTGCTTCGTGCTACACCGTGACACTTATCACCTTTTATCCCCAGGGTGTGATTTGGAAAAAGATTGTAGAAAAATCTGGTTTCATCCGTGTTAAACACATCACACGAGGCATACTTTTCCCTCACTCGATTGAATTCATACAACCAGCTGTTCGCACTTTCTTCATCAACACAGATTTGTACAGATGAAATCGAATGTCTCTTTTGGAACCGATACAACCAACCAACAGAACAACGGAAGTCTTCGATGCCCGTACCTTTAGCAATATCATTCGCTTTGACTGAATCACAGGGACACTTAAAGGTATGTTAGATGCAAGCATATGATTGAACCATTCTAGCAGTAACGTCTCGATGTCTTCATACTTGGCGGTACGAAGTCGTTTAGATTTGTTTCCAGAACCTGATGCCGCAGCATTAATAATTTTTTCTCGATTCTTAATAATCGTAGATAAAGTAGATTTAGGTATTCCAAACTGCTCTGCAATTGCCGTTTTCTTGGTACCACGGTCCACTTCATCTAGAATCTTAACCTTTGGCTGTACATTTAGAGCTGTCTGTTTCCTCTTTGCCATTTCCGCGTCCTACGGTACCGGTTGTAACTGTAGTTTTTATTCAGTATTCCTACTCGATACGTCTACGACTAACAGAACACCTGTCAAATCTGGCACCGAGTACATTCCTAAATGCTGCTGCACACATTGTTCAATGTCTTACAGTGTACAGCTTACGCTGATTGTTGAGGTGATAATCGCGGCTACCGACCTACAATACGTTAAAAACGAATCGACAGTAAGTATAGTTAGCTTTGTAGCTACATTTCCTACATTCATTTCGGAAAAAAATTACGCTTTAGAATACTCTAAGGTCGGAAGTTTGTATTACAGTGAAATTTAATTACACTAGGATCTGAAACAGAGTTCGTAATTCGCCTTAACCGAAATTCATGTTAACCGAAAAAACATACCATAAGAACTAATGTATACCCGGCGGGACCAATATTTTTTTCGCGTTAACCGCGAGTTCGTCTTATGCGAGTTCGCGCTAACGAGGTTATACTGTAGTACCAGGACGGCTCGTGTTTATTGGAGACAAAGGTTACGTCAGGAGTGCCCTTTTGAGTTGCGTGATAGGACCGCTCGTGTTCTCTAGATGCAGACGATCTGACGAATAGGGTGAGCAGCAATTTGCGATTGTTTGTTGATACGTACGAAGAAGCATCGTCTTTGGTTGTAGGATGCTACAGGAGAATTTGAACAGGATTTAATTATATTCGCAATTGCGAATATTGACAACCATCAGCTGTAGAATGGAATGACGGCAATGAAAATTTGTGTCGGACTGGGACTCAAACCCGAATTTTCCGCTTACCGCGAGCGGTCGCATTATCATTTGCCTATTCGTGCACGACTCACGGAGAGACACAAACTTCCATACGTCGCCAACCATGTGTCAACAACCTGAACTCGTACATCCACTACGTATATTCTCGTACAAGGGAGACATTTTATTCGAAACATCTTGCTCGGTGTCGGCGGATAAATACGATATTGCAGTGTTTGTGTTATTCTGAATTTTGATGAAAAGTAATTCTGAATTACGATGCAGTGTCCAAAGGAACTTTGCATCATAATTCAGAATAACACAGGCACTGCAATATCATATTTATCAACCGACACCGGGCAAGTAACTTTCAATTAAAATGTCTCACCTGTACGGGAATATATATAATGGATGTACGAGTACAGATTGTAGGCGCGTGGTTGACGACAAACTGAAGTTTGGCTCTGGCCGTGAGCTGTGCACAGGTAGCCAAATGGTACGTCGACCGCTCACGCTAAGCACGAAATCCGGATTCAAGTCTCGGTCAGGCACAAATTGTCATCGTCGCCATTCCATTCTACAGCAGATGGTTGTCCATATTCGCAAATGTGAATACATTTAATGTATTTCATAATGGCGGTGGTCGCCGCAGTGCCTGTTCCTTTGGACATGCATGCTTGTGCAAAGGAACTTTACATCGTAACTCGGAATAACACAGGCACTGAAATATCGTGTCGGATTTATATTTGTTGTGATGATCAGTAGCGTACTCTAAATGTGGTGCAAATCATAAAAGAAAAAGAACCCAGTGATGTTCGAATATAGTACTGCTGGTGTGCTGCTTTACTGTCACATTAAATATCTAGACGTAACGTTGGGAATACATATGGAATGGAACAAGCTATCAGGTTGGTTGTAGGGAAGACGAATGCTCAACTTCGGTTTATTGGGAAAATTCTAGGAAAGTGTCACTCATCCATAAAGGAGGCCGCTTACGGAACACTTTCTTGAGTCTAGCGCGAGTGTTTGAGATTCTCAGCTGGTCATATTAAATAGGACGTTGAGGCAGTTTAGTAGAGTGCTCCTAGATTTGATACCGGTAGGTTCTATCAACACGCGAAGATAACTCAAATGCTCTGTGATCTCAGATTGGAATCCCTGGAGGGAAGACGACATTCTTTTCGCAAACAGTACTGAGAAGCTTAGAGAACCGGCATTTGCGACAGATTTCAGTACGATTCTAATGTCAACAACGTTCACCACACGTTCGAATTACAAAGAAAAGACGGGAGAAATTGGTGCTCATACGGAATCGTATAGAGAGTCGTTCTACCCTCACTCCATTTGCGAGTGGAATTGGAAAGGGTATGACTAGCGATGGTACAAGGTACCCTCAGCCATGCAACTTATGATTGATTGCGGAGTATTCATGTATCTAACTTTATGAAAAGATGATGTTGTAATTATTGGTCAGTGAGAGGCAATAGTTGGAGGGAACAAAAAAATTGTTGGAAATTTCGCGCTGGGGGAAAAAGAAATAATAGAGGTCAACTGCTGGTCGATTTTTGACAAAAAAGGGAAGTTACAGGGCAAACGCGTTGTTCCATCAGAAGGAGGAGATACACGGGGATTGCACCACGGGATACAGGAAGATATCACTTTAAAAATGATCACATGCTACGTAGTAGACCAGATAAAATTTTGTTCTGAGTTTGGAACGGATATCTAAGTACAGGAAATATGAGAAAGGGTGAAGATTATGAAGAAATCCAATTTCGATAATAATGACCGTGCAGAATCATTAAGCTGTTAGTTCCCACCTATGTGCCACGCAGTATCCTTGAGCTTTCAATCTTCCAGCTAGAATTTACACCTAACAGCAATACACAAAAATTTAGTATAAATATGTTGCTGGAAGATGTGTTCGGACAAAATTTGTTATTTTCAATCTCCACTACAAAACTG
The DNA here is from genome assembly GCF_023864345.2 of Schistocerca serialis cubense. Taxonomy (NCBI): domain Eukaryota; kingdom Metazoa; phylum Arthropoda; class Insecta; order Orthoptera; family Acrididae; genus Schistocerca; species Schistocerca serialis. Next base: position 553,628,018 of record NC_064640.1, read on the forward strand.
AGACTACTGTTGTCGAGCTTGCCAAAGACTTATTTCGAAACACCAAAGTCACTGAGCAGTGGAGGCTAATCATAATTATGTCAGTCCCAAAACAGGGACCAGATAGTGTCAGTACACCTGCTCAACATTTTTAATTTCGTGTTCTTCCGAGATTATAACCATGAACAGGGTAGAGTTGTTTGAAGAACGTAACAAGATACTTCACAATACTCTCTTTGGATTCAGTAAAAATGTCAGCACAACAGATAAACTATGTACCATTATTGCAGTTGTGCACTGGAACTTCTCCGGCAATCTGTATACATTTGCAATTTTTCTAGATACAAGGGATGCGTATGGGAATATTGACATTCCTGTATTACGGCAGGATCTGCTTGATCTGGTTATACTATCGAAAACAGTCTATTGGTGCACGCATTTCCTGCGCCATAGGATCTCAAGATAATCGAGCAAGTGGTTTCCATAACTGTCTGTAAAGGTATACCCCAAGGAGTTAGTTTAAGTTACATACTTTTTAACATACACACTGAGGTCACAAAATACATGGGATACTTCCTAATATCCTAATATTCCTTTTGACCGACGTAGGGCAGCAACTCGAAATGACATGGACTCAACAAGTCGTTGGAAGTCCCCCACAGAGATATTGAGGCATGCTGCCTATATAGCCGTCCACAATTGCGAAAGTGTTACCAGTACTGGATTTTGTCACGAACTGACCTATCGATTATGTCTCATAAATGTCAAATGGGATTCATGTCGGGCGATCTGGGTGGCCAAACCATTCGCTCGAATTGTCCAGAGTGTTCTTCAAACCTGTCTTAAACAGTTGTGGCCTGGTGACATGACGCATTATCACCCATAAAAATTACATCGTTGTTCGGGAACATGACTTCCATGAAGGCTGAAAAATGAGTTCCAGGTAGCTGAACATCCAGAGGGTCTAATCAATTCCGTGTAAACACAACCAACACCATTATGGAGCTACCACTAGCTTTCATTGTGCCTTGTTGACAACTTAGGTCCATGGCTTCGTGGGATCTGCCCCTCACTCGAAACCTACCATCAGCTCTGACCATTTGAAATCGGTACTGGCCTGATCTGGGCACGGTTTTTCAGTAGTCTAGGGCCCAACCGATATTGCCACCAGCCCAGGAGAAGCGCTGCAGCCGAAGTTATGCTGTTAGCAAAGGCACCCGCGTCGGTAGTCTGCTGCCATAGCCCATTAACGCCAAACTTCGCGTCCGCAGCTCGTGATCGTGCGGTAGCGTTCTCGCTTCCCACGCCCGGGTTCCCGGGTTCGATTCCCGGCGGGGTGAGGGATTTTTTCAGCCTCGTGATGACTGGGTGTTGTGTGCTGTCCTTAGGTTAGTTAGGTTTAAGTACTTCCAAGTTCTAGGGGACTGATGACCATAGCTGTTAAGTCCCATAGTGCTCACAGCCATTTTTTTGCCTATCTTCACCGCACTGACCTAACGACATACGTTCCTCATTCATTTCTGCGGTTGTTTTACGCAGTGTTGCTTTTCTCTCAGCACTGATTACTCTACGCAAACGCCACTGCTCAGGATCGTTAAGTTGAGGCCATCGGCCACTGCGTTGTCCGTGGTGAGGGGTAATATCTGAAATTTGTTATTCTATAAACACTCTTGACACTGTGGATTTTGTAATATTGAACTCCCTAGCGATTTCCGAAATGAGAATGACCCATTCATCTAGCTCCAGCTATCATCCCACGTTCAAAGTCTGTTACCTCCCCTCGCGCGGCCATAATCACGTCGGAAACCTTTTCGCATGAATCACCTAAGCACAAACGAGAGCTCTACCAATGCATTGTCCTTTTAAACCTTGTATACGCGATACTATCGCCATTTCTATATGTGCATATCGCTATCCCATGACTTTTGTCACCTCAGTATATACGAGGGAGAGTGGTAAACTATGAAGCTATTCTGTTACCTTTCTATACCATAGAAAACGAACCACGTTGTGCTACCATCATTGTGATAACTGAATTAATCGAGAAAGAAGTGCATCTAGTAGCCGATAAATACCATATGGTAGTCGTTACTACACATAGGATAGACACAACTGGAAATTTCTTGCTAATTAAGAATCATTTTGTTTTAGCATATGTTACATTAAATATCTAGGCTTGTGGTTAAACCATATCTACGAGCTCTGGCGTAATGTACATGTCTTCCACTGACACGTTAGCCGATTGGCTCCTCTACCACTTTACAATGGAAGGGTCTAGACCGTATACAATCAGATCATCTGTATATTTGTGAAGGCTATATGATAACGACATCCATATCCGTCTTGCAAGTGGAATTTGCTGTTCCCTCATTTGTTAAGGGACGAAATACAGGGTGACGCACGAAATGTGTTACCAATTGTTTCTTTCAAAATTTACGACGCACATTAGATATCCCGCTGGGATCTCTACAGCAGTATCAGCAGAGCTTGGAAAAACAAATGAGTTACGAAATGACGTGTAATTCACAATACTGCCGCTAGGAGACTAGTAAGCAGCAATGGCTGACAATGGAAGACTGACGACACAGCAACGATCGGCAATTGTGTTAATTTTTCATGAAACGAAAAGCCTTGTTGTGACTCAGAGGCGTTTTCGACAACCGTTTAACACACGATGGGTCCCTTGCAAGAAGACCATCCACAGGTCGTACGATAAATTTGTACAGGAAGGAACAGTATTGGAAACGAAGCGACCTCGGCCTAAGCCTGTTTGTTCGCCGGAGAATATTGAAGCGGTACGAGTTGCTGTACAGAGAAGTCCCGGGAAATCGTGTAGAAAGGCAGTAGTGCAACTGGGAATATCCAGACGCTTCGTTCAACGCATTCTTAAAAGTGACCTCCTTATGTACCCATACAAGATGACCTGCGCACAGAAGCTCACTGAAGAACACAAGCTGTTTCCTCAGTGGGTGGAGGATGGGGAAGAAACACTAAACAACGTTTGGTTTTCAGACAAGGCACATTTTCATTTACACAGTGTGGTTAACAAACAAAATGTGCGCTTTTGGGCCACTGAAAACCCACAATTGCTTCAAGAACGACAACATTATGCTCCGAGGATTACAGTGTGGGCAGTAATTTCCAGTCACAGACTTATTAGACCCTTTGAAACGTCCCATTAGAACATTTATACATGACTGTGTTTAAACTTACACACAATATTTTTTAGCGCAACGCAATCTGACTTTCAATAATCCCTACAAAAGAGTGGCCCTGTCTAACATAAACCTATACATTTCACAAATCACTTACCTCACAAAAATCTTCGTTACTCGAACTGGGGGTTTATGGGCGCTCAACATCGAGGTCATCAGCGTACTCCTACTACTGCAATACAGCCACTACTGCCAGCTAAATAAAAGATTCAAACTACAGAAGGCACTAACTACTGATGGGCATAGTTAGCAAATGAAAGATTTTAATAGAGAACAAACAATGTATTTACCTCAATAGTCATAATATATATAGCAGTTCATGCCATCCAGTCTTACCAATTTTAAAACTCCGCCATTTCTCTCCCCACATCCACCACTGCTGGCAGCTCACCTCCAACTGCGCAACGCTACGCGCTGTTCACATCCAGCTGCCCAACACTACAATGGCAGACAACAATGCAAACTAGCCACAGACTGCACACAGCACAGCCAGTGATTTTTCATACAGAGCGCTACGTGGCGTTACCAATAAGAAAATCTAAACAGCCTACTTACATAGCCCCCATGCTCCCCACAAAAAATTTTACAAATTGTTTTGGGCACTGGCCGATATAGATTTGAAAAAAATTTTCATAATTACAGTAAGTAAGATATCAAATGCACACACTTATTAATACAATGTTGGTCAAAAGCTAAAATTTTCTCACAGTCCATAAAGACAGTCCTGATCATTCATCACAGTAAAACTGCCGTTTCTTTTCTCAAAGTCTGAGCAGTAAAAGACAATGCACACGGAAGTAGTGGATTTCTATGCAGTCTTGAAGAAGTAGTGTTGTCCTTCCAACAGAAAGACAATGCTGACTCTTGACATGCAGACAGGTAATGGGTCACAACAGACCAAAACCACAGTAGAGTCAGTCGAAGTTTTGAAGAATATTGGTAGGTAGGTCATCACAGAGCAGACCACTGTAGTCCTGTTAGAGATTACGGTATTGGTGGGCCACCAGAGGTGCAGAGCCACTGCAGTCCTTGTAGAAATAATGGTATTGGTAGGCCATCAAAGATGCAGACCCACTGTAGTCCTTGTAGAGACGGCCAGCAGCCATCTGTTGCGACTGTGCAGGTGCCACAATCACCATCGAAGAGGCTTGTGGACAATATAGCAAGTCCATGAACCACCACTTGTGCACTAACAAAAATTTTTTTGAAATGTCCTTAGAACCAGCAATGTTGTTATCCAGTCCCTTGCAGAATTATTAACACACATGCAAACAATAACAGTCCCAACTTTTCACATATTGTGCATTACTATGACCAACAGAAACGTGTGCAGTGAAATGTAACTTAATTTGAGGAACTGGTGTCTATATTATTATAAATTTACAACATAAGAATACAATTACAAAGGTACAAAAAACATCATTAAAGAACATAATAGTACAGATAACATTTGTAGTAATACAGGCTTTACAAAAGAATAGAAATAGACATATACATCAGTGTTACAGGAATTACGACATAAGTAAATAAATAAAATAATGAGAATAGTTCTTGAAACATTAATTTCACACATGATCATTAAAACAAAACAGAATAAATAATGTCTAAACATCTTTACGAAGAAAATAACATAGTATTTGAAAAATTCTACAACATAAATCTTATTAGCTAAACACATAAAGACAGGAAAAACACAAATATACAAGAGTACACAAACACATAGCAGAATAACACAGGGGGAAAGGACAGGGTTTGTTTTCAGTGTAACATTTGGTACTGCAGTATTCTGCAAACAAAACCTTTTTTTTCTTGGAGATCTCCCTTCGTTCATCATTATTCCCAAAAAGTCTTATCTATACCTGCTATCTGTACTTTTTTCGTATAATTTCTCAATGCATTTCTTCCAGTTCATTGCAACTCATTCTCTTATATAGTCTACCCCCTCTTAAGCTAACTTAAATCTACTGAGCTTAGATGCTAAACTAAGGGACGAGGCAATGCAGCAGCATAAAACAATTAATACAAACAGCAATGAAAAAAAATGGAAATTGTCAAAGCAAGCTGCAGTAAATCTAAATTACCAAGCAATGCAACATTACAACTAATATGAGCCAATGTGCAGCAACAAGAAAAATAAATCAGTAGTAAAACTAGCTTAACAGAGTAATACAAAGTGAAATTTAGTAGCACTATGCCTGGCAAACAGCAGCAGCAAATGTAATAACTTATATCTAAACATGACAAAGCTCAAGCAGAAAAAATATTACAGTAAAAATGGCCATGTTTAATACCTATGTCACATCTTAACACTAGAGTGATGTATCACGATAACATACTCTACTAAAGAAATTACCAAGAAGTTGAAAAGAAAATTATGTATGCAAATCCTGTGAAGGGAAATGATTATTTGTGCTCTTTTTTTCTAAGAAAGTACATCATAAACATATTCTTTACTGGGTCTGTAGACAGAAAATAGTGATATCAGTACATCTATTAAATTTTATTTTAACCAATGCTGCAGTGCAGCTAGAAACTTGATATTAAACAAAATGAGCATATATATATATATATATATATATATATATATATATATATATATATATATATATATATATATATACATATATAAAAAGCAACATATGAAACGTCTTTCACTAGGCAAATGGCGTCTCCAAAGGCAACAAAATTCTCTCAATTACAAAGACAATAGATGTAAAATGTTTCTCATCATTTCATTAGGCATTTTAGTAAATATCATAAATTAAGAGCTCCACAGTGTAATCATATGTTTTCAAGTTTGAGCGTGTCGTATTTGCGATGCTTTCGACAAAAAAATGTCAATAGCGAGGATAATGGCTTCTTTTTTTTTCTACCTGTGCCTCTGAAAAGGCACACACTAATGGCTTTTTCTCCAGACGTCTGACACAGCTGGCCACTCAAGACACATTACGTCAAGGTCAATTGGCTTTCTTACCGAAATATTTACGACACCAGTTTGCACTACAGTGACAGTCTCATATAAAAAATTTCACAGGTCTAGAATTTGCATTACAAATCTGTAGAAACAAAATCCTGTAAATATAACAGTGTCCAAAAATTTTCGCCAGCATTGTGATACATTTACGCATATACACACATTTCTTAACTCTTAAAGTACAATTCTCGGTTTCCAACATCCTTTTTCACAACCAGAGTCCCTCACCACTACTCATTATTCCTTACCTTGTTACACATATAAATATTCGTCGTCACTTCTTCAATATTTCATCATAATAAATACGTAGCATAATCAAATTCCTCACATAGCATCAGCTTATTGATCATAAACATACCTCAACAGCATAATACACATCGTCGTCATAATAATAACATCATAACAGATCAGTCACATCTCAAAATCGTCGTAGCTTTCTGAATATTTTAAACCTACAAAAAAATTCTCTGCTCATTTCAATAGTGTCATCTACCTCAAACGTACTTTAAAAATCATGATCCCATACCAAATACATCATTCAAAGCTCTCATAGTATCACAATGGTTCCAAAAAAATATGAACAGTTCACAAAGTACAGACAAAATACAGTTTCATAAGTGTGAAGTTATTCAACTGTGTAATTACGTAAACATCTGTCACTGATGTAGTAAAATAAATGTTTGTCTCTCCCAGTTAAATGATCAGATACCTGTGTAATTCTGTGTTACAGAAATATGGTACCGATGTGAAAAGTTGTGTAAGCAAATACCATATTAGCTAGGGCTCCTTGTGCTTGCTACACACATGGTACACAAAGTAGGCGTGTACCCCCCTGAGGATTAATGAATAATACCCTCAGGTGTTACAGATTACAGCAATAGAATGAAATGTATCACGGAAAACCTTTGTATCATTGTACTTCAAATATCTTTAAAAATAATTGTTTTAAGTACAAAATTAATCACTCTAATAAGTGTACTGTAGCGCTAAACTGTGCGTCTTGTTGTAAAATAATCTCTGTGGAAGTGTCGTAGTTATCGTCCTCCGAAAGCTAAGTTCCGCAAAAGTCAATGTACTTACCTCATGATAAATAAAAGTGAAATGCTTTGCGTATAGATATCTTAGTTATTACGCTTATTGCCGTGATGAAGAAAGTACTGTGCTGTAACGTATTGTTGTGCTACGGAAAAGGCTGTCACATTGTTGCTATACCACAAAAGTTACTACTAAAACATGTTTTACTTTCCAGAATAATTCAGAAAAACTGTGCAGATATGAAACAGAAACACCGCAAAAGCAACATTGTAAATTGTCACTCATTAGTAGCGTCGTGATAAAATCGTGTAGCTGTCACATAAACTAACCACTGTGTCATCTGGTATCTCACAGAAAGTACTTTAAATCCGGAATGTATTTTCAAGTAAACCAAAATGTTGCATTAAAATCTCATTAGCAGTACCAGTATATGTTCTAAGTATGTAAGCCTTATAGTCGTTATGTAATCGTGCAACTAACAAGCAAGAATGTACACACACAATAACACTGTGATGTCTGTTCACTATAACAATGCATTCGTAATTTCTGTTTAAATAAGTTCTCTTGGTTCTTGATTGGATATTTAACTTCAAACATTGTTGCATGGTAACAGTTTCTAAGTCTGACAATGCATACTAGAAATGTGAAGTGAAAAGTTTTATGGCAAAGACAAAGTTAAAAAGCAGATTATCTTTCAATAAACGGTTTTACATGTGAAATGTGGTGTAAACCTTTACTCTTCCTAGTACGCAGAGTTTCAGCTTCAGTGGAATCATCATGTGGTATATGGTACATCGGTAAAGAATGCTAAAATTTCCCTCTAGGTTAGCGTCTATGTAATTTTTCCCTGAGCCAGCCGGCGGATGTGGCTTCCTGCGTTGCGAGTCATTGTCTCTTTGTTGCCGTGCGTCGTTATTGGGATTAGGAGACCTAACTTCTACAAATTCACCTTGTCGAGAGTGCCCTGCTCTGTTTGAATCCCGCCAGTTCTGATGGAATTCAGGACTGTCATTTTGACGGTAGTTTACATAGTTTCTTGTTTGTCGGTCATGTGGTGGAGAATTTCTCCCAGAATCGTAACCGCACGCTGAACTGTTGCATCTGAAGTTATTCTGTCTCCCTTGATAATAATTGTTTTTGTTCCCAAATTGTCTGTTTCTATGGTAATCTCTGTCATATTCATTACTACGGAAATGCGATGTTTCTCTGTAACTATTACTCTGCCGGTGGTTGTCATATGGGTGATGTTTGTTTTGTTCACGATTTGCTTTGTAAGAATAGCCTTGTCGTGTATTATTTCTGTCATCGCGGAATTGTGACAGATGTGACCAGTAATTGTTGTGCTCCTGTTTTCGCGTTCCTCGATTGTCAGTGTCAATTTCCAGTTCTTGTAACAGTCCCTGAAAAGCTTCAATGTCGTCTTTGCAACGTCCTGCCAAAATAATATGCCGTAAATGTTCAGGCAGTTTGATTAAGCAAATGCGGATGAGTTCTGAGGGGCTGTATGGGTTTGAAAGATACTGATTCTTATGCAACATGTCTTCAAAATATTTCACAAGACTGGAAAATTCAGATTGTTCTAAATGTTTCATCATTATGACGCTATGTTTTACTCGGTATTGTGTAGCTTGAGACCAATATGCTGAGAGGAAGGCATGATAAAATTCTCCTTCACTGTGACAATCGTGAATGACCTATCGCATTCTTTCAGCTGGTTCATTCTCTAAGTAGCCACACATTAATTCTAATCTGTGCTCTAATGACCAGTTGGGAGGGAAACAATGAGAGAATTGATGGAGCCACGCTTGTGGATGAATGTCGTTGCCAGAATTCTTAAATGTTTTGAATTTACGTGTAGTAATGAACAGCTTATAGTCAAAATCATCGTGTCGGCGAGTAGCATATCGCTCATTGTTACGTCGTGTCGGCGGTTCCATCTTAAAATTCGGTGCACCTTGCCAATTTCTTTCATAATTTCCGAAATGCCCTGTGTTATTATTTTGTGGCTTTCCCATATTTCTGAGTTCCTCTTCCCGTGTTGGAGGGCGAGTGTCCTCTGAAATATGTAATTTTTGTATTACTTGTGTCAACTGATCTTGGACTTCCCGGATTTCTCTTTTGTATTGCGTATTAATTTGATTTTGATTTTGTTTGAATTTTCTAATTTGTTCATACTCTTCAGTGTCCGTGAAGGCTACAGGTCTTGTGTCATTCAGATCACCATCTACCTTTGTAGATAAGTTAGTGAACTGATCTGAAAGTTCTGCTACTTTATCCGATAGTGAAATTATTTCCTCTGTGTGTTTTTTCTGAACCAAGTTTCAGAGTGTCCATTTGTGTTGAAATCGTATCTACTGTGTCCTTTAAGTTTTCCTGAGTTTTTGCAAGTTGCGTAACCGAATCGGTAGATGCAACTGAGTCAGTTTTAGCTTGAAAGGTGTCGTGATTTTCATCAACAATAGTTTGCAGTTCTTTTATGGCTGCTTCGTGATTCTGTAATGCATTTCCATGACGCGAAAAAATAGGTTGGAAATGCTCACAAATTTGTGTTTTTACGTCATTACAGACTTTTTGACATTTCGATTCGATTTTATGTAACTCAGTAGTTAAATCTTCACGTGTTTGTTCAAGTGTGGTGTCTAACTTCCGAAGATTTTGTTCCATTGTGTCTAACTGTTGCTGTGTTTGTGTCTGGTGTTGTTCCATTGTGTCTAACTTTTGAAGATTTTGTCCCATTTGTTGCATTAACTGTAATAACAGTGCACTGGTGTCTGAAACATGTTCCTCAGTGCTATTCGGCAGTGCATTTGAACCGGCAATATTCGCATTTTGAAAAGCAGAAAATGTGTCTTGATTTATTTGAGAAAACGGTGAGGACGCAAAACCTGAATCTACAGTATTTGCAAGATTGAGTCCTGTCATTTCGGATTCCTGAGGCGAGCTCGATCGATAATGCTTCCCTGTCCACTAATTGTTTCACTGCCTACACCATTATTTGCAGCCCGCTCCATTTCCCTATGCACAGTTACCAAATTACTACTTTGAACATTAGTTAATTCATTACATGGTGGCGCTAACACACTGCTTTCGTCTTAACTGTCATTTCTCAGTTTACTTTGGAGCCCAGTATTACGTTTTTCACACGCCATTATTGTCACAGTATTTCACACAACACAGAAAAACACAATTTGAAGAGCAAAAATAAGAGAACACATTAACATAGCACTGAAAATAATGTCTCGTTAATTGCAAGCGCAGCTGCGAAATACTTGGTGCAAATCTACATGCGTGCCACACCTGTTTTACTGTACAACAATGAAAGACTGCAACTACTAAGGAGATTCTCTCTCCAATTACGCGCTAGCAATTAACAAAATCTACACTAATTACACAAACTAAAAGAAAAAATCAGAAGATTCCAGTGAGGTATCCTCGGCTAAGGGTCGACATATGAAACGTCCCCTTAGAACAATTATACATGACTCTGTGTAAACTGACACACAATATTTTTTAGCGCAACGCAATCTGACTTTCAATAATCCCTACAAAAGAATGGCCCTGTCTAACATTAACCTATACGTTTCACAAATCACTTACCTCACAAAAATCTTCGTTACTCGAACTACTGCAATACAGCGAGCGCCACTACTGCCAGCTAAATAAAAGATTCAAACTACGGAAGGCACTAACTACTGATAGGCATAGTTAGCAAATGACAGATTTCAATAGAGAACAAACAATGTATTTACCTTAATAGTCATAATATATATAGCAGTTCATGCCATCCAGTCTTACAAATTTCAAAACTCCGCCATTTCTCTCCCCACATCCACTACTGCTGGCGGCTCACCTCCAACTGCGCGACGCTACGCGCTGTTCACATTCAGCTGCCCAACACTACAGTGGCAGACAACAATGCAAACTAGCCACAGACTGCACACAGCACAGCCAGTGATTTTTCATACAGAGCGCTACGTGGCGTTACCAATAAGAAAACCTAAACAGCCTGCTTACACCTTTTTCTTTGAAGAAACTGTGAACAGCGAACGTTATTTGAGCATGCTTCGCAATAGCGTCATTCCTGAGCTTCTTGCTACTGCCTTACCCTTCAACACGCAGTGGTTCATGCAAGATGGAGGAAGGCCACATACTCCAAACACTGTTTTGGAGTTTTTACACGAGCAATTCGACATGCGAATCATTTCACTCAGGTTTCCAGGTCGCTTCAATGACGGACAAAATTGGCCCCCCCAATAGTCCAGACCTCAATCCATGTGACGTTTTTCTTGTACCTAAAGGAAAAAATTTTCCCGAAACGTCCACGTGATTTAATGGAGCTCAGAAGACTTATTCTTCTAGCTTGCAGTGAAATTACGGAAGACGTGTGCCGTAGGGTAATCACTAACTTCAGTGTTAGTTTGAAGGAAGTTAGGAAACGAAATGGTGGACATATTGAGCATGTACTTAGTTAGAACAAATCTCCATGTACGGCTCTTCATTGTAGTAAATGTTCCTTTCAGATTCTATTGACAACAAAGTTTATATTCAAAAAGAAAATGGAAATACGTTTCGTGCGCCACGCTGTATGTTATGTGGCCCATACATGTTGGGGTTCAGATGTTCTGTCAAAAATCCATTACAGTGGAAAGCACGTGCGCCCTTTAGGAGCAGCTTTTTTATGAACTAACGGGCTGGGGCAATTGTTTTTTTACATACAAAGGCGTGGTATTAGCTACTAAGTTGTTCACCTTTAACAAGGCTATCCTTTACACAGTCGATTTACAAGTCGACAAAGTCCTAATATGTATTACTTAACGAGTTCCCCGCACTCCCTTACAATTGCAGCAGAAAGAAGAGCTGCAAAACCCTTGACATATTGTATATAGAGAAGTCTCAGCAGGATAAAGGATTTGCATCAACTGATTCCTCTCCAGTCGGTGCGAGGCTATTTTAGTATTAGGTGCAATGAATGTGCAGACCAACTTCCAGAACAGGTGGAGCACACACTGCAAATCGAAACACCCACACTGTACAGTAATTTTTATGACACTCGCCAACACAGCAAAAACAAAATGGACCAATGTTAGTGAACTCAGGCCGTAACATCAAAGGCACATGGTATTTGGCGATACAGTAACACTTTCCACGCTGCCCATGGTTTATTGATCTTTTCATTTCTTACATATTTTCTTAACTTACGCCTAAATTTCTATTATCTTCGTGAGCACCACGACCCCAGCCAGCGTCAAGCTGCGCATGGCCCAGTAAATAATATACATGTAATACCTCCACATGGTCATGGTCATGGAGGAGTTCGAAAACAAGTTAAATGCTACAGTAAATGGTATTAAATTCAAAACGTTTCACACCAACACAAACCGCCAATTTCAGTCACAGTTACAGATCGTCATCTACGATGTACCCTGCAGTTTGGATTACAGGGGCTGTAAAAATGGTGTCACCATCGGTTGTACGGTGTCGTAGATGCGAAAATGTGGAATGCCTGAAGGGACAGTGGATCGTCTGCCTATACTACATTTAATTGGTTGAGTGTTCCATAGTTAATTTGCACAGAATTGTTGTGGAACGAGTCAGCTTACAGCCTCTTTGTGAGTACGGCTTTATGCGGCCAACATGGCCAGGTCCTCAGTTCACTTTGGCTCGGTTGCGCTGTGGCGTGCGTTGGCGACCTCGGTAGCGGAAACGGATGCGCAGCCACGGTTTTAAATGTCAACAGTTTCGACAGCAACACCGCCACCCGTGTTTAACTTGCATAAACGTGAGGCCGCTGAGGTGGTCTGCGTGTGGCAACCTGCAGAATATTCTACGTTACTCATCGAGCATAGAGGAAGCAGGCGGAGGTGAGAAAACCGTTACATGGAACTATACACAGCTGCTAGTAGCTACGATACACAAATGTTCTTCAAAAATGGTCTCTCCCTAAAAAAAAGTATATTCGGATCTATAATACAAATAAATGGTTCATAGCGCAGAGAATAGAAGCTTTTGAAATGAGAATGTTGAAGATTAAATGGATAGACCGAATAACTGATGAAGGGATACTGAGCCGAATTCGGGAAGAAAGAAATTTATACAAACATGTGTGGTGTCTGCTCTTTCGGACATGTTGACCTCTTGCGGCAATAATATGAGACTGTGAACAAGGAGGGTAGTGGACAGGGGATAGTACGTTTGTAATGTGAGACACAGGGAGTTTGGGTTGGACGGAAAGCATGCTCGGCTAGCCGAAGAGCTTAAGGCGACCGCTTGCGATAAGATGGAAATCCAGGCTTGAGACCCGATCCTGCACAAATTTTCACTTGTTGCCACTAGATTTATTTCAGCGCCAGATTGCAGCTAATGTCGGATTTTTTTTTTTTTTTTTTGTCATTTGAGAAAGTTATGGCACAACCTGACCAAAGACTGGATTACATTACAGGAATTCCCAATTGCAAATAAGGACTACCATCAGCTGTAGAATGGAATGACGACAATGAAATTTTGTGCTGGACCGACACTCGAACCCGGATTTCCCGATCGCCGTGAGCAGTCGTCTTACCATTTGGCTCTCCGTGCACGATTAACCCCCTGGACCCAAACTTCCACATGTCGTCAACCATGCGTCTACGACGTGCACTCGCCGGCCGGAGTGGCCGTGCGGTTCTGGGCGCTACAGTCTGGAGCCGAGCGACCGCCACGGTCGCAGGTTCGAATGCTGCCTCGGGCATGGACGTGTGTGATGTCCTTAGGTTAGTTAGGTTTAATTAGTTCTAAGTTCTAGGCGACTGATGACTTCAGAAGTTAAGTCGCATAGCGCTCAGATCCATTTGAACCATTTGAACCTGCACTCGTACATACATTATGTACTTGAAAGTTGCTTGCCCCGTATCGGCAAATACACAGGGTGAAAAGTATTTAAACCGACAAACTCTGAGAGGCTGTAGGGGACATCAAAACAAATATTTTTCCCTAATGTCATTTTTTCCTATGAGGAGTATTTAAACCGGTAGAGGAAGATTTCTCTGGCGGCAAATTAATTAAACCAACAAACACTTTTCCATCCTTTTATGACCAAGAGACAACACATTTACACAACCCAATTTGAATTACAGTAGGTTTTCAAAAATGCCTCCATTGACATGTAAACAAAGTCTACACCGTCAGATGTTCTGTCTGACACGGGCAAAAACCCCAGGAGTATCTTGAAATGTTGCTGCTGCTGCTATTATCCGGGGTACCAGATCCTCTTCTGATGCAACAGGAGTTGTGTAAACAAGGTTGCGCATCTCACCCCACACAAAAAAGTACAGGGGATCGAGCAGGTCATGGTACAGGACCACCTCTGCCAATCTACGTTTTTGGGAACCGTCGGCCCCGGAATCGACGCACACGACGACTGAAATGTGCTGGCGCCCCGTCATGTTGGAACCACATGCGTTGTCTTGTAGGGAGCGGGACGTCTTCCAGCAATTCTGGAAATGCTCTGACGAGAAAATTGTAATAGTGCCTGCCATTTAATGGCCTAGGTAGCAGATACGGCGCAATTAAACAGTCCCCAACAACACCGACTCACACATTAACGAAGAACCGCACTTGTTGTTGATCAATCCGCTGTGCGGCTCGTCCGTTGTGGCGCACTACGTAGTACGCACCAACCGCATCAGTGTACTCACTCTAGGTGTATAGCTCCATTAGTAAACAGAGACAATGCACTACTACAGTGGTGGACAGCAGTTGCCTACAACTGAAGAGCGTAATACGCCCTCTAACAACTAAAGATCGTATTACGGCCTCTAACAACTGAAGAGCATAGTACAGCCTCCACCGGTTTAAATAATCCTCATAGGAAAAAATGACATTAGGGAAAAATATTTGTTTTGATGTCCCCTACAACCTACCAGAGTTTGTCGGTTTAAATACTTTTCACCCTGCATATGGTAGTGAAGTGCCTGTGTTATTCTGATTACGATGCAAAGTTCCTTTGGACATGCATGCATGTCCAGAGGAATAACACAGGCAATGCAATGTCGAAAGAAGGGACTGGTTGACAGGACACATCCTGAGGCATCAAGGAAACCTCAGTTTGGCAATGGCGGGAAGTGGGTGGGGGGGTTAAAAATTGTAGAGGGAGGCAAAGAGGTGATTACAGCCATCAAGATCAGATGGATGTAGGTTGGAGAAGTTAGGAAGAAATGAAGAAACTGGGACAGGAGAGACTAGCGTGGAGAGTTGCATCAGACAAGTCTTCAGATTGGTGCCCACAACAAGTGGAGGAGAGACTGCGACATGTAGTTCCTGGTCACGCTGCTCTTCTCCAAACTTTATTACAATGTGTCATGGAATGAGAGCATTGATATCACTATTTAAGCTGTTCTGACTGTCGGCCCCTTGGTACTATGTGAAATGAGTAAAGTACGTGCCGCACGGGGTAGCCGCGCGGACTAGGACGCCTTGTCACGGGTCGAGTGGCTGCCTCCGTCGAAGGTTCGAGTCCTCCCTCGGGCATGGGTGTGTATTGTACTTAGTGTGTTAGTTTAAGTTAGATTAAGTAGTGTGTAAGCTTAGGGACCGATGACCTCAGCCATAGGACTTACCACAAATTTCTAAGGTACGTGCTGCGCTATTCTCTCTGTTTCGGGGTCATCTATTTAACAAAAATGAAAGTAGATGAACGCAGTTGACTGAGCAGCTTACCGATACGTTTCCTCCCCTTTAAGCTTGCGGGTAGGGTTGCTGTACTGCCACAAGTAATCAATGAGAATATAGAGGGTGATTTTTTTCGACCGTGTACAAACTCTAGGGATTGATCGATGAGAAGATACGGAACAAAAAACGTCTAGTGAACTTATGTCCCGAAATGCATGGTTTCCATGCTAGAGACAGTTTGTTACAGAGATTGCAGTCTAATAGGCGCTGCACCATGCAGCCACGGTTACAATATGCATGATTTGGTCCTAGAGGACGGTGCTGTTCCTCATACGTCATGCCCCAGCTCCCTTTAGTGCCACAGTAATTGGTAATGTTGTATGCGATTCACTTCTCTTGCTGATTCACCTTGCAGTGGACACCATACAGCGTTGTACATCAATGGTTCCGTATTCGAATCGAGAGCTTCCCGACATGGTGTTTACTTACGGAAAGCGAAATGACAACGGGCGGCGGGCAGCAAGGTTGTATCTGCAGACCTGTCCCCGCCGACAACAACCACAGCATTCAATGTTTGCAACAGTGTCGCCGTTTCAGGAAGTAGGAAATCATGAGACGTACCCGAAATGTTCGGAGGAAAATGTGATTAACATTGTGGAAGGCGACCGCCGTCTCAGTACTGGGCAGTTGTCCCGCCAGCACTGGGTAGGCCAGACGACCGCGTGGAACATTCTCCATCACAACTGTTACTACTATCATCACTTACAGCGTGTGCAGGGCTTACTAGCGACAGATGTTCCGCGTCGGGAGCAGTTTTATCACTGGTTTCTTCACATGGTAACCATGATTCCGGGATTTGTGTCATCCATCCTATTCACAGATAGGGCCCCCTTTAGGCGGAGTGGTATCTTCAGCTTTCATAACAGTTGTCTAAGGGATAGTTCGCCGAACGCCCATGGTATAGTGACAGTTAATCATCAGCGTCGATACAGCCCGAATGTGTGGGCCGGGATAATTGGCGACCGTATTTTGGGACTAGTCTTCCTTCCACATCGCCTAACATGCCGAAACTATCGGTGTTTCTTGCGCGTGACTTTGCCTCCCCTGATGGAAGAAGTGCCATTGATGATTCGAAGGGTTATGTGGCTGCTGCATAATGGTGCTCCAGCCCACTTCGCCGTTAACCTCGGGACGAACTCCAATCCTGACTTCCCTGGTCGATGGGTCGGATGAGGGGGGCCAATTGCGTGGCGTGCTCGTTCACCGGATCTCAACCCATGCGATCTCTGGTTATGGGGCCATCTCAAAAGTATCATGTATGCAGAACCCATTCCAGATGTGGAGACAGTGGAGGAGCGTATTCGTGCTGCCTTTGACACTGTTCGGATGCAGCCTGGCCGATGTGAACAGGTGAGACAGAACGTGCTACGACAGGTACACGCATGCCTTGAAGTACATTGAAACCATTTTCAAAACATACTGTAACTGTGGCTACTTGGTACAGCGCGTGTGAGACTGCAGTCTCTATAAAAAGGTATAATTGAATAAATGGTCTCTAACTTATCGATCACTTCCTAGAGTTTGTACAAGGTGGAAAAAATCACCAGGTAGAGTCCTTTTCGCAATAATCTTCCCGTAACCGGGAATGAGACAAGGTTGTTGCCTGTTTTGGAAATTTCTGGTAAGATCTTATGGGACCAAATAGCTGAGATCATCGGTCCCTAAGGTTACACACTAATTAATCTAACTTAAACTAACTTACCCTAAGGACTACACATACACACATGCCCGAGGGAGGACTCGAACCTCCCACGGGGGTAGCCGCGCGGACCGTGACAAGGCGCCTTAGACCGCGCGGCTACCCCGCGCGGCTTCGTAGCCTATCCTCAATTTTATTCAATCTGTATGTGGAGCAAACAGTAGAGAAAACCAAAGAGAAGTATGGAAAGAAAATTAAAGTTATGCGAGAAAAAATTTTAAAAAATTAAGTTTTCGTGATGACATGGTATATTATGTCATAGACGTCAGAAGACTTGGAAGGTCATTTGGATGAAGTGAATAGTGTCTTCAAAAGAGGTTATAACATTACATAATGGTAAAACAAGAATAGTGAAGCACATTTAAGTTAAGTCAGGTGATGTTGATGTAGTTAGCTTAGGAAATATGACACTAAAACTAATAGACAGTTTTTACTGTTTGAATAGCAAGATATCTGATGATAGCCGAAGTGGAGAGGACATAAAATGTAGGGTTGGGTTGTTTGGGGTAGGAGACCAGACAGCAAGGTCATCGGTCTCATAGGATTAGGGAAGGAAGTCGGCCGTGCACTTTCAAAGGAACCATCCCAGCATTTGCCTGGAGCGATTTAGGGAAACCACGGAAAACCCAAATCAGGATGGCCGGACGCGGGATTGAACCGTCGTCCTCCCGAATGCGAGCCCAGTGTGCTAGCCACTGTGCCACCTCGCTCGGTTAAAATGTAGGCAGACCGGCAACAGCGAGGTAAACATTTCTTAAAAGACAAATATTTTAACCTGTATCACAAGTTACATTTTAACTAAAGTTCAGTCTTCATGACAACACTTATGTCTCAATAACATAGGTGACCGGTTTCAGTTATATTTATATAACCATCTTCAGACCCATGGCTTCCTTGGAGGTTGGTTATACAAATATAACCGAAACCGGTCACCTATGTTATTGAGAAATAAGTGTTGTGATCAAGACTGAACTTTAGTTAAAATATAATACTCTATTGATCACTGTTTCCAAAAATGTTTACCAAAATTGTATTACAAGTGTTAGGATACAAACTAAGTAAGGACAAGGGCTAACGATTTGAAGTAGAGCATATGGTTAATATTGCGACTTGGAATGTCAAAGGTCTTACAACAAGAGAAAATTTACTGAAGAGGGAAGTAAAGAAGAAAAGGATTAATATTGCAGTACTGACTGAAACAAAGAATGTATTGAGAATAACTACGAATTTGGAGGATTATATATTTTTGTACACAGCTGGTGAACAGATTGGTGAGCGGGAGGGCGTACCCAGGGTGATAGATTCAAAATGAAAGGAAAGAATTGCGTCATATACCTTTCATAATGAGAGATTAATGATTGTATGGTTCAAAATAGACTGAGGAAACCTAACGGTGACTGGAGTTAACTGCACTGAAGGAGACCATTTCGAAAAGCTCCAGCTTATATATGATGGAATAACTAAATAAAACATGATTTGAATGTGTCGAGTATGGAACGCCAAAGTTGGTAATAGATCTGTTTAAGACTTATTAGAAAGATATATGTACATACAAATGGCAACCTGATAAGTTTCTACATTCATAATAAGCTGAAAATAACAAATACGATTTTTATAAAGAAAGATATTTACAAGTACACGTGGGCTAACAGAGAAACTAGATCAATTACAGATTGTTTATAGCAAATAAGAGTCTCTTCTTTAGTGTAAGACATTAAAATATTCAGAGGATCTCATATGTTCAGCGGTCATTGTTTGGTTATGCCAAAACAGCACTACCAACCATGTGAAATAGACTCAAGCGTTCATCGTCTACAGTCTGAGAAAAATCAACCAATTTTAAAGAAAGATTGTTAAAAGATATTTCAACTTTCAAAATCTACAAGCAGACATTGAATCACCGTTTAATAAGCACAAGTAAAAAAAACTATATGAACTTAGAATGGGAAAACATCGAATACTGTAGCAATAAAGCAGCAAGTAAAATAGGAAAGCAATGTAAATAGCAAAGGAAAAGAGGCTTAAAGCTTGGAATAAAGAAACTGAAGATATAACTAAAGCAAAACACAGAGCGTACGAGTGTTTTCTGCAATGTCCCAATGAACAAACAAGACGAAACTGCATACTGATGAGAAATAAAGCAAAATCAGTAATAAGAAAGACTCATTGAGATAGGTGGGATAAAATTGTAGCAGAGATGGAGCACAATGTAGAAGGTAAGCAGGACTTCGCTATAGAAATATTAAAAAACTTGAACAGATCTTAGAAAGTTGCAACACAAATAAACGTAATAAGTCATGAACAACGGACAGAATCTCTGGTATAATCGAAAGACAAGTAGTCATTTTGAATGTATAACTGATTATAATAACACAAATTTAATTACCTTTCAAAAAATGGAAGATGTAATTCAAAAACAAAAATGCAATAATGCCCAGGACGTGATAGGATTAATATTGAGTTGATTAAACATGGTGGATTTTTGCTTAAGTTGAGAATTTTACATCTGATCAATATTTGCTGGCTAACACTAACATTCCAGAAGATTGGCTTGCAGCAAAAGAGTTTTCACTGGTTAAAAAAAGTGATCGCAGCAAAACTTAAAATTACAGAGGTTTCAGTATGTTAAATATTGACTACAAAATATATTCAGATGTATTAACACTTTGCCGTCAGCATGTTTCGTGCAAATTTATTCGCTTGGCGCCGGCAGCGCTAATTCCGATTACTTGGCTTGTCGCCGGCCGCTTGTCACCCTTACGTTGATGACGAGCTTGAAACACATTGACTTTTGCCCGCTGTAATTCTTCCGGAAACCCTCTAATTTGCCGTATCGTTCCACAAACTCGAATTTTCTTTTCAAGTAACTTCTCTGCAAGTTCTACACTGTTATAATAATCGTCCATGTAGAGGTGATGCCACTTTCCATAAGAAGGTGTCAATAGTTCCATCAGTGTTTTTGCTGAAGGTTGTCCAGCGCCGGAATAAATCTTGAATGAGGAAATGTATCACGTACTCAAATCACACAGCATCCGAATGAGTATGCCGTATTTCGTAAATTTCGACGGATTGTAAACTTTAAAATTTAACTGTCCTCGCCACGGTATCATTCCTTCATCGATTGAGATGTTGTGACTTAGATTAAACGTTACTAGAATGAAATTTTTCACTCTACAGCGGAGTGTGCGCTGATACGAAGCTTCCTGGCAGATTAAAACTGTGTGCCGGACCGAGACTCGAACTCGGGACCTTTGCCTTTCGCAGGCAAGTGCTCTACCAACTGAGCTACCCAAGCACGACTCACGCCCCGTCCTCACAGCTTTAATTCCGCCAGTACCTCGTCTCCTACCTTCCAAACTTCACAGAAGCAAAGGTCCCGAGTACGAGTCTCGGTCCGGCACACAGTTTTAATCTGCCAGGAAGTTTTAGATTAAACGTTTCTTTAAACTTTTTGGAAAAATAATCAATTACGAATTGCATTTTGAAAAGCCGGTCGGCACTATCCGATTTATTGTTGTTGTCGGAAAATATAAAAATGATAATATTTGTCTGAATCGGTTACGAGACATCGTTTTGCGAAATATCGGTGTGTCTATCAACGGATTCGTTGACCAGTTATCATCGATCCTTGCTTTTTTTTACAATTCCCATAAGGATAGCAAGCCCAAACCATTTTCTAAACACGGGTCCCGTAACGTCGACGAATTTGGCATTTTTTTAAATCCAGTTTCCTTCTATTGCAATTTTGACTGTAGTAATTGTTGGTTTCGTTGCTAATATATTCAAATATAGTGTTCCCAATATATAATTCTATGATATCCACGACGGTGTGTGTATCGTTGGGAAATATGTGGACCCGGAGATCCTTCAAATTTATTATTGGTCCACAGTAAATCATAGTCTGTCTTCTTCGTCTGATTCATCCGAATCAGTTGGCAACCGTAGCGCTCGCCGAATTCTTTTTTTTTTATATCCAATGTCTTCTTCCCAATCGGCCAAGTCGTCCGTAACGTCAGACAAGACGTCCGCGCATTCGTCGTAAATAATCATATCGTCTCTTTCGTCTGCCATGATGAAAGTGCACAAGTACTTATAAAAACAAAAAAATTGTTAACGTATGTAACTTATTGTTACCTAAACAAAAAACCAATAGAATGAAAAAGATACTAAAGTGCTGTCACCGGCCACTGCGAGATACTATGCTCAGGACACCACTGTGGTGTTGCCGGCCACTGAGCGATACTATGCACACGACACCACTGTGGTGTCGCCGGTCGTTGACAGATATTTCGCGCACGACACCACTGTGGTATCGCCGGACGGCAAAGTGTTAAGTAACAGGTTAAAGATTATTGCAGAAGTGCTGCTCCTAGAAGGAAAAAGTCTGTTAAATAATCGAGCTCAAAGGAAACGCGTCCACTGGTCGACAGAATGACGTTTCTTGTTGCACCAGGTCGATCATCGTGTTCGGATACAACACACTGCAGGCAAGAGGCTGCTCGAAATATGCACCGCGCCATGGACGCAGGCTGGTCAAGGCATTATTATGCTACTCACATGGACTTCCATGGGATACGTTGTTTTAATCGAAGGCACCATGACAGTTGTGGACTAGGTGAACGTTAATTCGGCCCACTTGCGTCCCTTCATGCTCGATGTCTTCCTAGACGGCGATGGCGTTTTCCAGCAAGATAACTGGTCGTGGCACATTGCCAGAATCGTGCTAAAGGAGACTAGAAATCTACTCTGTAGGAATCAGCATGGGTTTCGAAAAAGACGGTCGTGTGAAACCCAGCTCGCGCTATTCGTCCACGAGACTCAGAGGGCCATAGACACGGGTTCACAGGTAGATACCGTGTTTCTTGACTTCCGCAAGGTGTTCGATACAGTTCCCCACAGTCGTTTAATGCACAAAGTAAGAGCATATGGACTGTGATTGGATTGAGGAGTTCCTAGATAACAGAACGCAGCAGGTCATTCTCAATGGAGAGAAGTCTTCTGAAGTAAGAGTGATTTCAGGTGTGCCGCATAGGACCGTTGCTATTCACAATATACATAAATAACCTGGTGGATGACATTGGAAGTTCACTGAGGCTTTTTGCAGATGATGCTGTGGTGTATCGAGAGGTTGTAACACTGGAAAATTGTACTGAAATGCAGGAGGATATGCAGCGAATTGACGCATGGTGCAGGGAATGGCAATTGAATCTCAATGTAGACAAGTGTAATGTGCTGCGAATACATAGAAAGATAGATCCCTTATCATTTAGCTACAATATAGCAGGTCAGCAACGGTAAGCAGTTAATTCTATAAATTATCTGGGAGTAGGCATTACGGGTGATTTAAAATGGAATGATCATATAAAGTTGATCGTCGGTAAAGCAGATGCCAGACTGAGATTCATTGGAAGAATCCTAAGGAAATGCAATCCGAAAACAAAGGAAGTAGGATACAGTACGCTTGTTCGCCCACTGCTTGAATACTGCTCAGCAGTGTGGGATCCGTACCAGATAGGGTTGATAGAAGAGATAGAGAAGGTCCAACGGAGAGCAGCGCGCCTCGTTACAGGATCATTTAGTAATCGCGAAAGCGTTACGGAGATGATAAACTCCAGTGGAAGACTCTGCAGGAGAGACGCTCAGTAGCTCGGTACGGGCTTTTGTTCAAGTTTCGAGAACATACCTTCACCGAAGAGTCAAGCAGTATATTGCTCCCTCCTACGTATATCTCGCGAAGAGACCATGAGGATAAAATCAGAGATATTAGAGCCCACACAGAAGCATACCGACAATCCTTCTTTTCACGACCAATACGAGAATGGAATAGAGGGGAGAACCGATAGAGGTACTCAGGGCACCCTCCGCCACACACCGTCAGGTGGCTTGCGGAGTATGGATGTAGATGTAGATGTAAAGTAGTTTGAGAAGTATTGATGTCTTGACCAGCAAATTCCCCTGATTTGAACCCAGTGGAACACATGTGAGACGCTATTGGGTCACATCTCTAAACCCATATACCATCTCCCCGTAATTTGCGGGAATTGCGTGACCTTTGTGTAAAGGGGGGGTGCTACATATCTCTAGAGTCCTACCTAGGACTCGTTGAACAGTGCTTCGCAGAATCGCTGCTGTATTGCATCCCTAAGATGGACCACACGCTATTACGGAGGTGACATCGACGTTTCGGCTGATCATTGTAAGTTGCGTTAATTAGACAGAGATGAAGAGGCTTTTACAGAAAATAAAAGGGTGAACTGTATAAGACCAGTATTTAGACCGAAGGTCACGTCAGTGAAAACGGGCGGGACATGAAACCCGGAGGGAAACGCCCGTCAGAAGTAATTCAACCCTCTGCATCACGAGGGCTCGTTCAGGAAGCAGACTGATTTCAGTATAAAAGAAGAAAACTTGGATCGAACGGTGTGCGGAGCTGACGGCTGCGTTGGGAGAACGACGCTGCGATAAAAGCGGCGATAAACGGCGTTGCAAGCAGGAAAGCCGTTGCCCGACGCGCGGCCAGTGGGCGAAATTTACGCTGCGCTGCAGTCCCATTGAGGCGTAGCCATTTAGAGGTTGCTTTGTCAACGTTGAGGGAACGGCGGCTCATGAAAAATTCAAGCGGCCCTCCGCCAAGCTTGGCACCTGCGCAACCACGGCGCAAACACAAAGAAGCACCGACAGTTGTCTGCTAGCGATCGCCCACTTTGCCATTTCTTAGCACCTTCCTCACCTACTGCATTTATATCGGCTCCCAGATACGGTTTTCCATAATACAATTCCCCAATACAATGGACTCTAGTTTAACCAGCCGTCAGTAATCTCGATCTCTGGTTACTTCGGATCGTTTTTTTTCTTTTTATAGTAACTATACAGTACTTACATTCAGCCAACCGCCATACATGACGTAAGTAGGCTGTTTAGGTTTTTATGTTGGTAACTCCATGTAGCGCTCTATATGAAAATCACTGACTGTCCTGTGTGCAGTCTGTGGCTGGTTGGCATTGTTGAAATATTCTCTATTGTAGTGGGCAGTTGGCTGTCAACAGAGCGTAGCGTTGCGCAGTTTGAGGTGAGCCGCGAGCAGTGGTGGATGTGGGGAGAGAGATGACGGTGTTTTGAGAGCGGATGATCTGGACGTGTGTCCATCAGAGAGAGTAAATTTGTAATACTGGATATCATGAACTGATATATATATTATGTTAGTCAGGGCCATTCTTTTGTAGGGATTTTTGAAAGTCAGATTGCGTTGCGCTAAAAATATTGTGTGTCAGTTTAAGCTCAGTCATTTATAATTTTTCTAAGGGGACGTTTCAATGATTCCTGATACAGTGTCAGTCAACAAAGTAGCATTGATTCGTACAGTTACTTTATAGCCCCTTTTCTTGCGAGTGTAAAATGACATCCGAGAAAGAGAGAGAGAAGTATCTGTCGGCAAGGCTTCGTACAACAGTATCACAATATCAGTGAGAGTTAAACGAAAAGACAGAAGTGACCAATGACCATTTCTGGGCTAGATTTAGCGTTGATTTTCTGAAGAGTAGCCACCACTCTAATCTTCTTAGTAGTCATAAAGTTTTAATTTTCCTGTTCGTAATTGTGTACGCAGTGAGGACATTTAGGAGTGTGCATCAAATGTAGCCATGAATTTCGATTGTTTACCGTGGGATGCGCATATGTGAAGATATATCAATGAATATCGTGTTCTCTCATTCCTCTATAGAAGCTAACATTGTAATACAGTGTAAGATTTTTTTTTTTAATTTCCTGTGGCATGACTCACAAATATACAATGACTTCACTATCGGCAACAGCATCGTTGTTGATTCGCAACATACGTAACTAGATAGTATAATGTTTGGTAAGTGATTGGTAATTGACTTTTGGTAGTAAACAGAACTTTGTGAGAGTGTTATGCGCCACCATGGGTAGCTATAATTAAACTTTCCCTATTTAACACGTTATAACAAGGAAATTAATTACCGTACGAGTACCAGGCTTGGTAGCAATAATGTCCAGAGTATGGGGTGCATGATTTCCATGCGTCACAGCACCACCGCCCAGTTACAACTATGGCCACCAGATGCCGTGATCAGCCATCATGATTCACACACCTGACCAGTCGCAGGCACTTCTTGTCGTGTCAACATAAGCTCGGACAAAAGGAGCAGGACCTTATTGGCGAAGCTCTATTTCCGAAACAGCAGTAATGCTGCAGCTGCAATTCCAGAGTATCGCCAGCTGAAAGGATCACGGAAGGTTCCTCTTTCTCCACCTGCTGTGTGGAGCATGATGAAGTTCGAATCAACTGGAGAATGTGGCGTCGATCTAGGAAGTGGCCGACGACCGTTTGCACCACAGGTGACTGATGAAATTGCTGCTGCTATGACAGACAAAGCTGCGCGCAATTCCCGATCGACAGGCAGTGTGCGTGTCGTGTCACGATAGCTGAACATTGCGTGATCCACTCTACGGAAGGTGCTTCGAACTATTCTCAAATGGTATCCGTATAAGATCCATATCGTACAGCAGCTTGCACCACAGGAAGCACAACGACGTATTGACTTCGCTCTCCATTTTCTCGCAAGGATTGAAGTTTACAAGGGCTGGCCGTGGACTATCCTATGAAGAGACGAAACTCAGTTTTCTCTGACGGGTGAGGTGACCACACAGGATGGCCGAGTGTGGGGATCTTCATCTCCAATCACTGTGCATGAAGTTCCTATGTATGGTGAATATTTCACCGTATGGTGTGGGTGCACGCTACGCTCATCATCGGCCCATTCTTTTTTGAACGGGTTGGCACTCAAGGACCAAAGACGTGCAGTGTGACTGGTCAGCGTTACTGCGATATGCTTGGCCAGCGTGTCATACCCGCTCTACAGCGAAGAGACGCATTGAACTCAATAGTTCTCAAGCGAGATGTGGCCCCGCCGAACGTTGCTCGTGACTTTCACCTGCTTCTCCGAAATACATTTAGAAACGATAGATTATCAGCCGTTGTGGGGCTACCTGAAGGACAGGGTTTACCAGGGGAACATTCACACCTGTGCTGATCTGAAGTGCAGCATATCAAGAGAGGTAGCCAGCATACCTACGGCTGTGCTTCGTTCTGCTGTGTAGTATGGAATCCTTCGCTTTCAGACTCTTCTGGACACTGATGGGCACCATATTGAGCCCCTTTTGCAGCAGTATTGGTATCGCTATGTAATGACATGATGTACGGTAGCAGCATATTAAAAATGTTTCAATTGAGCTTATTCCACATTATTTCTCTTCCCCGTGTCCTTGACATTAATGCTACGTAGTTTGGTCCTCGTACGGTTATCAGTTTCCGTGTTATAACGTGTTAAATATGGAAAGTTCAATTATAACCACCCGGTATAACGTAGAGTCTTACGTGCTCGACAATATTATCTGTTGTGAAGCCATCATACAACTGTCTCATGAATACGTGCTGAGAATGCTACGCACCAGTTGTCAAACGTTGTGATAATTTTACCACATGTTTCGGGACTACGTTATCCCATTACAAAGTGCTATAAAACAGAAAACAATCAGTACGACGCAATACTGTCTGTACTGACAACTATATAAAAATATTTATATCGTCATGTAGTATAAAATACCTTAAAACTTCGGTCCCATTAAGTGCCGTCAAAAGTAAAAAAATCAGCGGCAAACATGCATTGCCATACATAAAACTCTTCCTAGGACATCTCATACTGGCGTGTTAGACTCTCAAGGCTCAGCTGTAAACTACAGGCAGCCGTTTTCTCTGGTTAAAGATTTTACTTTTCTGCAACGTATATGCCACAGCCCACAACACTGCTACTCTCTCTCTCATAAAGTCTATGAACACTGTTTTGCAAGTCCTACTAAATTCTAGAAAGCCAGTACGACATCTTTGTTGCAAAGTATGCAACTGCATTGAATGACCATCAATAAATGATAAACCTAATGCCGCTAATTCGAATAAGTTGGAGGCTGCTTCTTAAGAACATCGATAAAGTGAACCCAAAAACGTCCATTGGGCACTTTTGTCTTTTCATCTAACACGCTGATCCATTCCTTTCTAAAGCTAAAAAAATCTCCATTTCTTCTAAATTTGAAAACAACCACCCTTTATCCTCAAAGTGCAATACCCTTGCGCTGTATGTGATGTTACCCAACGAATGCTGTTGATTCTTGAAGTGATTCGCCACTGCCGATGAGTCATTATCTTCTTTATTTGCTCTTTAAATGTTGGGAACTATTTCATATAAACTGGCATGGTTTTTTAACAACAAAGGGGTGAAAATTGCATTCAGGACGGACAACAAACTGGAGCAGAGTCTGAATCACAAGAGTAGCACAGTGGAGAACTGAATGGGGAAAGGAGGTGTTCACAGTATAAAGTATCGAGATTGCGAAATAAAACATGTGGAAAAAATGGGAGAAACTTTAAAATAAGGTAAGACTGGCTCATGGCGGTGGCGAAGCACCTCGAGAATCAGCAGCATTTGTTGGGTAATATCACAGACAGCACGAGAGTATTGCGCTCGGAGAATAAAGGGTAGCTGTTACCGAATTTAGAGGAAGTGGAGACTTTTTGCCTTTTAGGAAGGAAGTCGTCAGCGTGTTCAATGAGAAGACAGAAGTGCCCAAGGGGCATTTCTGGGCTCATTTTAGCAATGTTCTTGCGAAGCAAAATCGAATTAGCGGCATTAGGCTCATGGTTGGTCATTGTAAATGGATGTACACGTTGCGACAGAGGTGTAGTATTCTCTGTATATCCATCTTTTCAGAGATAGTTGTGGGACTCGGCTGTTTTTTTCAGTACAGAATGTCAAATGAAACACTTTTCAGCTGTCTAATTTCCAAACTGTTATTTTATTGCTCTACCAGTTTCGGCATTTATTACGCGATCTTCAGGTCCCCTGACCGACGTATGGAAAGATAGGGGTCAGCATTTAGAGATTTATGTCTGTAGATGTCTGCTTGATACAGCGATCACTTCAAACATCATCTGCCAACTGTTCAGTCTTTGAATGCTGGCCCCTATTCTGGCCGAAACCGAGATTGGAATCTTCCTACACGTCGGTCAGGGGGCCTGAAGATGGCGTAATAAATCGCCGAAACTGGTAGCCCAATAAAATAAAAGTTTGGAAATTAGACGGCTAAAAGGGTTTTCATTTGACATTCTGAGGTTTTGTATCGATTTTTTTAGAATTTAGTAGGACTTTACACGTAATGTTTATAGATTTTATTATGGTCAGTAGCATCCTCGGGGGCTGTGACGTGCGCCTTGCACGAGAGTATTATCTATGGTAAGAGAAAGCGGCTGCCTTTAGGTTACAACGGAGCTTTGAGAGTATAACACCCCAACACGTGATGACCTAGGAAGACTTTTACGTTTGACAATTCATTTATGCTGCTGGGTTTTTAATTTTGGCGGTCTTTAATATCAAAGAAGTTTTAAAGTATGGTATACTACAGGACGATATAAATACTTTATGTGGTTGTCAGTACGTACAGTATTGCGCTGTATTGATTTGTTTCGTTATTTTAGAGCACTTGATACTGGGATAATGTTGTCCCGAAACATGTTGCGGTAAAAATATCATACGTTTGACAAGTGGTGCGTGATATTCTCAGAAACGATGTTTGAAAATGCATATTGCAGCTTGCTTTTTATTTTTGACTGCGTCTAATGGCATATTCATTTTAAGGCACGTTATACTATATGACAGTGTACACAGATTACCATTATATGTATGTTACTGCGTGTAATAAGCGGAAGTATTTTCCTTGTGTTATAGAACTCGCTAATGGCGTAATATAGTCCCAAAACGTTGTATTAAACATCACACATTTTTGATAACTGGTGCGTAATAATCTCCGTTTTGATAAAGAGAGAGAATGTGATGTTTATTGAGCAAAAAGTTAGATGCACTGCATAGCATGAACAAAGGAAAATTCGTGAAAAATATTGCAGCTGAATATGATGTTAAATCCAAATTGCCATATACACGTAAAAATAATGGAGGAGGAGAGTGAAACTGAACAACATTGTAAGTGTTGTGGTACACGCATAATTGGAGCGCCACTGCAGAACACTTCTCACTCATCATTCGCGAATGAAACAGGAAATGGCGGAAATAATATTGGAAACAAAAGTACCCTCCACTGTGGTTGGGTAATCGATACTCGCGCTCAAAGGGACTCGATATTTCACCATTCACCACATAGCTCTATATGGTATCGAGCGCTGCTCGAAGAACTGTGTGACATGCGACGAACACAGTACGAGTGCGAGCAGTACACGAGAAATTACGAGCTATCGCCAACAACAAGAAATAGCTCTACTTACAATTCAAAAGTATCGTAAAATACAGGTGGAAAGAGCATTAAATCTATCACTGTAAAAACTTCTGTTATATCTGAACAAATTTGCATTTCATTCAGTGTTAATATATTTCATTTTATTTTTATTTGGATTTCATTTTATGTCCTTCATAGGACCACTCTAGTCACTTATACAAATGTTTATACAGGTTATTGTTATTCAATAATACAATACCGTTCAATAATTATTCAATAAGACAATTAAATACTGCAGTGGTTGTGTGGGGACTGTTATAATTTATTATGTATGAAGGGTGTTTTGCTCTTCTATCTGCTCAATACTTCTTTATTTTTTCAGGTATTTTCTTTCTTTTTTCATCTGAGATCACTCTCCCTGTAGCTCTTTATCTTCGTTTATAGCCTGTTTTGCATGTCTTGCAGTATTCTGGTTTTCTCTGTTTTGTTTCTTAGGTCATCTAGTGTAATTTGGAGTTCTCTCATATCTTCCTCAATTTCTGTGTTCCGTTTAATATTGCTCTTCCAGTTCCACACTTTTTCTATTATTCCCTTACTAATTCTGTTTTCCGGTGTTCTCATCATATGTCCAAAGAATTAGATACACTTCTTCCTGACCGTGCTCATTATTGGTTCTATTTTCTTGTACATTGTTTCATTTGAAGTTATTCTCCAATACCTATTTACTTAATATTGTTTATTTAAACATGCCCTAGTTATTCTTCTTCCTATCTTTAGTATTTTGGCAATGTCTGTTGTATTAGTTGTTTTGAAGACGGTTTCAGCTGCGTAAGTTATTTCTGCCTTTTTAACTGTTTTATAATGTTTTAATTTTGCATCTATGGATAGGCTTTTTTTTTGTAATGGAATTTGCTTTGTTCAGGTTTTTTGGTTCTATTTTGCCATGGTGGTTTCTCATTTAGATTGCAAGTAACAATTTCATCTAAATATTTAAATTTATAAATAAATTTGCTTTCGTGCTCTCCTGTTGTAATTTTGATTGCAAGTGGTGGGTCTTCGATTTTTTCAAATGATATTCTGAGGCCAATTTTTTGTGCTATTTCTTATAATGATTTAACTTGTTGCCTGGTTTCTTGAACATTTTTGATTAGGAGAGCAAGATCATCAGCAAATACCAGTTCAAACTTACATTCTTTTTAGCACTTGAAATTCTTGTGTTCTTAGGGTTATCCTTGGACCATTCTCTCATTATGTATTCCGGGGCACAGTTGAACAGTAATGGTGATAGACAGTCACCTTGTCTTAAGTCTGTTTTTATAACGATTGGTTCAAAAACTTCTCCTGTAAACTTAACCTTCGATTTGGTGTTCGTTATATTAAGACCTATTAATTTAATTGGTTTTGGATGGAGTCTAGATATTACAATAATAGGTTAAAAATTCCACATAAACAAGAGGTTAATATTAAGATACAACAGGAAAGAAAATGAATGAGGAACTAAATCGCTAATAAATGGAATAGATCTGATTACATCTAATGTAAGAGCGATTGCGAGACAAAACTAGAGTGGCAAGACACGTCGTGGAGATACTTCCAATGGCAATCGCTAGATCGCGGGGATAGTGATAGCTCGAACAGAGCGCGAGATTTCTCGAGGTGTGATGTGCACTGATCGAACCATTGTAGTTGTGCCCAAGCACAGCACTAACGCCTGCCACACACCGTTAAAGTTGCCTACAGCCTATAGACGTTGATGGTCCCTTCATCTGCTGTGGAAGTGCACGCTTCGGTTGCTAGTGAGCGGTGTCGCTGTCGGGTGGGCTGGCTGTGTCGGCGGGAGTTGTCGCCGAGTCCAGGGAGCCAATTAATTACGCTTTGACACGCGGCGTGGAAACATTGGACGCCCCTAATTTTCACGCACGAAGTTGCTAATGAGAACAGAGATTTAACAGCGTAAAATGGTTTCAAGCAACTGTGAATCAGCGCCTTTAGGAACGCAGAGCAAGTGAGTAGAAGTGTTAGTGCCACTCTGATAAGTGACAACAAAGCATCTTAACGCTTCACGGTGAGATTGCTAGGTTAGCTGGAAGAAAGATCTTCGTAAAGTTGCTCAAATTTGCAGGTATATATCGCTCACGAGAATTTGTTGCAGAATTTTGAAACATGTTTTATGTTCGTGTATTATGACCTTCCTGTAGAACGAAGATCTACATCTACATGGGCCGGCCGAAGTGGCCGTGCGGTTAAAGGCGCTGCAGTCTGGAACCGCAAGACCGCTACGGTCGCAGGTTCGAATCCTGCCTCGGGCATGGATGTTTGTGATGTCCTTAGGTTAGTTAGGTTTAACTAGTTCTAAGTTCTAGGGGACTAATGACCTCAGCAGTTGAGTCCCATAGTGCTCAGAGCCATTTGAACCATTTTTACATCTACATGGATACTCTGCAAATCACATTTAAGTGCCTGGCAGAGGGTTCATCGAACCACCTTCACAGATCTCTATTATTCCGATCTCGTATAGCGCGCGGAAAGAATGAACACCTATAACTTTCCGTACGATCTCTGATTTCCCTTATTTTATCGTGGTGATGGTACCTCCCTATGTAGGTCGGCGTCCACAAAATATTTTCGCATTCGGAGGAGAAAGTGGGTGATTGGAATTTCGTGAGAAGATTCCGTCGCAACGAAAAACGCCTTCTTTTAACAATTTCCGGCCCAAATCCTGTATCATTTCTGTGACACTCTCTCCCATATTTCGCGATAATACAAAACGTGCTGCCTTTCTTTGAACTTCTTCGATGTACTCCGTCATTCCTTTCTCGTAAGGATCCCACACCGCGCAGCAGTATTCTAAAAGAAGACGGACAAGCGTAGTGTAGGCAGTCTCCTTAGTAGGTCTGTTACATTTTCTAAGTGTCCTGCCAATAAAACGAAGCCTTTGGTTAGCCTTCCCCACAACATTTTCAATGAGTTCTTTCCAATTTAAGTTGTTCGTAGTTGTAATACCTAGGTATTTATTTGAATTTACGGCTTTTAGATTAGACTCATTTATCGTGTAACCGAAGTTTAACGAGGTCCTTTTAGCGCTCGTGTGGATGACGTCACACTTTTCTTTATTCAGGGTCAACTGCCACTTTTCGCTCCATTCCGATATTTCTTCAAAACCTTTTTGCAGTTTGTTTTGATCTTCTGGAGACTTTATTAGTCGATAAACGACAGCGTCATCTACAAACAACCGGAGGCGGCTGCTCAGATTGTCTCCCAAATCGTTTGTATAGATAAGGAACAGCAAAGGGTCTATAACACTACCTTGAGGAACGCCAGAAATCCGGAAGTTCAGACACCACGCATTCTTGAAATTCATGAAGCCTAGCTGTGGGCAACGGATCCACCTCCTTCTGTGCAGATGTACAGATACACCCGTCCTCCTGCGGGAATCTCAGAGTAGCGAGCTAGGAGGAAGTGGACAGGGACTTCAGATAGAGGGCGCTCGATCGGAATGTTGATGGTCCGCGCAGTTGCGATAACACTATGTCCCTGGTGGCGCATTGGTTACCGCTCCTGCCTAGTAGGCAGGATATCTCAGGTTCGAATCCCGGTCCGGTACACATTGTCACTCTTCGCCGCTGATTCCGCGTAATATCCCGATGCAGCCGAGAGCGGTGATACCCTCCGTTTCCTTTCGATTCTCCCCCTATCCACCTTCAACTTACAGGGTGAAAATTATTGAACTATATGAAATAAAATCTTCATAGCTTCTGAACGGTTTGCGTTAGGACGTTTAAACTACATGGTTGGCCGCGGAGCGTGATGAGTATTATTATGGTTTGGTTTAGCGATGAAGCCCACTTCCATTTGAATGGGTTCATCAATATGCGAAACTGGGGCATTTAGTGGACTGAGAATCCTCATTTCGCGATCGAGAAGTCTCTTTCCCGTCAACGGATTACTTCGTGGTCTGCAACGTCGAATCACGGAACAATCGATATTCCTTGATGGCCCGGTGACTACCGAACGGTACCTGAAAGTTTTGGAAGAAGATCTCATCCCTATTGCCCAAAGTGATCCTGATTTTGACAAGATGTTGTTCATGCAAGACGGAGCTCGACCCCATCGAAACAGGAGAGTGTTTGATGTCCTGGAGGACTTTGGGGACCGCATTCTGGCTCTGGGGTACCCAGAAGCCACTGGCATGGGCCTCGATTGGCCGCCATATTGTCCGGATCTGAGCTCATGCGACCCCTTTCTGTGGGGCTATTTTAAAGACAAGGTGTGCAGTAATAACCCTAAAACCATTACTGAGCTGGAAACAACATTCAGGAGGTCATCCACAGCATCGATGTTCCGATACTTCAGCGGGTCATGCAGCATTTCGCTACTCGTCTGCGCCACACCATCGCCAATGATGGCAGGCATATCGAACACGTCATAACCTCAATCCGAATATCTGTAGTTACGTTTATACGTAGTTTGTAACTAATTTGCGTTTCTTTTCATATAGTTCAATAATCGTCCCCCCGTACATACAGTGTGTCACAGCTGCGGATTCTGCGTGGTCATGTCAGAAAGAACAGACCACGTATTCATGAACAGAGCAGTAAGTTTCGCCACAGATTTATTTGTAAGTGCGAGACCGTCACGAAGAAGCTGATCAAAGTCCATTGGCAAACGCCAGTAGATAACTGTTACACCTCGCGGAACTATCATGAACAGGAAATCTGATAAATTCGATCTCATGCCGAGGCCTAAATGTAGCCGTTCTACCCACATACCATTAGAGAATGAAATAGGTATGAGTGGAAATCGCAGTGGTGCTAGAAGTAGTGTACGTCACACACCACAGAGTGGCTTGTGGAGTATAGATGTAGATGGAACCTAACCATCAACATTTTATTCTGCTACAAACCGATGTGATATCTGACATATAACGAGAGCTGCAGGTACGATCTGTTAGAATAACGACGCTTCTGGAATCGTGAGCGAAAGCTAACAGGTAAAAAGACCCCTTGCCTGTAGTGCTCCATCTTCATGTTGCCTGTGCCTCGGGCGTATAGCGTTAGGTTCGTTGTGAAATACTCATATTTTAAATAATTACACAAGAAAATACTCTTTTTGCCTATATTTCGAAGAAGTTTACACGACTTACCTGTCGAGTAACAAACCGATTTTGGAGCGTTACTGTTCAAAAGATTTTTCCATGTCTTATGGTGTCCTACGAAACAAAAATTGTTGTCACCAAAAATAGAAAATGGTAATTACAAATTCACTAAGAACTTACAAAATACAACAAAAAATTAAGTAATGATACGAGATATACATCGAGCAGTAACTATTACTTTGAATTTTCAGTACGACGCAGCAGCTGTAACGTCTTTCATTTGACGTCTTCACACTGCTAAATCGTGCCGTACCGATGGAATAACTGAAGGTGAGTTAAGGGATTCTCAATTTCAAGAAGAAAAAGCCGCCACTGTCTCTTGAAAGTGATTTCTTAAGATAGTATTTGTCTGCAGACTCAGTGTGTAACAGAGTTTTAAAATAATAATGTAAATGTAGTTTAACATAGCCACTGTTGGCAAAGCAAATCTTTCCGGCAAAGTAGAGCTGCAAATATTTAGCTTTCGCAGACAGGCGCTCGTTTACTATGCAATCAAGTCTTTCACTGCTGCTGCGGCTGTAATGCGAGTCATAATTTTCCCACCGCTTTAAATTTATTTTTCTCCTTATGAGAACCAGATTAATTTGAATTGGCAGTGGGTTGGCGCCTGACAAAGCAAACCTCTTTGGAGAAAGTACTGTACAACGAGATATTAGCCATTCGCTTTCTTCTTTGACAAAGAAATTATATTCTAGCGACTTTCCGCAGACCCAGCTAGAAAGAAGGCAAAGTGCCTGTAATTTCAAGCTGCTAACTTTCTAGCTGTGTACAGACTCCTCACATAAAGTTTTTCATCACTGTACATCTGTGAACGTACGTGGACTTGGATTCAAGGGCAGCAGGAATAAAAGAATAAGAATTATGAAACTAATAAAAGAAAAACAACTGATCTTGAACGTAAACTAGTCTTCTACAGCATGGAACCAAGGGAGAGGATGATGTTATTGGTGGCTGGTATCCCCTTTCTACAACAAAAATGCATTTGTAGATTAATACGGTTCTTTATTTACATGAACTGAATACTTAACTTGAATAGAGTCCATGTTTTGTGGTACAAGCTCATTAGTAATAGTCCTCTTGCAGTCAGTATCGGTAATCTTGCTATTACAAACTTAGTGTCACTGCTGGTATGTACAAGTCCCGCTATAATCACTAATTTGGTCGCTATGTACTGTTGTAGCCTGTGACGTGAACTGAGCCTGCATTGCGATTGAACTGAAAGACGCCAAACTGGAGTATGAGTCAGTGAAGCCCTCCAGTCAGCAGCGGCGGCCTAAATACATGCTGTGGAGAGGGCGTTGGCGGTGTGTTGCTTGCAATATGCCTCTGGCCTCTCTCGTGATAGGCGCGTTTGATCCAGCGCCTACTATCGTTCTTCTCACTACATCTTTGTCAACCAGTGTGCTGGTGACAGCTTATGCCAACACATAAACAAATGTATTGTATTGAGTAGTAATAGTGAACTCAAAACTGATAAAGAAGGCCACCCCACATTGGGCACCAAATGTAGTAAACAGAATATTGATATGCATATGACGGATAATTTCGCAATGGAAACAAATTGTGTAAAGGATTACTACATGGAGATGCTTACTTTTATTATAAGATGGACAATACAAATATAAGCTCAGGTCTGATTTTACTGGTTATAGACACGACTCGTTAATTGTACAGTTAGGGGGATGGGAGAGAAAATATTGCCTCTTCTGACCTCTCGACCGAGTCAGGTTTTGGGTTGAAAGCGTTTGCATGGTCTGTGTGACGCGCAGATCCATCAGCAGTGTTAGCTATATATTATATGCATAATTCTTTCTTGTTATTTCTGCAGCGAAAGATTTACTGCAGTGAGGTTTGAAGATCTGTAGCAATGCAGCGAGCTGTGAAATGGAATATGGAGAGCCAAATACGTATTAAGTCATTATCTCTGCTCTTAAAACATTGTTTAATGTAAGTGAAGCAAAGCTACATATGGCTCCGTACTTAGTTTCTTAGTAAAACTTTTACTTTTCATGTAAAAAGTTAGAAACTACTGTTTTAGGATTCATGAATGTTCTCTGCTGTGTCATCCTTCTCATTCGATTTCGAAGAAACTATTGGACAAAAAAATTTAAAAAATTGATTTTTTTGTATCTTGTAGTCTCTTATTGCAGAATGATGATGATCTGACTCTCTCTTTGCTACTGTTCATAGTTGTTATCATACTTCTAAAAGATGCAATCCACTGCACGTATTTCGAAACGTTTACAGTAAAAAACGTTGTCGCCAGCCAGTTCATATGTAGTGCATTTTAAGTCATACATTACTATGTGCAGAATGTAGCTAACATAGTGAAACTGTTTTTAAGACTAGAAATAAAGCCTTGTAACTTTCCAGTCTTGAGTAAATAGTTGATAACACATTCACGGTTGGCTGCCGTGGTCTAAGACGTATGCTATGGCTATGCAGACTTCTGCCTCTTGTTTCCCCTAGGTATGTGATTTATAAAGTCAGTTAAGTCACATTCTTAAGTTTTTAGCATTGTATTGAGAGGAATTTTAATTGTAAAACCAGAGAGAGACAGTCACAGATCCATCAGCAGTGTTAGCTATATACTACATGCATAATTTTTTCTTGTCATTCATGAAACATTCAGCAACTGTTAACAGTACCTTGCGACTAAATGACAATAGAAATTCAAGAGAAGTGACAAAAATAAACTGTTCATTTTAGTGCAGTGAGAAATTGCCTTGCAATCTTCATCTACATAGAGACTCCGCAAGCCATCTTATGGGGTGTGGCGGAAGGTGCCCTGTACCACTACTACTCATTTCTCTTCCCTACTCCACTCGCAAATACAGTGAGGGAAAAACGACGGCATATATGCCTCGAAATGAGCCCTAATTTCTCGTAATTTAGCTTCAGGCGTTCCTTAGGCGCAGTGTATGTTGGTGGCAGTAAAATTACTCTGCAGTCAGCTTCAAATAATGTTGTTCTATAGGTTTCAGGTCAGGACTCCATGCAGGCCATTCCATTACAGGGATGTTAGTGTCGTGTAACCACTCCGCTACAGGCCGTGCATTATGAACAGGTGCTCGATCATGTTGAAAGATGCAATCGCCATCCTCGAAGTGCTCTTCAACAGTGGGAAGCAAGAAGGTGCTTAAAACACCAATGTAAGCCTGTGCTGTGATAGTGCCACGCAAAACAACAAAGGGTGCAAACCCCTCCATGAAAAACACGACCACACCATAACGTCCCCACCTCCGAATTTTACTGTTGGCACTACACACGCTGGCAGATGACATTCATCGCCATACCCACACCCTGCCACGGATCGCCTCATTGTGTACTGTTGTAAGTAGGCTGTTTAGGTTTTTTATTGGTAATGCCACCTCTGTATGAAAATCACTGGCTGTGCTGTGTGCAGTCTGTGGCTAGTTTGCATTGTTGTCTGCCATTGTAGTGTTGGGCAGCGGCAGCTGGATGTGAACAGCGCGTAGCATTGTGCAGTTGGAGGTCAGCCACCAGCAGTGGTGGATGTGGGGAGAGAGATGGCGGAGTTTTGAAATTTGTCATGAACTGCTATATTTATATATGATGATATCAAGGTAAATACATTGTTTGTTCTCTATTAATATCTTTCATTTGCTAACTATCCCTATCAGTAGTTAGTGCCTTCCATAGTTTGAATCTTTTATTTAGCTGGCAGTAGTGGCGCTCGCTGTATTGCAGTAGCTTGAGCAGCGAAGATTTTTGTGAGGTAAGTGATTTGTGAAAGGTATAGTTTAATGTTAGTCAGGGCCATTCTTTTGTAGGGAATTTTGAAAGTCAGATTGCGTTGCGATAACAAAATATTGTGTGTTAAGCACAGTCATGTATAATCCTTCAAAAAGGGGACGTTTCATATGGCGACCCTGCCAGGATACCTCACTGGAATCTTCTGATTTTTTCTTGTAGTTTGTGTAATTAGTGTAGATTTTGTTTATTGCTATTGCGTAATTGTAGAGAGAATCTCCTTGGTAGTTGTGGTTTTTCATTGTTGTACAGTAAAACAGTTGTGGCATGCATGTAGATTTGCACCAAGTATTTCGCAGCTGCAATTAACTAGATATTATTTTCAGTGTTATGTTAATGTGTTCTCTTATTTTTGCCCTTCAAATTGTGCTTTTCTGTGTTATCGTGAAATATTGTGACAATAATGGCGTGTGAAAAACGTAATTCTAGGCTCCAAAGTAAATTGAGAAATGACAGTGAAGACGAAAGCAGTGTGTTAGCGCCGCAGAGTAATGAATTAACTAATGTTCAAAGTAGTAATTTGGTAATTGTGCATAGGGAAATGGAGCGGGCGGCAAACAATGGTGTAGACAGTGAAACAATTAGAGAACAGGGAAGCATTATCGATCGATCGGTCGGCAACAGCTCGCCTCAGGAATCCGAAATGACAGGAAACAACCTCGCAAATACTGTAGATTCAGGTTTTGGATCCTCACTGTTTTCTCAAATAAGTCAAGACACATTTTCTGCTTGTCAAAATGTGAATGTTTCCGGTGCAAATTCACTGCCGAAAAGCACTGAGGAACATGTTCCAGACACCAGTGCATTGTTATTACAATTAATACAGCAAATGGGACAAACACAGCAAATGCTTCAAAAGTTAGACACAATGGAACAAAATCTTCGAAAGTTAGATACAGTGGAACAAAATCTTAAAAAGTTAGACACAGTGGAACAAAATCTTAAAAAGTTAGACACAATGGAACAACATCAGAGACAAACACAGCAACAGTTAGACACAATGGAACAAAATCTTCAAAAGTTAGACACCACACTTGAACAAACACGTGAAGATTTAACTACTGAGTTACATAACATTGAATCGAAATGTCAAAAAGTCTGTAATGACGTAAAAACACAAATTTGTGAGCATTTTCAACCTATTTTTTTTGCGGCATGAAAATGCATTCCAGAATCACGAAGCAGCCATAAAAGAACTGCAAACCATTGTTCATGAAAATCATGAGACCTTGTGGGCTAAAATTGATTCAGTTGCATCTACCGATTCAGTTACGCAACTTGCAAAAACTCAGGAAAACTTAAAGGACACAGTAGATTCGATTTCAACACAAATGGACACTCTGAAACTTGAACTCCGCCATCT
Organism: Schistocerca serialis cubense; assembly: GCF_023864345.2. Classification (NCBI taxonomy): domain Eukaryota; kingdom Metazoa; phylum Arthropoda; class Insecta; order Orthoptera; family Acrididae; genus Schistocerca; species Schistocerca serialis. The sequence goes on from NC_064640.1 coordinate 553,668,218, forward strand.
CTCTCCCCACATCCACCACTGCTGGCGGCTCACCTCCAACTGCGCCAGCGTGTAGCGTTGCGCAGTTGGAGGTGAGCCGCCAGCAGTGGTGGATGTGGGGAAGGAGATGGCGGAGTTTTGTAATTTGTGATGAACTGCTATATATATTATGACTTTTGATGATATTAAGGTAAATACATTGTTTGTTCTCTATTAATATCTTTGATTGGTCTCTCCACACAACGTTTTTCCACTGTTCAGTCGTCCAATGTTCACGCTCCTTACACCAAGCGATGCGTCGTTTCACATTTACCGGCGTGACATGTGGCTCATGAGCAGCCACTCGACCATGAAATCCTAGTTTTCTCACCTCCCTCGTAACTGTCATAGTACTTACAGTGGATCCTGATGCAGTTTGGAATTCTTGTGTGATGCTCTGGATAGGTGTCTGCCTATTACACATTATGACCCCTTTCAACTGTCGGCGGTCAAAGTCAGTCAACAGACGAGGTCGGGCTGTACACTTTTGTGCTGTACGTGTCCCTTCACGTTTCCACTTCACCATCACATCGGAAACAATGTGTTCAGGGATGTTTAGGAGTGTGGAAATCTCGCGTACAGACGTATGACACAAGTGACACCCAGTCACATGAACACGTTCGGAGTCCGTGAGTTCCGCGGAGCGCCCCCTTCTGCTGCTACGGTCGCAGGTTCGAATCCTGCCTCGGGCATGGATGTGTGTGATGTCCTTAGGTTAGTTAGGTTTAAGTAGTTCTAAGTTCTAGGGGACTTATGACCTAAGATGTTGAGTCCCATAGTGCTCAGAGCCATTTTTGAACCCCCTTCTGCTCTCTCGCGATGTATAATGACTACCGAGGTCGCTGATATGGAGTATCCGCCAGTAGGTGGCAGTGCAATGCACCTAATATGAAAAACTGTGTTTTTGGGTGTGTCCGGATACTTTTGATCACATAGCGTACGTGTTGATCGAACCTACCGGTAACAAATCTAGCAGCCCATCTCTGAATTGCTTCCATGTCCTCCTTGAATCCGACCTGGTACGGATCACAAATACTCTAGCAGTTTTACAGAATAGGTCGCACCAGCATCCTACACTCCTGGAAATGGAAAAAAGAACACATTGACGCCGGTGTGTCAGACCCACCATACTTGCTCCGGACACTGCGAGAGGGCTGTACAAGCAATGATCACACGCACGGCACAGCGGACACACCAGGAACCGCGGTGTTGGCCGTCGAATGGCGCTAGCTGCGCAGCATTTGTGCACCGCCGCCGTCAGTGTCAGCCAGTTTGCCGTGGCATACGGAGCTCCATCGCAGTATTTAACACTGGTAGCATGCCGCGACAGCGTGGACGTGAACCGTATGTGCAGTTGACGGACTTTGAGCGAGGGCGTATAGTGGGCATGCGGGAGGCAGGGTGGACGTACCGCCGAATTGCTCAACACGTGGGGCGTGAGGTCTCCACAGTACATCGATGTTGTCGCCAGTGGTCGGCGGAAGGTGCACGTGCCCGTCGACCTGGGACCGGACCGCAGCGACGCACGGATGCAAGCCAAGACCGTAGGATCCTACGCAGTGCCGTAGGGGACCGCACCGCCACTTCCCAGCAAATTAGGGACACTGTTGCTCCTGGGGTATCGGCGAGGACCATTCGCAACCGTCTCCATGAAGCTGGGCTACGGTCCCGCACACCGTTAGGCCGTCTTCCGCTCACGCCCCAACATCGTGCAGCCTGCCTCCAGTGGTGTCGCGACAGGCGTGAATGGAGAGACGAATGGAGACGTGTCGTCTTCAGCGATGAGAGTCGCTTCTGCCTTGGTGCCAATGATGGTCGTATGCGTGTTTGGCGCCGTGCAGGTGAGCGCCACAATCAGGACTGCATACGACCGAGGCACACAGGGCCAACACCCGGCATCATGGTGTGGGGAGCGATCTCCTACACTGGCCGTACACCACTGGTGATCATCGAGGGGACACTGAATAGTGCACGGTAAAGCCGAACCGTCATCGAACCCATCGTTCTACCATTCCTAGACCGGCAAGGGAACTTGCTGTTCCAACAGGACAATGCACGTCCGCATGTATCCCGTGCCACCCAACGTGCTCTAGAAAGTGTAAGTCAACTACCCTGGCCAGCAAGATCTCCGGATCTGTCCCCCATTGAGTATGTTTGGGACTGGATGAAGCGTCGTCTCACGCGGTCTGCACGTCCAGCACGAACGCTGGTCCAACTGAGGCGCCAGGTGGGAATGGCATGGCAAGCCGTTCCACAGGACTACATCCAGCATCTCTACGATCGTCTCCATGGGAGAATAGCAGCCTGCATTGCTGCGAAAGGTGGATATACACTGTACTAGTTCTGACATTGTGCATGCTCTGTTGCCTGTGTCTATGTGTCTGTGGTTCTGTCAGTGTGATCATGTGATGTATCTGACCCCAGGAATGTGTCAATAAAGTTTCCCCTTCCTGGGACAATGAATTCACGGTGTTCTTATTTCAATTTCCAGGAGTGTATATGCGGTCTCCTTTATAGATGAAACACACGTTCCCAAAATTCTCCCAGTAAACCGAAGTCGACCATTCACCTTCCCTACCACAGTCCTCACATGCTTGTTCCATTTTTATCGCTTTGCAACGTTACTACCAGATATTTAAACGATGTGACTGTGTCAAGCAGTACATCGCTGATGCTGTATCCGAACAATACAGGTCTGGTTTTCCTACTCATCCGCATTAACTTACATTTTTCCACATTTAGAGCTAGCTGCCATACATCACACCAACTAGAAATTTTGTCTAAGTCATCTTGTATCTTCCTATAGTCACTCGACTTCGGCATATTACCGTACATCATCAGCAAACAAGCGCAGATTGCTGCCCGCCCCGTCCGCCAAAACATTTGTGTGTATAGAGAACAATAGCGGTCCTATCACACTCCCCTGAGGCACTCCTGATGATACCATTGTCTCTGATTAACACTTAGGAAGTCTTCGAGACACTCACATATCTGTGAACTTATTCCATATGCTCGTAACTGGTGTTTTGTTACGTAGCTGTGACGGGGTCATTCAGGTAGACTGTAACCAAAGGGGAAAGTCACTCACTATTGGGAGGTCGATACCTCAGTCCACTTCTGGCCGTCCATATTTACATTTCCTTTGATTTCCCTAATCCTTGAAACATCCCAAGCTTGTAATGTGTCTGTAATGACCTCGATGTCGACAGGACTTCAAACAGTATTCTTCCAAACTTCCTCCCTTTAAAAAATTGCTGTCACGATGGTTGCTAGACGCTGTGCAGCAGTGGTGTAGTTATGGCTTAAAGTTTTGGAAAGGAGAAAGTGCACAGAAAGTACTGCGTGCGCCCAGTAGTGAGTAGTCGGTTGCTACAACAAGCTTTTTACGCTTTTATTTAACGAGATAAAAGAAGAGAAATTAAAAATTTTTCAACTACTTCAGATTGTCTTTCTCGAGCTTAATTGAATTACTTCACAAGCTGAAAAAGCATTACAGCAGGAACGCAAGACTAGCTACGCCTTAAAAGGAAATGCCGGGTATAACTTAAAGGCAAGAGAATACAAGTATATTAGTATTTTTCCTCATCGAAAAGTCATCCCAGCTTATAATAAAGTAACTCACTTGCGTGTACTATTATTTTAAAAACATATCCGTGTAAAATTTAAAAAGAATTAATGATGACAAGAAATGAACAAGTTCGTTTTCTCTGCTGATATTAAATGAAAAGTTATATGATACTTCCTTTTTTTGAAGATCAGAAATATCAGTGAAGTATAAATGAGATTAACAAAGTGGGCATACAAAAACAAAAGTAAATTAACTCATTTTAATTCAGTGTTCTGAAACTACCGTTAGCTCAGAAACACAATCAACGTAGCCTTGAGAAACTGAAGGTGCGATTTCCTGTATAGCTAGGTGACGCATTTGGAAGAAACGTGTGGGCACAGAACGGATAACGAAACACTGCCTGCTGTCAATGGGCCAACCCGCTCCCAGCACAGACTGCCATCAGCTGATCCCTCTTTGTGCAACTTCCATACTGCCCGTGTGTACTGCCCAGTGAGTCTCATGGTCCAAAGAATTGCAGCTGCTGCTTCATCATTTCTGTCTCACTAGGGCCAGTGTGGGTGGCAAGTAGCGAAATTCGACAGTTGCAGATGTTCAAACCAATGCAGACCATTACAAAATGGTTCAGATGGCTCTAAGCACTGTGGGATTTAAGATCTGAGGTCATCAGTCCCCTAGAACTTAGAACTACTTAAACCTAACTAAGCTAAGGACATCACACACATCCATGCCCGAGGCAGGATTCGAACCTGCGACCGTAGCAGCAGCGCGATTCCGGGCTGAAGCGCCTAGAACCGCTCGGTTACAGAGGCCGGCGGACCATTACATCTCCCTGTGTGCCATAGTAGCATCCAGCTGCCATTCCGATCATGCAAACCCAGCCTTAGTCGGCGTGAGCCGTTGGAGATGCTCCACAATGCTTCAGTGACAGTCACTACAGAGAAATTTACAGTCGAAATGACGAGAGTGTACTTCGGAGAAAATTTTGAGCAGATTATTACTTCCTCCCATATATGTTGCGTGAAACGACCACGACAAGAAAATGAGAGGCGTTTGGAGCCCATACACATGTTAACCAACAATAATTCGTACTATGTGTGTTTCCCGAATTGAACAAGAAAGGAGGGAAAAATATAGTGGTACCAAAAGTACCCTACACCACCACCTGGGTGATAGTAGATTTACTGATAATAGTCTCAGTGGCGTCCACCAACAGATACCGTATTGGCATAGTTACCATAGCGCCTTCTCTGTCTGCCGTTTTATAGGGAACGCTCAAAGCCAGAAGGCTCAGTATGAAGCAAGCGGGCAACCATACCAAGGAGAAGAAGTCGTGCTTCCTACAGCCAACTGATTGAGTTTGAAAGGGGTCAAACTGTGGCCGTCCGAGTGGCGGCCTTACGGTTCGAGGTGCGATAAGTTACAACTCTCTTTGATCTTTGCCATTTCCGGAGGGGACACTAACCAGCGCTCGGTACGTGCAGAATGTTGTTAGACCTGTCCTTTTGCTCTTGTTCCAACAGGAAGATGATGATGATGATGATGATGTTCCAATACCCGTAAAACTCAACGTGCTGTTCAAGACGTGAAGAAGCAACCAACTTCCCTGGCTAGCACGATTGTCTCCAGTCGAGCATATGTGGGCTATGAATGGACGAGAAGTGACTCGCGCGACTCGTCAACCAACAACTCCTGCAGAACTATGAGGACAGGTCGAGCAATCGTGGCGTTACGGATCCCAGGACAGTATTCGCCATCTGTACTATTGACTGAATGCCTGCGTTGCAGCCCATGGAGGCTGCACCACGTACTAATATGATTGTGTTAGCATGAGTGGCTACGTGGTATCTTGGAACCACTTGTGCTACTGATCTGTAAAAGTAAACATTTCATGTACTCCATATGCACTGTTGCAACAATAAATCTTGAGTGAATTGGAGCGCCGGCCGGAGTGGCCGTGCGGTTCTAGGCGCTACAGTCTGGAACCGAGCGACCGCTACGGTGGCAGGTTCGAATCCTGCCTCGGGCATTGATGTGTGTGATGTCCTTAGGTTAGTTAGGTTTAATTAGTTCTAAGTTCTAGGCGACTGATGACCTCAGAAGTTAAGTCCCATAGTGCTCAGAGCCATTTGAACCATTTTTGAAGTGAGTTGGAAACATGTAAAAAGGTGTACTGATTTTTTCCCTTCGGTTTAGATGTACGTGTGAAGATCATTTTAAATCACATCCAGGTCGGAATCTGTATTCAGAGATCTTTAAGCAACCTGTGATGGTACCACACACATCAGGGCGTGTGCTCACAAAGAAAACAGGTTTTGTGCGCCACGGATGTGAGTGTGAAAGGGATTGGATCAGGATGAATAAAATCCTCATGTTATCTAATGAGGCAGCACACAGTGACAGATGGGTGCCAGTACCGACCACAGAAGACACGCACCGGACAGCTAGTAAGAATGAATGGAGTAGTCTTCGCTCGTATTAGCACGGCAGGTGACTGACGTGCTGCGTTTTACAAATCGGAGACACATACACACCAGCTTCCCTGCAATATTTCTCAAATAATTTTCCAGAAAATGCTCAGTAAAATAATGTGATTCTTTCGTTATTCATAGCCTTATACATTAACTTCATGGTGAACTGCCTGTCTTTTTATTAATGGTCGTAGCTATTGTGATATTCCAAATTAAGTAAGCCACGGACGGAAATTCGAATAGTTTGCTGTGAAAAATAGTGATTGGTACAAGTGGTGCGTGGTATAGGTCATCCATTGCTGAAGAAGTATTCATAACAAATGAATTTTTATTTACGTTTGGGAGGTGATCTATACATGTCTCCAGTCTCGAGAAAATGTATTTTATCGGTCACACTCACTTCCGTCCACCAGTGAACTTAATGAAACAGCAATAGTGAATTATTCACAATATACATCATTCTATGAACAATTAAAGATATCGAAACAAGTTTTTGGCAAATGTTACTACACAAAGAGAAGAGTATTTTGGCATGTTTTTACTATGCAAAACTTTCACATATATCGCAACAGAAATAACTACAGATTTTTCAGTAGAATAGTCTTTTTAAGGACTGTCGATAGCTGGTGATTGGAGAAATGCTGTGGGTGTGCAACAGCAGAAGTGTATTTTTCTGCCGATAAAGAGCTGCTTCATAAGCTACTGACCGGTTTTGCTTTCAGTTGCATATTTAATAATACACTATGCTCAAGAGTGTATCACAGTTACACCTGCATTGGAATGTTAATGAAGTTAAGTTGTGTAAACTCCACTACGTTCTGGAAAAAGATTCAAAATTAATCATGACAAAAGGAAAAAGTGTCACTCAGAACTCGCCACTGATGACATTTCTTTTAAGGAAGAAAAGGTCAACTAGTGTGACTAAAAGACGTCGTTACTCGTGTTGCAACTGCACAGGAATCCTGTAACGTACTAGTGAACTGAAACTGAAATTTACCAAAGGATTTTCTTTCTATACCTCAGTGATATGTGCAGCATGAAAAAAATTCACAACAAATAGCGTACCAACTTTTCGTTCCTATTCCTCTGTGGAGTGAAGCACTGAATGCACTCAGTTTAAATATGTCATATTTCCCTGAAGAAACTGATCATCTGTTTTGACCTGGACTGCAAGTCATTATTGTGTTCAACAATATTACAATATTAAATAGTTATAGTGACTGAATGGAATTACTGTGCTGGAGCTAAAAAGCAGCATAATTCTATCAAAAAAAATAATCATTTAAATAAAATAATTTTGTAATATAACACGCTATAAAGTAGGACTAAAAAATATTAAATAATTGATCCTAACCCCTTACAGGTACTTCTGAAAATTTGAGATTCTGAATTTTTAATAGTTATGAAAACACTTGTAAAATGTGATTTGATCCATTATAAATGGTTTTTGAAAGCCTGTGACTGTATAAACAATAGGTTTGCTTATAAATAAATAAATAAATAAATCTTCCGCTACCAAAAAAAAAGAAAAACCGTGACTGGTAGCGGAAGATTTATTTATTTATAAACAAACTTGTTAAATGTATAACGAAAGACGTGTGGTGCATGCAGTATTAACTGATGCACGAATAGTTCACCTCCTAACTATTATCTACTGCATGTGCCTCACATTTTCATTATAAATCTTAAGAAAATTTTCGTAGCTATTAAAAATTCAGTCACAAATTTTCAGGATATCAGTATGGCTCTAGGAATCTGTAGGGCACATGGAAAAATTATTATTATATACTTTTTAGTCCAGTTTAAATATTTATTATATTAAAATTTTATTTCTTTGTAAAAAATTATTGACTGCTTTTTAGTCTTGTGTGTGTGAAATTTCTCAATAGATTTTGAACATTTTGATTATAAGAGCGTCATGTGTTAATTTCAGGTTTGTTTCATTATATTTTCATCTGAGCATACCTGAAATTATAGTTATACATCAGTCTGGTTAATTGTGCCCAAAAAATAAAATAGTTTTGTGTCATTTTATAAGATTTTTTATTAGTCCAAACTAGTGACCGGAATGTTACAAGGATCAGGAGCAACTCAAAGAACGAGCAGAGACGGGCCAACTGGACAGAGGCTGCCAACAGCTGGTCGCCGAGTGTGAACAGGAGAATAACACCAAGAGAAAAACGGACAGTAGAGACAGCAGTGCAAAATAACAAAACTCAAACCAGTAATCCAAGAGCGAAAACCCAAGGTGTGGCGAAATCTGAGACCAAACCACCGGCGTGTAATGAGAAAGCTATGAGAGCGCAGCAAAGACACAACTGAAGGTAGAGCCACACTCTGGCTAGCTGTAGTGCGACCGTGAACACTAGTTGGCTTTCTAAATGGACATGACCCTGTGACACTGTGATGCCAGCACCGCAAAGGCGATACTAGCACTCGCAGATGTAACGTTACCGTGTGGCATCTGTCAAAGTTCCACGCACACTGTCTGGAACGCATTTCGATACTATCCACACTACACTCCAGTCCTGTAGGGTAGGAAAGATGTCAGGCATCATCAGCTCTTCTCTCACACACGCCTACGGGAAGCAAGTGGAACAGACAGACAAGATATCGAATTAATGTTGCCCTGTCATGCAGTTCTCAGCTATTTTTAAAATTTCAAGACTCTCGCTCATTGGGAAGCTAGTTTACATCATTTGCAAAGTTTGACCAAACAGACTTACGGACAAGAAAGAGACCTAATAAAAGCGTGTTAAAAACGTACTTAGATTATGAAAGAATGCAGTTTATTATTTTGTGAGCCACTTCCGACAATTGTACTCAATTTCTTGTGAATTATGTCGTATTTCTCATATCTCTGAAGTATGGGGTGAAAATCCTTTGTACATTTTTTCCAGACAACTGTCGTCTGTGACGAGTTCAGAGCTATATTTCTCTTGTTGCCATGTGAAATGCGGCTACTTTTACCAAAACATGATGGAGTTAACACTGCTTAACTTCACTAAAATGCTAATGCAGTTATAACTGCGACAGAATCATGATCGTAGTCTTTTAATAAATAACCAGCTGAGGCCAAGACAGGACAATAGCTTATGGAAATACCTCATTGTCGGTATAAAAATAAATGCGTAATCTCTTCACATTCGTTGTTGTACGCGCACACCATTTCTGCTTTCAACAACTGTCGATAGTCCTCAAAAATAGTTAATCCATATAAAAAATGAATAGCTACTTCTGTTTTGTTTCACATATTGACCACACGCCAAATTACTGTTCTCTTTAAGTGCTATCATTTGTCAAAATCTTTTTTCGACATGTTAAACCAATTATGAAACGTGATGGATGTTACGAACAATTCACTATGCCATCGCTGCGCGTGACCGGAAGTGACTGCGATACATACAATCTTTTTTCGATATTGGATACAGATATAGATAGAGGTGAGTGCGTATATCCTCAGTAATTGTTATCTTGCGGATAAAAGTTTGCTCGTTTGCGGATATCCGCAATATTAATGGCTTTGTAGTATAAAATTAAAAGACAATATCAACCATATTACACGCTCTTCTAGAAATTGTGAAATGTGCGGTGAAATTGTGAAATGTGCGGTCGATGAATGAGATAGCAAGAATCAGTACCTTGCGTCTCTTATAACGTTAGCCGAAAACTTGAAGTCTTTCGGAATTTTTGGAATATTTGGGAGGCCGGGGTAAAGCATATGTCCGTTCCGTCACTACTTTCTGACTACAATCGCCTTAGCTGCACCCAAGGGCCATGAGCCTGGAGACTTTGCGCTGCCGCGATCTTACCTTCTGTGCCTTCTGTGAAAAGCGGTTTGGATGACAACCTCCGGCCGCTGGCTACCTGATACGCCCGGCCAAGATTCTACTGCCTTCAGTTAACTCTTTGCAGTGACTGAGTGACCACGAATCGAGTACATCAGAACAAAATTTAGTGAGAGTGCTTCAATAAAATGAACGCCATGGACGTAATTTTATAAAAGTGAAACAAGGTGATTACACATTATTGCAAAAAACCAAACTGAAATCGTCGATTTGGAAGAAATTTGTATGTGTGTTCGATGGCATGAAAAAAAAGTGCATTCTTACACGGAACACAAATCTGGGACTTCAAATATGTTGAAACATGGGTGTCGGGCTAGACGAAGTAGTATAACTACTATTTTAAATACCTAGGAGAAATAAAAGTTCCTAAAGTTCCATGGAATTTGAAGGTAGCAGCGACAAAAAAATCATCAGTCTTGTCATCAAAGACGTTTTACCTTTCGAAGTTACGCGTGGAAATGGATTACTCGAGACGGCACAGCTCCTTATTGATGTGAGGGCCAAGTACGGTACAGTGAGTAGAAGAGTGGCAAAACTGCACTATACTGCAGCAATGACAGCCACATCACAATACTTCTGTATCTGTAGACTTGATAACACAAAAATTGACCGCCCGTCAGCATTCTGTGTGGCCATCTACACAATCTGGCAACACTGTAGGATGTGGAAGTGTCCGGAGAAAATGTCATCATCTCGAGATATTACAGTGTTGTATCTGTTCGCGGTCTAGTAGTAAACGTAGCGTATGTAGACGCAAAGTCACGAGTTCAAGTCCACTCAAACCAAGTGATCACCGTGCAGTTTATCAACGTGTGTGGATTGCTGTGAGTATATCTATCAATTTCATTTACTTGTTTCAAGTTTCATTATTTGTCTTGCAGTTATATGTTGGATTTTGCATACTTGAATCTCAAGACTGATATGTTTGGTCATTTAACGTTAGAGCGACATTTTTATGCAATAGCAAAGTTACAGAATTGGATGTGGGAGTACTGCATGCAACAAAAATCAAAAAGATGACTTACTGAATTTTTGTTTCGACATTGTGAGTTCACCCATTGAGCATTACTGCCAACAAACGCCAGCTATGATGGACACATCCCTGGTAGAGCGCAACACCGTTTTTGTGCTACCAGACGCAAAATTTTATCTGTTCGCGCTGCCAGTTGCGCGAGGAGAGATCTTTTGTTAGGGCTCACCCAATAATTTCCTCTTAAGAGATTAACTTAGAGACGTTATAACTTGCTATCAGTAACAATGCTGGATAGAAATACTCAGTGAGCGAACTGATAATGATCGAATAAAAATGTAATAATAGTCATCCCTTTGATTTCTGTTGCATTGAATTAGACCATGCAGTACTACACTAGATTTCTAAACCTTGCCTGTTCGATGCAAATGTAGCACAAATATCAAATGATCACAAATTTATCACGTGTGTCACCGCGCGGGATTAGCCGAGCGGTCGTGGCGCTGCAGTCATGGACTGTGGGGCTGGTCCCGGCGGAGGTTCGAGTCCTCCCTCGGGTATAGGTGTGTGTGTTTGTCCTTAGGATAATTTAGGTTAAGTAGTGTGTAAGCTTAGGGACTGATGACCTTAGCAGTTAAGTCCCATAAGATTTCACACACATTTGAACATTTTTATCACGTATGTCTATTATCGAGATTTCTCGAATGCGGAGAATCATTTATGCCAGAACCATCTTTCTTGAAACAAAAAGATCATTTTCTGACGTGATATTTCCTAAAGCACTCGCTTCACACACGACACAAATGTTTACCACAGCCCCTACTGCCTGTACCCCTCTATTAAACTAAAAGCTAACAAGATGTCGCAAATTTCAGACCTTTTCTTCTTGCGACTCTATTTTGTAACGCTTAAACAACGTTCATAAGACTTAAGTACGCAAAATCCGATTCGAAACTGCTAAACAAATACTAACTTCAAATTAGAAAATGTCAATCCAACAGTACACTCACAGTAATGTATGCATGTTGTGGATGTGCAAGGTGGTTATTTGGGTTTTTAAAGTTACTTCGCGCGGAAAATCAAACTACAGTAAGATACAATTTTACACTTACCAGTGCGAGAATACAAACGTGCCCATGATGCACTGCGCCGCTTTCATCCGGTCAGATGGCTGCCACTGTCAAGCGTCCTGTGGAAACCCTCCAGCATACTGTTCTTATCTTCACACAGCCTCGAGCTCTTTTGCGGGAGATATTGATATTACTGGTCGGTTAGAAAGTGAAGCAAATTATCTTTGAGGTTCCATCAGACTGATTCATTCAACAGGCAACTGAAATGGTGTTAGACAAGTAAAGGAATGAGTGGGTTCGAAAGGAATGAGTGGGCTCGAACTGGCGACTTTGAGTCTACTACGAGCATATACACCACTGGTACAGCTCAAGCAGAAGACAACACTTCTTCCAGGCACATCCACATCCTAGAATGTTGCCATAGATTGCATGTGGCTGGGCTTAGAATTCTGAGGGCTGCCAATTTTTGTGTTGTCAAGTCTACAAAAAAATGGTTCAAATGGCTCTAAGCACTATGAGACTTAACATCTGAGGTCATCAGTCCCCTAGACTTAGAAACAACTTAAACGTAACTAACCTAAGGATATCACACACATCCATGCCCGAGGCAGGATTCGAACCTGCGACCGTAGCAGCTGAACGGTTCCGGACTCAAGCGCCTAGAACCGCTAGGCCACAGTGACCGGCGTCAAGTGTACATTGGCGTCTATGAGAGACCGCATCTTTCCATGTGTGAGTGGAACGTACTACCTGTGCGAGGTATCTGAAAGAGGATGTGTGTATTACACACGATTGGTAACGATCGTGCCACTAGTCAGTGCGTGGCACGAGCTCTGAACACAACTGCTTCGAGAATATTAAGTCTGTTTCGATGCTGTTAAGGTGTTTGCACAGAAACAAATATAATTGAGGTAACAAACTGAATAATTCGTAATTACGTTATTACTCGATCTAGAGGTGGACCGATTAGAATTCTGGTGGTGGAGGAAATGTTTACCACCACTATTTGGTCGGCAAGGTGAGCAGAGGTGGTGGCGTAAATTTCCTGATCACCAGAAGTGGCACCAATGCACTGCATTAAATTCCCAACCTCTTCAAACTGTTAAAAGAAATTGGGTCTTGTGGCAATGTTGATGTTAATTCGTCTGTCTGAGGGGACGCGAAGTCCGGCGACCTCCTTGGCGTTATGAGCATTTAAAGGGCGTAAGCTGTGTCCTGGAACCAGCTCTTTTCATCACACGGAGCAAAAATGAAACCACAGTGCACACACACACACACACACACACACACACACACACACACACACACACACACACACACACACACACCATCATCAACACTCAGCTGATCCACCCAGCTCTCTACTTGCAAAGGAAAGGTCATTCTGCGGGAAGGGAAGAAGAACACTTCCAGTCAGGTAGCTGAACCTACTCCTTACGGATATGAAAATTGTATCTGTTCTTCCGGACATGTCCGAAAGAACAGATATCATCGGTGACCGTGCAGCTCTCTAGAACGAAATGATAATTAAATCAAGACCTTAAGCTGACGACAGGCGTTGATATAAATCAACGTGGGCAGTTGAAAATGTGTGCCCCGACCGGGACTCGAACCCGGGATATCCTGCTTACATGGCAGACGCTCTATCCATCTTTTTTTAAATCTCATTTTGTTCTATCTTGTCCCTTGAATTTGTTCGTGGCGGCCGTCCGATGACATGCGTTCAGGTTATTCGTTGATCCGTTCACTCAGTTTTTTTTTTTTTTATTACTGAGGGTAGCTAAACCCTCTGACCGAACACGCTGAGCTACCGTGGCGGCATACAGACAAACATAGTCCCAACCTTTTAAAAATTGCTTGGTTTGACTTTGCTCTCCATCTGAGCCACCGAGGGCACAGACCATAAAGCGACTGCAGGGACTTTTCCCTTGCACGCTCATTCTAGAGAGCTGCACGGTCACCGATGGTATCTGGTCTTTCGGACAGTTATCATTTCTTTATACTTCTTAGGGTCTCCCACTCCACCATACTATACGATATTACCAGTCTGCACGATCTCAAATAATTGGAAATACATACGGTCACGCTGAAACCACTTCTTCTTCTTCATGTGCCGTCTCCTCTAAGAAGGTTGGCTGTCATCATGGCAATTTCTGATCTTGATTTGGCTGATCTAAGGAGTTCTGACGTTGAACAGTTGTACCAATTTTTTAAATTGTCAATCCAGGATGTCCGTCTTCTACCCCTCGTTCTCTTCCCACAAATTTTCCCTTCTAGTATTATTTGCAATATTTTGTAATTTACTCCCCTAATAACATGGCCTAAGTATTGTAGCTTCCTTACTTTAATAGTTTTAATTAATTCTTTTTCCTTTCCCATTCTTCTTAGGACATCTTGATTAGTAATCCTCGACACCCAACTAATTCTAAGTATTCTTCTATATGCCCACATTTCAAAAGCTTCTAAACTGTTCATGTCCTTCTTTTTCAATGTCCACGCTTCCATTCCGTATAATAATTTTGAGAATACATAGCATCTTAGCAACCTCATTTTTGTGTTTAAACAGTCAAGTCCAAATGTGAAGGCAGGGCCGTCATGGAAGTACACGATAATTATAATTAAACTTCCGCTACTTGAGCCAGTGTAGACGGAAAAATATGTATCGCGTGGGTATCCAACTTTATAGGAACGATTTTGAGGCTGTGCACTGCAGGATATACGTTGTTAGTAGTGCCAGTGACAGTGACTTGACTTTAGGCGCCGGTACTGGTACACACCGTTGAAGCACAAGCACCACTGTGCATTACAGTTGCAGGCAGTCAACATGGGCCTGGACAAGGTGAGCGCGTGTTTACTCGTAAAGCTGCTTTATCTAAACAACAGCAGTAGTGCTGCTGCTCCTCCCAACTATCAACGTGTTGAAGAAATATGGAGAGGTCCTCTTCCTGCACCAAAATTAAATAACAGGATTCGGAAGATCAAATTAACTGATTATTTGGGAACTGCTCCTCCGAGAGCGCACCGGCCAATTGCGCCACAAATTGTTGAAGTTACTGTTGCCATGCTGGACGCAGTATGCGATATTCAAGCAGTGTCACGATAGCTGTTGTCTACCGTTGTTTCGGGTAGCAGTAGAGCAATCTATAAAATGGCTCTGAGCACTATGGGACTTAACGTCTATGGTCATCAGTCCCCTAGAACTTAGAACTACTCAAACCTAACTAACCTAAGGACATCACACACAACACCCAGTCATCACGAGGCAGAGAAAATCGCTGACCCCGCCGGGAATCGAACCCGGAAACCCGGGCGCTGGAAGCGAGAACGTTACCGCACGACCACGAGCTGCGGACTAGAGCAATCTATAGTGTGGCTGCCGGCCGCGGTGGCCGTGCGGTTCTAGGCGCTCCAGTCCGGAGCCGCGCTGCTGCTACGGTCGCAGGTTCGAATCCTGCCTCGGGCATGGGTGTGTGTGATGTCCTTAGGTTAGTTAGGTTTAAGTAGTTCTAAGTTCTAAGGGACTAATGACCGCAGCAGTTGAGTCCCATAGTGCTCAGAGCCATTTTATAGTGTGGCTGCAGATGGTCATCACACTGAGCAACGTTTGTAACCTGGAATGTAAACATGATGCGCAGCTACCCTCTCTTGTGAAAATTAAAATGTGTTTCTTTTTTCTTTTTCAGTGGTTTATTCGTTATTTCTCTTCCGCATATTCTTCCAAATGTTTCCACAAAGTTTCATTGTCCGACGATCACTGTTTGTCTTGGGGGCCGTCTCAAGTACCGAAAATGTAATTATAAGCACCCCGAATGAATTTTGACTCTGCAGTGGACTGTGCAGTGACATGAATCTTCCTGGCAGATTAAAACTGTGTGCCCGACCGTGACTGAAACTCGGGAGCTTTGCTCTAACAACTGAGCTAATCAGGCACGACACATGACCCATCCTCACAGCTTTACTTCCGCCAGTATCTCATCTCGTACCTTCCAAAGGTACTTTCGGAAGTAAAACTGTGAGGACGCGTCGTGCTGGGATAGTTCAGATGGTAGAAAACTTTCCCGCGGAAAGCAAAGGTCCTTAGTTCGAGTCTTGGTCTGCACACAGTTTTAATCTGCCACGAAGCATGTAGCACTGAAAGTACATTTATTACAGACACCGTCGTACAGCCAGAGCAGAACTGACTTTCTGGACGGAGAGTGCAGCTACTTAATACAAGCATCATACATTCCAGGATGCAAGTATTTATAGAAACATTGAATATTCCAGAATATGCAAATATTACAAACATGAGATATTTCAAGAAGTTTCCAGGAATGATAAATTCTAAATAACAAACCATTCCTGGTAGTCGGGTTTGAACTGTGGCCCACAATGCGCCAGCCAGTGACGTTAACCACTACACCACCCTGCAGGCAGCATAGCTTGCGCCAGTATGTGTTCTTAAATTACGTTCTGTACTGATGTCCAAACTGCTCTTACTTTTCGTCCGCAGCTCGTGGTCGTGCGGTAGCGTTCTCGCTTCCGACGCCCGGGTTCCCGGGTTCGATCTCGGCGGGGTCAGGGATTTTCTCTGCCTCGTGATGACCGGGTGTTGTGTGTTGTCCTTAGGTTAGTTAGGTTTAAGTAGTTCTAAGTTCTAGGGGACTGATGACCATAGATGTTAAGTCCCATAGTGCTCAGAGCCATGAGAACCATGCTCTTACTTTTCTTCTATTACTTGCAGTTTTTTTCACAGTTACATGAAGCTATTTTTATATTTACTTACAGGAATTTTATCAGGAAAACAAGTAGATACACAAAAATTCCCTGCTTTATACAAATGGTTCAAATGGCTCTGAGCACAATGGGACTTAACTTCTGAGGTCATCAGTCCCCTAGAACTTAGAACTACTTAAACCTAACTAACCTAAGGACATCACACACATCCCTGCCCGAGGCACGATTCTAACCTGCGACCGCAGCGGTCGCGCGGTTGCCTACTGTAGCGCCTAGAACCACTCGGCCACTCCGGCCGGCTGCTTTATACAGGGTGTGAGGAAATTTCCGTTACAGACTTCTAGAGCATGTAGAGCGCGGTGGGTACATGATATTTTGAATAGGAACCCATGTCTGGGAACTTATAGTTTCCGCTCTACGACGGTTTTAGTTCAGATGTGTAACGCGTCTACGTCTGCTGAGGGAAAGAGAAAAGTCTCAGAGTTGCTTTCCTAGTAGGCAGTAGGGTAGACAGGATGACGTGTACTCCTATGGACTACTGCTTGGGGGGGGGGGGGGGGTTATGCAAAATTTAATTTACGAGACTACGGTAGAACAGAGGAATCTCTACTGACACGAGTTCTGGCGGCTGCACTAGAAATTTAAGAGACACCAGATGGTATGGAGAATGTGTACCAGAACATGCTTTGTAGCTAGAATGTCTGTAACAACGTTGGTGGTCCCTATATCGAGCCATTGTTGTAATGAATCATTACTGTTCTCTACGTACAATACGCTGGATTCTCTTTTGTTTTGGAATAATGTGAACACGTAATGTTATAAATGGATGTTTCGTTATGTTTCCTTTCAAATTGTTGACTAATAATTGTTTTGGGTCACACCTAATTCAGTTCATCAACCAGAAGTGATTGAGTTAAACATCTGAATCGAAACCGCCGTAGAACGGAAACGGTACGTTTCCGAACACGAGTTCCTATTCAAAAGATTATGTACTCACTCCCCTGTACAACTCCTAGAACTTTGTAACGGGAATTTCCGAACACCTTGTATGTGATTGAGTATCTTGGTAAAGTAAGCGCATTGGAGTGCAAAGTTTGGCCATATCGAAAACATTTTGTACTGGGACAAAAAATCTTGCATGAACAGCTTGTGGACCACAAACAAAAACACTATTGACTCCACCACATCAAATTGGGTTTGATGAAACAGTTTGTAAGGACTCTTCCACAAGGTGGATCCTGCTTTAATTGCCTTTATTTAAACTTTCCCTTCATCAGTTAAGAAGAATTGAAACCGGAATTAATATTAGTCCTTAAATTCACAAATTAATGAGAGGTCAAGAATTTGAGAATACGATGAATATTACAGAGGAAAATGCAGTAACTGCCTTTAGATCTATTACTGAAAACTTTCTAGGGAATAACGTCAACATCAAAATTCTAAAAACATTGGCAATATAATGCTGGAAAATTTCAAGATGTAGGGCTATAATTTGAGTTTTAAAGTCCACTTCCTACATTCAGATATTGACTATTTTCCTGAAAATCTGTTACGTTATGGAGATGGAGCAGAGGTACCAAGGAAGATAAAATGAAATTATGATGGCCGACTGTTGTTGTATGTTGGAGAAGGACAGCAAAGACGAAGGTCTGTGAGGAAATCAAAGAGGAGATAGTCTAATAATTAAATCTTACAGAGTGATCATAATATTGCAGAGAGAACTGTTTTTATTACTTTTATTACATGCTTTAAAAATTAAAACAATAATTACGAAGAAACAGACATTGATTACAATTTTATTTTAATATTTGAGCTTCAACTACTTAAATATTTAACACAGACCTATGAGACTTTATTTTATGAAAAATCCTGACGTGGGGGAACAAAATAAAAGTAATCTCCAGAATCAGTATTACCAATGGATTCTAAAATCCTATTTTTGAAAAACAAACTGACAAAATTTCAAAAATACAAATTTGTGTATCCAATAATCAGTCCATGACGAGGCATCATAAATAACCGCTCCCTCATATCAGAATACTCGGAAAATGCCCCTGAACAACTCCCGTAATTTTGTCGGTAGAGCTCTGTTTTCATCCTGTCCTTATCGTCCCGCAACTTCCTATATCCTGACAATAGGCAAGTGCTGCCACCTGGTTTAACGCTTTGGTCGCTGCATTATGAGTAATTTTGATTCGATCTCTTCCGCGTTCGCCAGCATCCACGTCACTACTGTCACGCGCGTATAATACCACTGACTTTTTTCTGTGTACACTGCTATACGCGATTCACTCAGCACAAATTTTCTCCACCACCGGGAATCTAACCGGCTACTTAACGAATAAAGCGCCACGGCTCATGCGTACGTTAACGACTTTAACTACGAAAGGGCGGAATCCGTGTGAAGTGTTTCTTGCACTGCAATGAACTCAACACCTGGCAGCGTGAAGACTGACTGTAAATTCGTGATAACAATTAGAAGTAAAACGTATGGTGAAAAATCAGTTACGAATTTGCTTCCTTTTACTCTCTGCAGATCCTTCTTCTTGTCTACATTTTGTGCTTCACGTAAGGATGAACGTCACACGATCTGGAATTTCCGACTTGTGATTGGTTATTGGACGTGACTAATCTCTGTATAGATTCCTAAGTCGAAATACCTAACAAGGGAACCTCCCCATCGCACCCCCCTCAGATGTAGTTATAAGTTGGCGCAGTTGATAGGCCTTGAAAAACTGAACACAGATCAATCGAGAAAACAGGAAGAAGTTGTGTGGAACTATGAAAAAAATAAGCAAAATATACGAACTGAGTAGTTCATGCACAACATAGGCAACATCAAGGAGAAGGTGATCTCACGAGTGCCGTGGTCCCGTGGTTAGTGTGAGCAGCTGTGGAATGAGAGGTCTTTGGTTCAAGTCTCCCTCGAGTGAAAATTTTAATTTTTTATTTTCAGACAATTATTATCTGTCCGTCCGATGCGAGGTAACTGCGCCGTAGTATGGGGATGCTACACCTAAACAAACTTCGAAACACACGGCGTCAGTCGACTACAACGCACGGAAGAGAGAGTATTCCTCCTAACGAGGCTCCCTGGCTGGCAGTTGACTGTTCGCTACTTTGGACGAGAGTGCATTAAATACGTGAGATGTATTCCGTGGGCAATATGAATCCAGCAAATATAGCGGACGGACGGACAGATAATAATTGTCTGAAAATAAAAAATTAAAATTTTCATCCGAGGGAAGAGTTGAACCAAGGACCTCTTGCTCCGCAGCTTCTCACGCTAACCACGGGACCACGGCGCTCTTGAGCTAATGTTATCCTTTATGTTGTATATGCCGCGCATGGACTACTCAGTTTGTATATTTTATTTTGCTTTTTTTTCATAGTTCCACATAACTTCTTCCTGCTTTCTCGATTGATCTGTGTTCAGCTTTTCAAGGCCTATCCACTTTGCCAACTTATAACTAAATCTGAGGGGGGTGCGATGGGGAGGTTCCCTTGTAAGTATTTTTTACACTGACTGGCAGAATCCTTCAAAGCAGAGTTTAAGGGACCACACACAAAGGATGCAGCAATGGCGATATACCACGCAATCGATCGCTCGCTTCGACCCGGCCACACACGATGCATTTATCAAGCAGTTTCAATCAGAACTTCGAACGCAACCGTGTTACGAAGTTTTGCTATGGAAAATGACCTGTGTTGGGCGACACTCTTAGTTGATCTTTTTATGTCGTTAAATACGAGCACAATGTAAAAAATAATAAAAAACGGAATTGAAATATATGAAACTTGGGCACTGTTATAGGTGACATTTTATTTTTCAATGGCATAGTGCGTGCTGTGTATATCTGTCCAGTCAGTATTTTGCAATTTTGAAGTGTTTAATTCCTTTTTTATTAGTCTTGTAGTTTAACTAAACAAGTATTTTCACAATGGTCTTGCAGTTTCTACAGAAAATTTATCAACAGCAAGACTGCCAGTTTTTGCAACTCTACCTGTAGATCGTCTGAGGGACAGTTACTTACTAGATGGGCCAGAAGGAGAATTAGATTATATAACATGAGAAGGGACTTCGGTATGGCTGTAGAATTGCAGAATTGCTGTAGAATTGAAACATTCGAATTAAAACGCCCACTTAATAATACATCGATGAAAGTTAAAAACTTTAATACTGCCCCTAGTTGCTTCATCAATATCTCAGAATCATCAGTGTACCGTGACATTGCAGGAATTTCTACTTGCACAGCACAAGTTTTAAATGCTGCTCGCTGCAAAATTTGAGTATCGATTTTAGCAGGTTTAGATTCTTTTCTAAGTGTAACGTAGCCTTCAGCGTCGCTGTCCAAAATGGTTATGCTCACTGAATAAGTAGGAATTCTAACGCGAACTGAGCGTAGCGAAGGTGGGAGACGCGAAGTGGAAGGCTGTGATCCGTCCTTTACGTCAGAGCGTGAAATTCTGGAGCTACTCAAGGTATTTGCTTAATGGAGCGCCACGTAATGCCTTATCAAAGTGGTATTATTTCTCTCTCGAAAGATGAAACGTAATAAAATTACTTATGATAATAAGGTAATAAAGGTAAGACACAATGCGACGATACTGAAATTATTCTTGACTGGCTTAGCAGAGAGTCTGTTGTCGAATAAATGTTATTTTTACAAGTGAATACAACTGCCCGTATGCCTATAATAAAAACTTAAATCGACACTAATTCAGTGGCCTCAGGTTTCCGTGTTTGATCATTAGAGGATTGTGTCGCAATATTCTGCACTGGAGCTTACGATGATTGCAGCACCATGAAGAATCCATGTGGCTATATACCGCACATTATAAGTGTTTAGAATTACGTATATGTACACCATTGCCTTGGAAATGCAGTATAGTGTCAATTTCAGTTGCCATCAACCACAATTTTGGCAAGCGGTAAGATTTTTTACGGAACTTGAAAAAAGTGTCACGAAGTGTAGTGGTAGGAACCCAAAATAATGTCAGAGCATGGCAGAGGACATCGAACTGCGTTTATTTTCCAAATAAACATAAGGCGGAAATCCACTTATACGGAGCAAATAACGTCGCTAAATACGACAAATGAGTCGCGGCCAGAAAGCCATATTGCCACACACGGCCGATCTGTCGCATGTGATTCATCAGATTGCTGTGCAATTACAAGCGATCAGTGATCAATTGCTGCGATCTAGTCTGTTCGAGTGCCTGCTCTTGACCAACTGGTACGAACACAGGCAGTATTAATTAAGAAATACGGATACTTATGTTTGTACATTTTTGGTTGTTTTAGAATAAAAACAATATTTTGTTTATAAAGTTAGCATGCAGTTTACTTACGGTGTTTCTACTTCTTGTTTACATACTCTGAAACCACTGCTTCTTCCCTCTTTGTTGGCGGAGATAGGTATCGAAAGAAACAACTGTATATGTGTAACGATTTTTCATTCAATGTCAACCTCCGCTAACAAAGAGGGAAGAAGCAGTGGTTTCAGAATATGTGAACTAGAGGCAGAAACATCGTAAGTAAACCGCACGAGAAACCAATAATAATTTATTTTAACAGCCGGTGCGGAAGATGGCCATGCAAACAAACATATTAAGAAGTAATTGCGTGCATAAAACTAAAATAGTTTTAACGACCATGTCAGATCGAAAGACTTGCACCAGGCGAGCGGTCTACCCGACGGGAGGCTCTCGTCACACGCCATTAAATTAAATTTTTAACTGCGCGGTCATCAGCACCCGTACAAAGTCCCAATTTTTTCACAGTCCAATCTAGCCTCTGTCACGAATGATGAGGTGATGATGAAATAATGATGATAACACAAACACCCAGTCCCCGGGCAGAGAGAATTCCTAGTCCGGCCGGGAATCGAACCCGGGACGCCTTGATCCAGAGGTAGCAACGCTAGCAACTTATTTTTTTCATTTTGTTCGTTGTTGATCGTTGTGTTTGGTCGTTGCGGACGTCACATGACATCCGATCATGTTCGTTTGTTGATCCTTCCACTCAGTTTTTTATTACAGAGGTCAACCAGATCTCTGACCGAATAATAATTGATAGCCGCTAGACCACGAGCTGCGGACGCCTTATTGAGGAGTACACTGCGTGCAACATTTGTTACAAGTTAAAACTGTTTGCAGGTGTAACACTCAAACACAGAACCTGCTTTTCGCAGGCACTGCCCTCCAGTTCCTTCAATCAAAACCTCTGTTTTATTTGTTATTTGTGTGAAATACCGCCGCTTCGGCGTGTCTATTTTTCTCTCATAATCAAAGTACAACTCCGCTCGGTTTCCTAGTTGTTTGGTTCTTTACGCGAGATTACTCTGTTATATTTTTGTTCAGCAGCACTTGAAAGACAGTTGACAGTAATTTGACTTATATATTCACTTTCTTTTGTGGGACGTGGAATAGAAGGAAGCGTTGAAGCAAACTTTGGAAGAGTTGTGTTTACTTTCAACCGGATCGCTCCGTCGTGGTACTTCACGAATATTGCAACTGAAATGCCGCTGTGGCGTGGCTATCGCTGCACAGCCAAGGTTAGTACGGCGTTTCCGCATTGATAGCGTGGCGCGCTTCTGTCAGCATTACGTCAGAACTTCCGTTACAACTGTCGCTGCGAAGCGGCCAATTTAAACTCGTTGTAGGCAGCATAGCGTAGCAATATCTGTGGCGCAAGAACGGTGTGCTGCGCATGTCGCTAACATCAAAGCAGAATTTTGACTCGCATTTAGTAAAATACTGTTTGTTTAATTATGGTGCTGTTACCGAAACTTTAATATTGCTCGTTTTTGTCGTGTGTTCACGCATTTATTAATTAGTAACAGCAATACAGAATAATAGTTGCAAACTGAAATACGTAACTTTTCATAGGTAAGTACCACAAAGACACGATTCCTGTTTCCTGTCAACGGAATAGTCAGACAAGCGCTCAGACCTACCAGAATGTTTGTCAGATTTAACCGCACTTTGGAAGCAGCTATTTTGATACTAGTTGACGTCAGGACTGTGTATAAACAAGAAAAAGAAAACAAGACACCATGCCAGGGAATGTTTATAACTGAGAAATATACAAAAAAAATGGTTCAAATGGCTCTGAGCACTATGGGACTTAACTTCTAAGGTGATCAGTCCCCTAGAACTTAGAACTACTTAAACCTAACTAACCTAAGGACATCACACACATCCATGCCCGAGGCAGGATTCGAACCTGCGACCGTAGCGGCCGCGCGGTTCCAGACTGTAGCGCCTTTAACCGCTGGGCCACCACGGCCGGCTGAGAAATATACAGATGAAAATCTACTACAGGAAATATTACTCACATAACCGGATGATTACATAAACTTGTATTTATTGCACTCCCGCTTCTATGTTGTGCGTAGAATATTTCTTTTTTCTTAATGTATTTGTGCGAAATATATAATAGGGAAAAACACAACACTTTTACAATTTGGGTAATTGCCATTGCTTTTACTTTATTATGCATATACTCTTTTGACTGTAGTTTCCAGAAAAATTTCTCGCTAAACATACACAGCGAAACAACGTAAACCACGCCCGACACCTTGCGAAATCGGCTGTCAATCAAAATTTCTCTCAAACACGGTCTGTATATGACAAACACAGACGCACACTGCCAAAGAATTTGACAGATTAATTAAGTTTCGCAAATTTTTATCGTTTACAGGGGCCTTAAAATTGCAGGCCCTCTCTGTTGATGTTAACTGATTCTTCCCTCGCTTCTTGGTAGAACAACTTCATAATTATAAATGAAAATCCCAATATTATACGTGGTCTACAGTATTAAATGATTTTGTTAGCCATTTTTCGGCTTACAAGGCCTTCCTGTGACTTAAACTATCATCGTCAAAGAAGGAAGAATATTCGCGAACAGTATTGAAAACGTCAACAGTGAGGCACGAACACAGATCATCTTTGACAGTGTAGGGGTAATGCAGTTGAAAATAGTAACAGTAAATAAAGAGAAGAAACCACTAGACTCTAAAAAACATTGCCTACATGTGTATATTAGATTGGTCCTTATATGGGGGTTACATAAAACTATCAAGTGAATTGAGCGTATGTCGTAACGGAGTTACACACCTAAATAAGATTTAAAATGTGTGTATTTTTCTGTTGCCATAAATAACTGAAATCAACGTATATATGTTCTGCAAGTATTCTTAAATATATTTAAATCAAAAGCATTAACCTAAAACAGTGAGCTGTTGTCAGCCTTCAGCATCTCTGATTCCTCTTTCGTAACTAATCCTCGCCCTTTTGCCGCGTACGTTCCCGTTCTTTGTGAGTTTACCTTTCTATGAGCACTTTCCTTTCGTAATGCACGGCCTGTGGCGGAGTGGTTACACGACAATAACATCCCTGGCCGGCCGAAGTGGCCGTGCGGTTAAAGGCGCTGCAGTCTGGAACCGAATGACCGCAACGGTCGCAGGTTCGAATCCTGCCTCGGGCATGGATGTTTGTGATGTCTTTAGGTTAGTTAGGTTTAACTAGTTCTAAGTTCTAGGGGACTAATGACCTCAGCAGTTGAGTCCCATAGTGCTCAGAGCCATTTGAACCAGCCATCCCTGTAATAGACTGGCCTGCACAGAGTCCTGACCTGAATCCTATAGAACATCTTTCGGATGATATGGAACGCCGATTTTGTGCCAGGCCTCACCTATCGACATCGATAAGTCTCCTCAGTGCAGCACTCCGTGAAGCATGGGCTGCAATTCCCCAAGAAACATTTCAGCACCTGATTGAACGTATGCCTTCCGGAAGCGCGCTGCTGCTACGGTCGCAGGTTCGAATGCTGCCTCGGGCATGGATGTGTGTGATGTCCTTAGGTTAGTTAGGTTTAAGTAGTTCTAAGTCTAGGGGACTGATAACTTCAGATGTTAAGTCCCATAGTGCTTAGAGCCATTTCAACTATTTGATCGTATGCGTGCGAGAGTGGAATCTGTCATCAAGGCTAAGGGTGGGCCAACACTATATTGAATTCCAGCTTTACCGATGGAGAGCGCCACGAACTTGTAAGTCATTTTCAGCCAGGTGTCCGGATACTTTTGATCACATAGTGTAAGGATCACCCCACTGTCCATATAGAGCCACTGGAAAAAATATATACAGGGTGTTACAAAAAGGTACGGCCAAATTTTCAGGAAACATTCCTCACACACAAAGAAAGAAAATATGTTATGTGGACATGTGTCCGGAAACGCTGACTTTCCATGTTGGGGCTCATTTTATTACTTCTCTTCAAATCACATTAATCATGGAATGGAAACACACAGCAACAGAACGTACCAGAGAGACTTCAAACACTTTGTTACAGGAAATG
Organism: Schistocerca serialis cubense; assembly: GCF_023864345.2. Classification (NCBI taxonomy): domain Eukaryota; kingdom Metazoa; phylum Arthropoda; class Insecta; order Orthoptera; family Acrididae; genus Schistocerca; species Schistocerca serialis. The sequence goes on from NC_064640.1 coordinate 553,694,240, forward strand.
TTCAAAATGTCCTCCGTTAGTGAGGATACATGCACCCACTCTCCGTGGCATGGAATCCCTGATGCGCTGATGCAGCCCTGGAGAATGGCGTATTGTATCACAGCCGTCCACAATACGAGCACGAAGAGTCTCTACATTTGGTATCGGGGTTGCGTAGACAAGAGCTTTCAAATGCCCCCATAAATGAAAGTCAAGAGGGTTGAGGTCAGGAGAGCGTGGAGGCCATGGAATTGGTCCGCCTCTACCAATCCATCGGTCACCGAATCTGTTGTTGAGAAGGGTACGAACACTTCGACTGAAATGTGCAGGAGCTCCATCGTGCATGAACCACATGTTGTGTCGTACTTGTAAAGGCACATGTTCTAGCAGCACAGGTAGAGTATCCCGTATGAAATCATGATAACGTGCTCCATTGAGCGTAGGTGGAAGAACCAAAATGAGCTCTAACATGGAAATTTAGCGTTTCCGGACACATGTGCACATAACATCTTTTCTTTATTTGTGTGTGAGGAATGTTTCCTGAAAGTTTGGCCGTACCTTTTTGTAACACCCTGTATACGCCAAAAACATTACACTTTACCATTCCTAATAACGGTGTAGGAAAACTGCTGGCATTCAAAACAGCTTCTAGTCATCTCGTAATCATCTTCCTGCAAATTAGTGGCAAGTTCAGGTAAGGATGATAGAGGTGGATAGCGATCACGGATCCTTCTCTCCAAAGTATACCACAAAGACTCGATAATATTGATTGTGATTCCTGGGTGAGATGCGACAATTCATCCTCGTGATCACAAATCTGGTCCTATACTGTGCGAGCTGTGTTAACAGGTGCCCTGTCGTTTAGGAACACAGCATCGACGTTAGGGAACGAACATTGTACCACAGAGTGGACCTAATGAGCCAGAATGGTCAAACAATCCTTGGCAGTAATGCGACCTTGCAGAGTAACTATGTGGCCCATAATATACCACAATGTGGCTGCCAGAATCATCGCCGACCCCCGGCATGTTTCACACTCCTGGTGTAAACTCAGCCTTAAGTTGGAAGCAGTGTCAAACGAGACTCTTCCGACTAAATGATTTTCTTCCATTGCTCCACAGTTTAGGTTTTATGGTTTCTGCATCACGTCTCTACATCTACATGGATACTCTGCAAGTCACATTTAAGTGTTTGGCAGAGGGTTCATCGAACCACCTTCACAGTTCTCTATTTTTCCAATCTCGTATAGCGCGCGGAAAGAATTACCACCTGTATCTTTCTGTACGAGCTCTGATTTCCCTTATTTTATCGTGGTGGTCGTTCCTCCCTATGTAGGTCAGTGTCAACAAAATATTTTCGCATTCGGAGGAGAAAGTTGGTGATTGGAATTTCGTGAGAAGATTCTGTCGCAACGAAAAACGCCTTTCTTTTAATTACGTCCAGCCCAAATCCTGTATCATTTCTGTGACACTCTCTCCAATATTTCGCGATAATACAAAACGTTCTGCCTTTCATAGATGAGCTTGTGCACCCCTGCTCAGTGGTTTTGGAATTCCATCTTGCCCTGCAGTTCCCTGTTAATGGACTTCCTCCGTATTGTTTTGATCACTCAACATACACACTTTCTTCCTCGTTGTGACTTAGTTGATGTTTTTTCCGCTTACCGAGCATGCGTTATAAATGCTCGATACGGTACCTCTTGGAACACCAAACGCTTCGGCTACCACGGTTACTGAAGCACCCACGAGCACCAATAATTTGCCCACTTTGAGTTCAATTATCTACGACAAAATGCTCTCACAGCTGCGCAGAACACTGTTGTGACCACGGCTCACACTTGCAGCGTGTTGACAACATTACACAGGTACCGTTCGTGGTCAAACCCATACGTGTTAGGTTGGTGCATCAGTTCGTTGCTCTTTTGTTTTGCATGTTGAATGCTTCAAATGGCTCTGAGCACTATGGGACTTAACATCTGAGGTCATCAGTCCCCTAGAACTTAGAACTACTTAAACCTAACTAACCTAAGGACATCACACACATCCATACCCGAGGCAGGATTTGAACCTGCAACCGCAGCGGTCGCGCGGTTCCAGACTGAAGCGCCTAGAACCGCTCGGCCATCCCGGCCGGCTTTGCATGTTGAATTCCAGTTGCTATGGGTTTATTTATTGATTGTAATTCTGTTTATTTGTAGTTCACTGTTGCAGTTTGATTTTACATGTTGTTATTTTGTCATTTGGAGATGGTGAGTTGAGCTGTGGACGCTACAAAATGGAGTGCCAGATGGAGACACCGGAACATTTCCAAAGTATTCCTCCGTTTGAACTCAGTAGAGGGGTGACAGCAGCGGAGGCAGCCACAAACATTTGTGCCGTGTATGAGGATAATGCCATTGGACAGATCACAGCAAGAAAACAGTCTTCTCATTTTAAAGAGAATCGTTTTGACATTAGTGACTCTCCACGTTCTGGAAAACCTTCAGGGTTTGGTAGAGATCGTCAAACGCAATAATCAACAATATTCCACGTCAGTGTACTCGAGAACCGGCAAATGTGATAAATTGTGATCCTTCCACCATCGTGCGACACTGGTATGCAAAGGAGGAGGTTCAAAAATCGGGTGGTGTCCGCAGCTCGTGGTCGTGCGGTAGCGTTCTCGCTTCCCACGCCCGGGTTCCCGGGTTCGGTTCCCGGCTGGGCCAGGGATTTTCTCTGCCTCGTGATGACTGGATGTTGTGTGATGTCCTTAGGTTAGTTAGGTTTAAGTAGTTCTAAGTTCTAGGGGGACTGATGACCATAGATGTTAAGTCCCATAGTGCTCAGAGCCAAAAATCGGGTGTATAGGTACTGCATGCTCGAAGCCAAAATAACAAAAATCAGTTGGTGGCCATATGTGCATCTATGCGTCCTCGTCATGAATTGGCTTTTGAACAATGCCGACCGTTACTATCCTGTATCGTTAATGGTGACGAGAAATGGTGTCTTTATGCTAACATGAGGAAAAGAAAGGAATGGCTGAGCCCAAACAAAGCAACAACTCCACGTACAAAGACCTGCTCGCGTGCACAAATGACGTGACGCACCTGGTGGAACATCGGCGGTTGGTGTACCACGAATTGCTTCCGCTAGGTGTAATTATCATTGCTGACGTTTATTGTCAACAACTGAGACGTCTTGCAGACGCAGTCCAAGAACAAGGACCAGGAAGAAGTGATGCTACTCCACGATAACGCCAGCGTGCATTCTGCTAGCTTGACAAAGAACACTGCAGAGGAGCTGGGTTTGGAATTCATTCCGCACCAACCTTCTGCACCTGATCTTGCGCCCTCAAATTTTCACCTTTTCCTCTCTCTATCGAAGAATCTTCAAGGCACTTCCTTTCCGGATGAAAATGCGCTCCGAATGTGGCTCGACGAGTTCTTCGCTTCAAACCACATGTCGTCTTCAGTCGCGGAAGCGAAAAGTTACCCCAGCGTTGGCAGACTGTTCTAAGTAGTGGAGGAGAATCTATTATTGATGACAAAAGTCTCCGTTACATGTATCTGTTATGTTTATTAAACTTATGGAAAAACGCTATGAACGTTCGCACCAACCTAATATTATAAAATTGGATGTATGTTTACAAGTGGTTAGAAACAGTCTGAAAAGCTTGTAAGGGTGTTGCAGGGTAGGTTGTGCTGATATACAAATGCTAAGAAAAAAATTTGATACTATTCGTCGTTTTCCAGTTAATTAACATTGAAGTTAGCCTATGAGGCCATTGCCTCGGTGATGGATGTGTGTGATGTCCTTAGGTTAGTTAGGTTTAAGTAGTTCTAGGGGACTGATAACCTCAGATGTTAAGTCCCATAGTGCTCAGAGCCAGTTGAACCATTTGTTGACACACAACTGTTTTGCGCTTAACTGTTTAAAACATGGGAAATCACACGGTAAAAAATTTTCTGTTGTTAAGCAAGACGAAAAAACTCTGTAATGTTCTTTTGCTTAGCAGGCGACAACCTTGATTTTGCCGCGATGTTCCGGCATTTCCTAATCCCGAAAATGTCTGTAGGGGTAGACGCAGAGCTTTGTTCGATGTACTGAATGGCTATATCAAATGCTTTCTTAGCATCAGTATGTCATACTCGTTGGTGCCATTATTTAGCTTTACGTACTTTAATGTGTAAGAACAACACAGTCACTAATTTGTAAAACAAATGCGTGCACTATAACACTTATTTATCGATTTAGAAACAAGTTATTTCGTACTGAAACTGATCTATTTACCGCACCCAGAAACGGTCAACTGCCTACTGATTCACATCGCAGAAGGTGAGTCATAGGCAAGTCCGGAACTGACTGCAGCAGCAGCCCTTGTACGTATATAAACACCGGAAATGGGATGGTCGGATTGTATTAGCGAGTTTCTACCGTACAGAGAAAGTGAATTAACTAGAAGTTGAATTCTATTCCGTTTTCAGTGGAAATAGTTAACCGGATTTAAAATAAAGTGGTGGATTTAAAATAAAGTGGTACAAGTTCTGCCATTCCCATGGGTAAGTGGCTGATTCGCTCTGGCAAGAAGAGATCCCGTGGAAGTGATTCATTGAGTCTCTCTTCTCCTTCGCAAGTACGCAGTTCTAATAAGGAAAAAGATTCGAATTTAATCAATGCGCAGTCCTATATCGCATCTTCCTGTGTTCCTATCAGCGACGTTAGTTCTGAATGCAAAACCGAAGTGCGTAACTATCAAGTTACGCAGCAACTATTGCATAATGAGGAAATATCGCAATGTGTTCTTAATGTGGAGATTTTGAAGGCTCTATAACTAAAGACACACCAGCAGACAAAAAATTCCAGACCATGTAACTAAAACTACCGATAAGTAACAATTAAAAGGAAATGTCAGAGTCCTCAAAAACAGGTGTCAGTTCCTAAGAGAGCACTAACACCCAAACCTCCAGATGCCAGTCTGTCAGATAGGTACGAAACATTGTATATGGACAGAGTATCAACCAAAACTCCAATATAGATCGCTCCATGTGCTGTCGTCCAGGAAGACGTGTGTAAACGGTTAGCAATAAGCAGACCTCGGATTTCAAGTAAAAACCGATTTTGTTCCTCATTAAATAAAGGCAATAAAAGTTGTGAATACACGAATTACGCCAATTTGTGATCGAAAACGCTAGTTTCAAAGCACCTAAAAATACCTCATTTCAGGTCTGTACCTAAATTTTAAAAATTCAAATAAATAAAATTTTTTGTGACTAACATTCTTTCGTTGACTTCCCAGCTAAGAATTACGCAAATATTTTATCGAAAATTGTAATTTTATAGTACCTAAAATACCTAATTTCTTGTTAGAACCTGACTGTACCTCATTTTTAAAAATTCTAAAAATACCTAATTTCAAGTTAGAAGCTGACTGTATCTAATTTTCAAAAATACAGGCAAATAAAATTTTTATGACTAAAACTGCTCTTCTGATCTTTTGGCTACTTAGAAAACAATAACTGGTTTGTTTGCATGCATGTACGCCAATCGTGAGTCAGACGACGACCAAATTCAAGAAACAAAAACGAATTTCATCTTGACCTGTATCGAGCCATTGTTGCAGTAAATATACCATTCAACGCAGTTGAAAATAGTCAGTTCAAAAGTTTCCTAGAGAAATACTGTCATCGCAGCATTCCATCAGAATCCACACTGAGAAAGATCTATTTACATACTTTATATGACAATACATTGAGCAGGATAAGGGAGGATATAGGCGATTCATACATGTGGATCTCTGTCGATGAGACTACTGACAGACAAGGTCGATATGTGGCTAATCTGGTTGGTTCAAATGGCTCTGAGCACTATGGGACTCAACTGCTGAGGTCATTAGTCCCCTAGAACTTAGAACTAGTTAAACCTAACTAACCTAAGGACATCACAAACATCCATGCCCGAGGCAGGATTCGAACCTGCGACCGTAGCGGTCTTGCGGTTCCAGACTGCAGCGCCTTTAACCGCACGGCCACTTCGGCCGGCCGGCTAATCTGATTGTTGGAAAGTTAGATCCTGACACTCGCTTTGTACCTCATCTGATCTGCGGCAAGGAGCTAAAAAAGACTAACCATCACTTTGTTAATAAAGCCCTCCACCTACTTTTACCCAACAGTCTAGATGAAAATAGAGTACTTGTAATATACACTGATGCAGCCGCATACATGATTGCTTCTGTTAAATTGTTGAAATTATTTTACTCAGCCTTGCCCCATATCACATGTCTTGCCCATGTCATGAATAGTGTAGCTGGGACGATACGTCTCGAATTTCCACATGTAAACAAGTTAGTTTCAATCATCAAAAAGGTTTTTATTAAAGCACCTACAAGAATCCAGTTATTTCGAAAGGAACTTTCCAATGTACCACTTCTACTACAACCCATACTTAATCGCTGGGGAACGTGGCTAGAAGCCGTGGAATATTACAGCGATCATTTGGAAGACATTATGAACATTGTTCTTAAATTGCGGGAGGAGGCAGTGAGCAACACTTCAACTAAAGATCTTCTAAAGGACCCAACAATTTCCAACGACATTACATACATAAAATCTCATTATGCATTTTTGGTCCCTATTATTAAAGCTCTAGAGTGTTCACGGAAACCAGTCTATACGAAACTGTGATTGATAGATGAGGTGATAGATAAAATCAACTTGGTTCCAAGTTCTGTTGGTATGAAAGTTAGTGAGAAACTAAAGACAGCGCTATATATAAAAAAAAAACTGTCCACCCTCTGCACAGTGGCTGACATCTTATCAGGTAAGCCGCGCCGGATTAGCCGAGCGGTCTTGGGCGCTACAGTCATCGAACGTGCGGCTGGTCCCGGCGGAGGTCCGAGTCCTCCCTCAGGCATGGGTGTGTGTGTTTGTCCATAGGATAATTTAGGTTAAGTAGTGTGTAAGCTTAGGGAATGATGACCTTAGCAGTTTCGTCTCATAAGATTTCACACACATTTGAACATTTTTTTTCTTACCAGGTAAACCAACAGAACATGAGTTTGCGGTCCCATTGCGCCTAATACCGTCATTTAAATATACTCCGGTGACAAACGTTGACGTTGAACGCTCATTCTCGGCATATAAGACGCTATTGACAGACATGAGATACAGTTTCTCAACGAAAAATCTGGAGAAAGTGTTAGTTATTTACTGTGATTGTAATTAAGGAATGAACAATAATATAATGTGGATTTTTGTCGATCTATTTATCTTTCTATACAATAAAATGTCAGATTCTGGTCACCTACTTTCTGATTTTTATAACCTATTTTTGTAAGTGATAGAACATATTTTAGGTACCTAATTTAAGATTTTTAGTACCTAAAAGTCCGAGGTCTAGTAATAAGTAGCAATTATTGATCTACGGAGCACAGTAACAACGTAACAGTGAGGATCTGTCGTGTAAATCTTTCGTGGGAAAGTCGCTCGAGTGTTGTAGCGAACCAAGGATCCCGGGTTCGAGCTCTAGTCATGCCAGTCTTTGTACTGTAGTATGTGTGTGACTGTTACATAGGATCGTCGTAACTGCCGTCTGCTTCACGCCTGCTGTGCAGCGAGCTACCTTAATTTAAGTATTAACTGTATTTTTCTTACTTGTCACTTCTTCTTCCGTGTGTTTTTGCTTTTAGGAAGCTTTAATTGTCGAGTGCTAGTAATAGTGTTCCATACTGCTTCGTGTTTGTTTCGAATACAGTCAGAGAGAGTCCCTTTAGTCAACCATAGTACCAGTAGTGCTAGTGTTTGTTTTCAATACAGTCCAGAGACAGGTAGTGCTATGTTCATTGTTTTCTACAAGAAGTGGCTAGCAATCACAGTTTAGTCAACAATCAGCCGCTGTTAGTGAATTAGCAGTCTAGTTAAAAGTTGATTAACTCTCTACAGTAAATTGATTTCTTAGGATGGATAGGATGTGTGACTGCTGTGTACGGACGCAGGAGAAGATGGTCATTGTTCGCGAACAGCTGAGCGAGTTGATGGCCACGGTCAGCCGTCTTCAGGCTGCTGCCTCGGAGTTTAGCGGCAGTGGGGAGTCTGGTGCGTCGCATGGTACACCCCAGGTGTTACATGCTTCACCCACTGTCCCTGCTGTCGAGACATCTTCGCGGGTACCGGGCGCGGTTGGGACACCCTCTTCACCCTCTTCACAGGGGGAGTGGCGGGTTCAGCGGCGTTCGCGGCGCACAAGGCGGAGGGTAAATGTGGAGGCTGGCCGTGTGGCATCGCCCGCACTGCCTGTGAGTGGACATGTGGCTGCTCCTTCAGCAAGGTCCGAGCAGGCACACGGGGGGAGGGGTTTATTAGTTATTGGGAGCTCCAACGTTAGGCGGGTGATGGAGCCCCTTAGGAAAATAGCGGAAAGGTCGGGGAAGAAGGCCAGTGTCTGCTTGCCGGGGGGTCTCATCCAAGATGTGCAGGAGGCCCTGCCGGCGGCGATAGAGAGCACTGGGTGCACCCGGCTGCAAATTGTTGCTCATGTCGGCACCAATGACTCTTGCCGTCTGGGTTCAGAGGTCATCCTCAGTTCGTACAGGCGGTTGGCGGAATTGGTGAAGGCGGAAAGCCTCGCTCGCGGGGTGGAATCAGAGCTAACTATCTGTAGTATCGTTCCCAGAACCGATCGTGGTCCTCTGGTTTGGAGCCGAGTGGAAGGCTTAAACCCGAGCCTCAGACGATTCTGCGGAGATCTGGGGTGCAAATTTCTCGACCTCCGCTATCGGGTGGAGAAATGTAGGGTCCCCCTGAATAGGTCAGGCGTGCACTACACGCCGGAAGCGGCTACAAGGGTAGCGGAGTACGTGTGGAGTGCACATGGGGGTCTTTTAGGTTAGAGAATTCCCTCCCTAGGCCCGACAAGACGCCTCCTGAGACGCGGCAAGGTAGGAGTAGGCAAAATGCAACAGGGAATAACAATATTAATGTGCTAATAGTAAACTGCAGGAGCGTCCATAGAAAGGTCCCAGAACTCTCTGGCTTCCGGCGGCTATCAGATTTGGTGAAGACTGCCAGTCTCGCTAGCGGGATGAAAGCAGAGCTCACCATCTGCAGCATCGTCGACAGGACTGACTGCGGACCTTTGGCACAGAGCCGAGTGGAGGGTCTGAATCAGAGGCTGAGACGGTTCTGCGACCGTGTGGGCTGCAGATTCCTCGACTTGCGCCATAGGGTGGTGGGGTTTCGGGTTCCGCTGGATAGGTCAGGAGTCCACTACACGCAACAAGCGGCTACACGGGTAGCAGGGGTTGTGTGGCGTGGGCTGGGCGGTTTTTTAGGTTAGATGGCCTTGGGCAAGTACAGAAAGGGCAACAGCCTCAACGGGTGCGGGGCAAAGTCAGGACATGCGGGGACCAAGCAGCAATCGGTATTGTAATTGTCAACTGTCGAAGCTGCGTTGGTAAAGTACCAGAACTTCAAGCGCTGATAGAAAGCACAGAAGCTGAAATCGTTATAGGTACAGAAAGCTGGCTTAAGCCAGAGATAAATTCTGCCGAAATTTTTACAATGGTACAGACGGTGTTTAGAAAGGATAGATTGCATGCAACCGGTGGTGGAGTGTTCGTCGCTGTTAGTAGTAGTTTATCCTGTAGTGAAGTAGAAGTGGATAGTTCCTGTGAATTATTATGGGTGGAGGTTACACTAAACAACCGAACTAGGTTAATAACTGGCTCCTTTTACCGACCTCCCGACTCAGCAGCATTAGTGGCAGAACAACTGAGAGAAAATTTGGAATACATTTCACATAAATTTTCTCAGCATGTTATAGTCTTAGGTGGAGATTTCAATTTACCAGATATAGACTGGGACACTCAGATGTTTAGGACGGGTGGTAGGGACAGAGCATCGAGTGACATTATACTGAGTGCACTATCCGAAAATTACCTCGAGCAATTAAACAGAGAACCGACTCGTGGAGATAACATCTTGGACCTACTGATAACAAACAGACCCGAACTTTTCGACTCTGTATGTACAGAACAGGGAATCAGTGATCATAAGACCGTTGCAGCATCCCTGAATATGGAAGTTGATAGGAATATGAAAAAAGGGAGGAAGGTTTATCTGTTTAGCAAGAGTAATAGAAGGCAGATTTCAGACTACCTAACAGATCAAAACGAAAATTTCTGTTCCGACACTGACAATGTTGAGTGTTTATGGAAAAAGTTCAAGGCAATCGTAAAATGCGTTTTAGACAGGTACGTGCCGAGTAAAACTGTGAGGGACGGGAAAAACCCACCGTGGTACAACAACAAAGTTAGGAAACTACTGCGAAAGCAAAGAGAGCTCCACTCTAAGTTTAAACGCAGCCAAAACCTCTCAGACAAATAGAAGCTAAACGATGTCAACGTTAGCGTAAGGAGGGCTATGCGTGAAGCGTTCATTGAATTCGAAAGTAAAATTCTATGTACCGACTTGACAGAAAATCCTAGGAAGTTCTGGTCTTACGTTAAATCAGTAAGTGGCTCGAAACAGCATATCCAGACACTACGGGATGATGATGGCATTGAAACAGAGGATGACACGCGTAAAGCTGAAATACTAAACACCTTTTTCCAAAGTTGTTTCACAGAGGAAGACCGCACTGCAGTTCCTTCTCTAAATCCACGCACAAACGAAAAAATGGCTGACATCGAAATAAGTGTCCAAGGAATAGAAAAGCAACTGGAATCACTCAATAGAGGAAAGTCCACTGGACCTGACGGGATACCAATTCGATTCTACACAGAGTACGCGAAAGAACTTGCCCCCCTTCTAACAGCCGTGTACCGCAAGTCTCTAGAGGAACGGAGGGTTCCAAATGATTGGAAAAGAGCACAGATAGTCCCAGTCTTCAAGAAGGGTCATCGAGCAGATGCGCAAAACTATATACCTATATCTATGACGTCGATCTCTTGTAGAATTTTAGAACATGTTTTTTGCTCGAGTATCATGTCATTTCTGGAAACCCAGAATCTACTATGTAGGAATCAACATGGATTCCGGAAACAGCGATCGTGTGAGACCCAACTCGCTTTATTTGTTCATGAGACCCAGAAAATATTAGATACAGGCTCCCAGGTAGATGCTATTTTTCTTGACTTCCGGAAGGCGTTCGATACAGTTCCGCACTGTCGCCTGATAAACAAAGTAAGAGCCTACGGAATATCAGACCAGCTGTGTGGCTGGATTGAAGAGTTTTTAGCAAACAGAACACAGCATGTTGTTATCAATGGAGACACGTCTACAGACGTTAAAGTAACCTCTGGCGTGCCACAGGGGAGTGTTATGGGACCATTGCTTTTCACAATATATATAAATGACCTAGTAGATAATGTCGGAAGTTCCATGCGGCTTTTCGCGGATGATGCTGTAGTATACAGAGAAGTTGCAGTATTAGAAAATTGTAGCGAAATGCAGGAAGATCTGCAGCGGATAGGCGCTTGGTGCAGGGAGTGGCAACTGACCCTTAACATAGACAAATGTAATGTATTGCGAATACATAGAAAGAAGGATCCTTTATTGTATGATTATATGATAGCGGAACAAACACTGGTAGCAGTTACCTCCGTAAAATATCTGGGAGTATGCGTGCGGAACGATTTGAAGTGGAATGATCATGTAAAATTAATTGTTGGTAAGGCAGGTACCAGGTTGAGATTCATTGGGAGAGTGCTTAGAAAATGTAGTCCATCAACAAAGGAGGTGGCTTACAAAACACTCGTTCGACCTATACTTGAGTATTGCTCATCAGTGTGGGATCCGTACCAGATCGGTCTGACGGAGGAGATAGAGAAGATCCAAAGAAGAGCGGCGCGTTTCGTCACAGGGTTATTTGGTAACCGTGATAGCGTTACGGAGATGTTTAATAAACTCAAGTGGCAGACTCTGCAAGAGAGGCGCTCTGCATCGCGATGTAGCTTGCTCGCCAGGTTTCGAGAGGGTGCGTTTCTGGATGAGGTATCGAATATATTGCTTCCCCCTACTTATACCTCCCGAGGAGATCACGAATTTAAAATTAGAGAGATTCGAGGGCGCGCGGAGGCTTTCAGACAGTCGTTCTTCCCGCGAACCATACGCGACTGGAACAGGAAAGGGAGGTAATGACAGTGGCACGTAAAGTACCCTCCGCCACACACTGTTGGGTGGCTTGCGGAGTATCAATGTAGATGTAGATGTAGAACTGCTCTCGTTAATAAACGGTGACAACGCCCATATAGTACTAGGGACAGAAAGTTGGCTGAAACCAGACGTAAACAGTAATGAAATCCTAAACTCAGATTGGAATGTATACCGCAGAGACAGGCTGGACAGTGAAGGGGGAGGCGTGTTTATGGCGATAAGAAGTGCAATAGTATCGAAGGAAATTGACGGCGATCCGAAATGTGAAATGATTTGGGTGAAGGTCACGGTTAAAGCAGGCTCAGACATGGTAATTGGATGTCTCTATAGGCCCCCTGGCTCAGCAGCTGTTGTGGCTGAGCACCTGAAGGATAATTTGGAAAATATTTCGAGTAGATTTCCCCACCATGTTATAGTTCTGGGTGGAGATTTTAATTTGCCGGATATAGACTGGGAGACTCAAACGTTCATAACGGGTGGCAGGGACAAAGAATCCAGTGCTTTATCTGAAAACTACCTTGAGCAGTTAAACTCGTGGCAATAACATATTAGACCTTCTGGTGACAAACAGACCCGAACTATTTGAAACAGTTAACGCAGAACAGGGAATCAGCAATCATAAAGCGGTTACGGCATCGATGATTTCAGCCGTAAATAGAAATATTTAAAAAGGTAGGAAGATTTTTCTGTTTAGCAAAAGTGACAAAAAGCAGATTACAGAGTACCTGACGGCTCAACACAAAAGTTTTGTCTCAAGTACAGATAGTGTTGAGGATCAGTGGACGAAGTTCAAAACCATCGTACAATATGCGTTAGATGAGTATGTGCCAAGCAAGATCGTAAGAGATGGGAAAGAGCCACCGTGGTACAACAACCGAGTTAGAAAACTGCTGCGGAAGCAAAGGGAACTTCACAGCAAACATAAACATAGCCAAAGCCTTGCAGACAAACAAAAATTACACGAAGCGAAATCTAGTGTGAGGAGGGCTATGCGACAGGCGTTCAATGAATTCGAAAGTAAAGTTCTATGTACTGACGTGGCAGAAAATCCTAAGAAATTTTGGTCTTACGTCAAAGCGGTAGGTGGATCAAAACAAAATTTCGAGACACTCTGTGTCCAAAATGGTACTGAAACAGAGGATGACAGCCTAAAGGCCGAAATACTAAGTGTCTTATTCCAAAGCTGTTCACAGAGGAAGATTGCACTGTAGTTCCTTCTCTAGATTGTCGTGCAGATGACAAAACGGTAGATATCGAAATAGACGACAGAGGGATAGAGAAACAATTAAAATCGCTCAAAAGAGGAAAGGCCGCTGGACCTGATGGGATACCAGTTCGATTTTACACAGAGTACGCGAACGAACTTGCCCCCCTTCTTGCAGCGGCGTACCGTAGGTCTCTAGAAGAGCGTAACGTTCCAAAGGATTGGAAAAGGGCACAGGTCATCCCCGTTTTCAAGAAGGGACGTCGAACAGATGTGCAGAGCTATAGACCTATATCTCTAACGTCGATCGGTTGTAGAATTTTGGAACACGTATTATGTTAGAGTATAATGACTTTTCTGGAGACTAGAAATCTACTCTGTAGGAATCAGCATGGGTTTCGAAAAAGACGGTCGTGTGAAACCCAGCTCGCGCTATTCGTCCACGAGACTCAGAGGGCCATAGACACAGGTTCACAGGTAGATGCCGTGTTTCTTGACTTCCGCAAGGCATTCGATACAGTTCCCCACAGTCGTTTAATGAACAAAGTAAGAGCATATGGACTATCAGGCCAATTGTGTGATTGGATTGAAGAGTTCCTAGATAACAGAACGCAGCATGTCATTCTCAATGGAGAGAAGTCTTCCGAAGTAAGAGTGATTTCAGGTGTGCCGCAGGGGAGTGTCATAGGACCGTTTCTATTCACAATATACATAAATGACCTTGTGGATGACATTGGAAGTTCACTGAGGCTTTTTGCAGATGATGCTGTGGTATATCGAGAGGTTGTAACAATGGAAAATTGTACTGAAATGCAGGAGGATCTGCAGCGAATTGACGCATGGTGCAGGGAATGGCAATTGAATCTCAGTGTAGACAAGTGTAATGTGCTGCGAATACATAGAAAGAGAGATCCCTTATCATTTAGCTACAAAATAGCAGGTCAGCAACCGGAAGTAGGTAATTCCATAAATTATCTGGGAGTAGGCATTAGGAGTGATTTAAAATGGAATGATCATATAAAGTTGATCGTCGGTAAAGCAGATGCCAGACTGAGATTCATTGGAAGAATCCTAAGGAAATGCAATCCGAAAACAAAGGAAGTAGGTTACAGTACACTTGTTCGCCCACTGTTTGAATACTGCTCAGCAGTGTGGGATCCGTACCAGATAGGGTTGATAGAAGAGATAGAGAAGGTCCAACGGAGAGCAGCGCGCTTCATTACAGGATAATTTAGTAATCGCGAAAGCGTTACGGAGATGATAGATAAACTCCAGTGGAAGACTCTGCAGGAGAGACGCTCAGTAGCTCTTCACCGAAGAGTCAAGCAGTATATTGCTCCCTCCTACGTATATCTCGCGAAGAGACCATGAGGATAAAATCAGAGAGATTAGAGCCCACACAGAAGCATACCGACAATCCTTCTTTCCACGAACAATACGAGACTGGAATAGAAGGGAGAACCGATAGAGGTACTCAGGGTACCCTCCGCCACACACCGTCAGGTGGCTTGCGGAGTATGGATGTAGATGTAGATGTAGATGTAGGATAAGAAGTTCCTGACTTGTAAAAGGACTGTTCGGCGTTTATAACAGTGTTCTGTTAGTAGTCTGCTTTAACTTCCTTTACTTGAAAGTAGCAAATCTACAGAGTACATCTGTAGCTTCACGAGTAAACATAAACAATAGGAACAGAAGAATAAAGAAACAACTGCATCATACGTGAGGAAGTATTGATTTTAATAACAACAATAACAGTAAAAAATAATAAGCATAATAATAATAATAATAATACGAATAGTGAACAAAACAATAAGAATAAGTACATAACCTCCAGGAATCAATACAAACACCACCACACACGCACAGTGTTGTTCATTGAGGAAAAACAGTTTCTCAATCGTAGTTGCGTACAAAGAAGTGTCTGAAGCGAATTACTTTCTTCACCAAGCAGATTTCAAAAAATGGTTCAAATGGCTCTGAGCACTATGGGACTTAGCAGCTATGGTCATCAGTTCAAATGGTTCAAATGGCTCTGAGCACTATGGGACTCAACTGCTGAGGTCATTAGTCCCCTAGAACTTAGAACTAGTTAAACCTAACTAACCTAAGGACATCACAAACATCCATGCCCGAGGCAGGATTCGAACCTGCGACCGTAGCGGTCTTGCGGTTCCAGACTGCAGCGCCTTTAACCGCACGGCCACTTCGGCCGGCCTATGGTCATCAGTCCCCTAGAACTTAGAACTACTTAAACCTAACTAACCTAAGGACAGCACACAACACCCAGCCATCACGAGGCAGAGAAAATCCCTGACCCCGAATCCGGGAACCCGGGCGTGGGAAGCGAGAACGCTACCGCACGACCACGAGATGCGGGCCCAAGCAGATTTGATGATTCCCATATTTGCACGTCCACCCCGTAGATTGCAGAATAGAAGCTTGTTTCTGAAACAGAGTTGTGTCGGATGTTTCAAAGCGTGTAGGTTCATCAACGAATTCAGCTGTTATCCAGCCATGACGGTGAGAATTACCGAAACTTGAACACAATTGATTGTATGTGAGGGACTGCAGACTTAGAAGATCATTCCATTGCAATATTCTATTGGCTGTTCCGATTGTTTGCCGACCATAGTGGCCGTGCGGTTCTAGGCGCTACAGTCTGGAACCGAGCGACCGCTACGGTCGCAGGTTCGAATCCTGCCTCGGGCATGGATGTGTGTGATGTCCTTAGGTTAGTTAGGTTTAATTAGTTCTAAGTTCTAGGCGACTGATGACCTCAGAAGTTAAGTCGCATAGTGCTCAGAGCCAGCTGTTCCGATTGTTTATATTTATTCTGTTAAACTACAAAAGTACTCGGTTTCCGACTTTCAAATGAACGAAGTGAAAGTGGACTGCTTATAGAACATTGCCGTAAACTCCGCACAGATCTTTTACATGTCAGGAACATATTGTCGCAGATAACAGTTTCACATATACTGCACTATAAAAACTGGCAGAAGCAGGGCTCAAACCTGGGACCCTTAATACTACAAACTAATGCTCTAACGACTTCGCTACGGGAGCTCTACACGATAGACGTTCACAGTTATGCTTTTCCTGTGCGTCGTAGGTCAGTTGTTACTTATTACTTAGCTTTCACGCACGTTCGCCTAGATAACAGCACATAGAACAAACTATATTAGAGCTCTCGTTGATACTCTTTCAACATACACAGTTTGTTACCTATCGAATTCTCTCACGTCTGGAGGTCTGGCTATAAGAGAATCCCTAGAGGTATCCTATTTAAATGCAAAATGCGAATCATCACATATTATCGGCGTGAAATTACTTCTTCCCGCAGCCGTCAAAATATACGAAATCATGCACGGGGAAATTTTTGGTGTGAGTCTGAAGTCGGTACCACTCACAGATAACACCGTGGCTCGTCGTATTGATGCAATAGTTATTGACATGAAAAACTAGTTGCTATCACGTTTTCATGGTAGCCCAAAACTCGGCCTGCAACATCATGACAATACTGATATCGAAAATGTTCCTCAGCATCTTATTTTTGTGCGCTACTGTTATGAAAATGAAATGCACGGGAACTTAGTATTTTGTAGAGCTCTGGATGGTAGGAGTAGAGGAGAAAATATCTTCTTTCTTTTGAATTCCTGTTTGGTTGACAACCATCTGTCATGGAAAAACTGTGTTGGTGCGTGTACCGATGGGGTGCAGCATGTACTGGAACTAAAAAGGGGTTCATGACAAGTGTGTGCGCTGTTTCTCCTTCTGTAAAATCCACACATTACATGATGGACAGGTAGACATTGGCTTCTAAAGTAATACGACTGGATGTCGGTGAAGTGCTGAACGGTGCAGTCAGTGTGGTAAATTTGGTGAAAGCACAATTATTAGACGGTAGACGGTATTCCACTTGCGAGGAGATGGGCTCTATTCATGATTCGCTTCTATTGCATACGAAGGTTTTGGGCGTCTCGTGGTAAAGCTCTTCGTCGCGTTGTGGAATTGAAGGATGATCTTCGTCTTTTCCTATTCAACAGCTGCCCCACACTCGTTTCTCTGTTTTTGGATGAAAAGTAGCTTCTACTTTGTGGTACTTGGCCCTTTTTGAGAAACTAAATGATCTTAACGTATCACTTCAGCTCTGAAGTAGTGACATCATCTTTCTAACCGAGGAAGTTCTTGCGTTTAAGGGAAAACTTGTACTACGGAAAGCCCAGATGTAGAAGGGTAACCGCGAGATGTTTTCCTGACTGAATGATTTCGTGGAGGAAAATGAGTTGGACGTAGATAAAATTAGTAGAATTGACATAGTGCACTTCTCAAACTTCCGTCAACAGTTTGAGAATAAATTTTCAAAACCTTCATCTAAGTATGAATGGATAACGCGAGTCAACATTTTCTGAAATGGCATTAATGAAGACCAAACATCGGTCTCGACTGCAGCTGGAGGGGGATTGCGAGTTGCTGTTTCAAAGATCCAACCAAGAATGGATCTACTTTCTTCACAAATTCAAGTACGCACGTCACGCTATCTATGCAAATGTTAGAAAATTTCCGAATTTTGTACCGTGCGCACTTTTGTGTTGTTTATTTCAGTTTCGGATGATCAATTTGAATATAACATTTTTCAAATTGGCTCTTAAATGTTGACTATTGCTCAGTCGTCGTTTGTACGTAATGATCGTTCAAATATTGCAACACTCTAAATGAATTAAAAGCAATATAGAATGAAACAGTTAAACTAAGTAATTTGTGAACAGTTTGTAAAAAAAAGTAGTGAAATACACATATTTTCTCAGTTCAAATAACCGCGCACTCAGCCAAGGTAATTAACAAACTAGTTGTAATAGTTCTTTCACCACCTTTGAATAATACAGATGTGTGATAATTTTTTAAAAAAACGTTTAACTGTCATGTGCTCGAAGGACACACTCTAAATTATTGTTATTGTAACTGAAATGGCTCTGAGCACTATGGGACTTAACTACTGAGGTCATCAGTCCCCTAGAACTCAGAACTACTTAAACCTAACTAACCTAAGGACATCACACACATCCATGCCCGAGGCAGGATTCGAACCTGCGACCGTAGCAGTCGCGCGGTTCCGGACTGAAGCCCCTAGAACCGCTAGACCACCGTGGCCGGCCATTGTAACTTATATTTACAATAATTAGACAGAAGTAAACAGATATCATTTGCCGTTTTTGTGCCAACAATGAGAAGTGCTAAGGAAGAAAAGAAAAACAGAGCGTGGGGGGGGGGGGGGGGGAGTATAATAATATTTCAGAAGTGAGAACAACAGACATTAGTTGCATCATCTAGAGGCCCGCATGAATTTGCACGCGCAACGGCGTGATTAGCTAACTTCAATGCTAATTAACTCGTAACTAGGAAGCGGCACAACGTATATAATTTTTTTCTTAAAAATTATTTCTCAGTACAACCTCCCCTGCAACAAGCTTACAAAAATTTTTCAAACTGTTTCTGATCTACCAGTATATGTATGTTCACATTTGCTCCTAAACTACTGGATCGATTTCAAACAAACTTGGTACACATGTCATCTACTGTCTGGAAACAACCGCTAAGGGGATAAGAACCAACTATATCTCAAATTGGTGAGGACGGATATGAAAAAGTAGCGTAGCTCACTACGAGGATATAAATGGCTAGATTATATTCATCCGGTATTTGAGAATGAGACCACTTAATGACTTGCAAATAAACTTTACACACAATTTCAAACCCTTAAGAGACTTCCCCCCCCCCCCCCCCGCCCAACAGCCCCCACAAAATAGTGAAAGGAAAAAAGTTTATCGCTTACTACATTTTCACTGTTCACGCAGTAAAACTGTCGCATCAGACCAGACGTTTAAATTTATTACATTTTTACTATTAACTCTACTCTCGACAAATTTCTCAGACAGTATTTACATATGCCACTGAATGTACTTGCAAAATTATATCACTGTACGACTCACAGTTAGGGGCTACGACGTTATAAACATTGAGCTGCGTGATAATGCAGCTGCAGGTCGAAAATCGCTACAGATACAGGTGAAAGATGTGTCTGAAATATGTTAAATGTAGGTGAAAGATATGTGACTCGTGCGAACCCCGAGGAGTTCATTTTAGCCCGTTTGCGTGTAAGACACTTCCGCTTTAGTCACCGCCATTTAATAAATGGCGACCCTGCCCCACTCATGTCTACTGCTCTCAACCCATGGAGGTGCGCCACTTTCTAATCCAGTGCCCATTTTCAACTGTTTACATTTATATCTATCTTTCCCATCTACTTTGTCAGATATCTTAGCGGATCGCACGTGTTCTGTCGATCGCGTCTTGCTTTTTATTCGCCATAGCAGCATGGCGATACAAATTCGATCCTCCCCGCGGGGACCTCCGCCATCTCAACGATGTTTTGAAAAACTTTCCATAGGGACGTCCTTGTCCTCAGCTGCTCCTCCTTTAAAGATGCTTGATTGGGTTTTTGCCTTTTTCGCCTCAGGTTTTTATTTAGTATTTGGATTTTTGTACATTATGATACGGACGCTTATGACCTTAGCAGTTTTGTGCGCTAAAGCACCAACCAATGAACTATAAGAACTATAACTGGCTTGGTAAGCGGGCTCAGAAACCAAAGTATCGCCATAGCATTTCTACTTCCAGTAGCACCATACTGAGTAAAGCACTGCGGAATTCAAACCAGCCTTCAATTTGAAGACAGCTTTACTATCTTGTACATAATTGATCTTCACAACAAAAGTAGTATTACGTCCAAATTGGTATCATCTGTCACTCAGGCTTAGTAGTCAGTATGCATACTGCCAATGAAGGAACTGAGTTTGCTCTCAAGCACTGTTACGGAATTTAACCTGGAGGGAGAGCTGGAACGGATTCCATTCAGCTTCACGAGAATTAAAGAGGAGTTAAAGGTAGTGGCACAGGTTTCTGAGCCAATCATTAAAGGTTGTAAGAGTGGTGTGTTAACCACATGTCCTTCCACCCTGTAATCGAGTGACATACTGTGCAGAGAATGTAGCAATGGTCGATCAGCGAGCCAATGCCCTGCATATTGACCGATGGGAGGGGGGAGGGGGGACTAGGGATTGGGTATGCCTTCATATTATGCCACTGTAAGAGAGGACAATCTGGGGTCTAGTTAAAGGGCTAGCATATAATATAACGTCACGTGGCGCAAAGGGGAGTGGGGTGAGAAAGGGGGAGGTGGGGGTAGAGGCTTCCTTATTTTGATATCATCTGTATTGTTGACCGTTAAAATTGCAACAGCATGGGCAGAAAATAAAAGTTAAATTTACTTAGTGCAAACGGTGTAGTAGGAAGAATACATGACTACAATACCCAAGCAATTTTATCACAGTAGACACCTGCATGTCTCAAAGGTATTTTTTCTTCATACTGTTATTTTTCCACTAAGACAACAATGAAACTATGAGTAAATGCTATTTCAACAAGGTTTTATTAATAGCAGTATGAATATTAAATGTGGTTAAGCAACGACTTTTTTATTTTCTGTGGGGGAGGACAAGTTACTCTCTCACCTATTTTTCGTATACAGAAAATTATTAAAGATTTTGTTACAACCTTACGCACTTTGAGCGAGACTCTAGAAAGTTAACGGCCTGAGCAGACACTGATGGAGCCTGGTAGGGCGCTAAAAGCATGAGGTATTTTTATGGTTCTTAGTTAACAGAAACGGCACGTTGGAAGTTGAAAGCAATTGGCGGCGAGCCCATCCCTCAGTAAATCTTGCTGGACAGGCCCACAGCCATACAGGACAGACAGAGCAGCCATTAGTCATGACAGATCTCCAGCAGGACAATGCTGCTATACCTGCATTGGCGCCAGCCGAAGGCTGGGCTGGCGGTGGCGGACTGAAGGAGCTCATCCCCACAGTGGAGTTGTAAACCAGGCATTGTGTGCAGAGCCACACGTAATAAAAATTTATAAGTTCTCATGTTCGCCAATACTGCAAATAGGCCTGTGACTCACTTCCATCGGCCGCGTCAGTTCTATAAGAAACTCCGGCGTCTGAGAAATGTTTAGAAATATAATCTTTATTACACTTCATAGCTAGGACGAACATGCTCCAAGGCACAGGCGATTTAGATAAAGATCTTTAAGATTGTTCCTGTTCGCTTGTTGCCACAGGAAGCGATGCGACTTTTGATAAAAACATCTTCTCCCTCTGTGAAAACTTAAAAAAAGTCAGTAGTTGGTGGTTTCTTTTTTCCAGAGATGCAGGTTTCTTAACTCTTGCACTGGTTCGACATGAGTTTGTGCTGTCATGTAGGAGGGGAGATTTAGCCCCTTTAAAACCCTGTGATTGGCTCAAAATGGGGTGAAGCTGGTGTCGTTCGTGCACTTTGCGGAGAAATGGAATTTTTTTTATCTGGAGAGGTGAAAGACCCTCGGGTTCTGGACCTCGGTCTGGAAGTGATCTACTGGTCGAAGCTCTGGCATGTGTGGTTGGTACTTGGGGCCTGTCCTGAGACTAACTTCACTTGCGAGTAGTTAGACTGGAGAGCCGGTGGTGAAGTTCTTACTGTACTGACAGTGTGACTTGAAACGTCTTGGACTAGTCATTTGCCGAGGGCACACTTATTCGTTTATGGTTTACGATTCTTGATGTTTATTATCCTCGTGCACTCTGTCGTATAAATGAGCCAAATTGGTCCTTGGTGCGACCAGTGAACTGGTGTGTCACACGCTGAAATTACCATGATTTCAGGGTTCTGGTAGAAAGTAAATTGCAATCCGTCTGCCTGATCGCTAGACCGCGATATTTTTGCACTTCTTTTGTTTCCTTCCTTTTCCTGTGGTAGCTTTTTCAGTCTCATATCCAGAAAATTTTTATTCCACAGTTATCAGGTTTTGAACTCATTTATTGCCTAAATGAACGTCGACAAAGAAATAGAAAAAATAGAAAATGAGTCTGAGAGACTCGGATCTTTTATTAATGCATGAAAATTTTTGGAAATCAATTTAGGTATTAAAAATAGTATAAAACGTTAGTGGTTATCATTTTTAGGAGCAAAACAATATACTAGGAGAGTAGCTAAATGATGAAATGGTAGTACAAATATTTATGGCTGGTAAAAAACAAAACTTACTGTAATGAATGTAGGCGACTCACCTTAGGTGTTGAAGAGATAAATTGGTATGCGATACACAGAGATGCCACATGTGGCAGCAACAACAGCCCTGTGGGCTTCGAGTCAAAGTGTGCCCCTACGACAGGTAGGGTACGTTCTTCCATGTTGCTTCGGTTTTGTACCAGAGTTAATCAGTCGTAGCTGGCGAGTGTTTGCAAGACAGTCTCTCGGCAACACTTGACTAGATTTTTTTCTCTGCACCTAGGTAGGTCAGGGAACTATGCGCAACATGCAGAGACGCGTTGAGTGGCCGCACGGTTAGAGGCGCCATGTCACGGACTGCGAGGCTCCTCCCGCCAGAGGTTCGAGTCCTTCCTCGGGCGCGTGTGTGTGTGTGTGTGTGTGTGTGTGTGTGTGTGTGTGTGTGTGTGTGTTGTTCTTAGCATAGGTTAGTTTAAGTCAGTGTGCGATTTGTGCTTTTACCAGTGGGGGGGGGGGGGGGGGGATGTCCTAAGGGTTAGTATAATTATATATGTTACTAGCTTGGACCGTGGCGTTACCCATGGTTAAACAGTTATTTATAAATAGATGTTAATGCCGAAACTCACTATTCACGCGTATGC
Organism: Schistocerca serialis cubense; assembly: GCF_023864345.2. Lineage (NCBI taxonomy): Eukaryota > Metazoa > Arthropoda > Insecta > Orthoptera > Acrididae > Schistocerca > Schistocerca serialis. Next base: position 553,717,295 of record NC_064640.1, read on the forward strand.
ACTATCAGAAAAACCATCCCTTGTTATGTCTTTAAAAGTACATTATAGGTAAAGCTTATTTACAAAATCATCTACATACAGGTATACGAGGGGAATTCAAAAAGTAAAGGTACATTTGTGAAAATTTGTACTTATTCTCATGATAGAAAACTGAAACATGCGTTATTTTTCTACGTAACATCCCTCCACTTCAACGCAGTTTTCCCGACGTTTTACGAGTTTTTTTTATTATTTCATTATAAAAAAAGGTTTATCGGTTGCATCTGTAACCAATTTTGCACCGCAGCAATGACGTCTTCATCACTTTCAAATCTTCTGCCCTGTAGTGCTTCCGTTAAGGGTCCAAACATGTGAAAATCGCTTGGAGCCAGGTCTGGACTGTATGGTGGATGTTCCAGCACCTCGAATCTCAACTCCTTTATTGCGTCGACTGTCCGTTTGGCAGAATGTGGGCAAGCGTTATCTTGCTGCAGGATGACACCTCTTCACAGTTTTCCTCGACGTTTGGATCTGTTTGCAGGTTTTAGTTTCGTACGCAACACATCACATCCACCATACAATACAGACCTGGTTCTAAAGCCTCGTTTACGCTGGAGATACGTCTTGCAACATTGTGGCATGTTACGGAAATGTGGCGTGCGTCGTCTTGCCATTTAGTTCTAAATATTTTGAAATGCTTACCTACTACATAACACTTCTTCAAAATTAATAACCAAACATATTAATAGTAAGACTGTATTAAAAACTTCCAGTATTCGGCTCCGCAAATTTAAATTATATGTAAAGTTTTACTCCAATGCGTTGGAAATAAACATCCCAGGTTGGGATGCATAAACTAAAACCAGAGAAGGGGATGGTCTGATGCAGAGGGGGGGAAATCCCCCCCATCCCCCCCTGCAAATCGCACACTGGTTTAAGTTAGTTTACGTAGTGTGTAAGCCTAGGGACCGATGACCTCTGCAGTTTGGTCCAATAAGAACTCACACACATTTTGCAAAATGCAGTCTCGATGTAAGACAAATTCTCAGAGATCTCGAAGGTAGGTTACAGCAACCGGCCTTAGCGACTACTGTGCAGACTCCCGACTGTGCGAAGCAGAGATGACCGTGTTGTGTATGTGATGGAATCCTTACCGTAATGCCAGGTGCTAGGCCTGTAGGATGAAGACGACTGTAATTTGACAATGTTGGATCTCCTCGGAGCCTCCGCACAGGGATAGGGCCAACGTTGCACTGTACACAGCACCAGGACGCATCTCAAAAGGCGACGTAGTGCCAGTTCTGTGTCCAATGTTGTCGTTGGGCGAACCACAGTCGGCGCGCCTCATATTGTTGCCGCGCCAAGGGAATCCATAACAATGCACATCAAATGCATTGCACAGCATGTTGTTGTCAATGGAGAGACGTCTACAGACGTTAAAGCAACCTCTGGCGTGCCACAGGGGAGTGTAATGGGAGCATTGCTTTTCACAATATATATAAATGACCTAGTAGATAGTGTCGGAAGTTCCATGCGGCTTTTCGCGGATGATGCTGTAGTATACAGAGAAGTTGCAGCATTAGAAAATTGTAGCGAAATGCAGGAATATCTGCAGCAGATAGGCACTTGGTGCAGGGAGTGGCAACTGGCCCTTAACATAGACAAATGTAATGTTTTGCAAATCCATAGAAAGAACGATCCTTTATTGTATGATTATATGATAGCAGAACAAACACTGGTAGCAGTTACCTCCGTAAAATATCTGGGAGTATGCGTGCGGAACGATTTGAAGTGGAATGATCATATAAAATTAATTGTTTGTAAGGCGGGTACCAGGTTGAGATTCATTGGAAGAGTCCTTAGAAAATGTAGTTCATCAACAAAGGAGGTGGCTTACAAAACACTCGTTCGACCTATACTTGAGTATTGCTCATCAGTGTGGGATCCGTACCAGATCGGGTTGACGGAGGAGATAGAGAAGATCCAAAGAAGAGCGGCGCGTTTCGTCACAGGGTTATTTGGTAACCGTGATAGCGTTACGGAGATGTTTAATAAACTCAAGTGGCAGACTCTGTAAGAGAGGCGCTCTGCATCGTGATGTAGCTTGCTCGCCAGGTTTCGAGAGGGTGCGTTTCTGGATGAGGTATCGAATATATTGCTTCCCCCTACTTATACCTCCCGAGGAGATCACGAATGTAAAATTAGAGAGATTCGAGGGCGCACGGAGGCTTTCAGACAGTCGTTCTTCCCGCGAACCATACGCGACTGGAACAGAAAAAGGAGGTAATGACAGTGGCACGTAAAGTGCCCTCCACCACACACCGTTGGGTGGCTTGGGGGAGTATAAATGTAGATGTAGATGTAGAAATGAATTCGCAGTTGCGAATAAGGACTACCACCAGCTGTGGAATGGAACGACGACAGCGAAAATTTGTGCTGGACCGGGACTCGAACCCGGGTTTCCCGCTCATTGCGAGCGATCGCCTTACCATTTTTTTTATTTTCATTTTTTTTTACATTGTGTTCATTATTGTTCGTTGTATTTGATCGTAGCGAAAGTGACATGACATTCGTGGAAGTTTGTTATTGATCCTTTCGCTCAATTTTTATTACAGAGAAGCAGTCAGTTCTCTGACCGAACACGCTGAGCTACCATGCTGGTATCATTTGGCTATCAGTGCACGACTCACGGCCAGACAAAAACTTCCATATGTTGTCAACCATGCGTCTACGACCTGTACTCGTACATCCATTACGTATATTTCCGTACCAGTTAGACGTTGTATTTGAAAGGCACTTGCCCGGTATCGGCAGCTAAATACGATATTGCAGTGACTGTGTTATTCTGACTACGATGCAAAGTTCTTTGGACATGCATGTCTGACCTGTACAATATGCATAATGGATGTACGAGTACAGGTTGTAGACACAAGGTTGACGACACATGGAAGTTTGAGTCTGGCCGTGCGTCGTGCACGGATAGCCAAATGGTAAGACGATAAGCGGGAAATCCGGGTTCGAGTCCCGGTCCGGCACAAAATTTCTTTGTGGTCATTCCATTCTACAGCTGATTGTAGTCCTTATTCGCAATTGCGAACTCATGCATGCATGTGCAAAGGAACTTTGCATCGCAACCAGAGTAACATAGGCAGTGCAATATCGTGTGCATAACAATGGTCGCTTTGCTGTCAGTCCATGGAGCTCCATACGTCGTCGCACTGTCCGTGTGAATACGTGTCTTACTGCAAACAAACCATTTCTAGACTAAATGTAATTAACGTGACAGTACGCTACGGCACTGCAGAGAGAACGTAATGTTTGCCCTCTTGGGCGGTTGGGGCGTGTGTGTCGTTGGAATACCGGATGCCGCTATGTCTGTTCTGATTCCATCGATTCCTGAATAGCGTATCTGTCGTGCGATCCCGTCCAACGCGAGCAGCAGTGTCGCGGAAGCGAGAGACCTGCGTGAAATTCGAATTGATAAATGAAAAATCGCAACAGCCGTTAAATGATGCTTTATTGAAACGACCGGCATTGCAGCTGATAGCTGCGTTCTCAGATATCCATCTGCGTGGAAAAATGGGGGAAAAATAAAATGAGGAATATTATCTATACACCAAGTTAGAAAAAGTATGTGGTAAATAACGGATACGAGTACTCACAGTTCATTCGTATGAAGTCCAGAGCAGGGTTAAATGGACGAACCAACATTCTTAGTCGTATCAAACTAAAACGTTCGTCGAAGGAATGGTTGTAAGGTATTAAAATCCGCAGAACGATAGAGTCCACCACCTCAGATAGCAAGAGATCGTCAAGAGAACTAATAGGGTCTAAAAATGTGGAATTAAAATGAAAGTAGTTAATAAAACTGGAGCATAATTGCATAAAGTACCCGCCAGGGTAGCCGAGAGCGTTAATGCCCTGTTTCCTGGACTCGGGTGGGCGCGCCGGTTCAAAAATGGTTCAAATAGCTCTGAGCACTATGGGACTTAACATCTTAGGTCATCAGTCCCCTAGAACTTAGAACTACTTAAACCTAACTAACCTAAGGACATCACACACATCCATGCCCGAGGCAGGATTCGAACCTGCGACCGTAGCAGTCCCGCGGTTCCGGACTGAAGCGCCTAGAACCGCACGGCCACCGCGGCCGGCTGGCGCGCCGGTCCCGGATGGAATCCACCTGGCGGATTAACGACGAGGGCCGGTATGCTGGCCAGCGTGGATGTGGTTTTTAGGCGGTTTTCCACATGCCGCTAGGCGAATACTGGGCTGGTCCCCTCGTTCCGCCTCAGTTACACGACTCGCAGATATTTGAAAACGTTCGCACTATTTCATGGCGTACACTAGATGCAGACAGCTGGGGTACACTAATTCATTCCCGGGGGTTCGGGGTGGCGACAGGAGGGGCATCCGGCCACCGTCTGACACTAACAACGCCACATCCAAGGAGCAAGGCCGACCCCGCGATGGAGCGGGACAAAGGCCCAAAGAAAATGATGAGTATGGCCAGCCGGAGTGGCCGAGCGGTTCTAGGGGCTTCAGTCTGGAACCGCGCGACCGCTACGGTCGCAGGTTCGAATCCTGCCTCGGGCATGGATGTGTGTGATGTCCTTAGGTTAGTTAGGTTTAAGTAGTTCTAAGTTCTAGGGGACTGATGACCTAAGATGTTAAGTCCCATAGTGCTCAGAGCCATTTGAACCATTTTTTTTGAAAAATGATGAGTGTGATAGATAAACTCACCGCTGGGGGAGCAACATAATGCGGAATAGACTCGTGTGGCAGTAGAATACGGTGGTATGCCGGCAGAAAAACAAATCAAATAAAAAGCACGATAAAAACGAAAACCTAAAATAAAAATTGAGCATTAATAGTCAATAAGAATAGATTAGGTGAGAACAGATAGAGAGAAACAGACTAAGCATAACACGCTGAAAATAGAAGAAGCGAGATATTAAGGACCTTAACAGAATGTTAAACTCAGCAGTCACGTACCCGCAACAAATGCAGGCGAGAGCCGGTGCTACACTGAGCTCGCGGAGACAATAAAACGACCGGAAAGACCAGCGCGCACAGATCAGGAAGTAAGTGACACCACGCGAAGCATACCACAAACAACGAATGCTGCGAATGACCGCGACGGAGAAAGTTCGGTAGCGTCCTTACATAGCTGATTAATTCGGGGATGGCAAAATATAATCCAACCTGGAACACGAAATAATCTTTATAGAAAATAAAAGACATGAAACACAACCAGTAATGTCACCTTAGAATAAGGATGTAAACGTTTAGTTAAACAAGGTAAGAAATGTAAAAGGGATGTGAAGAAGAGAGAGGCCTGGAGGAAAATAGAAAAAGTGACTGGATGATAAGGAAGAAAAAGTGACTGGATGATAATGAAAGGGAAGTAAACCATATGTAAGTGCGGGAAAAACAGAAGGAAACAGGAAATGGGGCGAAAATATGTAACATAAAAAATATAGCATTGTAATGCTAAAATATCAATAAAACTAAGTATTCCTATTTAGAAAGTTGAAATTTGCGAGAAGATTGCGATGTTTCAATTAAGTCTGATCATGTAATCTGTGTTGTGCGAGACGATTCTTACAATGAATTATCTGAGTTTCTTCTACAACATTTAACGTTTGACCTTTATTGTCATGGTGTAAAATTTTTACATTATTCGGCAAAATCAGTCCTCTGACTGAAGACCACAACCTTTATGGTCGATTTCCAACATGTCTCTTCTTGATATACTTTAATTTTCGCAGTATGTTGTATAATATTGTCTTATGTTAAATTATGTTTGTCATGTGCTATTAAAGTGAATACATAAAGCTGGCCGCGCGGGATTAGCCCAGCGGTCCAAGGCGCTGCAGTCATGGACTCTGCGGCTGGTCCCGGCGGAGGTTCGAGTCCTCCCTCGGGCGTGGGTGTGTGTGTTTGTCATTAGGGTAATTTAGATTAAGTAGTGTGTAAGCTTAGGGACTGATGACCTTAGCAGTTAAGTCCCATAAGATTTCACACACATTTGAACATTTTTGAACATAAAGCTGAACGAGATTATTTCTCATTCAGTTTCCTGATGAAGACCTTCGGCAATTTAATTTTTAAGTATGACGAACTTCTCGAACGAAAACAGGAACAGTTGATTTCACTAGTCGAAAGAGGTGTGTTAAGGTTCTGAAACTGTAGCTAGTAACAAGAAAGTACAACACAGCTTACAGTTTAGTTACTGCTTAGATAAGTGACATTACACTCTCGAACAGAAAAATCAGGCAACTTTCCTACATTCTCAGCGCGTCAAGGAATTTTTTTGGTCATTAACTGCGAGTTCTGAAAGAAGCACACGTAATGCTTGATGCAGGTTTCTTGGAGAACAATTTTTGTACCCATTTTCTCTGTATTAGGTGTTTAATGTCTTCCTCAGGCTTGTTACAGGATATGCTTTGCTGTAAGATGTATTGCTTGATTCGCCCTTCGCTCTCATCATCATGCAGTCCACACTCCACAGCAGTCGACAGTTAACTACCAATACAAAATGATTCATCACGTGACCAAATTACTGGCCTAATGTGACCCAACCTTCAAAGGTTTTGATCCGCATGCCGTCTTAATGAAATTATGGAAATTCATTGCAGCGCTTCTGCGGTAGCATACAAAATCGTCATGTAATAGTTTGAAAGGGATCAAAATTTGCACCGCTGCTATCACAGCTATATCTGTTCCGCCATCTCTTCCTCTTTATTTCCGACATTGCTTCCCCTCATCCCACCTCCTCCTCCTCCTCCTCCTCCTCCTCCTCCTCCTCTCTTCTACCCTTCAACCAGCAAGCACAAAGCATTCCGTCCCTTCTGTACGTATCAGGGAAGTCATATACCTGATGCGAAACGTGAAGTAGTATTAGAATGCGTTTGTTTTAGTTTTTGTCATTTTTCATGGAGCCTGCACGATCCATCAAATCGGAAATGGATCTGACAGACCGTGATAGGCACTAATCCAGTGAGGGATGAGACCGAAGAGAGTGAATTGTGATGTCACGACACAGATGGCCCGTTGGAGAGTATGATGCAGCGAAATTACCGCTCGCTAGCGAGCGCACGTTTTAGCTTCAGCAGGAATGGTGGCGGGAGGGATTGGGGGGGAGCGCTGCCTGTCAGTCACGAAGAGGTCAGCGAGTTATGCACATCGCGTGACCTTTCCTATAATCGGATTACCAATTACCAACGCTACGCGATAACGCCCGTTGTTTTTCGGAAATTTCACTGCCATCAAGCACATCTGCCACTACAGTAACGCTCAGTGTTTATTATCATCAAATATTCCTCATGAATATGATAAATATCTGACACGCGCTCTTTTGTTCCAGGATATTCCTCCGTAAGCAGATAGCTGAAAGCGTCTTATACGAAGGTAAGCAGTAACATAGTGTCAATAAATCTAAAACGCTAATACACATCACACAGAATATTCAATAATTATCTACATTGGGATTCTTCCATAGAATCTAAGCCTGAGATCTGCTTTTCATACAACTATTTTTATGTGGTTATTCCATTTTGAGTCGCTCCGTATGATTACTCCTATATGTTTTACGGTCGTTGCAGTTTCTAGTGCCGGCTGCTGTGGCCGAGCGGTTCTAGACGCTTCAGTCCGGAACTGCGCTGCTGCTGCTTTCGCAGGTTCGAATCTTGCCTCGGGCATGGATGTGTGTGATGTCCTTAGGTTAGTTAGATTTAAGTAGTCTAGGGGACTGATGACCTCAGAAGTTAAGTCCCATACTGCTTAGAGCCATTTGAACCATTTTTGAACAGTTTCTAGTGATATATATCCAATTGTGTAATCCAAAAGTAATGGATATTTCCGCCTATTTATACGTTCCATTGAGGGTGTACCGCCAGTCTCTTCGATCCTCTGCATTTCACCGCAGTTACTAGATGTTGCCGCGTGCCAAGTAAATAGGTTAAATTGTGGCCTTGGCGTAGTGCAGCAGTTGTTCTTACCATTTTACTGTCTAATCTGCGGGCTTGATTTGTCGCGATCCAGATATTTCCACACCAGGAAAATCCGAAGTGGTCTCTGAGTATCGTAAGTATCCAGCGACAGTAAGCACAAGCACATGGAAACACGTTGAAGACATAAATTTTATTTAAGTGCAATGTGGAAGAACCGCCCTCCACCTCCCCCTGTCATTTTAATAATTTCCTTTACTTCTTGCAAGAAAAAGCTGTCTGTCCTATATTAGGCAAACGGACTAAAGTTCAGTACGACAGCTAAACGGGGAATCTTACACCCAGGAACATGAGCCTAACTAATTATCTCTGACCGTGTTTCGAGTGCCACATATCCTTTCACTCCTGTGCACCTCCTGAACAAATATCTCTATTTCTTTCCAAGCAATTATCATTAACGTGAATAGGTAACTAAGACGAAGACTGAATATTGAAACTCGACCTTTTTATTATTAAAGCAAATAATATCAAACTCTACCATCTGGTGAGCAAGATGTATGAAACAGGCGAAATACCCTCAGACTTCAAGAAGAATATAATAATTCCAATCCCAAAGAAAGCAGGTGTTGACAGATGTGAGAATTACCGAACGATCAGTGTAATAAGCCACAGCTGCAAAATACTAACACGAATTCTTTACAGACGAATGGAAAAACTAGTAGAAGCTGACCTCGGGGAAGATCAGTTTGGATTCCGTAGAAATACTGGAACACGTGAGGCAATACTGACCTTACGACTTATCTTAGAAGAAAGATTAAGGAAAGGCAAACCTACGTTTCTAGCATTTGTAGACTTAGAGAAAACTTTTGACAATGTTGACTGGAATACTCTCTTTCAAATTCTACAGGTGGCAGGAGTAAAATACAGGGAGCGAAAGGCTATTTACAATTTGTACAGAAACCAGATGGCAGTTATAAGAGTCGAGGGACATCAAAGGGAAGCAGTGGTTGGGAAGGGAGTAAGACAGGGTTGTAGCCTCTCCCCGATGTTATTCAATCTGTATATTGAGCAAGCAGTAAAGGAAACAAAAGAAAATTTCGGAGTAGGCATTAAAATCCATGGAGAAGAAATAAAAACTTTGAGGTTCGCCGATGACATTGTAATTCTGTCAGAGACAGCAAAGGACTTGGAAGAGCAGTTGAACGGAATGGATGGTGTCTTGAAGGGAGGATATAAGATGAACATCAACAAAAGCAAAACGAGGATAATGGAATGTAGTCGAATTAAGTCTGGTGATGTTGAGGGTATTAGATTAGGAAATGAGACACTTAAAGTAGTAAAGGAGTTTTGCTATTTGGGGAGCAAAATAACTGATGATGGTCGAAGTAGAGAGGATATAAAATGTAGACTGGCAATGGCAAGGAAAGCGTTTCTGAAGAAGAGAAATTTGTTAACATCGAGTATAGATTTAAGTGTCAGGAAGTCATTTCTGAAAGTATTTGTATGGAGTGTAGCCATGTATGGAAGTGAAACATGGACAGTAAGTAGTTTGGACAAGAAGAGAATAGAAGCTTTCGAAATGTGGTGCTACAGAAGACTGCTGAAGATTAGATGGGTAGATCACATAACTAATGAGGATGTACTGAATAGGATTGGGGAGAAGAGGAGTTTATGGGACAACTTGACCAGAAGAAGGGATCGGTTGGTAGGACATGTTCTGAGGCATCAAGGGATCACCAATTTAGTATTGGAGGGCAGCGTGGAGGGTAAAAATCGTAGGGGGATACCAAGAGATGAATACACTAAGCAGATTCAGAAGGATGTAGGTTGCAGTAGGTACTGGGAGATGAAGAAGCTTGCACAGGATAGAGTAGCATGGAGAGCTGCATCAAACCAGTCTCAGGACTGAAGACCACAACAACAACAACAACATCAAACTTATATTCCCTATCTGCCCTAACTCTTTCATACTAACAAGCACTTTCACACAGGCTTTCTGTTTATTTCGCAGAGACAATCATTGCCGCTATAATCATCCTAATTAGGCACTCGCTCCATCGTTTCGTCTTATAACTTCGCTCGCTACAGCCAGAATGACTTCCCGCGCCCCGCATAACGGCCGGCGCCAAAACTCTCACTGCTTCTAGAAGAGTGGTTCCCAATCTGTGGGTAATTGCCATCTGAGGGATAAAATTTAATTTTCTGAGGGGTAAAAATTAAAAGATTCGATTCTGTTTCCGTCACGAAACTAAATTATTGTCAAAAGATCATTATAATTATCAAAGTTTTGTAGTCTCTGATACTGATTATACAAGTTATCAACAATTACTTTTCCTCAGTTAGCAGCATCAACACGGTGTAGATTACAGTTCCTCAAGTAGTCCACCCACTATACATATGTTGTGCTTTGTTCCGTATGTCGCTGATAATAAAAATGACACGTATGCGTAAAAAATGCTAAATATCTCAAGAAAATGTCTATTCCAAGTTGTAGATAACAAACAGAAGAAGATGGTCAAATGGCCGGTGAGCCTTATATATATATAAGGCTCACCAGCCATTTCACCATCTTCTGTGCGGATGCACAGTGTCTGATCTCGTACGGGAATCTGCGAAAAGCCGCGAGTAATGACTATAATGGGCAGGTGCGCTATGAGTATAGTGCGGGACAATAAGTTTGGAATGTGGGTCTCCCGTTGACTTATATCAACGCCTGTATGCAGCTAGGGGTATGTATTTCATTGTAATTTCATTTTACTAAACTGACATCTTCAACCTGACGTTCAAAAATGGTTCAAATGGCTCTGAGCACTATGGGACTTAACATCTTAGGTCATCAGTCCCCTAGCACTTAGAACTACTTAAACCTAACTAACCTAAGGACGTCACACACATCCATGCCCGAGGCAGGATTCGAACCTGCGACCGTAGCAGTCGCGCGGTTCCGGACTGAGCGCCTAGAACCGCTAGACCACCGCGGCCGGCCAACCTGATGTGTCAGTGGATGATTGCCGCAGTGCTCGTGGCGGTTTTGCTTAGTTGGCATACGGATTCTCGACTGTACGGCCTTCGAACGGAAACTCTTTGATCGCCCTTTATACTATTGATCAAGCCCCGATAGCTTGCTCAATAGAAATGTCCTTTGTAAAAGAGTTAGTATCCAGTTTTACCTAAATATCATACAGATCCTTGCCACCTTACGTGTGTGTATGTGTGGGAAAGCCACCCTGATGGCGCGTTTGCCATGAATGAATGTGTAAGAATTTCCAAAAATTGCCACAGAGTAGTCTCTTGTTCACCCCCTCGTGTACTAGTCTTCTTCCCGCAGTTGGAAAGCAGTGAGTCCGTAAGAACATACTACGAACTTTGAGGGGAACCAGAATGTTTGCAAGGGTGATTACCACTGTGTAGGACTCAGAAACCTTGTCTAGCTGCGTATTAGGATATGTGACCTGTCTCCCCTCGCTTGCGACACTTCCAGCGCATATTCAGAGGTAAGTAGTTCTCTCTCCATTATCTTCAGGCTTCAGGCGTTGACGTATTTAGTCTGGCTTTTAGCTTGGTCTAACTATTTTTATTCCAGGATTATGTCTCCCTGTTCCGCTGTTTTGGTAAATTTACGGTGCTGCACGTTCATATTTCGATACTAATCAGCAAGAGTCGAATTTATCTGGAATTCGGGTTTTTAATTATTCATGTTCCACCACATGTTTGTAATACTGCGTACAGAGTAGGAATATTCAATTACTGTTCACTCGATTATTTGAGTACCTGTCATACAGTTGGTTGGTGAAATCTACTCTCTTTTCTTTCTCTTTTTTGTGAAATGCCACATCAAATAAAGTAGCTTGTCACTAATGATTTGGAATATTCGTGGTAGGCTTCTTCTGCAAGTAGGTTGCTTTGCCTCTGTTCCCTTCTATCACAGAAATTCATGCCCCTTGTTTTCACCTGTAGTAGTGTGTGCAGCGATATTTGTGGAGCCGGCCGCGGTGGCCGAGCGGTTCTAGGCGCTTCAGTCCGGAACCGCGCGACTGCTACGGTCGCAGGTTCGAATCCTGCCTCGGGCATGGATGTGTGTGATGTCCTTAGGTTAGTTAGGTTTAAGTAGTTCTACGTTCTGGGGACTGATGACCTCAGATGTTAAGTCCCATAGTGCTCAGAACAATTTGATATTTGTGGACTCGTTTTACTATGGAAGATGATCTCGAATCTAGTCGTCCTCCTGCGCTTAGTCTGCAAGCACATGTTGTACGCCGCATATCGAATAAATGTAGTTTAGCGCGTTCCATAATACTGCTCCCCGCTTAATGAATATCCGTTCGTATATCCTTTCCGCCAGTTTGATGGAATTATCCGATTTTAAAGATTATTTTTTACGCCATTTGTTTAATCCTTCCTCGCGTGGATTGATTTCGGAGGTTACAAGTCATCAGTGAGAATAGAGCCTTTTCTCATAGCCGTCACAGTAATGAATATCACTCCGGTATTTGAGAATATGGTGCTTTTACTGTTGTTTGATTGTAGATCGCACTGTGTAATAAGTGCTCATGAATATCGCCTCCTATAAATGTTCCTGACGATGAACATGTGTTCACTCCCTCATTCATTTACGTTACTTCTATTGTGTAAATTATGCTCTGTGTATGCAGATTACGGGCACGGGTGATAAATTTCTTGTAATATATTGAAAGTGCTTATTGGATCCGCCAGAGAACCGTCATGAGTCAAGATCCCAATGCGTGTCTTTCTGATGTATCAATTAACTGAATTTCGAAAGAAATAATCCACACTGGCTGTAGAATACTTTTTATTAAAAGTCACGACCGGTTTCGCGCCAATAGAAGACGCATCCTCAGGTGATAAAACGTCTTTTTAACAGGTCGTCGCCGAAAGATAGTTGCCTTAGGGCCACTCTCCATGATTCACGTCATATTGTAAACAAATGTAGCTGTAAAAGCGGTATTCATTATTTCAATCGGGGGGGATAGCAGAAACGCGTCACAAACAGGAAGGTGGTACTGACCGCCATCATAGCGGCTGGTACTTTTAATTTCGTGGTAACATTTACGAAAACAACATCGTGAAATTGTCACAAACCTGGCGCACCAAAACACTGCATAAGATAACCATTTGCATAAAAACAACAGGATTGTATTACATGACAGTAGAACCACATAGACACGAATTATACAAGCAATATTATATAGCTGATCAGAACGAAGGTATGACCTACAGAATACCAAAGAAGCAAACAGCCTGTAACTGTGTAGCATAGTTGACTCAACTGTCAATACAGCTGCACGAACCGTCTTTATGAAATAAACCTCAACAATTCGACAACTAAATAAATAACTGCTCCAGCAAAAAGTTTAACATATACTACAGCTACAACAGCACCAAAGGAGCAACAGTTTTACAGCAACTGAGTCATCGATGTCATATGGATATCAAGACCATCTGATGTACGTAGCAAAACACAATCCTGTAATAGGTTAACTTATCTACTTAAAAATTTGAAATATTGTACCAAACTATGCAGTTTTCACAGGTAATCTGAAGATGGCGATCACGCCGAAATAAGCGTATAGTAATAAACAATATTATCAAACTCAGCAGCGTCTTTTGTCTCCTTGCGTAATATAATAATGTCCTTATAAGACATACACGACGCAGCGGGCCCAGATGATGCAAATAGTTTAATTCAGTTATCTGGTCTGCATTAATTATGTTTGGACACTGTTGGTCTCCCTATCATTCCTTGTTTCCTGCTCTTTCGGTTGCATGATCGTTTTCCAAAATTCTCGGTCTGATTCCGTTATACCGTTGCCCTATAGAAGGCAGAAGGTCGGTCTCTCTCTCTCTCTCTCTCTCTCTCTCTCTCTCTCTCTCTCTCTCTCTCTCTCAATGATTATGTAAATACAGCTTCCCTTCAACCTCAAAGTTGTAATCGCTTTACTGAACTTCAGGCTCCTTTCCATATTTCTGTTTGATTTCATTCACAGCTTCTACAGTGTACAGATTGAATAACATCGGGGAGAAACTACGCCCTCGTACAACTGCAGTTTGATTTCTGTGTGAGTGTTAGATAACCTGTCGTACCTTTTATTTTATTTCTGCTGTCTAATTATTTCAAAGTATACAACCCAGTCAACATTGTCGAAAGCTTTTTATAAATTTAGAAATGCTATGAACGGAGGTTTGTCCTTCATAGACCTATTTTCTGAGATTATCTCATGTGTTTCTACTTTCCTGCGGAACACAAAAAATGGTTGAAATGGCTCTAAGCACTATGGGACTTAACATCAGAGGTCATCAGTCCCCTAAATTTAGAACTACTTAAACCTAACTAACCTAAGGACATCACACACATCCATGCCTGAAGCAGGATTCGAACCTGCGACCGTAGCAGCAGCGCGGTTCCAGACTGAAGCACACAAACTGATATTCCCCGAGGTCGGCTTATGCCAGTGTATCCAGTCTTTTGTGAATAATTCGTTATTTTGCAAGTTGACTTTCTAGGCTGATGGTTCGGTAATACGCCCTTCAGCACCTGCTTTCTTTTTTTTTTTTTTTTTTTTTATCAGTATCATCATCATATTCTTCTTGAAGTCTGAGGGTATTACGACTGTCTCATATACGGGAAATCACAAAGTTTCCTTACGGAGGCCAGGATTGGTATGCCTATCAGGCAAAGTCACCGTGAGCGCTGAGGCAATCATCCAACCGACGCACCAGGTTGAAGATACTCGTTTTTTAAAACACAGAGTCCTGCTACATGAAGAAGTTCGTAACTGCGTGCTTCACGACCTCGTCCGACAGGAATCGTTGAATCTTCAATGCCTTTTTTAAGAGACCGAAGTCGTATTAATCGCATTGGGAGACATCAGGACTATAGGGCGGGTATTCGAGTGTCTCCCACTTGAGTTTGCGTAACTTCTGATATCTCACAGATCGACCGGCTTCCTATGTCGTATCGAGACGAGCACAGAACTTGGCGCACCATTGCACATTGGTTGGTTACCACACTGGACTCGTATTATGGAGGTCGACTGTTCACACCTGCCATCCTGATTTAGGTTTTCTGCCATTTCCCGAAATTGCTTCAGGCAAATTTCGGGATTCTCTTTTGCGAGGGCACTGCCAATTTCCTTCCCCATCCTTCCCTAATATGAGCCTGTGCTTCGTCTCGAATGACCTCATTGTCGACGGGACGTTTAACACCGATCTCCTCCTCCTGCTCCTCCTTCACCACATTGGTGGTTTCCATCAGACATGCCGCTCCATACATATTCTTCATTCTGTGATGGATGTCTACCGGTGTTCGTTCTTTGACAGACAAGAAAAGAATTAACGCACATTGGTCCTGTTTGGACGCATTTCGTAATAACGTCGCTATAGATCATGTTTCTGCATTTACCGGACGCACGTTGGAAAGACACGAATGCCACACTAATCTCTTGCTACATATTGGTGCTTATGCAAGGTGGTCAGAAATAGTGTGAAATTCTTGTAAGGGCGTTGTAGGATATGTTGTGCTGAGAAATAGCTGTCCAGAAAAAAAAATAGATTCATAGCACCGTTTCCGAGTTAATGGGTATTGAAGCTGCCCAGCAGACATGTTGTCGCCATTCTTGTCCTTCGTTTGGTTTCCTAAAACAGAACACGAGAGCTATACGAAAATCGCACATGGAACGGAACCCGAGCCAAAGGCTGAGCTGCCTCGTGCGCCATCATCTACGCTATGAGATCAACTGACACTTTCACCTGACGGGCTGCTTTAATTTGCGCGCACAACGGCCTGATTGGGGAACCTCTGTGCTAATTAACTCGGAAATGACGCAAAGTAATCGAATTTTTTTACCAATTATTTCTCAGCGCAACCTACACTACATCAACCTTAAAAGCTTTTCAGACAGTTTCTGATCATCCTGTAGACCGGCATCAGAGTCGCGCTACGTTACATATACGCTGCAGTAATGCTCTCAAACGGGAACTTTTTGATCGCCCTTTCTATATTGCACACCACATGGAATAGTTTTCTCATCGCTGGTTCTCCCAAGGACCTCGTTAGTTCTGAGGGAATGTCGTCTACTCCAGGGCCCTAGACATAGGGCCCTGTCAAATTACTCTCGCAGTATCGAAACCCCATCTCATTTTCGTCTATTGCTTACAAGTTATTTCCCTTCAGTAGCACTCCGTCTTCAGGCAACAAGTGGCTCATCCGGACCATCTGACCGCCGTGTCATGCTCAGCTGAGGATGCGAATAGGAGGGGCGTGTGGTCAGCACACCGCTCTCCCGGTCGTTACGATGGTTTTCTGTGACCGGAGCCGCTACTTATTCGGTCGAGTAGCTCCTCAGTTGGCGTCACGAGGCTGAGTGCGCCCCGAAAAACGGCAACAACGCATGGCAGCCTGGATGGGCACCCATCCAAGTGCCGGCCATACCCGACAGCGCTTAACTTTGGTGATCTGACAGGAACCGGTGTATCCATTGCGGCAAGGCCGTTTTTTTCCCTTCTGTAGCCTTTGTATATACTCCACAATTCAGCGTTCCCTTCTTTGATTCGTATTGGCTCGCCATTCGCCCTTTTTTCTCCACAACTCTATTTAATTTTCCTGTAGACGGCATCTATCTATCCCACAGTTTGTCATAGATGATTCTCCAAGTCTTCGTTCCACCTCTAGCCATTTCTCCTTTGCCATTTTGCAGTTTCTATCAATCTCATTTTTAGAAGTCTGTATTCCATTTCGCGTGCCTCCTTTCGCCAGCTTCTTCTTCTTCTTCTTCTTCTTCTTCTTGTGTCGACTGTGGCTAAACATGGACTATGTAAAATAATTAAAAGGAACTGTTCTTTTGAGCAAGGTGCTTCCTAACCTTCCATGTTTTATTCATTCTTTCACCATGCTGCCGTTTTTGAACATTTTTATGCGTTTCTTCTCTTTCTCTTGAAGACCTTTTAGTTTATTTTATTTTGAATCCGGATTTTTTCTGTTTTTTAAATACTTTTCTGGGTTATATTAATCTTCCCAAAGTCTTTTTAAATGTTTTTGATCCCATGATTTGTGTTCTTTTTGTTATTTAAGTATTCGAAAATCCTTTTATTTGATCTTTTGTTCTCCATTATAATCACACTTCCGGAGCAACTGACCCGCTACAAGAAGCTCTTCTTAGAGCAGTTGAGAAGGCAGCAGTGGGAAGATGGTTTGTTCGTTACGGGTATCGTGAGAAAGACCGCCTAAATTGTGGTCTTCCTCCACGATTGGCTGTTGCGTTCGGAAGGTGCGCGCCAAAAGGATAATCTTCAGTTATTAATATTAGGAAAACTAAACAGTGATTTTATGTGAATTTCATACAAAGGTGTCCCTTAATAGCAGGCTATCATTCCATTATTTCAAAGTTGTTAATTACCTGAAGAATAAAAAGAAATTGCTAAACCAAAAGGCAGACGAAGCATTTCGGAGATATTCGGATCGCACCTAACGTGGATAGCAGAGTGAAGTGGATCGGCTATAAGATCATAGCTGGTTCGGCAGGCTCGGAGGACAGACACGTTGCCTGCCTTGGTCGGTATCGGTTCAGAACTTAACTAGCAGTCTCTAATTATTTGGAGTGATTACAGGGTGTATACGACCCGGGACAACCGGGAGATCCGGGAAAAACCCGGGAATCTTTTCATCTGGGAGAAAACTGGGAAAAACCCGGGAGTTGTTTAGAATTCCGGGAATTTTTCTTTGTTTTAGTTTTCAGTTAAATTTTTGTGATTTTGACTGGTAAGAACCAATACTCTAAAAAAGGACATTAGTGCATCCCGCTATTGCAGAATAAAGGCGCAGCAACAAAACATGAACGAGAGAAAAAAAACGAAAATAAAAAAGTTACAAAGGAAAAGAGCCGTATACAACAAAACAGTGCTCATACAAGCGTCTACCAACAGCAAAGTCTATCAAACGCTTTAGGAAGACTATGCAATGCTTTATAACAACAAATTGCCTCCGATAAGCGTGACGTGATAACTGTTTAAATTAGATTCGTTTGAGCTGTTGCAGGCGGGATCTTGCGCATTCGCAGTTGAGTCGCGTATGAGTAGTACGAGGTGCATTCAAGTTCTAAGGCCTCCGATTTTTTTTCTAATTAACTACTCACCCGAAATCGATGAAACTGGCGTTACTTCTCGACGTAATCGCCCTGCAGACGTACACATTTTTCACAATGCTGACGCCATGATTCCATGGCAGCGGCGAAGGCTTCATTAGGAGTCTGTTTTGACCACTGGAAAATCGCTGAGGCAATAGCAGCACGGCTGTTGAATGTGCGGCCATGGAGAGTGTCTTTCATTGTTGGAAAAAGCCAAAAGTCACTAGGAGCCAGGTCAGGTGAGTAGGGAGCATGAGGAATCACTTCAAAGTTGTTATCACGAAGAAACTGTTGTGTAACGTTAGCTCGATGTGCGGGTGCGTTGTCTTGGTGAAACAGCACACGCGCCGCCCTTCCCGGACGTTTTTGTTGCAGTGCAGGAAGGAATCTGTTCTTCAAAACCTTTTCATAGGATGCACCTGTTACTGTAGTGCCCTTTGGAACGCAATGGGTAAGGATTACGCCCTCGCTGTCCCAGAACATGGGCACCATCATTTTTTCAGCACTGGCGGTTACCCGAAATTTTTTTGGTGGCGGTGAATCTGTGTGTTTCCATTGAGCTGACTGGCGCTTCGTTTCTGGATTGAAAAATGGCATCCACGTCTCATCCATTGTCACAACCGACGAAAAGAAAGTCCCATTCATGCTGTCGTTGCGCGTCAACATTGCTTGGCAACATGCCACACGGGCAGCCATGTGGTTGTCCGTCAGCATTCGTGGCACCCACCTGGATGACACTTTTCGCATTTTCAGGTCGTCATGCAGGATTGTGTGCACATAACCCACAGAAATGCCAACTCTGGAGGCGATCTGTTCAGCAGTCATTCGGCAATCCCCCAAAACAATTCTCTCCACTTTCTCGATCATGTCGTCAGACCGGCTTGTGCGAGCCCGAGGTTGTTTCGGTTTGTTGTCACACGATGTTCTGCCTTCATTAAACTGTCGCACCCACGAACGCACTGTCGACACATCCGTAACTCCATCACCACATGTCTCCTTCAACTGTCAATGAATTTCAATTGGTTTCACACCACGCAAATTCAGAAAACAAATGATTGCACGCTGTTCAAGTAAGGAAAACGTCGCCATTTTAAGTATTTAAAACAGTTCTCATTCTCGCCGCTGGTGGTAAAATTCCATCTGCCGTACGGTGCTGCCATCTCTGGGACGTATTGACAATGAACGCGGCCTCATTTTAAAACAATGCACGTGTTTCTATCTCTTTCCAGTCCGGAGAAAAAAAATCGGAGGCCTTAGAACTTGAATGCACCTCGTACCTTCTCCCACTTCTGGTTACAGAAGTGTGGCTGGGCGCCACTTCTTAATATTGCCCCGATTCGAAAATATAGTAAATCTGGGGTTGACGCACAGAGCAGTCTGAGTTGTGGTGGAGAAGTGGGTCGTCGCGACGTGACCTGACCTGTGTTCACGTTCAGTGATTTTGTTGTTTCCTCTTCGTTTATTGCTCTCACGCTAAACAATAACAAAACGGATTTTTGTGGCAGTGAGCTATCAAATTAATAAAATAGTTCACATAATTACGGAAGGATAAAATATGTTTTTAGTTTCAGATTTTATTTCCACCTTTCTGACAGTCAAGCATTTATCGCTTTACAGAACAATGAAGTTATTTTTGCCGGTTTTTATTAATCTTTTCTGCTGAGACAGTCAATTTATTTGAAACGAAGTGTTTGATTTCAAACTATTGGCTAGTTGCAACTTTTCGCTGCATTTCAAGGGCACGTATGGCATTATGCCATATTGAAGCAAACATGAGATAATATAGTACTGGTACTTCAAGAAAATTTGGGCAACGGCCTTGCCGCAGTGGATACACCGGTTCCCGTGCGATCACCGAAGTTAAGCGCTGTCGGCCGTGGCCGGCACTTGGATGGGTGACCATCCGGCCACCATGTGCTGTTGCCATTTTTCGGGGTGCACTCAGCCTCGTGATGCCAATTGAGGAGCTACTCGACCGAATAGTAGTGGCTCCGGTCAAAGAAAACCATCATAACGACCGGGAGAGCGATGTGCTGACCACACGCAGCTCCTATCCGCATCCTCAGCTGAGGATGACACGGCGGTCGGATGGTCCCGAGCGGCCACTTGTGGCCTGAAGACGGAGTGCTTACTCCAAGAAAATTTACATACGATTGTGCATTTGAAGCCGAATTATGCATTTTAGTATGGTTCATGAAATTCCGACGCTTTTGAAGTATCCTCTTTTGTCTTGTTCCTTTTATGACACAACGTAAGATCTTTTAATGTTTTACACGTACGAACATAAGGGCTTCCTGCGTCATCGTAGCTGTGAAAGCGCGATGACGCCTATTATCTGGCGCTCTGTTGCAGCTGCTGAACCGAACCTATGTCTAACAGGTCGCGGGAAAATATTGCGAATGGTGTTCTGAAAAGCGCTACATTCAACGCAGATTTACTTATACGGAAGATGAACTATATGCGAGAATGTACAATGAATTTCTTAAATCACAAAGCGTTTCACTCTCATTTAAAAGTCAACTCTTTCAGGACGACCATTTAGAAGAATTTAGAGTCCAGAAGATCAGACATTTACATCGTTATTAAAAATTTTACTGGTACATTTGTGTGATGTATCTTAAAGTGTAACACGCGCAAAAATGATGAACAAAATATGTGGAAACTTAGCTTCTCTTCCAGCTTATTAAGCTTCGAGACCAATATTATATGTGAGTGCTATGTATGTTTATTTAAACCATTAACTTCCGTTATTTGTGTGTTCGCGATACTTAAGAGTGATATTGCTATTGGCTGATTACATCACGTGTCCTATGCTGTCATCAGCTGGCGAGATCACGCTTACAAAAGCGTATTGCAATCTCGATTTCAGTGCTTCGGGAAGTGCCATGCGGTGTTTGGTGGAATTCAAATTTATACCTTCGTAATACGAAAATATGCAGCGTACATGTTGCTGCACATCAAAGGTGTTTTCCCCCTGAGATTCATTTTCGAAAGTGCTGGGAAATTCTACGTCGGTATATAAAACAATAAACATTCAAAGGATTGATGAGTTTTACAGTGCCGAGGAAGAGTATACTGTCACTTAACATAGAAAAATTGTACTTTCGCCCGGGAGAAAGTGTATTTTTAACCGGGAAAAATCCGGGAATTTTTTTTCCTTATCCACGTATACACCCTGGATTAAGAATAGTTTGATAGTAATTACGCAGACACGCATTTCATTATTTTGTATATTCTCTGTGATAGTGTGAAGAGTGAAAGATTTTGTGATTCATAATATGGATTATAATTGTGCAGTTTCTCGTATTCTGCTAATAAAAAGCGAGTGGCATCCCGTATAAATAAAGTAATTGAAAATTTAATTATTTATACAATACCAATTCCTCGCTAAGAGTTTATTAAAGCCTCAAGACAATGTTTTCACGACCTATGTGCAGTTTCCTGCGCACGGGACAACTACTATAGAAAACTGCAGGTTGGTGGACATTATTCAGAACTTATGCATTCCACTCACCACTAGGTACCTCGCGAGTAATGCAATCGTAGTACAAATGTGATCAGTGACACATCATCTGTGAATGAGGCATGAAGGGAGGACATTTTTGAGGGAAGGGATTTATCATACTAACGAAAATCCCTCTCGCAATATTTCTCACTATCTCTCGCTCTCTTTTCCACTTGTCGTACATGGCATCCCTTGTGGGGAAATCTTTGAAGTCGAAATCCTTTGGAACTGTGGACTGTGGAAGGACTGTGATTCGTGTGAACTGTAAATGACCATAGACCTGTATAAGAACTGTTGCAATTAGACTTGGAATTGTGTTTGAACTGTTTTAGAACTTCAATTGAATAATTGATGCCTGAAAATCAAATTTTCCGTTACATTGAAAGTGGTATCGCTGTAAATCAGAAAGTGGGAGTTCTACGAGAATGAATTTTAACGTTGTGTGCGCGGTCCATGGGATTACGATATAAATCAGCACTTCAAGATTCTTCATGCTACGAAACAGCGCAGCGTGCAGATCAGCACGAGGCAGCCGCAGACAACAGGTGCAGCGCAGGGCATGTTTGAAGTATCAGCTTGAACACACCACCAAAGTGGCGTCTCAGCCAGCGGTGCAGCACACAGCTACGAGAATCAGCGGCAGTACGTCGATTAGTGTAAGCAGAAGTAGAGGAGTTTAGTCTCACAGTAGTTGTGACGATCCGGTGGGTCACATACAAATAAATGGTGGTGAATTCGGACATGGGTTTAATGGTATGTCAAATTTAGTCACAAATAATCCATGTGAAAACGAATACTCAAAATTTTTTGTGATGAATCCGAAATAGTGAATTCAATAACTAATGGTAATCTCACTGAGAATTCTGAAGTAACCATGAATGTTTCCAGAATGAGATTTTCACTCTGCAGCGGAGTGTGCGCTGATATGAAACTTCCTGGCAGATTAAAACTGTGTGCCCGACCGAGACTCGAACTTGGGACCTTTGCCTTTCGCGGGCAAGTGCTCTACCATCTGAGCTACCGAAGCACGACTCACGCCCGGTACTCACAGTTTTACTGTGGAAGGTAGGAGACGAGATACTGGCAGAAGTAAAGCTGTGAGTACCGGGCGTGAGTCGTGCTTCGCTAGCTCAGATGGTAGAGCACTTGCCCGCGAAAGGCAAAGGTCCCGAGTTCGAGTCTCGGTCGGGCACACAGTTTTAATCTGCCAGGAAGTTTCATAACCATGAATGCTTTCACTGGGAGTGTAGAGATAGTGAAAATGTGAACCTAGTGGGAAACAATGGAAACGTAAACCCAGGGTGTGTAGTGCCTAGTCAAAATGAAATAATTCGTTGGAGTGACGATGCTACAGAAAATTACTGTGACGTCGACATTATTAATGAGCCAACGGATGGTTTATGAACATAAAGTCATGGCACGGCATCAGCTGACACTTTGCCAACTCAGGATGACGATCGGGATATAAGGTCTATGCTAAAATTAATTTTGCAAGAACAGAAAGAAAATAAGAAGGACTTAAGAAAAGCAAGGAACGAAAATAAGGAGGAATTAAGAACAGCATATAAAGAAAATAAGGAGCGGTTGAAGGAAATTAATGTAGGAAGAGCTCATCTTAACGCCAAGTTCAATGCTTTGGAACGAAATAGTACAAATCTTAAAGCTAAAACTGAGGGATGTTGCAGGAAAACAGATGATGCAACAAAAGAATGGGATAAAAAATTAGAAGCTTTTAAATCAGAGATAAATCAGAGGGTTGAACATGGAATCAAAAAATTAAATATGGATTTGTAGGATCAAAACGGGCTAACAGAAACAATAGTTAAATAAATTAGTAATGTAAGACAGGAGTAAATCAAAGCTATCAAAAATGACCTTGAAATACTTAATTGTAATATTTCACATGTAGAATCCTCTTTTAAAGGCAACACAGTTGTGATTCAGGGCAAACAGAGAGAAATAGAGCAAAACCTATATTCTGAGATGCAAGACAAAATAGAAAATAAAGTTAAACAAAAAGTATAAATTTATTGTAAACAGGAAAGAAAGAAAGGTGTTGTTCATGTAAATGACGTAGCAAATTACGCAATTCCATCATTTCTCTAGTAAGGGAACTATACACCCAGTAGCCTTCATTAAGCAGTTTGATGACATCATTCCTGAAAACTTGACAAAACAACAAAAAATCAAATTCGTAGCCAGTAGGTTAGAAGAAGAAGCAATATCATGGGGAACAGGGGCGAGTAACACATGTAAAACGTATAAATAATTTGTGCAAGCATTTTTTAATCAAGACTGGTCTACTAGCACAGTGTTATAAATGATATTTTTGAGGGCAGAAACTTTATGAATGGTGGCAACCATAAAGAATGTTTCCAACATTGCTGTGAAAGAAGTGATACTTAACCGACACATTAAGAGAATCTGACCTAATAGAAATTATTATACTTAAATTCCCAGTATCAGTGCAACAGAAGTAAATCAATGTAAATAAAAGTGATGTAAGTTACCTAATGCATGTGCTAGAACAATTACACGCGCTGTCCGGCCACAGGCAACTATCGGACGGTTGGAGAAAGAACAGGTAACGGACAGACAGCCGTAATGACAGCGAGCAAAGCCATAACAGAGGTACGAATCGAAATGACGAACGGGGTGACTGGAAGGAAAACAGACAACCACGTCACAGTCCCATCCCGTCCAGAAGAGGGAGAGGCACATTTCAAAGGGTTACGAAAAGAGCAGGTTATTATCGTGGAAACAGGGAATATCATATTAATCAAAATAGGGAACATGCTCCTGAAAAAGGCAGGAATCGTGCAGAACCGGAAAAGTAATCGATGGTTCGGATCTGGTCCAGTTGTGAACGTCCGAATGTAATGGATCATTAGTAAGATTCTTAGGGTGCGACGAACAGGATGGAGTAAAAAATGCGCTCATGGAAGTAGATAGGCAGGAATTAAAGGAAGTTTACCAACCAGCAATTGAAACTGAAACACAAAACATGAAAACAACCGTGATCCTAGATTCGGGTAGCGAAATTAGTGCTGTCTCTAGCAATTAGAAGGATACAGATGTCCCATAGTTACCAGTACAAGAAGTTAAAATGGTTAGAGTGTGTGGGTCTAGAAGTAAAATGATAAAGAAGCGGATTTAATATGCAGAGTAGAACATTTTCAGTAAATGCTGTGATGGTTCACGGACTTTGCATCAATTTAATTTTGAGGACAGATTGGTTAATTGCTAATAGGTTAATGCTGGATTTTTCAGAAGGTGTAATGAGGATAAGAGAAGAACAGGAGCAACAGGTACTTAAATTTCGTGGAAATGAGGCCACACACAATAAAGGTAATAACGCAAAAGTACAGATTATAAATGAACAGAAGCACTGGAACTATGAACCAGAAGAAAGCATGTGTTTGTACGTGGGGGTGGCCCTAGATGAAGACGTAAGTATAGAGGTTATAATCAAGGAAGAAGTCGCAAGTATTAATTGAGGAAGAGGAACGCAAGTTGGAAAAAAAAAAACTACTACAGCATGAAAAACCATTTTCAACATGAAGGAATTTGAATATGGTTTCCAGGTAAAACCACATGATCCGTTTAGGTTTAAACTGTATTCCACTCCGTGGTCACGAGAGAAGCATTAGATAAAGATATGAAGAAAATGATTGAATGGCGAACTATCCAGCGATCTCAGAATAATTATTGCAGTTCCCTTGTAATTGTGCCAAAGAAAGATGGCTCAGTGCATATAATTTTGGATGCCAGAGCCTTAAACGCAGTCATTTTACCACAGAAGCTAGGCCTGAGGCACTAGAGGAGCTTGTACAGAAGTTGAATGGCGTCAAGATATTAACCAGTATAGACTTGACCGCCAGCTTCTGGCAGGTCCCACTAGTACAAAACTCTAGAAAATTTACTTCAGTTTGTCTATGGGGGACGAAGTTACCAATTTAGAGTATTGTTATCTGGCTTAAAGATCTCGACAGTTGCTTTTATATGTATGTTAGATAAGGTGCTGGGAGAGCAGCTATTCAACGAACTTAGGGTGTAGATTGCTGCAAAAAGATGGAACACAATGACATGTTGAATCTTATCTTATCTACATTTGAGAAGAGTAATATTGGTGTAAATTTGGACAAATCCTAATTTGGAAAAGAGAAAATTAAATTTCTAGGGTATAATATATCGGCTGGGGGTATCAAACCAGACCTAGAAAAGTTAAGTGCTATAAGAAACTGTCCAGGACCTAAGAACTAAAAGCACATGAAAGTTTTCTTCCGTTTAATCGGATTCCATCGCAAATTTGCGAACAACCAAGCACTTAATGCGAAAGCCATACTCATTTAACGAAGAAGAATGCCGCATGGATTTGGACCCACGAGTGCGAACAAGAATTTTAAAAAATAGAGGATGATTTATTTAATAGTATTATTTTGTCACATCCTGACATAAATGTACCTTTTTGCAACTTTACTGACAGCTCAGAATATGTGTTGGAGCACATCTTTTTCGTTCATAGAAAACGGAACTACAGTGGAAGAAAGTCAATAGGCTTTGCGAGTCGAGTACTAAACAAATGGGAGAGAACATATTCGGTAACAGAAAAGGAAGTGCTAGTAGTGGTGTGGGTGTTTAAGAAATTCAGATACTATGTCATGGGGAGGAAAGTAAAAGTGCTTAAAGACCACAAGACACTGCCATTCCTAATTAATTGTAGGCTAAGTCATAACAGATTAACGATATGGGTTTGAGCGCTTCAGCAGTATGATTTCAGAATAGAATACTTACCAAAGGAAAGCAATACAGTTGTTCATGCATAGACCAGATTGCCTTTGGGTATAGATAAAGCCGATTTTAATGATTCAGGGAGAAAAGAAGTCTCCATACTATACCTAAAAAAGATAAAACACGAAGAAAGAAAAAGAGCATATTAAAAAATAAGGAGGGAAGAGAATGGGGATGACACTATTTAAATGATAAAAGCTGACTGGAGTAGGAAAGCGAATGATAAGGTGAGGAAGTACTATGTCATAAATAAAGGTCTATTGTATCTAGAACAGACCCAGAAAAACAGCAGTGGGAGGTCTGTTGGCCAGAACATGAAATTCAGAGGCTCGTGTGGGTCATACATTTCACATATGCTAATTTTGCTGCCAATAAATTTGCGGTCAAAGTTAAGGAAGGGTGCTATTTTAGTAATTTAGGAAAGAGGGTGCAGAAAATATAAAAGGCCATGTGATGTGTGTCAGAAAACAGAAGTGTTAAACTCTAGCAGCAAAGCGGAAATGCATAGCACAATCCCAACAAAAATACTTCGAAAGGTGTATGTTAATCTCTATGGTTCCCTTCCCACCTCACGGAGAGGGTACAAATATCTTTTCGTTCTGTTGGATATGTTCTCGAAACATGTAAAACTGTATGCACGGGGAAAGGCTACAGGTAAGTCAGTTTCAAATAAAATCAAGGATGCCTACATAATGAAGGTAGGTAAACCAGATGGGATCATCTGTGGCAATAGACCATAATTTATGTCAGAATATTGGGACAATATGTTGAGGGATCTGGATATAAAACCTATATAAATATCAAAATACCATCCTCAGTCAAGTATGAGTGAAAGTCATGAGAGAACTAAATAGGTTTCTTAAAACATGCTGCTCTAGAAAACATCATGAGTGGGTAAATTACGTGGAAGAATTTGAGAGAATTATGAACGAATTGCCGCATTCTACCGTGGAAATAGCACAACAAGAAATGTTAAATGGTGAAAAGGTACTTAGTGTAACCGAACAGACAGTAAGTAACTTACCCACAGAGAGGCGGTATTTCAGAGGGAATTAGCCTTCGCTAGGGTCAGAGAAGAAGTAGCTAAAAGAAAGAATAAACACAAGAAGCAGGTTAAGAAAAGGACTTGACAAGTAGAAGAATTGGTACTGATCAGGTCAAGCCATAGGTCTTCGAAAGTAAACTCAGAGATCAAAAAATTCTCTGAGATACACGAAGGAACATACAAAATCATTAGTATAGAGCAACGCAATGCAGCGGAGGTAGCCAATATTAAAACAGGAAGTAAAAGAGTCTACAACATCTTGGACATAAAAAAGTATTATGACTGCTAAACCTCAGGGGGCAATAACGTTCTTCGTATTGCTAGGTAACTGGCGATTGCCAGGTGCCCGAGTTAACCGACAACACACATCATTTTTTCCTGGTGTTCTTTCCCTTCATTCATTCTGAACTATATCTGTCTTCTTTAACAACCTTCACTATCAAGGTTAAGATTTCCACCCACTGAATGCAATAACAAAGAGTGACGCTATGACACAAACAAAGTGACCCAGCAGAATAAACATCTGCATAGCACGAGTGAAAAACAGACATTTGCAGGAATATATGCAAACAGATCGGAGTAAATGGAGAGTTACAGATTATGCGACAGAAAA
Source organism: Schistocerca serialis cubense (assembly GCF_023864345.2). Classification (NCBI taxonomy): domain Eukaryota; kingdom Metazoa; phylum Arthropoda; class Insecta; order Orthoptera; family Acrididae; genus Schistocerca; species Schistocerca serialis. The sequence continues at coordinate 553,745,319 of NC_064640.1, forward strand.
ATCGGTCAGTCATTTATGAAGAGTGAGGGAGGAAAGGCAAAAGATGATGTGTAAGCCGGCCATTAAGCAGTATTTATTGGCGAAGTGGTTTCCGACAACTGTTTTATGAAGTACAAAGGAGTAGTCGTAATGTAGACATAAGGCACGACACTGAAATGAAAATCTCAAAAAGACGTAAACGTAGTAAGTAAGGTTTAAACAGAAGGCAAAGTAATATGAAAATAGAGAGTAAACACAAAATGGATTCAAATATGAAAGGAAGATAGAATAAAGATCTAGCTAAGAATAAAATAATTAGCCCCTACGGATTACAAAGTCACACAATGCTCGTATGTGAAAGTCTGTAGAAAATACAGTCATTACACGAATAGAGTTCCACTAGTACGGTTTGTAGCAACAATGACACCCAAATACAGACGAAGTGATACCTCGTACAGTGGAATGAAGCAACAATTTGGTAAATGAGTGTTTGTGCATTATGCTTGAAGGAAGATTCTAAAAGATTCTCTCAATGTATCTGTTAATCGTAGTTGTAAGTGTCCATATGTAAGATTTAAAGAGCATAGCAGAAGACGCCGGGTAGTGGCGCGAGTCATTAATGAAGCGGGTGCGTAGTATCAGAGCCATCACCGAGCTAAAAAGAGTACGAAGGGCAATTCCCGAGCTTTATGTAAACATTGCATACAGCTGTAATCAAAACAGAAACAACGGTAAACCACTCTCATCGTAGGATGTAAACTGTGGCATTGTTTATAAAATCAAAACAAAACATTACGTATTATGTATTTATAGGGTAATAGTGTATGCAAATACGTTTATTTAAAATTTGTGTTAATTTATTGGGTAACTAATTTAAGGCATTATGTATTGTTACATGGAACTGCAAGGGGGCTGCACCCTGAGGTTGTAGATGGGAGAATGGAGTGACAGTTGTTGGACACGACTACAGCTGGGAAAGTCTGGAGTTTCACCATGCTAGAACACAATCATGGACAACATAATGATCAATATAGGTTTCTGTTGTGGGTTCCTTGTTGTTGTTGCTGTTGTTGTTGTTGTTGTTGTTGTTGTTGTTATTGCTGTTGTCTTCAGTCCAGAGATTGGTTTGATGTACTGCAACCTACATCGTTCTGAATCTGTTTAGTGTATTCATGCCTTGGTCTCCGTCTCCGATTTTTACCCTCCGCGCTTCCCTCCAATACTAAATTGATGAGCCCTTGATGCCTCAGAACGTATTCTACCAGCCGATCACGTCTTCTAGTCAAGTTGTGCCACAAATTCCTCTTCTCCCCAATACTATTCAGTACCTCCTCATTAGTTACGTGATCTATCCATCAAATCTTCAGCATTCTTCTTTAGCACCATATTTCGAAAGCTTCCATTCTCTTCTTGTGTAAACTCTCTATCGTCCATGTTTCGCTTCCATACATGGCTACACTCCATACAAATACTTCCAGAAAATACTTCCTGGCACTTAAATCTATACTCTATGTTACCAAATTTCCCTTCTTCAGAAACGCTTTCCTTGCCACTGCCAGTCTACGTTTTATATCCTCTCTACTTCGACCATCATGTTATTTTGCTCCCCAAACAGCAAAACTCATCTATTACTTTAAGTGTGTCTTTTCCTAATGTAATTCCCTCAGCATCACCCGACTTAATTCGACTACATTCCATTCTCCTCGTTTTGCTTTTGTTGATATTCATCTTATATCCTACTTCCAAGACACTGTCCATTCCATTCAACTGCTCTTCCAGGTCCATTGCTGTCTCTGACAGAATTACAATGTCGTCTGTAAACCTCAGAGTTTTTATTTCTTCTCCATGGGTTTTAATTCCTACTCCAAATTTTTCTTTTGTTTCCTTTACTGCTTGCTCAATATACAGATTTAGTAACATCTTGGATAAGCTACAACCCTATCTCACTCCCTTCTCAACCACTTCTTCCCTTTCGTGCCCCTTGACTCTTATAACTGCCGTCTGGTTTCTGCACAAATTGTAAATAGCCTTACGCTCCCTGTATTTGACCCCTGAAGCCTTCAGAATTTGAAAGAGAGTATTCCAGTCAACATTGTCAAAAGCTTTCTCTAAGTCTACAAATGCTAGAAATGTAGGTTTGCCTTTCCTTAATCTATATTCTAAGATAAGTCGTAGGGTCAGTATTGCCACACGTGTTCCAACATTTCTACGGAATCCAAACTGATATTCCCCGAGGTCGGCTTCTACCAGTTTTTTCCATTCGTTTGTAAAGAATTCTTGTTAGTTTTTTGCAGCCACGACTTATTAAACAGATAGGTAGGTAGTTTTCACACCTGTCAACACTTGCTTTCTTTGGGGTTGGAATTAATATAATTTTCTTGAAGTCTGAGGGTGTTTCGCCTATCTTATACATCTTGCTACTGTATGTCAGTAGTTCTAATTTAATGTTGTCTACTCCCGGTGCCTTTTTTCGACTTAGGTCTTTCTGTGGTCTGTTAAATTTTTCGCGCAGTATCATATCTCCCATTTCATCTTCATCTACGTCCTGTTCAATTTCCATAATATTGCCCTCGAGTACTTCGCCCTTGTGTAGACCCTGTATATACTCCTTCCACCTTTCTGCCTTCCCTTCTGTGCTTAGAACTGGTTTTCCATCTCAGCTCTTGATATTCATACAAGTGGTTCTCTTCTCTCCAAAGGTCCTTTTCATTTTTCCTGTACCCCAGCGATATATGTCTTTACATTTGTCCTGCTTAGCCATTTTGCACTTCCTGTCGATCTCATTTTTGAGACGTTTGTATTCCTTTTTCGCCTGCTTCATGTACTGCATTTTTATATTTTCTCCTTTCGTCAATTAAATTCAATATGGCCTCTGTTACCCAAGGAGTTCTACTAGCTCTCGTATTTCTACCTAGTTGATCCTTTGACAAATAGTTGGTCAGCTTAAAGAACGGCAGTGTACCAAAAGTGAATAACAATGTAAATTCTTCACGAGCACTATTTTATTGAATTTAATGGACGGCATTGCGCCGACAGTAGCTTAACACCAGTATAAAATTTTGTGATCGAAACTTGGCCAGGAGATAATGGTTCAAATGGCTTTGAGCACCATGGGACTTAACTTTTGAGGTCATCAGTCCTCTAGAACTTAGAGAACTTAGAACAACTTAAACCTAACTAACATAAGGACAGCACATACATCCATGCCCGAGGCAGGATTCGAACCTGCGACCGTAGCGGTCGCGCGGCTCCAAACTGTAGCGCCTAGAACCGCTCGGCCACCCCGGCCGGCTGGAGATAGTGGAATGCTGTAGAGTATTCGAGCAGAAATGATAGATTCTAAGTTAACAGAAGGCCACCAAAAACATAGAGATGCAGAAAATGCTACTTTAAAAATCTTTTTTATGAAAAGAATAATGTAATTAGTATATATAGGTTAATGATTTTCGGATATACGGTTATGCATAAATGCATTGAGGGTAGTAGTTAGCTTTTCCTAATCATAAAATAATTAAATGTATGATTTTATAAGGTAATTAATAATTTGAGAATGAAAAAATACAGGGTGATTCAAAAAGAATACCACAACTTTAAAAATGTGTATTTAATGAAAGAAACATAATATAACCTTCTGTTATACATCATTACAAAGAGTATTTAAAAAGGTTTTTTTTTTCACTCAAAAACAAGTTCAGAGATGTTCAATATGGCCCCCTCCAGACACACGAGCAATATCAACCCGGTACTCCAACTCGTTCCACACTCTCTGTAGCATATCAGGCGTAACAGTTTGGATAGCTGCTGTTATTTCTCGTTTCAAATCATCAATGGTGGCTGGGAGAGGTGGCCGAAACACCATATCCTTAACATACCCCCATAAGAAAAAATCGCAGGGGGTAAGATCAGGGCTTCTTGGAGGCCAGTGATGAAGTGCTCTGTCACGGGCTGCCTGGCGGCCGATCCATCGCCTCGGGTAGTTGACGTTCAGGTAGTTACGGACAGATAAGTGCCAATGTGGTGGCGCTCCATCCTGCTGAAATATGAATTGTTGTGCTTCTTGTTCGAGCTGAGGGAACAGCCAATTCTCTAACATCTCCAGATACTGTAGTCCAGTTACAGTAGCACCTTCGAAGAAAAAGGGACTAAAAACTTTATTGGCTGAAATGGCGAACAAATGTACAACTAAATGAAACTTTATAGCTCCCTTAATTCGCCGACAGAGAGTGCTTAGCTCTGCCTTTTGTCGTTGCAGAATTTTAAATTCCTAAAGATGTGGTATTCTTTTTGAATCACCCTGTATAACAGATTCAGTTTTTGGAATGGTATGGTTCTTGAGAGACGATAATTGAAAAATTTATAAAAATTTGCTTATTTCCAAAATTGATTGTTGTCTCCGAGAACATCCCAAATTTTAGAATTCTCGGAAGGAGCGGCCCGTGTAGTATTTCTGGCTTTACATCCATAACATTAAGCTGCAAGAAGTTGCATTTAGAGCAGTTCAGAATGCAGCATTGGGAAGATAACGTAATGTGGTGTGAGATACCGATGAAAGATGGTTTGTTCGCTACGGGTATCGTGAGAAAGACCACCTAAATTGTGGTCTTCCTCCATGATTGGCTGCTGCTTTTGTGAAGTAGCGCGCCAATTGATAAACTTCTGCTGTTAATGGCTCTGAGCACTATGGGACGTAACATCTGAGGTCATCAGTCCCCTAGACTTAGAACTACTTAAACCTAACTAACCTAAGGACATCACATACATCCATGACCGAGGCAGGATTCGAACCTGCGACCGTAGCAGCAGCGCGGTTCCGGACTGAAGCGCCTATAACCGCACGGCCACAACGGCCGTCTCTGCTGTTAATATTAGGAAAACTAAACAGTGAATTTACTTGCATTTCATACAAAAGTAGACTATCATACCATTATTTCAAAAGTGTTAATTAGCTGCAGAATAATAAGCAATTGCTAAACGAAAAGGCAGACGAAGCATTTCGGAGATCTTCGGATCGCGCCTAATTTGGCTAGCGAGTGAAATGGATCGGCTGTAAGATCATAGCTGGTTCAGCAGTCTCGGAGAACAGACATGTTGCCTGCCTTTGAAGGTATCAGTTAAGAAATTAATTAACAATCTCTAATTATTTGGAGTGATTAAGAATAGTTTGATAGTAATTACGCAGACACGCATTTCATTATTTTGTACGAGGGCAGTTTTAGTAAGTAATGCAACACATTTTTTTTCTCGGCCAATTTTGGTTGAAAAAACCGGAAATTTCTTGTGGAATATTTTCAAACATTCCCGCTTCGTCTCGTATAGTTTCATTGACTTCCGTCGGGTGGCAGCGCTGTACGGAGCTGTTAAAATGGCGTCTGTAAGGGATGTGCGTTGCAAACAACGGGCAGTGATCGAGTTTCTTTTGGCGGAAAACCAGGGCATCTCAGATATTCATAGGCGCTTGCAGAATGTCTACGGTGATCTGGCAGTGGACAAAAGCACGGTGAGTCGTTGGGCAAAGCGTGTGTCATCATCGCCGCAAGGTCAAGCAAGACTGTCTGATCTCCCGCGTGCGGGCCGGCCGTGCACAACTGTGACTCCTGCAATGGCGTTCAAGATGATCGACGGATCACCATCAAACAACTCAGTGCTCAACTTGACATCTCTGTTGGTAGTGCTGTCACAATTGTTCACCAGTTGGGATATTCAAAGGTTTGTTACCGCTGGGTCCCTCGTTGTCTAACCGAACACCATAAAGAGCAAAGGAGAACCATCTGTGCGGAATTTCTTGCTCGTCATGTGGCTGAGGGTGACAATTTCTTGTCAAAGATTGTTACAGGCGATGAAACATGGGTTTATCACTTCGAACCTGAAACAAAACGGCAATCAATGGAGTGGCGCCACACCAACTCCCCTACCAAGAAAAAGTTTAAAGCCATACCCTCAACCGGTAAAGTCATGGTTACAGTCTTCTGGGACGCTGAAGGGGTTATTCTGTTCGATGTCCTTCCCCATGGTCAAACGATCAACTCTGAAGTGTATTGTGCTACTCTTCAGAAATTGAAGAAACGACTTCAGCGTGTTCGTAGGCACAAAATGTGAACGAACTTCTCCTTCTTCATGACAACGCAAGACCTCACACAAGCCCTCGCACCCGAGAGGAGCTCATAAAACTTCAGTGGACTGTTTTTCCTCATGCACCCTACAGCCCCGATCTCGCACAGTCGGATTTCCATATGTTTGGCCCAATGAAGGACGCACTCCGTGGGAGGCACTACGCGGATGATGAAGAAGTTATTGATGCAGTACGACGTTGGCTCCGACATCGACCAGTGGAATGGTACCGTGCAGGCATACAGGCCCTCATTTCAAGGTGGCGTAAGGCCGTAGCATTGAATGGAGATTACGTTGAAAAATAGTGTTGTGTAGCTAAAAGATTGGGGAATAACCTGGTGTATTTCAATGCTGAATAAAACAACCCCTGTTTCAGAAAAAAAATGTGTTGCATTACTTATTGAACTGCCCTCGTATATTCTCTGTGATAGTGTGAAGAGTGGAAATTTTTTGTGATTCATAATATGGAATATAATTGTGCAGTTTCTCGTATTCTGCTAATGAAAGGCGAGTGGCATCCCGTATAAACGAAGTAATTGAAAATTTAATTATTTATACAACACCAGTTCCGCGCTAAGCGTTTATTAAAACCTCAAGACAACGTATTCACGACCTACGTGTCGTTTCCTGCGCACGGAACAACTATAGAAGACTGCAGGTTGGTGAACATTATTCAGAACTTATGCATTCCATTCAGGGCGATGGTTGTGTTGGGTTGTTTGGGGGAAGAGGCCAAACAGCTAGGTCATCGGTCTCATTGGATTAGGGAAGGACTGGGAAGGAAGTCGGCCGTGCCCTTTCAAAGGAACCATCCCGGAATTTGCCTGGAGCGATACAGGGAAATCACGGAAAACCTAAATCAGGATGGCCGGACGCGGGATTGAACCGTCGTCCTCCCGAATGCGAGTCCAGGGCGGTGGGTGGAAGAAACTAGGCACCTCGCGTGTACTGCAGTTACTGTAAGGAGGCATGAAGGGAGGACATTTTTGAGGGAAGGGATTTATCATACTCACGAAAATTCCATCTCGCAGTATCTCTGTCTCTCCCTATCTTTCCCTTTTTGTAAGTACAAAGGAGAGTCCATTCTGTTGTCTAAGTCCTGCTCTAATTTCAAATAGCTCGGAAGTTTCATCTTGAAATTTAACTTTTGATTTAATGTTCATGAGGGAGCGTTTAATCAAATAACCTAGTTTATTACAATACCACTTCCAAATTCAGGTAGTGTGTGTACGGGAGGAAAGGGGGGAGGTGTAACGTTGGTCTGTCGATTGAATAGTTAACTTTTTAAAATCTACAGAGGTGACAACATAGTTTTGCCTCGTCATCGTGTAGTGTCGTATTACTGAATGGAGATCGTATATTTGTTCCACACGTGATATTCCTTCACAGAAACCTGGATATTCCCCTATACTTTGATCGACTTGCTTTTATGGCCTTGTTAATACTGCATCGCAATGAATTTTGTAAGTTAACGGGAGGAATAGTAGTCCCCTGTAATAGTGGACTATGTTTATCGACTTTTTCTTAGAAAGGATGAATTATTGCACATTCTTATTCTTCCGGTATTTCTTCTGAATCTCAAATCTTTATGTTTTGTAGGATCCTTTATAGGTTTGTACATGCTGTATTCCACATTTCTGCCAACATGCCGTCTTCTTGCTTAATGACCTTTCAGTTTTTCAATAGACTACTTCGAAACAAGGGGTTGAAGAATTTATATTTTCTATTTCACTTTGGGTTCGCCAGTTCAATTCATTTTCTGTGTTTTTTCCAAGAATTTCTAGTAGCCTTGCATTTGTGCCTATTTGAACCTCTGGTGCTTTTTCTATTTCATCTCAAAGCAATCCTTTTGTGTTCTATTTTATTGCTCTCCCTGACAGTCCATCATTGGTTATCTTCCTAATGATACTATCAAAAACTCCGGTTCTCGCAGTTTCTCCAAGTCTCGTCTCTTTGGTTTCCTATCCTTTCGAATTTTCGTCAGTTTCAGTGTGCAGTTCTTAAGCAACAAATTAAGACCAGAATTCACATCTGCCCATAGAAACGTTTTTTTAGTTTAAAATCTGATTTCGTAATCCCTGTCATATCATATGTCTATCTCAAAACCTCCAAGACGCATTGCCTATATGATATGTACACAGAAGGTGTCGATTGATGAATCCCCAGACAGTAAGTAGAGTATTCGCTGTTAGCTTTCTTAGGAAACCTGTTCCATAACAATGTCGGTTCTGCCGGAAGATAATGAGAGCAGGAAGACAATATGGCCATAAATACTGCAGAGTTCAAGCTGCGCGCTGTCAGAACGGGGAAGTACGCCTCATCTATAATTCCACGCCCACGGCGGGACAGTGGTTTCTCAGCTTTGCCGCTATGATGCGTCCTTGGTGCGCAACACGGGAGTAAACACTTGTGTGGCTACACATGACGTCATCAGCATGGACGCCACAGTACTGGCTTTCCCCAACGTCCGGAGGTTGCGGGTTTAACTGGACAGTAGTGCCACTTCAGTGTTATTGCTTCCGTGTAACTTCGAGCTGAGTTTCGTAGTTGTTGTCATGAATTTCCATAACTTTAGGTATTCGTACAGTTTCATCCACGATGAGTTAACCGAAAAAAATGGGACTTTCGTAGCCTCCACGTGTATAGTTTCAGTTAAGTATAGCTCAATCGGTAGAGCACTTGCCCGTAAAAGGCAAAGGCCCCAGGTTCGAGTCCCGGTCCGGCACACCGTATTAATCTGTCAGGAAGTTTCAAATCATCACACTCGCCACCGCAAAGCGGAAGTCCATATTGGAACAATCGACAGTCTTACTTTTGCATCGTTATCATGTTCTTCCTCCTCTTTTCAGATCACCGCACTGCCAACGAAATCTTTATTTCGCTTAGTCAATAATATAAGTACTTCAAATGTATCCCCTGGCATAACTAATGGAGGACCTGAAAGCACCGTCATGTTTACAAACGGGAAACAGGGACTGTATGTAGCAATACGTTCAGTACAATTTTGTTTCTAGTGGAGCGCTGTCACATGCTACAGCGTCTCTGCCCTGCATAGCACATTAACCGCCACGATACTCTCTCACTACAAAACATTTGTCATACGTCACATACTTTCAAAGGGATTGGGCAAAAATATGTTAACACCGCGAGAAACGCGTGATTGAACATATATGCTCGCCAATCCTGGAGATTGCGCTGTTGTAACAAGGTAGCAGAAATGTTTGGTGTTTCAACAGGCACCATATCGAGGATAATCGCATACATGGAAAGCGTTAAAGACCTGCCTGGATAGCCGTGTGTGTTAAAGCGCCCCTTGCGGGACGGGAGATACGTCAGCCCCGAATCGAATCCGTCATCCCAGACTGCTGGGGTACACACATTCCGACCCGAGGGGAACAAGTTGGCGATAAAACGGGCATCCGGCTATCTCTTATATTAACCGTACCACACCCTTTAATAACCATGTCGACTGCTCGGTGATGAGAGAAAACGGTACAAGAAAAAGAATAGAAAAAAAAGAAGACAGGGAAAGCGGAGACACATCATACGCTAAGTCACAAAGCGGATGAAAGTGTGTGTTGAGTGATGGTCACGGTCAGATATTAAAAAGGGGTGGACTAAAAATAATGCGAAAGCTGCAATAGTCACAGCAGTACCGAATGTCGCTCTCGCGAACCCTGTGCGCACCGAAACAACATGAAGGACGCTCGAGAAGCAGGGAATTGCAGGGCGAGCTCGAATTCGAAACCCATACAGCAGGGATGAAAATGCCCGTAACGGGGAAACGTGGCGCCGAAGCCGTAAGGCCTGGGCAATGGAGCAGTGGAAGAAAGTCGTTTAGTTGGACTAGTCTTGTACCAACTTCAGGCCGAGTATGCGGCACTACTACCGTGATAAGTGTCGCGGGTTCGGTGATGATTTAGGCACCCATAGCTGTATCAAGAGCTCAGATGGAAAACCAGAGCTAAGCAAAGAAGGGAAATCAGAAAGGTGGAAGAAGTATGTAGAGGTTCTATACAAGGGCGATGTACTTGAGGGCAATATTATGGAAATGGAATAGGACAAAGATGAAATGGGAGATACGATACTGCGTGAAGAATTTGACAGAGCACTGAACGACCTCAGTCCAAACAAGGCCCCGTGAGTAGACAACATTCCATTAGAACTACTGATAGCCTTCGGAGAGCCAGCCCTGACAAAATTCTACCACCTGGGGAGCAATATTTATGAGACAAGCGAAATACCCTCAGACTTCAAGAAGAATATAATAATTCCAATCCCAAAGAAAACAGGTGCTGACAGGTGTGAAAATTACCTAACTATCAGTTTAATAAGTCACGGCTGCAAAAGACTAACTCGAATTCTTTACAGACGAATGGAAAAAGTGGTAGAAGCCGACCTCGGGGAAGATCAGTTTGGATTCCGTAGAAATGTTGGAACACATGAGGCGAAAAAAATGGCTCTGAGCACTATGGGACTCAACTGCTGAGGTCATTAGTCCCCTAGAACTTAGAACTAGTTAAACCTAACTAACCTAAGGACATCACAAACATCCATGCCCGAGGCAGGATTCGAACCTGCGACCGTAGCGGTCTTGCGGTTCCAGACTGCAGCGCCTTTAACCGCACGGCCACTTCGGCCGGCCAACACATGAGGCAACACTGACCCTACGACTTATCTTAGAAGATAGATTAAGGAAAGACAAACCTACGTTTCAAGCATTTTTAGACTTAGAGAAAGCTTTTGGCAGTGTTGACTGGAATACTCTCTGCCAAATTCTGAAGGTGGCAGGGGTCAAATACAGGGAGCGAAAGGCTATTTACGATTTGTACAGAAAGCAGATGGCATTTATGAGAGTCAAGGGGCACGAAAGGGATTAGAATTGGAGAGAAGGGGAATTTGTGGCACAAATTGAATAGAAGAAGTGATCGGCTGGTAGGACATGTTCTGGGGCATCAAGGGATCACCAATTTAGTACTGGAGGGAAGCGTGGAGGGTAAAAATCATAGAGGGAGACCAAGAGATGAATACACTAAGCGGATTCAGAAGTATGTAGGTTGCAATAGTTACTCGGGGATGAAGAGGCTTGCACAGGTTATAGTAGTATGGAGAGCTGCATCAAACCAATCTCTGGACTGAATGCCACAACAACAACAAGCAGTATATTTCATGGACAACACGGTAGCTGTGCAAGGTCACGTTACTGCCAAGGATTGTGTGACAATTTTGGCTGATCAAGAAAATAGTGGGGCAAGGAGACTCCTCTCTTATCTATTACTGGAAGAGGCCAGAACAACGCTTTAAGTTACTTTATCCGTAGCCATTTTCTATTGTTCAGGTTTGTGTTTATCTGCGACAGTGCCAGTTTCATGTAATTTCGGGTGAAGTTTCACCACCGCACTGTGCGTAATTGGTAGTCTGTCTGCGTGGCGTTGTTTCAAATCCTGTGCGGTAAAACGGGTGCTCACTTCTCCTGGAGTCAGGACGATCTCAGTGCATTCGGTTTGTGATAACGGCATCAGCTTTCACATCATGTACAAGGAAGGAACATCAGCCGTAACTAGAGAACGAATAAAGCTATATTCAAATGGAAGGCACTGTTGTTTTTCTTATGTATTATTCTGTCTGATACGCCACACGATCCCACCCTTTCCCCTTTCCAATTGGAAATTATTAGTTGTATCCAAGATGGGAACTTCCAAAATAGCCTCACAAGTTTTCCCTCAACCCATCTCATCCTAAATGACTTTAAAATACTGTTTATCCATCTGCTTTCGATTTAGAAACGTGGTTCCTCACCTATGGATCATCCAGGAGGTGATATGAAATTTGCACAACCTGTCTTGAATTTTGCGTACCAGTAATGACATCGTGACAGAGGGTGGCGTATTCCAATAGAGCGATGCGACAGGACCCATGTAAGCTGAACGTGGCATCGAGTTACACAGGGCTAATCATGTTTACGCTTCTGGAGTCCATTACGGAGGCTTCATTAATCGACCACAGCACCCAGTGCAGCTGCCGTCTGTATTTCGCACACTCTTGCAGTCAGCCACCGTGATGAATCAGTGATTAACCTAAATTGCTTCGTACGCACGCAGTCGCTACCGCTCACAGAATTTGTTAATAATATGCACCGCACTGCAGATGAGATTACAACAGTATGTAGGAACATCTGAAATACATTTATCACACATCACTAATTGTAACGTTAATTAAGTCAAATTAAACTTACAGTTTCATTTACAATGTTTATAAAACAACTAAGTTCGGACAAATCTGTTTTTGTTTTGTATTTAACTAAACCTCTATTACCAATACATTATTTCATCTGCAATTATTAGCTGCACGTAAATGTAATACTGCATAACAGGAAAGAGGTTTTTTCTTCTAAATTGTTGCTTCCAGTATAGTCACGCATAAATGAGAATATCAATAATACAGATGCTGTGAGAAGAAATCGGAAATTACAGGACCGGAAAAGCGCAGTTCTTCGTAGAATCTGTTATATTAAAGCAAGCTGTAGAAAGGACCCATGCCTACATCAACTGTCAATAAACATTTGAGGGAGTTAATAGATCCTTCTGGCAGCGCTTGGCAGTACTTTCTAACAAAATAAATAAATAAATACTCCTCGATATTTTGGGACAATTTTTTTCGTTCACCAACCGGTTCCCACCTCTTGCGCACATAAGATACCCCAGCGGGTCGAAAACCGGTTAGTCAATAAATAAAAAATATTGTTTAATATCGAGAGAGTGTTCCAGTCTTCTTTCACGATTTGTTTGTAAGTAGTCTTTCTTCGAATGATCCGATTGCCTTCAAATTGAATGAACTGTAGTATTAGAAAAGGCAGAAGAGGAATCTTACACTGTCATTACTCTCAGAAAGATATAGGAAACCTGGACTGAAATGGGAAACTGAAAACAGGGCACTGTCTCCAACTGGTTTCTTGCAGCTTCCTTAGAAGTTTCTGACAACACAAAAAGAAGATACGTTGGTGGAGAGTAACTTCACGCTTTAAAGGAAATAAATGCAGTTTATTAACTAATGTTATATTTCTCTAAGTCCGTATGCCCCACCAGTCATCCGCCTCCAGCCGTGCAGGGTATAGGAAAACAAACTGTTAATGTCAGAGCGCGGTAGACATGGTATGCAGCAAGGTTTTCCAGGTCACTGTAGGTCGAAAACGCGCCCTTGTGAAGCTATGATAGTAAAACGATAACCAGTCGGTGAAGAGCCCGCGAAAGTTTGTCTGGGAAGCGAACATGCCTGGATGCGTCTGGCAGAGCAGATTTGTCCGTCTAAGCTGCTTCTGTGTGACGCTACGCATGTTGTACGCCACTACACTTGTAGTGAATTTAGAGAATTTTCTGTAAACAAAAAAAGAATATTTAAAATTGAATTTCTGTTCTCCTTTTTACCGTTGTCTTAGCTTACACTCACTTACCAAGTGTATTTATTAGAATAACTGTTCATTCATGCTCTATGTGCGTTGGAAAGCGCTAAAATATGTGACTTTAAGATTTAATCATTAGTAACAGTGCACCTTACAATTCCACAATCCGACTATCTTACTGAAATGCCGCTTATCACTTCAAAAAATTAATGGCTTACGGTACTTACACCGTAGTTGATTTAATAGTCATGTTACAGGAAACAGCATAGAATCTCGCGCCTAAAGTAACCAGACATGGGTAGGTAATTAAAGGCTAAGTAGATTTAACTCTTCAGCAGAAACTATGAAACAATTTTGTCCAGCTATTTCGATTAGCAGTTGTGGTCTCTAGCATAACAAATATGTTCTGGGGCAAGTTAATTTAGATGAACACACTACAAAACGCTAGTGGCTGATGAGCTGTGGGTTTATGCTCTTAACTCCACAACGGTGAATATCCGACCCCCCTACCCTGCTGTGACATTGTTATCAAGTTACTTTTCCCCATTCCGTGTAACAGATCCTCGATCTAATGTGGACCTATGCTAGCAGTCACGTGAGCACTCACGGACAGTTGCCTGCACCGGACTAGCTGATAGAGCTCCACGTGCACGTGCGGGAACGAACTCCCGAATTGTTGAGAGTTTTCCGTACTGACAGAATAACTGATGCGATCACTGTAGTCCACTAACTCCCACTTCAGAAACCAGTAAAGATCGATTCATACGGGACGGAACATTCCACAATGCTTTCCAAATGATGGCACTCACACAGGCCGACGATGGGACAGAACGAGAAGTAAGTGTAAAGTTTTCTCGGGAAGGAAGTTTTGGCGTCGATGTTCGAGGGAGGAAGAGGAAGGGAGTGGGTGGAGGGGTTAACTGTGTCATCGACTATTCAAATCAGTGGATTTCGTGCTTTTACTTCTTCTTACTCTTAATTTATTAATTTGCTTAGTTTTTGTGGCGCATAGCAAATGTTCCATGACGACTTGGATCTTTTTTTATTGAATATTATTGAGCAAGAGGGGCCACATCTCTGTAAGCGAAAAATGATTCAGATTTTACAATAACTGGACAGAGACAAGCGTACACTAGGTATAAATACGAACATTAAGTGACATTTCTTTAATAGTGAAAAGTCGTTTTCTTTAAGTGTAAAAAGTCGGCTCTACAGGAGGAGAAAAATACAGTAGTTTCTGACCCTATTTGGTACTTTCTAGAAAAAACACAATTTGTGTCGCCTTATAAATATTGTTTGGTGAGTTCATATGTGCACATTACCGCTATAAAATAAATGTCGATGTTCAAAAATGGTTCTGAGCACTATGCGACTTAACTTCGGAGGTCATCAGTCGCCTAGAACTTAGAACTAATTAAACCTAACTAACCTAAGGACGTCACACCCATCCATGCCCGAGGCAGGATTCGAACCTGCGACCGTAGCGGTCATGCGGTTCCAGACTGAAGCGCCTAGAACCGCACGGCCACACTAGCCGGCAAATGTCGATGTTTTAAAAAGCATGGACGACACGTTTTCTGTTGTTTTTACTTCTGAGCAGTTTCCTCATTCAAACTTTACCAATAACATTCTTTACGAAGTTTGCTTTGTCCATTAATATTCTATATTACTGCTAGTTCTGATACAGTATTCGGACTTCATGTACTACGTATGGCATCTCACAACCACAGATCAACCTTTCGACTGTACTAAGCGAAGAGACGTGGTGTGAGGCGTCCTTAGTTGCATGAAACATCACCTACTCCGAGAAGAACAACGACTTGCCTCCTAAATCCAGGACAATAGACCGACTCGTAGATTTCGTGCGCTACAAGCAACTCCCGAAATAGTTGGAACATGTATACTTTTCAACAAACCACGACAATCACGCAGAATGATTGGTTCTTAGCCTCATTGTTTATCCTGTTCTTCATACAATAACACTTCTCTGGAGTGTGATGTCGCGCTGGCTGAACATATCACAATATCGCACGTACACACAAAAAGAAAGAAAAAACAGTACAACGACAACAGTAGAAACTAACATCGACAGACTTATTATACCGAGAAGAGCAGCGCATGATTCTCCACTGCACTTTATCCGACTGTGCTTATTGCAATTGGTTATCGATTTGCCATCGAAACGGTTAGATTTTAGCTATGGGATACACAATGATGAGCCAAAACATTATGACTACCTGCTAAATAAGGTGTTGGTCCACCTTTGGAACGCAATACAGCAGCGATTCTGCGTAGAATGGATTCAAGAAATCCGTGGTATGTTTCCAGAGGGATGTGGCACCAGACCTCTAGGCACAGGTTACACATTTCCTATAAACTAAGAGTCCGTTGGTTTTGGGCACAGAGCAGGGCACCCCATAGCGACCCAGATGTGTTCCATAGGTTTCAAACTAGGTGAATTTTGTGGCAAAGACTTCGACTAGAGTTCACTATCATGCTCCTCAAACTACTGTAGAATGAGTATGGTCTTTCTACACGGGCAGTCATGTTCCTGATTCTGATCTCAGACGGCAGCTATTCTGCTGTAAGGTGCTATCGCCGTCGAGAAGACATCAAGCATGAAGGGATGCAAGTGGTTCACTATAATGTGCATGTAGTCCTAAACATTCGTGGTTCCTTCGATTACTACCATAGGTCCCATGGAAGCCCATGGAAGCCTGATACTGTCCATGTTGACCTGAGTCCGTCGAGCCGTGCATGTTACAAGTAGCTGTTCGCCAGGATGACGTATCCAGACTCGACCATCGACTTTGTGCACAAGAAAGGTGATTCATCTGACCGGGCGGCACGTTTCGATTCATCACGGTCCAATCTAGATGATACCGTGCCATAGCAATTTTAATTACCTACATCATTCGGTTAAATATGAGGAAAAGTAGGGGTAGAGAGCTGCGGAGTTTTAGGGTCAACAATGTGCAGCTAACGGTGTGCTTCGAAACACTTGTGGTGCACTAGCATTGTACTCTGTCGTCAGATGTCTCACAGAGCGTCGCCTAATCTGCTGTAAATAACAGCATTATTCCGACCTTCACATTGTGTGAATAGGCGTGGATATCTTACAACTTGTCGCCTATGCATGGTTTTACTGTCTTTCGACCACTTTCAATAGATGGTCATTATAATAGCACGCAAGCAGCCGACCAGACGTCGTTTCCGGAGTGCTCGTTCCTAGGTGCCGGACCGTATCAATCAACTTTTTCTCAAAGTCGCTTACGTAAGTGGATTTCCACTTTAGTGGCCCATATCGTCGCTAGAATGACTCTTCACTCGTCTCTGCTCTGCTTATACACGAGGGGCGTTCACTAAGTAACGTAACTTTTTTTTTTCTTGAAAGCAGGTTGGTTTACTCGGGATACCATTAAGCCATGGCCTTCCCCACTATTTTGGCTACAAAACCGTATTTTTCAACATAATATCCGCTCAATGCGACGGCCTTACGCCACCTTATAGGGAGGTCATGTATGTCCGCGTGATACACTCTGCTGGTCGACGTCGGAGCCAGCGCCTAACTGCATTAATAACGTCCCCTTCATCCGCGTACTGCTTCCCGCAGAGTGCATCCTTCATTTCTCATTACTCTTTTATTTATTCGACGAGAAGGAACCCAGCGGGCACACACCTTTGAGTACCCCAACTGGTGGACGAGTGTCTCAGCACTACCAGCAAAGACGTTCAGTTGTGCAGCAAGGTGTTACGACGATGACAGACGCCACGTCCAACGACTCACCGTGCTTTTGTTCGCTGCCAGATCTCCGTAGACATTCTGCAAGCGCCAGTGAATATCTGCGATGTTTAATGACCGCTGCTTAGAACGCACCTCCATTACAGATGCCATTTTGAAGGCTACGTATAGCGCCGCCACCAACCGGGACTTCATGAAACTACAGGGGCTGAAGCGGACTTATTCCACGATGTTCCAGAACAAATGCCACAATTTTTCAACTGAAATTGACCGAGAAAAAAATCTGCATTACTTATTCAACGCCCCTCGTATACTATCCATTCCGCGCCATGTGTCCTTGGCTGTGGTGTGTCATATTCGTGCTGGCTTTTTAGTGCAGTGTTTTAAGTGAGCGTTAAGTGTTGCTTGTCTTTCCCGAAGTTTTGCGAACAGAAATCACACTGTCGCTGGGTGTGGCTTTTTTTTATATCTCTTGCGAACAGAAACGGCTGTCGCCGTGCTTTTTTTTTTTTTTTTAATCCTCTGTCTACTATTTTACCTGTCTGCTTCTTGGGTATCTTATTAGCATCGCCAAACCTTTGTTTTATGTTTTAACATCCACAATTTTCCGCCATTTTACAATTTAAGTCACCGTTTTTATCGCCTGCTTTTATTGTTTATTATCGTCTTCTTATGTTTTAAAAATTCTATAGGCTGAAGAGCGGCGTACTAAGCTGCTGCCAGCCCGCCCCTTTCGGGGGGGGGGGGGGGGGGAGGGGGGGGGGATCGAAACTCAGAAAAAAAAACTTATACTCAGCCGAGAGCTGAATTTAGATACCAAGCTCCGGCTATATCACTCCGTTGTCCTACCCACACTAACATATGGTTCCTCTGCGTGGGCCACGATTAGTAAGTCCCGGATGCTGACGCTCGGGCGCCTACAGAATAAAGTTCTCAGGTGGAGTCTTCACGCCCCTCCGCTCACCAGGATTGTCACTCTGCACGAAGAGGCAAATACGGTCCTTCTCAAGACGATCATTCGCCGTAAGGCTCGCCAATTATACAGTAAAGTGGACACCTCCATGACACAGCCGCTAGACTCCAAACCATCGGCACCACAGCTCCACGGCACTGGCACTGACACCCCGTTCCTCTCACCATCCTGGAGGACTCGGATTCAGGCTATGACTGACGATAGGCCCAATATGACCACGTTTTTCTGTCCGTTTTCGTACAGTCACTAGCAGTGGCCTGTTCTCGTCCAGCCACTTTTTTCTTTGACCGTAGAGTTGGCGCATTACTGCACCCCTCCTCCGTACTTCCATCCCTCGGAGGGTGGCACGGAACGTAAAGTTCCACCGCCACACCTTCAACGTGCTATGCTCGGCTGTTATTCAGCCGTTGCTTTGAGTCTCCTCTCAGTTGGACCGGATCTGAACCGGTGACGCTGTGTATTAGTAAACTGCCAAAAAAAAAAAAAAAAAATCTTTAGGGTATAGAGCTGCAACAAAGGATCGACATATTATTCTGTCTTCTGCTAGTATTTTTACTTCTTCCCATCCTATTCCGTGCTGTCCACCTTCTGCTTCAACTGATCGTCTCCACTTCATTTTGGGCCTGCCTCATCTCCGCCGTTTCTGCGGGATCCAATGAAGTGCTTCCTTAGTAATATGCCCATTTGGTCTCCTAAGTGTGTGTCCTAACCATCTTCACTTCCTGCTTCTTATTTGCTGCTCAATTGGCTTCTGGTTGGTTTTTTCTCAGTGGTCATAATTTTTCAAATTTTTAATAGTATCGGTTGACGTCTGTTACTTGCCGCTACAGTGTTGCCACATCAGCTGCCACAGAATAGTTGATAACAAATTAAGAAGTAGGTACATTACATTATTTATAATATCTGCTGAGACAGCAGACGACTGCGACAAATTGACCAACAAGATAACAAGTAAAATAGGCGTACATAACATCTGATGTGTGGAAATACAGGTTGCAGTATAGGAACACTACGACACAAAATATCATTGACTCATTAAGGTAGTTGAAATATAAGTCCAACACCATAAGGAATCAAAATTTAAAAGACATTACCATTGCAAATGAATATCTCATTGCGGTCAAGACTGTTGACTGTGTCATCAGATCCTCACTGGTACTATAGGTTTGTTTATTTTTTGTGATATTTATTAAAATGCTCTTTATAATCGCGCGATGCAACAATTGCAAAGTAGCTTTTTCTGGTCGGGAAGTAAATACCCGCTCAGCCATGCGTAAATGCGCCAAATTTAACGAATGCATGTGTCACAACATTTATTGGTGAAACATTTATTGTACACTGTTCGGAACGGCAAAAAATGCAAGACGCGAAGAAAACAGTATGCTAGAGGAGCTTGTGTACCGTTAATAATGACTCGTCGTCGAAGGACATAAAATCCTAATCACATTTCCTTTCTTCCATCTTGAGAAAATTGTGACAAATTGCTTGTTTAATAACTTAGCCGGCCGGAATGGCCGAGCGGTTCTAGGCGCTACAGTCGGAACCGCTCGACCGCTACAGTCGCAGGTTCGAATCCTGCCTCGGGCATGGATGTGTGTGATGTCCTTAGGTTAGTTAGGTTTAAGTAGTTCTAAGTTCTAGGGGACTTATGACCTTAGAAGTTAAGTCCCATAGTGCTCAGAACCATTTGAACAACTTAGAAATAAAGGCTTGTTCGGACATATGATTATTATCTAGTTTTCTGTTCTACTGTTTCTACGCCCAATGTTTAAAAACTATGTCGTATACATCATCTCTATAACACGATTTACAGTTAATAAAAAGTATTTCATATGGTAAAATATATTATAAAATTATCTACGTCATTTCGCTGTTTCTTTTGTCATTATAAGACAGTAAAAGTCTTAACGTACAACTGGAACCTTATAACTGTGGTTGATATTGTTTGAGGATGACCTTAACTGGTAATACTAAAAGATGTTGTTGAGGGCCGGGTTTAGGAGGGGGGGAGGGGGGGCTGCTTAGGGGTGTTCTAGACCTGGACTTCCAGGTGGACGGTGCGGTGTGCCTCAACTCTGATCGAATTCTCAACTGGATGTCAAATAAGAATCATTCAAGGTACAATCATCAACATAGGATAAAGTATGACCAAAAATATGAAACAGATTTCTTCGTTTCCACATCCACCATCTTAATCAATTAGCGTAAATCAGTTTTAAAAAAAGGAGATCGAATATAGTGCGTGGTAATCATGATTCATATTTTCTCGTTGAAAAGAAGTGTTCTGCAGTCTCATGTAGTTACAGAATATTCATTCCCAATTCAGCGAAAAATTTTTTAAAAAATGGTTCAAATGGCTCTGAGCACTATGGGACTTAACTTCTGAGGTCATCAGTCCCCTAGAACTTAGAACTACTTAAACCTAACTAACCTAAGGACATCACACACATCCATGCCTGAGGCAAGATTCGAACCTGCGACCGTAGCAGTCGCGCGATTCCGGACTGAAGCGCTTAGAACCGCTCGGCCACCGTAGCCGGCCGAAAAAGTAAGTCACTGCTTAGTTGCGCAATAGCATAATTATATTCCTTTCACGTCAGCAAGATCCGTCTATTTATAAACTCCGTAAGCACGGGGTCTGGTAGAATTTTTTGACCACAATGGTAGACGGGTTACTTCCAAGACTTTCCTGCGCTGTGAGATACATTCACCCCTCGCCTCCTTCCTTCGCTGCTTTAATCGCTTGTCTATTGTTGTAGAGATGAACTGTTAATTCGTGTGGCAGTATTGTTTAGAGTGTTGTACAGTATATTTGTTGGTACTACGTGGGATGATATTGCTTTTTCTAAATGGGTTAGTGTGCAAGTCGAATATGAGTTTCGTTTCTGGTTTTCCAGACTGAAATGGAATCTTATCACGTGAAAAAATTTTCCAGTGCTACCAGCAAAAGAAAAGCGTAGAAAGGAGCAGCTAAATTTATCAAGAAACTGTCGAAAGTGACTTTTGTTTTACGAAGAAAGATTACTCTACTGGCAACGTTAGAGAAGTTAGTACTGCACCGAAACTTCCTGCAACTGTGGGTACTTCTTCTAAGGAGTGTTTCACAAGTTCCGATGAATCTGCAATTGTTGCTGAGCAGTATTTTGTGAGTAAAGCGGTGATTAATGCTAATGTTGAAATAGGCGGCCGGCCGCTGTGACCGAGCGGTTCTAGGCGCTTCAGTCGGGAACCGCGCTGCTGCTACTGTCACAGGTTCGAATCCTGCCTCGGGCATGGATGTGTGTGATGTCCTTATGTTAGTTAGGTTCAAGTAGCTCTAAGTCTAGGGGACTGATGACCTCAGATGTTAAGTCCCATAGTGCTTAGAGCCATCTGAAACTTTTTTTTTTAAATAGGCTATCGTAAAACCGAAACCGATGACAGTGTTGACAGCGAATTAGTGAAGTTCGTAACATTGGAGAAAGATTGGGGCGAAATGAAAAAAAACATGAAAAACCAATTCGTGGAACAGTGTTTAGCGAAAGGTTTAGACTATTTTGAGAACAATTTAAATGATGTAAGTAAATCTGAACGTGTACAAATTACAAAAAAGGTGTGCACTCAAAACCTTGTTCTTTAGAAAACTGATAAATGGAAAGAAAAATTAAAAAGATGGAAGAAACTGGCTATCGTATTCCGAATCTACAGGAAATGTATTTTGTATTATCTAAGTCTTCAGTGACAGCATGGACTTCGACAACACGCGTACTCCATTTTCAACTCGTGGATTTTCTGACTGGAAGAAGGGGGAGAAAAAGTGTCGTGTCATGAAGACAGCGCTAACCATCGCAAAAATTCAGTGACGTGGCTTCTGCGGTCGAAGAACGAGGGACGTATCGACAGTAAACTGCAGCATGTCATTAAAACAGACGAAAATTATTGGCAAGAAGTGCTTCGGCGCGTGGTAGAAGACGTTAAATATTTCGCAGTAAGAGGACTTGCTTTTTGTTATGATAACGAAATTTTTGGAGCCCCAAATAATGGTAACTATTTATGTTCCCTTGAACTAATTGCTCATTTTGATCCATTTGAGAAACAATACATCCAAGAGCTTGGCTCTAAAGGTCTTGGCCATCAGTGATATTTGTCCAAGACTATTTATGAAGAATTCATCGCCCTTACGGGAAATACGATACTGCGTAAAATAGGTACCGAAATTCAAACATCAGTATACTGCTATTGGTAGACAGGGACATGAAGACCAGCTAGCCGTTGTAGTAAGGTACTGTTTCGAGGGAAGAGTTCATGAAAGATTTTAATGTTTTGTTCCCGTACATAGTCATACGGGAGGAAGACTTAGGAAGTTTATCCTAGATTTCCTTGGAAAATACTATATTAGGATAGAAGACTCGGTTGTAACCCTATGAGAATTCCAGTAACATGAGCGGAAAATATTCAGGTTTAAGTGCAAAGATAAAGCAATTGAATTCATTAGCCCTATATGTGCTAATTGTTGCACACTCGTTAATCCTCGGGGTCCAAAACAGAGCAGAGTAATTGTTAGAACCAGTCTTTTTTTTCTTTCAAGTTTTGCGACTATTATATGACTTTTTTTGTAGCTTCTACTCATCGTTGGCACATTCTTGTGAAGAATAATGGGTAACCTACGACATTGTCCCAGACTAAATTCTTGTGCTGTGAGAAAGCAATATCAGCTGTTCGACAGAACAAAGAAGAAATGGCAGCGACAAGAAATGAGGTAGTATCGCTTCGGAAAAAACTTTAAAAAAAAAAAAGGAAAGAAAGGGAGACAGCAATATAGGGATGTGTTGTCTCTGTTAGACAAAACTAACAAATATTTGCAAAAGCCTGGACCAATTAGGGTGTCAAGCGGTGCGATGATTGATTCCGTTTTTCAGCCATGTTAGGGAAAATTTTGATGAACATGAAAACCAAGTTGGGAGCTTAAGTGAGCATGTGTATCAAGAAAATAGCGACAAAATGAAACGCAAAATAAAATGAGTTCCTACTGGAGAAAAATCAAAAGAATTGACCGGGCGTGACAAATTTCGTGTGGAACTTATTGCAGTTGTTGGTAAGCTACAAGCAGAACTAAAAAAGCGAGAAGGAAAGTATTACGAAGTAGTCTATCTTTTACTACCTTTAATAAACAATATACTGAAAGAACTCTAAACAGAAACGTTAAAACATTGTTGAAAAGTACCGAGGTAATCTCGATGAAGGAAGTTTTCGTTGTCAAATTCTTCATTTTAGTGAATATTTGAAGTGTTCCTTCAAAGAAAGGCTCCTAAGCTTTTCACCAATCGTTTTATATGAATTAATGGTTGAAAATGATCTTGGTGATGTTTTTCCAAATGTGATGACAGCTTACCGAATTTTCCTCTCAATACCATTTGCGAATTGTGACCCTTAGAGAGGATTCCCCAAACTAGCCCTTATCAAGAACACGTTACATGCTACAATTTAAGAAGAACACATTTACGATCTCGCCGTAACAATGGAACATGAAGTGACAAGTTCTCTTGACTTCCAGGATGTGATATAGAATTTCACTAAGACGGAAGCGGAGAAAATAAATTTTTGAGGCACTAATTTTTTATTTATTGCATTTATACAGAGTGTTTCAGAAGTGATGGTCCATATTGAGGGACATGACAGGAATGATCATGCTAAACAGAAAAGTCAAGTAAACATGGGTTCTAAAACGCATACCTTAAGAGCTATGAGCAATTCGTGGTCTTCGATCTGTGTAATGAATCTCTTCTACGGCAAGCAGTTTGCTTTCCATATTTTCGTAAGTGGTAGTACAGACCAAAACAAGAAGAAAATGTCCAATAAATATGTGCTGTAAAATGCATAACTTAAAAATTATGAGCACTTGTTCATTAGAAGAGCTGTTTTTCAAAGTAGTGAAGATGAACAAGTTCTCATAGCTATTAAAGTATGCATTTTAGACCACATGTTTACGGGACGTTTTTTCCTTGTTTCGGTCAATACTACCACTTTTCAAAGTATGGAGAGCAAAGAGCTTGTAGTAGAAGAGATTTGTTTGACAGTATCGAAGATCAAGAAGTGCTCATAGCTCTTGTATGTGTTTTGGAGCCAATGTTTACCTGACTTTTTTGTTCCGAATGATCATTCCTGTCATATCCCTGAGTATTCACCATCACTTCTGAAACACTCTGTATAACAGGGTAACTGTGTGTGTGTGTGTGTGTGTGTGTGTGTGTGTGTGTGCGTGTGTGTGTGTGTGTGTGTGTGTGTGTGAAATGCAATTGAAAAGTTCCATTAGGTATAATATCATCTAATGCATGCATGGAATGGTTGCTGTCTTAGAAGTACATGTAATCTCTTATATTTCCTATTGTATTAATAACTTGAATACAACGTATTAATGTTCCACAATAATATTTACTTGTTCGTTATGAACCGACTTTCGGCTTCTTAGGCCATCGTCACATAACTTAATTTTGAACAGACAGTCCACACAACTTCAACGAGAATTCATAGCTGTACAAAGAGTGTTGTAGAAAGATATCTGACATTTTATGGCCGGCCGAGGTGGCCGAGTGGTTCTAGGCGCTACAGTCTGGAACCGCGCGACCGCCACGGTCGCAGGTTCGAATCCTGCCTCGGGCATGAATGTGTGTGATGTCCTTAGGTTAGTTAGGTTTAAGTAGTTCTAAAAAAGTTCTAGGGGTCTGATGACCTCAGAAGTTAAGTCCCATAGTGCTCAGAGCCATTTGAACCATTTTGACATTTTATGATTATATCGATACAAAACACAAGCATGGAGTAGTACCTAAAGAGACACTGAACAAATAAATTTTACGATACAGTATAGTCAAATATTAACTATGTGAGTGTACAAAGCAGCGATGTTCTACAAGTGAGTAATGGCACAGGCTACTGTGTCGCATGGACATACTGATGAATGTAATGAACAGACCGAATAAAGGGAAGGGAAGAAAGACTTCTATGGAATGTGGGTGTGGAACAGTTATAACAAGCTTATTAGCTAATGGTGGGAGGAACAATAACTAGCTGCTACTTTAAGAAGGGTGAGTAATGAAACTGTGTTTGGGCATTAAGGACCAGGTCAGGATTCTTTGATTGGTGTTTATAAATTGCTAGTAATGGTTAGTTTTCTCCCTTTCGTTCCTTTATAGAGAACATATTTCACATCGTGTGAGTGACATTCATTCAGAGCTTGTTCAGCAAAGGTGGACTCTTTCTTTCTCAGTCTCCAACTCCTTCATGCTCAGTCAGTCTAGTAGTTATAGACCTACATGGTTGACCTGTATATTAATGTCCACACAGATTGCAGGAAAATCCATAAATTCCACTCTGTTCTGAACGAGGAATCTTATCTTTACTGTTGAACAGAATGTGGGCAACAGCGTTCCTAGTGTAAAAAGCCGGAGTATGTTTCCTGGAGTTCAGTCCTAGCAAGAGCCTGTGAAGTCCTACCCACGTATACCATTAGGGCCCATTTGCTATCAGTGTGATTTTGTGCTGTCTGAGGTGGATAAAGGAGAGCTGTTATCCTATGTCTCTTCTTTTTACTGAGTATATTGTCAATCAGTGTTGGATTATAACCATTACCGTATGCTGTTTCTTTAATTATTTTCATTTTCAAAATCTGGTTCGGTTTGGGGTACAGATAGTAGGCTGTGCACCGTGGAGTGGAAGGCTGCATGATTATATGTTCCAGGATGCTGGGAACTGGCTAGTTTTTCTGTGTCTACTGAGGTTACTTTCCTATACATATTAAATAAATGCTGTTGGTTACTGATGTCAATGGTGAGGTCTAAAAAGTTGATAGTCTCGTCCTAACCCCATTGTAAATTAGATTTTAATGTGGTGTGAATTAAAATGTTGAAAAAATTTATTTAATTGTCTGGTGGTACTTGTTCATAAGCACTCTACATCATCCACATCTCTTGTCCAATATTGCATTTTAGAACTAAGAGGCTCTTTATCTAAAACTGTTTGCTCAAAATTGTACATAAACATTTGAGCTAATAAGTGATTCAGGGGGCCCGATTGCTAACCCATCTGGCTGACTATACGGAGACTGCTGGTATTGGAAATATTTCTGCTTTAAGCATGTTTCAGTTGCCATCCTATCTTCTGATTCCAATGGATTTGTTGTGGTTTTATATAACAATGAAAATTTTAACAGAATGATTACATAAAAACCAATTTCGTTTCGACATAGTCATAAAATGTCGCATATCTTTGTACAGCTATGAATTCCCGCTGAAATTGTGTGGACTATCTTTTCAACATTGTTACCTGACGATGGACTAAGAAGACGAAAGCGCGCTCATAACGAACTAATAAATATTATTGCGGAACATTAATACGTCGCATTCAAGTTATTAATATGTCTATGTTCCTCCAACAGCCAACGGAATATTCCATAAATATTTACCCATTGTTCTTTCAAAGAAATGTATTAGGCCTACATGAAGTAAGCAAGGGCCACAATTTTTTTTCTAGCCCCGTTCCTCCACGTAAGTTAACGCTGCCCTGTTGTTGTTGTTGTCGTCGTCGTCGTCGTCTTCAGTCCGAAGACTGGTTTGATGGAGCTCTCCACGCTACTCTATATCCTGAGCACGCTTCATATTCCCTGAATAACTACTGCAACCTTCACCCTTTTGAACCTGCTTACTGTATTCACCTTTTAGTCTCCCACTACAATTTTTACCCTCCAGTACTAAACTGGTGATACCTTGATGCCTCAGACTGTGTCCTACCAACAGATCCCTTCTTTTAGTCAAGTTCTGCCACAAATTTCGTTTCTCTCCAATTCTGTTCGGTATATTCTCATTGGTTACATAATCTACCCATCTAATACTCAGTATTCTTTTGTAGTACCGCATTTCAAAAGCTTCTATTCTCTCCTTGTCTGAACTGTTTATCGTCTAAGTTTCAACTCCCTACAGGGCTACACTCCATTTTCATAAAAGACCTCCTATCCTATCTATATTCGGTGTTAACAAATTTCTCTTCTTCAGAAACGCTTTTCTCACCATTGCTAGTGTACATTTTGTGTGTTAATTATTGTTTAGTAACGTCATCTAGAAATGATTACACTGTATACATTGGAACGATATGCCAAAAGTAATTCAAGTCAGTATTTGCAGCCTAGAAGATATTTACTATGCCGAATTTGCATTTTAATGTCAGTGTCCTCTGCAGCTAAATTATCCGTGGTAGAATGCACTGACAACAACAAAAATGTTCAGATGTGTGTGAAATCTTATGGGACTTAACTGCTAAGGTCATCAGTCCCTAAGCTTACACACTACTTAACCTAAATTATCCTAAGGACAAACACACACACACACACACACACACACACACACACACACACACACACACACACAAACACAAACACACCCATGCCCGAGAGAGGACTCGAACCTCCGCCGGGACACTGACAACAGCTCGTAAAGTGTGCTAGTAATATTTAAGTATCTTTCGTTAGTATTACATCGACTGCACAGGGAGGTTTTAAATACAGTATTTTCCCATCTCGACCTTTCCATGTCTTGCTACACCCTGCGGAATATGAACGTGGACAAGAAAGCTATAGAATTTTTACTGGAGTTGTCTGTGCTGTTATTGGAAACGAATCACTTTCTGATTAGCACCATGGCAAATCCAATGATACTTGACCCCTCTAAAGTCATACTTCGCCAATAAGGTGGGATGGTACAGGATATCAGCGAAAAACTTATTTGGAATGGCTTCATTACTATTCGTGGTCACGTCTCTCATTGGTTAGTCATTTTTCCCTCAACTCGTCTGTCTACCTCGACCCCCCCCCCTCCCTCTCCCTCTCCCCCATCCCTCCCTCCCTCCCTCCCTCACTCACTCCCTCTTCCATGTGCGACTGCTCTCCAGAAGTGCCGGGCAGTGTAATTTAATCTGGGCAGTACCTTTTACCGACTAATTCACTCAAGACTGTTAAAAGCCTCCAATTTCCAGGTCCCGTGTCATATGGGGTACATATGTTCGCTGGCCTCCACACTCTGGGCAGGGGAGGTTGCCCATTAGATCGCCTGGCTGAGCTTTAATCTCGCCACCAGAACTGTCGGACTTGAGCTCACTTAAGAAGATGAGCGTCGACTAGTGATTACTCGGGATTACACTAAATGGAAAGCCTCATGTCTACCGCCAGCCTGGAATCTGACGCCGTGCCTACCGAATTATTTTTGTTCGAGCCATTGGTGGATCATAGGAGCAAAGACTGCTACATAGTTGGTGTTCCATAGGGTCTGCAGCGCAGTGTAAGACAGCAAGTAAACTACATATAAGGAGTGCCCAGGCTCGCTGATGTCTAATATTAATTTGTATTTTTTTTCACATTCATGACACATCTGTTTCGGCCTAATTGCCATTAACGAGTGACCTGCGGTACAGTGTGTGTGATTTTTCAGAATACATTTTTATGTTATAATAGAACATTGAGAATGGATAGCTATTTACGTATATATTGTCTAGATGAACTGGCGTACTGGTACGTGTAACATCGTAGCAACTGTTTTTTGACTGTCGTTCTATATTTGCTGAATTAAGGTGGTAATTAATTTATTATGACTGTAATTAGATAATTTTGCAGCTACATTGTCAAATGTTTATAAAGTATAAGTACTGTTACTCAGGCGATATGTATATTATTTGGTTGCGCATATACAGGGTTGTCCACTGATCGTGACCGGGCCAAATATCTCACGAAATAAGCGTCAAACGAAAAAACTACAAAGAACGAAACTTGTTTAGCTTGAAGGGGGAAACCAGATAGCGCTATGGTTGGCCCGCTAGATGGCGCTGCCATAGGTCAAACGGATATCAACTGCGTTTTTTTTTTTTTAATAGGAACCCCCATATTTTATTACATATTCGTGTAGTACGTAAAGAAATATGAATGTTTTAGTTGAGCCACTTATTTCGCTTTGTGATAGATGGCGCTGTAATAGTCACAAACATATGCCTCACAATTTTAGACGAACAGTTGGTAACAGGTAGGTTTTTTTAAATTAATATACAGAACGTAGGTAGGTTTGAACATTTTATTTCGGCTGTTCCAACGTGATACATGTGCCTTTGTGAACTTACCATTTCTGAGAACGCATGCTGTTACAGCGTGATCACCTGTAAATACCACATTAGTGCAGTAAATGCTCAAGATGATGTCCGTCAACCTCAATGCATTTGGCAATACGTGTAACGACATTTCCCTCAACAGCGATTAGTTCGCCTTCCGTAATGTTCGCACATGCATTGACAATACGCTGACGCATGTTGTCAGGCGTTGTCGGTGGATCACGATGGCAAATCTCTTGCAACTTTCCCCACAGAAAGAAATCCGGGGACGTCAGATCTGGTGAACGTGCGGGCCATGGTATGGTGCTTCGACGACCAATCCACCGGTCATGAAATGTGCTATTCAATACCGCTTCAACCGCACGCGAGCTATGTGCCGGACATCCATCATGTTGGAAGTACATCGTCATTATGTGATGCAGTGAAACATCTTGCAGTAACGTCGGTAGAACATTACGTACGAAATCAGCATACATTGCACCATTTAGATTGCCATCGATAAAATGGCGGCCAATTATCCTTCCTCCCATAATGCCGCACCATACATTAGCCCGCCAAGGTCGCTGATGATCCACTTCTCGCTTTTCCGTTGCCCAATAGTGCATATTATGCCGGTTTACGTTACGGCTGCGCCAAATAGAATGCGTGCAAAAAGTCTGTCATCGTCCCGTAATTTCTCTTGTGCTCAGTGGCAGAACTGTACACGACGTTCATAGTCGTCGCCATGCAAGTCCTGGTGCGTAGAAATATGGTACGTGTGCAATAGATGTTGATGTAACATTCTCAACACCGACGTTTTTGAGATTCCCGATTCTCGCGGAATTTGTCTGCTACTGATGTACGGATTAGCCGCGACAGCTGCTAAAACACCTTTCTTGGGCATCATCATTTGTTGCAGGTCGTGTTTGATGTTTCACATGTGGCTGAACACTTCCTGTTTCCTTAAATAACGTAACTATCCGGCGAACGGTCCGGACACTTGGATGAAGTCGTCAAGGATATCGAGCAGCATACATAGCACACGCCCGTTCGGCATTTTGATCACAATCAACACGATATCGACTTCTTCCGCAATTGGTAAACGGTCCATTTTAACACGGGTAATGTATCACGAAGCAAATACCATCCGCACTGGCGGAATGTTACTTGATACCACGTACTTATACGTTTGTGACTATTACAGCGCCATCTATCACAAAGCGAAAAAGTGGCCCAACTAAAACATTCATATTTATTTACGTACTACACGAATATGTAATAAAATATGGGGGTTCCTATTTTAAAAAACGCAGTTGATATCCGTTTGACCTATGGCAGCGCCATCTAGCGGGCCAACCATAGCGCCATCTGGTTTCCCCCTTCAAGTTAGACGAGTTTCGTTCTTTGTTGTTTTTTCGTCTGATGCTTATTTCGTGAGATATTTGGCCCGGTCACTATCAATGGACCACCCTGTATCTATGGTTACTGTATGTAAGTAATAAAAATGGTTCAAATGTCTCTGAGCACTATGGTACTTAACATCGGAGGTCATCAGCCCCTTAGAACTTATAACTACTTAAACCTAACTAACCTAAGGACATCACACACATCCATGTCCGAGGCAGGATTCGAACCTGCGACCGTAGCGATCGCGCGGTTCCAGACTGAAGCGCCTAGAACCGCTCGGCCACTTCGGCCGGCTACGTAAGTAATAGTCTGTGTTTATAGCGAAATAGGTGCTGTTAATTTATTAGATAAGCGTTTTCTATTTGACGCGTATGTATTTGTTATTTCTGTTTTCGATAATTTTTCATAAATTATGACATTCTCGTACATATTGTATTGACGCTTTGGCATGTTTCCAGAGATGTACAACAACAGCGACGTTATGGTTTTATTTTGGCGTGCATCATCTTTGGCTGTGCATTGCGCTTTGAATTTATCCGCTTTCTTTTCCAAGTATTTCATTGAAATTTAAAAAAAAAGATTGAGGTTTAAGATCTGTGTGTTCGTTCAATATGGCTTGTGGTTGGTCTGTTATGTGTTACAAATTTCAGTTTCCTTAAACTGTTGATGTAAAAGAAAGAAAATCAAAATTGTTGCAAAAAATTCGACCCTTCAACCATTATACTAATTTACGCTCCGGTGCGGCACGTACCGGTTGACTTGTACGTAAAACTGACAATATTAATAATAAATAAACTTAAATTTTAAAGCAGGATGATGCAATTTATTGTATCAAACAGGTATCAGAAATGTGTTAGAAAGAATTACTTTCGAAGCTATTATTTTTTACCTTTGTCGTCGAATTGTAACGTCACACTTATTTAAGCGAGGTATTTGCTTGTCTACGGTTGTCACTGAGGAGAGGTTTATTTGCTTGCTTGGCTGGGCGTGAGTCGGCGGGGCGTGTAGGCCGATCGGCCGCTCCAGGTGATCTCGAGGTACAAAGATGGTCAACGTGTGGCCGGATATGCGTAATCCCAGAGCACGAAGAATCTGTACAGTGGTTGCTCGTATGGCCGTAGTGCAGATGTACCAGTAATGGCGGCATTTAAGGCAGTTTGTAATAAAGCTACTTAAAACTCTTATAAATTCAATAATAAATCACTAGTCGGTAGTAAATAAAGCAAGTCAAAATACAGCTGCAGTCAGAAAATTGAGGTGCATACAGTGAATCAATACTATTTTTTCAATATCTTTTAAATTACAAATGTTAATAATTTACAATGGCTGAATATTTTCTCCATAAATCTCAAAATTAACAACTTTCAAACGCTTTGTGAGATTTCAGAAAACAAGGTCTCTGATGGTAGCAAAGCACTGTAACTCTCATCCCTGAAAGCTACACATCTGTATCTATTTTAATTATTGATTTATTACATTATTATATCTCTCTCGTAATGCAATTTTGTGTCAGAACATCGTATTTTTCACAGCAGCTAAATGCAGCATTGAATGCCTCGTATCTTATTATACGTGGATAGTTACGTAACAAATATTTTACTATTTTTGCCAGCAACCTTATTAAATTTGGATTACAGTTGATATTATAACCCACTGTAATTTAAAAGTGGTCAGTCGCATATATTAGCTGATACCACAGACGAAAAGAGTGCCAAAAGACGCTTCTGTCAAGCAGGCCTAAATAAATGTTTAACTCATATTTAACAACGTTTTACTGTCATTTAACATGAGCACACTTGCACAAAAATGCTGGCTTATTTAATAAAGAGCAAAGTTACTTATTGTAAATGGTCTGAGTGTGACCTAATGTGTATAACATTCTGTGTATTAAATGTTGTAATTTATTAGTTTAGCACAGAAAGTGGTCATGTTGGGTCAAATGAAGTCTGTAGAAAATAAAAGCGATGTATGTTTGGTGGGGATGGCGTTCAGCCATTGAGAATTAGGCAGTGGGGGAACACTACTGGAGTCAAGTGAAAACAGGCACTTTTTCAGTAATGCGCTTAAGTCAGTGATCTTGCACACTTTTATACGTTGAGTCCTGGCTGAAGGGAGAACTGTCTGAGGTAACGTGTGGTATTCGGTCGTGTAGGTGATAGATACTGGGAGTTGAACAGCCGCTAAAATTCTTTAACTTTCGAAGGAATTTTAACTTTCGCGAAATATGAATGCGTTCCCTTTCAGAAACTTTTTTCCGCTTGCTTTACGGAATTAAAACTAGACAGAGCATCAGTATTTACTTTTTATCTCTCATGTGTTGATGTGTAAATTGTCATGCTGAACTCAGAATTATTTTGGCTGGCGAATATTCAGTTTGTTATGATCAGGAAATGACTTAGTTTTTCGCACGTCTTGGATGACTATTTAGCTTGGGGATTATGTTACCATTCTCGTAACACACTTAACACATCTTTATTGCATTTCAGTATGGTTATCTTTCTAGCTGTTTTATAACTGGCAATTGTAGGAACATTTTCCGTTTACTGGAGCTTACTTACTTGAATACACATTATTCAACATGTGGTCTGTGGTGTCGCCTACATCAAATTCAGAGTGTGATTATTTATTTGTTCGTAATTGTAGCCAATGCTTAGACCGTTTGACTGCAGCATCACAGGTACAGGTTATTATGTGGAAAGAGTTTGGCTACGGGGCATGAAGCAGCCGTGCACGGCAGACCCTACGAATTTATGGAGCCACCCTTTTTAAACAGGGCCGTGCATAGCCCAAGTACCTTAGTATATCAGTGTGGAGGTAAAGTCACAGAATGTGTACCTACCACATACAACAGTAAATGGTAAAAGGGATAACAGTACTTTTTATATTATGAATACTTAATTTTATAGTTCACTGTTTTTATAAATCAGTTGTTCGGTGCCTTCGATTTGCCGTGGTGGATTTTGTCTTTTCCTTTCCATGTTTATTTTTTATTTCACGTGTATAGTAAAAGACGTATGAAATTACAGTAAAGGTATATTTTTGGGGCGCAACGCTCAACGACGTGTTACGCTCACAAATCATGACTCAAAACGCGCGGTTTCGTAAGTTTCTTCCTTTTTGTAGGTGTCATGGGGACGGCAAAAACTTATGCTAATATTTTGAGGAGTAAAAAGTGTGAAATAGGCGCAAATCGTCTATTAGGAAAGAAGGCGTCTTAGCTCAGGGGCAAGTGTGGAGGGTTTGTCGGCCAGGACTGCCAACCCACTGATGCGTCCGCCTCGTATCGATGCGTAGCTGTGGTATAAATTACGTTCGGAAGAAACAAGAATATGCATAAGCATATTACAAAGGCAGTCAGCTTTAAATGTGGAGCAGTACTGTTCACTGATCAACCAGAACATTATGACCACCCACCTGCCGGGATGGTTCGTTTCAGAGGGCACGGCCGACTTCCTTCCCCGTCCTTCCCTAATCCGATGAGACCGATGACCTCACTGTCTGGTCTCCTTCCCCAAAACAACCCAACCACCCACCTAATAGTCGGTATGTTCACCTTTGTCACGGATAACAGCGGCGACGTGTCGTGGCATAGAAGCAGTGAGGCCTTGGTAGGTCGCTGAAGGGAGTTGGCACCACATCTACACACACGAGTCATCTAATTCACTTAAATCCTGGGGAGGGTCGATAAGCTCTGACGCCACGTTCAATCACATCCCAGATGTGTTCCTTCGGGTTCAGATCTGGCGGGTTGAGGGACCAGCACTTAAATTGGAACTTACCACTGTGTTACTTGAATCACTCCATCACACCCGAGGCCTTGTGACATGGCGATTATCGTGATGAAAAGTGTCACTGCCGTCGGGACACATGGTCGTCATGAGGGGGTGTACGTGGTCTGCTACCAGTGTACGATACTCCTTCTCCGTCATGGTGCCTTTCAAGAGCTCCACTGGACCCATGGATCCCACGTGAATGTTCCGCACAGCATAACGGAAACGCCGCCAGCTTGTCTCCGTCCTGCAGCACAGGTGTCAAGGAGCTGTTCCTCTGGAAGACGATGGATTCGCGCCCTCCCATCAGCACGATGAAGGAGGTATTGGGATTCATCAGACCATGCAATGCTCTGGGGATTCATCAGACCATGCAATGCTCTGCTACTGCGCCAACGTCTAGTGCAGATGGCCACGTGCCCATTTCAGTCGTAGTTGCCGGTGTCGTGGTGTTAATACTGGCACATGCATGGGTCGATGGCTGCGGAGGCCCATCGTTAATAGGAGTGCCTGTAACGCTACCGCCCTTCTCGGACGTACGTTAGCTCAATAAAGCCTGTACTGCAATAAGTTCACGGGCTTCACCTTATAAACAAGGATTTTAGTACATTAGTTGACCGCGTGTACCTAATAGAAGCAAGATCGGACTTATATTCAGTCAACAACTACAGTGATGCATCAAGCAAATGTAAAGTATAATTACTCTTTCGCATGGACAAGAAGTACACACAGTAGATGCTACCTATAATCAACAATTCGGTCGCCAGCCTACTTAGGCAATGAGTGAGTTTTTCCTTGTACAAGTGGGTGCATGTACAAGCATAGTAACACGTAGTAATGATGCGTTATATGGAAAAGTTTGGAACCGGAAAAATCCACTGAACTAAAGTTTTCTCCTTTAGTACTAATTTGGACGAGCTAAATTTACACAACACCACACAGTAATGATTACTACGAACTGCATTTTGTATGTTGAGCAGACTGAAATCGGGCATAGATTGCCCTAGCATCGACAATCTTGAAAGTACACACACAATGTCACTATTAAGGATGGAAAAACACTAATACACTTAGGAGTAATATAGAACTTAACTTTACTGGTCAGATCTGATCAACATATTTCAAGGTTTGAAAGAATGGACAAGAGAAGGGGGGGGGGGGGTGCCCTGAAACTGTGATGATCGTTATACTGAAACTATTAAGTACTGAAGGCAAATTTACACTCAAAATTATCAATCTATGGATAACTACTCTTTTGTCTTACTTCTGAATAATTTAACTGTCATTATTTCTGTCTCAAATTAATTAAATAACATCGCTAACTCACTTCAAAAAAAAACTCTCTTTCAATTTAGTCATACTTTTGTTCTTTACCAACATTTGCAATAACACACAGAACTTTAGACTCCTTTATGGCATAGATTAATCTGCTGATAATTTTCATTAACACTAACATTAAACTTTCAGTTCAGGATACTCGGATTGCACAATACGAGGTAAGGATCCTGTCTAGGTCAGTGATCAGGATCAGTAATGGCTAAGGCAATTCTGGTAAAAGTCACGTTATTATTGAACAGTTAGAAACAGTATCGACACTGGTCCACACAGATACACTTCTAAAGATGAAATAAATGTTTGATCCGTGCAAGTCGGTACGGCGGTTGGCGGGCTGCGAGATAGCGGGCAGCACGGCACACATACAAGCACGGCTAAGGCTCACACTATATCGGCACTTTCCATCTTCTTAGCGTCGTAATCTTTCCAATTTTGTGCCTCAGAATATAGCCATGCCAAGTAGTCGTCGGAATCGGTTCATCCGAGGCTCAATGGAATCCACTTTTCCTGGGTAGCCTCCTCGGTACAGTACGTGTACTTCCGACTGTTGCTCGCCTCCGACTGTAATACTGTGCCCGTTGTGCCGAACCGCGCCAGTGTGCGTTTTCCCGCCTCGCCTGCCTCCACCTTTCCCCGCTCCCCTATAGGTAGGGTATTCACCACAGGTTTTCTACTACACATATCCTAATGCATTACCTACGTATGGACCAAGTGTATAAATTACCATTTTCACATCTTACAATAGTTTTAACATTAAATACACTTTCTTTTGATTACCACATTATTTGAAATCTAACATAAATAATAATATTCATTTCAAAAGTTGCTCACAGTCTCTCTAACATAACGATACGAACCAAAAAAACGTTCAAAACATTGCTTACATTAATTTATCTAAATTCATAAAGAAAAAAAATTATTATGTGTACAGTTGTCGTTACACATGCCCCTGTTTCCAGAAAATTTTCTTAAGTCCAAATTTTATGGGAACACTAAATCTTACAATTATACAGTGGTTCTGAATCTTTACTTAAATGTCCAAAAAGAGTTACACTACATATTTCCTTTTACTCACTGCTTACAGGTTTACACTTTTTTAACACATCAAGAATAATTACTTGTCATTTACTCAAGTGCCTTTTGCACAGTCCAACTTCCCATCATAACGTCACTAAAATAGCAATTTAATCATTTTTTCTAAATTTCTCAAAGAAATAATTTAAAATTCTGGAATACAAACATTTAACTACAAAAACAATTGCATATTTTGTATACACTATAAGATAATTTGTCGCTGCTTGCTTTGAATAGCAGTCCATTTTCTTATATTCAGAAAATTAACTACACATATTTGCTGCCTATTATGCGGATTTGGGCAGTCCTTTTCACTTCATATTGTCACATCTCCTGGATCACATTTACAATTTTCCATCGATTATTTATCTGCCCTCATTGGTATTTGGCAGTCCTTCATATTATGGTTCATACACTGCCCATTTTTATTTTTGACAGTCCCATCTTTTATCTGGCTGATAGCATTTATCCTTTCTTTTCAGTCCTTTTCTCCATACATTTTTACAGTTACAGTACAATTGGTAATCTGAAACTCACATAACTACATTAGCACACTTTCAAGGGTATACAGACATTTACAAAGATTAGATACATTTAGAATAACTTGGGTTCAGCATAAGATACAGCAAATTTACTCGTTCCTAGGAACATACAGTTTCAGGTCCACAATATTTCTTACACCTAAAGGTCTTTTGGATTTTGGGTAGATCAGGTAGTAAGCATTGTCGTGTGGAATATTCTGTATTATATATGGTCCATTATAAATATATTTAAATTTTGAAATTTCATGGTTTAGTTCACTAGACTTTTCGTGGGTTTTTAAAAGAACATAATCTCCAATTTTAAATTTTGAAACTTTTAAATTTTTATTGTGTCTTTTAGATCTAGATTCAGCTTTTTGCTTTGCCCTTTTTATCACCAATTCTTTCTTTTGATCCAATCCCAAATTTGTACAAGGTGGAAACTCTAGTTTTTCTTCAATTAAACTTTTACTACTTCTGCCTAACAAAATTTCTTCCGGTGGAAATCCTGTAGTTTCATGATGCAATGTGTTCATGACATTCTCAAAATCCGATATAAATCTGCCCCAGGCTCTAATTCATGCCCCTTCCTGTCTTTTCCGCAACGCACCTTGGTCGACTGTGACATCGTCCCAAGACACGTTCCTGACCTGTGAACCCTTTATATCTGGCGGCTTTTTCGGTTTCTGGAGTTCAAAGTCTTTGCTTACTTGAACTCTTTGCAAAATAAACACTGAGTCGTCCGGTGGCTCTTTCTTTCTTTGCTCGGTCTCACCGTCTGGATTTTGTTTTGATACGTCGTCATCGTTAGGTACAATATCGCAATTAACTGCATCCCCTTTATTTTCACTGATTTTCTCATACCCTCTTTCAGTAAAAGTATATTCATTTTCCTTTACACCTGAAAATTCATCTTCACTAGAATCACCACTACTCTCTTCCTCAACATCAGATTCACTGAAGTACGCTACTTTTGCACAATAGGGATAGTTAGTACATTCATTTTCGTCTGTACTTGTGTATCTTTCATCATCCGAACTATCGTCGGAATCCGACCATTCCGGATCGCTTTCAGGTTCTAACATAAAAGCTTTTCTGAGACAGGCACTAAGTTCTTCCTCTGTATTGTCGTCAGGCTTGGATTTTAATTCAATCTCCTCTTTTGGCAAAACGGCCTTATCATCAGCTTTATTTACATCTATTGTGACTTCATATTT
Organism: Schistocerca serialis cubense; assembly: GCF_023864345.2. NCBI lineage: Eukaryota > Metazoa > Arthropoda > Insecta > Orthoptera > Acrididae > Schistocerca > Schistocerca serialis. The sequence goes on from NC_064640.1 coordinate 553,783,941, forward strand.
AGTGTAATCCTCGTGGAATTTAATTACTTTCAGGTAATCATCTACCCCTTCTCCACGGTGCCTCTCGGTAGCAGCTCGTACTATTGGCGGACTGTTAGCAGAAGTTATTTCTTCGTCAATGCTGAGGATTTCATCCTCCAAATCCTTCCTATCATTAATCTGCTAATTCATCCTCGCCTTTCATCTCATAGCAAACACTGCTAACCGCACCTCTCTGTGTATTCACCGTTTCATTTATTGTTTCCTTTGCCATGGAATTATCACTCGTAAAATTTTCATTAGCTCTGACGGCTATGTTCGTATCTACTGCGGCCGTATTGCTAGCGGCTTCTTTCCAAACAGATGTTCTGCTAGGCTGGGCCGTTGCCCTCTGATACTCCACTCGCCTGCTAACATGTAGCGCTCTGTGCGGCAGAGATGACTCATTCTAGCTCGCACCTGACGCTTGTTTCGCCACAACACTTTGCGGCGTCCCATGTCCGTCCCTAGCCTGTCTCATTACATTACGGTCGGTCCGGTATCTTTTCTTAAATCGGGGCCTGTATGTGTTGTCCGCTTCCGTTTGGCCCGCAACGTTCGCGGAAATTAGTTTCCCGCGTCGTTATTATTTTGCGCGGTATACTCTCGACCACGACCTGGGTAATTTCCTCTACCTCTTCCTCTGCCTCTTCCTCTCTGTATTACATTGACGCGAAATCCATCGCCGTCATTTCGTTTGTCATTGTGTCGGTTATTACGGTTACCAAAGTTTTGATAATTGGCACGACCTTCGCGCCAATGATCTTCATCTTCGACTCTTTCGAGAAATGCTTGGAAGCTGCGATGATTGCTTCCTACATACCTCTTTGAATCTTCTGGAAGCTTTTTATATAACTCCCAGATAATTTCTGAATCTGATCTTCGACCTCTTAAATGCGTTAATTTCCGTTACCAATACTCGCAGAAATCTTTCAAAGAATTCCTGCCCCTGTTATCATGCTGTTTGGCCATGATGAACTCCCGCCATAAATGGTCCTGCTTTTGTTCAGACCAATATTCTTCCGTAAATCTCTGCCTAAATTCTTCGAACGTCATTCATTTGGTATTTAAATTTATCCCCCAGCGCTTAGCGTCACCTGCTAAGGCGCTAATTACTACATTTATCTTTTCCTGATCAGACAAGTGCTCAGAAAATACTCTCTCGCAATTTTTGATAAAATCTAACGGATGCCACCTGTTATGTTTCTTGGCTGGATCGAAGCGTTCCTCGCCTTCTAACAGCTTTGTAATTGGTGTGCCATTACAGACAACACCAGGCCTATCTTTAATTTTGCTCTCCAGATCGAAAATTCTGCCTTGAATTTTCGTAGTATTTTGTTCACAATTTTGAACACATCCGGATACTTTTTTACTTAAATCCCTTTCAGTGTCTAAAACTACCTTTTTCAATTGTGATATCCCGTGTTGACATTCGTTTACGATCTCAGTTTTAAGACCGAAGACTTTTTCGTCTACCTTAGTTTCAACCAGAGGTTCTACTTTCTCTTGGATGTTGAGAATTTCAACATCGAATCTACTATTAATGTTTCCAATTTCCTCCTGCATAGTATCCATATTTTTGTTAATGGTATCAATTTCAAGTCTCAATGTATTTACCACAGAACTTAAATTACCCACTTTTTGTTCTACCTGTTCTATTTGTTTACTAATTTTAATTCCCTGTCCTTCGACCTGTGCTTTAATTTGATCCACCTGTGTTTTGAGTTGCTCATTAACGTGCGTTTTAAGCTGATTAACCTGATTGCCGACTTGTTTTTGAAGTTGCTCATTTTGTGTTTTGAGCTGATGGCTCTGCGTTTTGAGCTGCTCATCTACGTGCGTTTTAAGCTGTTCATTCTGTCCTGCAATTTGTTTAGTTAATTGTTCAAATAAGTCGTTCATGCTTAAAATTTTTACACTGTTTTGTTCTACGGAATCCGTGTGTTCCGGTTCTACTTCATAAGTTTCTTTCGGTTCTTTCTTTATCTGTGGAGAATTAAACATGTCAGTGGATTCATTCACATAACCACTATCATCTACAAAGTCACCTTCTACTTCCTGTTTTATTCCTTGCTGTGTCCGAGGCGATCTCAACCTTTCAATCTGTTCATTGACATGTTCGTGGTATTGTATGTATGCCAACTGTCTTTCGCTAACGCCATCTGTTATCTGGCCGCGTAAACTCCTGCTACTGCCATGCGCCTCTTCCATTTCGCTCGGCACATCTACCCCGTCTACTTTCCCGTCCATACTGAATGTACGCTACACCACACTACTGTACTTGACTCACACTGCAGTTTATTTTACTGAACTTTATTGCTATTCGTGCCACTGAACATCCACTGTTCGATCTTTACATTAATTTGTAACTGACAACAACTGGATGTCCTGTCACCGGCAAGCCACTTGTAACGCTACCGCCCTTCTCGGACGTACGTTAGCTCAATAAAGCCTGTACTGCAATAAGTTCACGGGCTTCACCTTATAAACAAGGATTTTAGTACATTAGTTGACCGCGTGTACCTAATAGAAGCAAGATCGGACTTATATTCAGTCAACAACTACAGTGATGCATCAAGCAAATGTAAAGTATAATTACTCTTTCGCATGGACAAGAAGTACACACAGTAGATGCTACCTATAATCAACAATTCGGTCGCCAGCCTACTTAGGCAATGAGTGAGTTTTTCCTTGTACAAGTGGGTGCATGTACAAGCATAGTAACACGTAGTAATGATGCGTTATATGGAAAAGTTTGGAACCGGAAAAATCCACTGAACTAAAGTTTTCTCCTTTAGTACTAATTTGGACGAGCTAAATTTACACAACACCACACAGTAATGATTACTACGAACTGCATTTTGTATGTTGAGCAGACTGAAATCGGGCATAGATTGCCCTAGCATCGACAATCTTGAAAGTACACACACAATGTCACTATTAAGGATGGAAAAACACTAATACACTTAGGAGTAGTATAGAACTTAACTTTACTGGTCAGATCTGATCAACATATTTCAAGGTTTGAAAGAATGGACAAGAGAAGGGGGGGGGGGGGGGGCCTGAAACTGTGATGATCGTTATACTGAAACTATTAAGTACTGAAGGCAAATTTACACTCAAAATTATCAATCTATGGATAACTACTCTTTTGTCTTACTTCTGAATAATTTAACTGTCATTATTTCTGTCTCAAATTAATTAAATAACATCGCTAACTCACTTCAAAAAAAAACTCTCTTTCAATTTAGTCATACTTTTGTTCTTTACCAACATTTGCAATAACACACAGAACTTTAGACTCCTTTATGGCATAGATTAATCTGCTGATAATTTTCATTAACACTAACATTAAACTTTCAGTTCAGGATACTCGGATTGCACAATACGAGGTAAGGATCCTGTCTAGGTCAGTGATCAGGATCAGTAATGGCTAAGGCAATTCTGGTAAAAGTCACGTTATTATTGAACAGTTAGAAACAGTATCGACACTGGTCCACACAGATACACTTCTAAAGATGAAATAAATGTTTGACCCGTGCAAGTCGGTGCGGCGGTTGGCGGGCTGCGAGATAGCGGGCAGCACGGCACACATACAAGCACGGCTAAGGCTCACACTACATCGGCACTTTCCATCTTCTTAGCGTCGTAATCTTTCCAATTTTGTGCCTCAGAATATAGCCATGCCAAGTAGTCGTCGGAATCGGTTCATCCGAGGCTCAATGGAATCCACTTTTCCTGGGTAGCCTCCTCGGTACAGTACGTGTACTTCCGACTGTTGCTCGCCTCCGACTGTAATACTGTGCCCGTTGTGCCGAACCGCGCCAGTGTGCGTTTTCCCGCCTCGCCTGCCTCCACCTTTCCCCGCTCCCCTATAGGTAGGGTATTCACCACAGGTTTTCTACTACACATATCCTAATGCATTACCTACGTATGGACCAAGTGTATAAATTATCATTTTCACATCTTACAATAGTTTTAACATTAAATACACTTTCTTTTGATTACCACATTATTTGAAATCTAACATAAATAATAATATTCATTTCAAAAGTTGCTCACAGTCTCTTTAACATAACGATACGAACCAAAAAAACGTTCAAAACATTGTTTACATTAATTTATCTAAATTCATAAAGAAAAAAAATTATTATATGTACAGTTGTCGTTACATGCCCGGTGAACTGTGTGTTGAGACACACTTGTACTACGCCCAGCGTTGAAGTCTGATGTTAGCACTGCCGTAGTTCGTCGCCTGTCCTGTTTCGCCAGTCTGCCCAGCCTACGACGTCCGACATCTGTAATGAGGGGTTCAAAAAAACAATACCAATCGCCGTTATATAGGTTTATTTCTAGGCAACCAGTTTCGACATTACACTACGTCATCTTCAGGCCAAAACTGCTCCAATCCAGTAACCTTCGTGTTACAAATATAGCATGCCTTTAACTGGTCTCGCAACCTTCTGACTGTTGTCCAACGACCACGTATGTCCGTAATAGCTATTACGAGACCAGTTAAAGGCACTGCTATATTTGTTACACGAAGGTTATTGGATTAGAGCAGTTTTGGCCTGAAGATAACGTAGTGTAACGTCGAAACTGGTTCCCTAGAAATAAACCTATATAACGGCGATTGGTATTGTTTTCATTGAACATTGAACAGCCATAGTCCAATACTCCCCCAGAAAATGGAGTTACATTCAGTAATGAGGAGTGGCCGCCCAATCCCACGACGTCTGGACGTCGTTTCACCTTGGTTTCGCCACGTGTTGAAGACACTCACCACAGCACTCCTCGAACACCCGACTGGTCTTGCAGTTTCCGAAATGCTCGTGCCGAGCCTCCTGGCCATTACAGTCTGCCCTTGGTCAAACTCAAGATAGATAGTACTCCTTCCCCATTCTGCACACGGACAGCACACTAAGTGATACTACATCCACCGTGCGTGTGTCCGACGAGCAGTCATTCTTCGCCAGGTGACCCTGCTATCGCCTGGATGGGAGGTTTTATTGATAGTAGGTCCGTGAACATAAAGTTCTCGCTGATCAGTGTATTATTACGGCCAAACGGTTGAAATCTTTATAGTTCTGCATCTACGGTTCATGTATGCAGCTAGATGCTGCACAGCGTGCTCCAACAGACGCAGTAATTAATTTGATTTTTTGCTTCGGCGCACCATTTATTATTATTTTGAATTATTTTCTGCGAAGTAGTGTGCACAGCCGGCCTACCAGGCATCATAGAATTTATAGACGGGTCTTCACTCATGACTACTAATAGTGACGGTATACTAAAACGCATTAGTAACAATGTACCGCCCTCTGCTGCTAGGTCGCGTAGGTTGGGAACTGTTCAGAAAACGACGGCATCCGAATTTTACCGACAAATAACGTTCCTAGCATCCTCCGCGGCAAGGGGTCAGGACCTCGCGACCAGAACACATTTACATGATATGTGCCCTAATTCACACTTTTTACTCCAGAACGTAATCGTTCGAGGTTTTGTGTATTTTTAAGCCATAATTTGTGAGCGTAGGACACCGGTAAATTTGGCACCCAACACAAATACCTTTAATCCAGTTGTCATTCATTACATTACTTGAGTCCATTTCTTATCCTGCTAATTCACTGCGGACATGTGTAATGTGTAGCAGATTGTATGATATGTGCAGTCTGTCGACGTAACGGCACTTTTCTAATTTTCATTTCTCAGGAAAACTAAATTATGGTGAAACTCAACATCGTCGCTGGTTGGTTTATTCAAATTCCCAAAATAAAGTTTTCTGTCTCCACGCAGACTGGCAATTCACAAACTCAGATGGTACAAGGTCGGTGCTGTGACGGGAAGCACTTAAGTTCAAAATGGTTCAAATGTTCCTGATCTGTATAAATGACCTGGGTGACAATCTGAGCAGTTCTCTTAGGTTGTTCGCAGATTATGCTGTAATTTACAGTCTAGTAAGGTCATCCGAAGACCAGTATCAGTTGCAAAGCGATTTAGAAAAGATTACTGTATGGTGTGGCAGGTGGCAGTTGACGCTAAATAACGAAAAGTGTGAGGTGATTCACATGAGTTCCACAAGAAATCCGTTGGAATTCGATTACTCGATAAATAGTACAATTTTCAAGGCTGTCAATTCAACTAAGTACCTGGGTGTTAAAATTACGAACAACATCAGTTGGAAAGACAACATAGATAATATTGTGGGGAAGGGTAGCCAAAGGTTGTGTTTCATTGGCAGGACACTTAGAAGATGCAACAAGTCCACTAAAGAGACAGCTTACACTACACTCGTTCGTCCTCTGTTAGAATATTGCTGCGCGGTGTGGGATCCTTACCAGGTGGGATTGACGGAGGACATCGAAAGGGTGCAAAAAAAGGGCAGCTCGTTTTGTATTATCACGTAATAGGAGAGAGTGTGGCAGATATGATACGCGAGTTGGGATGGAAGTCATTAAAGCAAAGACGTTTTTCGTCGCGGCGAGGTCTATTTACGAAATTTGAGTCACCAAGTTTCTCTTCCGAATGCGAAAATATTTTGTTGAGCCCAACCTACATAGGTAGGAATGATCATCAAAATAAAATAAGAGAAATCAGAGCTCGAACAGAAAGGTTTAGGTGTTCGTTTTTCCCGCGCGCTGTTCGGGAGTGGAATGGTAGAGAGATAGTATGATTGTGGTTCGATGAACCCTCTGCCAAGCACTTAAATGTGAATTGCAGAGTAATCATGTAGATGTAGATGTAGCACTATGGGACTTAACATCTGAGGTCATCAGTCCCCTGAAGCACTTAAGTAATATTTTACAAAGACATGAGACTATCAAGGGACATATGGCATTTATGTTCCAGCGGGTGACACTGGAGAAAGGAATAACGCATGGAAAAACAATCGACAAGAAAATAAAAGGCTAATTCATAAATCCCAAAAACATTGGCACAATTTGTTTCAGATATTAACCGGTATCTTTAATTTCTTAACCTCTCATAATACGCCATTTAGAGGTCACAGAAAGTCTTTCGATGTAGGCGACGACAGTGAGAATTCTGTTAACTTCATAGACTTGTTTCAATTGATATCTAAATATGATCCTACATTACGGGAACACATGAAACGCATTAATGACAAAAATCTTCCACACTGTTTTCTAAGCCATGAGATTCAGAATGAATTGATCACATTTATGTCAAAAACAGTTACTGATAAGGAGATTCGTAGGGTAAAAGAGGCAAAATATTATTCGACTTTGCTTGGCTGCACTAGAGATTGTAGTCGAATTGAACAAATGTCAATTATCTTAAGATTTTGTAGTACATCAACTGGTACAAGAGAACAAATTCTTGTGGGATTTGTAGCCGTCGCTGAGACGACTGGACAGTATTTTACTAATGCAATACTGGAAGAACTAGAAAAAAATGGATTAGAAATTCAGAATTGTCGTGTCCAAGGGTATAACAGTGGAGCACATACGGTGGTGTAGAGAGTGGAGTTAAGACTCTAATATTGAATTTAAATTCCAGGCCATTTTTTACAACCTGCGGATGTCATAGTTGGAATGTGCTGTTGGTAGACGCAACTAATTCTACAGCGGCAGAAAAAAAACTTTTTTTTGTTTTATACAGAAATTTTATTTGCTATTTTGAAGATCCAGCAACGCTGGATATTGATTTCAGGGAAATTACAACTTACTATGAAGCCTTTATCAGACACTATGTGGGGAAGCAGAGTAGAGGCAGTGAAGGCCGTACTATTTCAATTTGATGATCTTGTTGAATGCATTCAAAGCTTAAAAAAAATACTTGGAAGAATTAGACTCTCACAGCAATTGTGATTCAGTTTTGAACGAAGTGCTCGGCTTAGAATTTATCATATCATTTAATTTATGATGGTTAATGTTACAAACAACTTATGGCCATCTGTAAAAGTCCATTTGAGTACTGCACTTGAACATTTGCGTCCGTTTTCTGACTGGATCAAAGAATGTCTACCAACTGGGTTCGAGCAGTGCTTATCTGACGCTCGTCAATTTATTGAGAAAAGCAGTTATGATATGCCAAAAGATTTTAAAAGTCAAAGGTTAGCGGAAAAAAAAGAATATTCGGTTATGAAAAGTAGTGATGAACCTATACAGTCTTCCAAAAGCCGATACGAAACAGATTTTTTAACACCATTGATTCATGGTTTACGTTTATAAAACAAGTTTGGTTTTCTTTATGATGAAATGCGTTAAAAATTACTCCAAAAGATCTTATATTAAAAGGCTGTCAGGATTTACACTCGGTGTTGCGAGTGGGTGAGAGCTGTGACTTCCAATCTTAAGAATTATCTGAAGAATTGCAAATAATGATCTCATATTTACCCGACATCATTAAAGATGTGAAACGGGTAATGGTACCTGAAGTACCGAAAGTGGCTTGCGGAGTATGCAGTGTTTATATTCTACTCTTGATTCTGATTAGCTGAAAGCCGTGGACGTGAATAATTTCGTGGAGCAGCTTGGAGCACGCAGAATCGGGGAGTCGACCTGTTTGCCCTCATGAGGATGAGGTGGCGAGGTTGCTCCCTCTGGGGCAGAGTTTGTGTTTAAGTTCTAATCATTTCGGAAGATTGGAGGTAGTGATCAACGAAGTTACTGTTGCCATACAGAAAACGTACAAAGTTTTCGAAAGTGCGTTACCATGCGTGGGCGTCGAATTTCTCCGCGGGTTTGTGGGTTAATGAGTGTGGTAAGAAGGGCTCAGAGCAGCGCATGGAGACATTAGCTAGCTACAGATGGTGTTGGATGAAAGTGACATATTTGGCTGTGGTTAATCGATACAAATAAATTTAATTTCTTTCTGTTTAAATCTAAATATGGTGCTTTTGCGTGGCGTTTGCGCTGTTGACCTTAAACTGTGTCCCACGTTTATCGTTACGATGATTATCAACGGCTATTAGTAGTAGCCAGTTGAGGGCGGTGTACTGAACTGTTAGCGATGAACCATTCAGGTGCAGTCGTAGGATCTCTGAATCTTTCGTGTAAGCAGTTAGGTAGCTATAGGACTTTCAATTTTGACTTTTGAGTTGTGATATTTAACTCTGACTCGCTGGTGAAAGCGAGACTGGCGACCTTTATTTACATTGATTTGGTAATGTAGCTGTGCAGACAATTAATACGGGTCCGCCAATAAACTGTACCAATTAAATCCGCGGAACAGTACGTCGCGTAATGTATTTCGCGCGTCGCATTACGCCACCAATGTGACTTCGCTTGACGCCACGGAAGCAATTTATGCAATCCTGCTAATCTGCGGTGCTCATTTTCCTGCAGATCTCTGTAATTCACCGTCATACACCCACTCTTTACAACAGTTTGTAAATACTAAACTATGAAGCTCAACTGCAGAGTTCTCGAGGAGAACAAGCAACGTAAATGCACAGAACTGTAGAAATTACTACATTATTTCCTTCCTCGCGGCAGTGGTTCTAATCTACGTACCTAATTTACACCTGAGATGGAGAAAGCCTCCGAAAGGCGTCGTAGTCGACGAATTAAAGTTTTTCGACTGGTTATGTTGTTTCACCGGCGTACTGTGGGCAGTGGGTGGTCTGGCAGGGTGGCGCTGGTTGTTATTCTCTGCAGTAATCCGGTTGCTCCTCTCTCCTGATATCAGCATGATCTCAATACGATCTGCTTGTGTTAACACCAACACTTTCATCTCACCTGTAAGAAAGAAACACCAATTGTTACTTGAGAATGAATAAGGCTTTTCGTAAATGAAAGGTATCGCTTTTTTCCTCGTATAATGTTGTATCTGTTTGATATATCACACGACCGCCCTTTTCCATTGGAAAATTACGAGTTGAATCCAAACGGTGGCTTACAAAATGGCCGCCACACAGCCTCACAGGCTGTCCCCCTCTCCCATCTCATACCACTTGAATTTAAATTTCTGTTCATGCAACGGTTTTTGTTATAACGGGATGGTTCCTCACCTATGGACCACCCTATAACTCGCTTTTTTCCTCGCTAGTCCAAGTGTAACCAAACTGTAGTCATAATGAGTCCTTCTACAATAATTCGATTTGCAAATAGTAAATTATGTTTCATCTAAACAGTAACAACATAATGTATTCTGTTCACAATCGCCATATCGTTACTTAACGTACAGTATGACCAATGGAGGGTCCTGGGGGTAATGACCCCGTCCAAAGAACAATTTACTAAAACAATTTGTGTTTTTACATGTATGAGTTTCCAAACTTTGTAGCCAAATTTGAGAGAATAATGTAGCCCGAAAGCTAAGAATCTCTGTAATGGCAAGGAATTTTACTTTTTAGTTGGGTGCCAGAGGACGTAACCTACTTAGCTGGCCTTGCGCCATGACTGGCTGCAGAAAACGAACCACCTAGCTAAAGGAGTCCATTCACAGGTTGACTGTACTTGCATCCAAAAATAAATCCAACGTGTTCATAAGTCCGAGGAAGTTCAGTGAGAAGGAAAATGGTTCAACTGGATCCGAGCACTATGGGACTTAACTTCTGAGGTCATCAGTTCCCTAGAACTTAGAACTACTTAAACCTAACTAACCTAAGGACATCACACACATCCATGCCCGAGGCAGGATTCGAACTTGCGACCGTAGCAGTCCCGCGGTTCCGGACTAGCGCCTAGAACCGCTCGGCCACCGAGATCGGCTTCAGTGAGACGGAAAGACAGGGAAAGACGTTCCATTAAGAAAATAATAACATACAGAATAAAATTTACGTAACTTTGGGAGAAGCAAACAGAATTGTGCACAGTCACACACTTGAGTAGTCTGCAGACCTGCAATCACCATCGTGTAGCTAAGTGAAAAACTGATGAAGATCAGTGCACACATCTATTTTATACAGGGTGTTACAAAAAGGTACGGCCAAACTTTCAGGAAACATTCCTCACACACAAATAAAGAAAAGATGTTATGTGGACATGTGTTCGGAAACGCTTAATGTCCATGTTGGAGCTCATTTTAGTTTCGTCAATATGTACTGTACTTCCTCGATTCACCGCCACATGTGTGGGCTGACGAGAATCCGCACGCAATTGTGCAATCACGTCATCAACACAGATTTTCTGTGAACGTTTGGGTAGGCATTGTTGGTGATGTCTCGATTGGGCCCCATGTTCTTCCACCTGCGCTCAATGGAGCACGTTATCATGATTTCATACGGGATACTCTACCTGTGCTGCTAGAACATGTGCCTTTACAAGTACGACACAACATGTGGTTCATGCACGATGGAGCTGCTGCACATTTCAGTCGCAGTGTTCGTACGCTTCTCAACAACAGATTCGGTGACCGATGGATTGGTAGAGGCGGACCAATTCCATGGCCTCCACGCTCTCCTGACCTCAACCCTCTTGACTTTCATTTATGGGAGCATTTGAAAGCTCTTATCTACGCAATCCCGGTACCAAATGTAGAGACTCTTCGTGCTCGTATTGTGGACGGCTGTGATACAATACGCCATTATCCAGGGCTGCATCAGCGCATCAGGGATTCCGTGCGACGGAGGGTGGATGCATGTATCCTCGCTAACGGAGGAAATTTTGAACATTTCCTATAACAAAGTGTTTGAAGTCACACTGGTACGTTCTGTTGCTGTGTCTTTGGATTCCATGATTAATGTGATTTGAAGAGAAGTAATAAAATGAGCTCTAACATGGGTAAGCGTTTCCGGACACATGTCCACATAACATATTTTCTTTCTTTGTGAGTGAGGAATGTTTCCTGAAATTTTGCCCATACCTTTTTGTAACACCCTGTATAATGTAAATTATGACAATACCGATGTTGCGAACATTTGTTGCTATTATAGTTCTTAAACCAGTTGCGTGACACATGTGTTTCTCAAATGTTGTAACGATCACTCTCCAAATGATGTATTTTCCTGAATTTCAGCTACTTTGAATTTACATTATAACGATGTTCTAAGCAGTGACGGAAATAAATTATTATATTAAAAATCCCAGACATCTGTACTCGAATTGTAGCGTAGAAATGTTGGAACACGCAAGGCAATACTGACCCTGCGGCTTATCTTAGAAGATAGGTTAAGGAAAGGCAAACCTACGTTTCTAGCATTTGTAGACTTAGAGAAAGCTTTTCACAATGTTGATTGGAATACTCTATTTCAGATTCTGAAGGTGACAGGGGTGAAATACAGGGAGCGAAAGGCTATTTACAATTTGTACAGAAACCAGACGGCAGTTATAAGAGTCAAGGGGCACGAAAGGGAAGCAGTGGTTGAGAAGGGAGTGAGGCAGGGTTGTAGTTTATCCCAGATGTTATTCAATCTGTATATTGAGCAAGCAGTAAAGGAAACAAAAGAATAATTTGGAGTAGTAATTAAAACCCATGGAGAAGTAATAAAAACTTTGTCGTTTACCGACAACATTGTAATTCTGTCAGAGACAGCAAAGGACCTGGAAGAGCAGTTGAACGGAATGGACAGTGTCTTGAAAGGAGGATATAAGATGAACGTCAACAAAAGCAAAACGAAGATAATGGAATGTAGTGGAATTAAAACAGGTGATGTTGAGGGAATTAGATTAGGAAATGAGACACTTAAAGTAATAGATGGGTTTTGCCATTTGGGGAGCAAAATAAGTGATGATGGTCGAAGTAGAGAGGATATAAAAGGTAGACTGTCTACGGCAAGGAAAGCGTTTCTGAAGAAGAGAAATTTATTAACATCGAGTATATATTTAAGTGTTAGGCAGTCTTTTCTGATAGTATTTTTATGGAGTGTGGCCATGCATGGGAGTGAAACGTGGACGATAAGCAGTGAAGACAAGAAGAGAATAGAAGCTTTCGAAATGTGTTGCTACAGAAGAGTGCTGAAGACTAGATGTGTAGATGGTGCAACTAATGAGGAGGTAATGAATAGAATTGGGGAGAAGAGGAATTTGTGGCACAACTTGACTAGAAGAAGGGATCGGTTGCTAGGACATATTCTGAGGCATCAATGGATCACCAATTTAGTATTGGAAGGAGGCGTAGAGGGTAAAAATTGTAGAGGAAGACCAAGAGACAAATGCACTAAACAGATTCAGAAGGATGTAGGTTGCAGTAGTTATTCGGAGATGAACAGGCTTGCACAAGTTGGAGTAGCATGAAGAGGTGTGTCAAACCAGTCCCTGGACTGAGGACCACAACAACAACAACAACAACAACAATAAGACAACAACAACGTAACTCTGTTGTAGTACCACATTTTGTTACAGAAACAACTGTGCCAGAGGAAAAAAAGGCCTCTGAGGGAGATTCCACTCCCATGTCACCTGCCCCAACAGGGAATCTAAAGATGAAACATCTACATCTACGTTCATGATTACTGTTCAATTCACAACTAAGTGCCTGGCAGAGGTTTCATCGAATCACCTTCAAGCTGTTTCTCTACCGTTTCGCACTCGAGCAGCGCGCGGGAAAAACGAACACTTGAATCTCTATTTTATTATGACCGTCATTCCTCCCTATGTAGGTTGGCGCCACCAAAATATTTTCACCCTCTGAGGAGAAAGGTGGTGACTGAAATTTCGTGAGAAGGTCCTGCTGCAACGAAAAATGCTTTTGCTTTAATGATTGCCATCCCAATTCACGTATCATATCCGTGGCGCTCTCCCCCCTATTTCGCGATAATACAGAGCGAGCTGCCCTTCTTTGAACTTTTTTGATGTCCTCCGTCGATCCTCTCTGATGCGGATTCCACACGGCACAGCAGTACTCCAGAAGAGGACGTACTCGTATACGCGTAGTGTAGGCAGTCTCTTTAGTAGACCTGTTGAATTTTCTCAGTATTCTGCTAATAAATCGTAGTTCGTTGTTTGCTTTACCTGCAGCATTATCCACTTGATTATTCCAGTTTAAGATACTGGTAATAACAATCCCTAAGCATTTAGCTGAATTTCACAGCCTTTACATTTGGTTGTTTATCGTTTCGCCGCAATTTAGCGGATTTCTTTTGGTACGCATGTTGATGACTTCGTAATTTTCATTATTTAGAGTCAATTGCCACTTTTCCCAATATCTAGTCTACAGATATTCAATCTAAACGTTTTGCACCTTGTTTTGTTCATCTGATGTCTATATAAGACGGTAGATGACAGCATCATCTGCAAACAATGTGAGAGTGCTACTCACATTGTCTCCTAAATCGTCTATGTAGATCAGGAACAGCAGAGGGTCTATAACACTTCCTTGGGGAACGTCAAATATTACTCTGTTTTATTCGATGACGTTCCGTCAGTTACTACGAACTGCGACCTCTCTGACAGTAAATCTCGGATCCAGTTACACAACTGAGACGAAAGTCCATAGGCACACAATTTGATTAGAAGTCACTTGTGAGGAACGGCGTCAAAAGCCTGCCGGAAATCTAAAAATGTGGAATCAATTTGACACCCCTGTCAACAGCATTCATTACTTCACGAGAATAAAGAGGTAGTAGTGTTTCACAAGAGCGATATTTTCTGAATCCGTGTTGGCTGTTTGTCAATAAATTGTTTTCTTCCACACAACTCATTATGTTCGAACACAGTATATTTTCCAAAATCCTACTGCAGAACGACATTACTGATATGGTTCTGTAATTTATCGGATTACTCTTATTTCCTTTCTTGGGTATTGGTGTGATTTCTGAAACTTTGCAGTATTTAGGTACGGATCTTTCAACCAGCGATCGGTAGTATATGGTTGCTAAATATGGAGTTATTGTATCAGCATACTTTGAGAGGAACCTGATTGGTATAGAATCAGGACCGGAGACCTTGCCTTTATTGAGTAATTTAAGTAATTTAAGCTGCTTTGCTACACCGAAGATATCTATTTCTAAGTTACTCATGTTGGCAGTTGTTCTTGATTCGAATTCTGGAATATTTACATCGTTTTTTTTGGTGAAAGAGTTTCGAAAAACCGGGTTTAGTAACTCTGCTGTAGCGGTACTGTCATTAGTAACATCACCGTTGTTATCGCTCAGTGAAGGTATTTATTGTGTCTTTCCGTTGGCGTACTTTACATACGACCAGAATCGTTTGTGATTTTCTGCCAGATTTCGAGACGGAGTTTCGTTGTGGAAAGTATTAAAAGCGTCTGGCATTGAAGTTCGCACTACGTTTCTAGCTTCTGTAAAACTATGTCAAACTTGGGGATTTTGGGTTCTTTTAAATTTGGCATGTTTTTTTCGTTGGTTCTGCAACAGTGTTCTGACCTGCTTAGTGTACCATAGGGAATCAGTACAATCTCGTATTAATTTATTTGGTATACGTCTCTCAATAGCCGTCGACACTATTTGTTTGAATTTAAACAACATTTGATCGTAGTTTATGTACTCAGATCGGAAGGAGTGGGGACTGTATCTTAAGAACACCTCAAAGGAATTTTTATCCGATTTTTTCAAATAGACGTATTTTGCGTTTATTTTTGATGGTTTTTCTGTCATTAAGTTTCCTATTTGCTCAAGATTATTTGTTGTTAAGAGATCAAGTATATTTTCGCAATCATTTGTACTTCGATTGGGCTCCTGAACTAACTGTTCAAAATAGTTTTCTGAGAACACATTCAGAACGATTTAAGACGACTTTTTTTGCCTACTTCCGACTTTAAACACTTACTTTCGCCAACACATCGAGGGTAGATTGAAGACACTACCAACTATAACTGTACGAGTGGGGTACCTATTTGAAATGAAACTCAAGTTTTCTTTGAACTGTTTAGAAACTGTATCATCTGAGTCGGAGGGGGGGGGGGGCGGTAAAAGGAACCAATTATAAATTTATTCCGGTTGTCAAGTATAACCGCTATTCATAATAAATCATAGGAACTATCCGCTTTGATTTTACTACAAGGTAAACTACTTCTGACAGCAATAAACACTCTACCAACAACTGTATTTAATCTATCCTTTCTGAACACGGTCATTTGTAAAAATTTCAGCTAAACTTATTTCCAGCTTTAGCTAACTTTCTGTACCTATACCGATTTGAGCTTCAGTGCTTTCTATTAGCACTTGGAGCTCTGGCTCTTTGCCAACACAGCTAAGAGAATTTACAACTATAATGCCGATTGTTTCTAGGTCTACTTTCCTGTGTTTTTTCTGCACCCTATTAGGTTTATCCCCTTTCTGTAATTCCCCGAAACTTTCTAATCTAAAAAAAAAAAAAAAAAACTGCCCAGTTCCCTCCATACAGCCCCCTCTACCCGTGTAGACTGCAAAACTGTACACTACACAGTTATTAGAATTCTAGACTCTGCGTGCTAAGCACACAAACACACATGAAATTATAAAGGTAAACTAGTACCTACTCAAATAAATGAAAATAAGTCGCTCCTGTTTGAAGCTCGTAAGTATAATTCAGAAACAAACGGTGTACTTGCCTTATTTGCTGCAGCAATGGAAAGTGGACTCCCTCGACGTCGGAAAATCCGACACTGACCCGATACAAGCAAAACAGACAAGCAAAATCCTGTATGATATGGCGTTCCATACAAGCGTCGGTACTAGCACGGGTATTTTACACTACACTGTTATTAGAACGGTAGACTGTGCCTGGTAAGCACACAAACATGCAAGAAATTAAGAAAGTAAACTACTACCCACACAGATAACTCCAAATAAGAAACTTCCTGGCAGATTAAAACTGTGTGCCGGACAGAGACTCGAACTCGGGACCTTTGCCTTGCGCGGGAAAGTGCTCTACCATATCCTTTCTAGGAGTGCTAGTTCTGCAAGGTTCGCAGGAGAGCTTCTTTAAAGTTTGGAAGGTAGGAGACGAGGTAATGGCAGAAGTAAACCTGTGAGGACGGGGCGTGAGTCGTGCTTGGGTAGCTCAGATAGTAGAGCACTCGCCCGCGAAAGGCAAAGGTCCCGAGTTCGAGTCTCGGTCCGGCACATTCCGTTCATTTGCTGTCTCGAGTTCTTTGTCGTCCCTGACAGAACTAAAATGTCATTAGGAAACCGTAAACTTTTTATTTTGTCTGCCTGAACTTAAAATCTCCTTTTAAAGTTCTCTCTGATTTTCTTCACAGCTTGCTCACTGTGCAGACTAAATATCGGGGATATGCTACAACCCTGCCCCATTCCATTCTAACCACTGCTTCCCTTTCACGTCCTTCGAATCTTATAATTGCAGTTAGGTTTCTGTACAAGTTGTAGATAACCTTTCGCCACTTGTCTTTTATACCGAGAACTACAAGGAGAGTGTTCCAGTCAACAATGTCTAAAACTTTCTTTAAACTACAAATGCTGTAAAAGTAGATATGCCTTCCTTCAATCCTATTTCTAAGATAAGTCGCAAGGTCAGTATTGCCTCCTGTATTCCCAGATTTCTCTGGAAAACACTCCTGTCTAGTTGCCTTTGAGTAGTGCAATTCCCACCTTACTTTGTGCAGCATCTCCTGCTGTTATTACACCCTGTCTCCACCAGAAAAAACAGTCAGATTCTATTTTGTTTCCTCCATCCTTGGAAAGCTCACCCGACAAATTGCCTTCTGCAGCTGACCTGACAACATCATCATCCGGCAGACCTACACAGGAGTCATTATCATCATGAACGCCATATCTTTCACCTTGTATCCAGCGAGGTGCGGCAGTGGTTAGCGCACTGGACTCGCATTCGTAAAGACGACGGTTCAGATCCCCATCCAGCCATCCAGATTTAGGTCTTCCATGGGTTCCCTAAATCGCTTAAGCTACATTCCGGGATGGGTCCGTTGAAAAGGCATGGCCGATTTCCTTTTCCATCCTTAACCAATCCCAACTTGCGCTACGTCTGTAATGACCTCGTTGTCGACGAGACGTTAAACTCTTCCTTTGCAACAAAAACATCTGTTTTAATAATGTCACCTGAATGCTTTTCATCTTTCAAAATTTTTTTAAAATACGTGAATTAAAAAAAAGCTATACTCTCCGCCCCATCCCTCTGAAGAGGGGAAAAGGATAATCATTGCGATATCAGTATGTGATGGTGTCGCTCAAAACACAATCCACCATCCCAGCTTCCTGCCAAGGTAAACATAATTCGAGGAGGCCGCACACCGGTGAAAGACCGACTCCTCCTTAATATCTCGTATCACTGACGAACCGTCTCGTTCGATATAACAAATTAGAAAAGATGGCAGCAGAATCGTCTAGCCAGTGCCAGTTGTTTACATTTCTGATTTAGGTAAAAAATGAAAATTTTGGCATTTTAAGGTCATCTTCTCGTCATATGAGCGATTAACAAGCCTACAAAGAAAAGGCACACTATGTTTTACACGGACTGTCTACCACATTGGCGATGTATTTGGTGTAATGTGCAATAAGAGAGTTATGTCGACACGTACATTCTGCGAAGCAGATAAAGTGACCTAGTTGCTTGCTGCTCGTAAATGCTGACTATGAACAAAGCAATTTCTGATCACACTTCATTAATTCACGACAGGACTGTAATCGGCAGAGACCTAGATACATGTTTGCATGTACGCCGAGCTGGGCACTGCAGGCCTGTGTTAGCACTGTAAAGAGAAAATACCTGCTGGATTTGCGTCATTTGTAACGCACGATACAATATACGCGTTGGAATTGTAGCTGCTTATCTATGTATTTACAGTGAACAGAGGTATGTGTAGGCATTCTCTCCTAGATTATCTGAAAAAGTTTATCCAAGACATGAAGAAAAAGAGGAGCCAACCGTTTAAAAAAATTACACGTTATAATTTAGTTTTTCATCGAAATCTTAATACTTGATTCCCGTACGGACTATGACTGTAATAGCGACTAATAAATTTTATATCCTATGTATTCGGTATTTCCGAGACATATACTCGGTACAAAGTCTTTCTTAGTCATTACCCTCCTTACTGAACGTCATTACTGATTTAACCACTAAATATAAATAAATTTTTGGTCTTCTAGCAGGTTATGGATATAACTGCGCATGAATGAGCTGTTTGAGCGGTTTATCTTTCGTGAAGAAATTTTTCTCTTCTATCGGGTGGTTATAATCAAAATGCAGCTACTCGCAGAGGTCCAGTGCGGGCTGTAATTATCGTATGGCAGCGAAACTTGGTAGATACGCTGATCCGTTAATGCAGAACCGATTTACAGTGGAAATAATTAGTTCAAATTTTGTCTACAGCATCTCTCCGACATATCCGGTGCTCATACTGAACAAATTGTGTAAGCGGTGGTTAATCAACATTTTGCATTTCTCATTTGTTTGACCTTTTCTGTTCACGTCCCGTTCCTAACCCTTCACATATGGAAAGATTTCTAAACGTCTTTCTCGCATTCACAGCGCCAGATTTGCACCTGGTGGCCAAAATTGGAAGCAATTTTTGTTCTAGCGTAAATCGGTTCCTCTTTAACGCTTTAGAATTTCTACCACGTTTCACAGCCATACCATCATTACAGCCCACACTGGACCTGTGTGAGGCTTAATTGTAGCCACGCTGTACAAACAGATGGACGGGCACCATAGCTATCCTGGTATTAATGATAACAATTTAAGTTGCAAGAATTGAACTCGGTGGAAACCGTAGCGTGTACCGAGCGAGGTGGCGCAGTGGACTCACATTCGGGAGGATGACGGTTCAAATACGCGTCCGGTCATCCAGATTTAGGTTTTCCGTGATTTCCCTAAATCGCTCCAGGCAAGTGCCTAAATGGTTACTTTGAAAAGGGCACTGCCGACTTCCCTCCCCATCCTCCGTAGTCCGAGCTTCTGCTCCGTCTCTAATAACCTTGTTGTCGATGGAACGTTAAACACGAATCTCCTCCCTCCTCCGTAACGTGTGAAACGAATGATTAGTGGGAGTACGAATGCTATCAGCCCTCCCCGGTCGTACACGAATTGCATGGGGGAAAGAAAAAATAATGAGGGACAAAATGTGTTTGATACTCTGTGTCGCCAACGACTTGCTCCACTGAAAATAAGAAACTAGAGGAATATGAAAACTACCGATTGGCCTGAGTCGGACACGAACTGCTTGTGGGGAAGAAAATATACTTTGGTGTGACGTCATAAGCGCGTGACTGCGTGTGAGTTCGCTCTGTAAGTTTTCATCTATTTTTAGGTTTCAGATATATATTTTAACTGTTTTTGTGATAATATTTACTATATAAGTGACTTATTAGTGGTTTCTTCATTCACCTCTGCATTTCTTGTGTTGTGGCCTGATATTTGTGAGTGTTTCGTATCGAGCAACTTAACCTCTTACCCGTGTTTACATTCCGCGCTGACCAGTTGCAGCTGTAGCGGCGCATCGAAAGCTAAGTACTAATTAATTGTTTGTGTATAGTAGTTTATTTAGGAACTTTAGTAGTCTTCAACCGGTGTTCTTGGTGTTTTCCGGTGAAATAACTTCAGAAGAAATTTTTGCGAACTGCTTTCAGTTCGTTACTGTCATTAGACGTTTGATTTTCTTTCTGTGTTAGTATTTTGTTATATTCTCATTTGTTGTTGATTAATACTGTCAATAATAGTAGTTACTTACCTTGTAGAGCAAGTTTGTGATAATTGTAGTCAGTTTTTAACATCTTCTTATTGTAGTAGCGGAACTTAGATAAAGTTGTTTTCTTGTTTCAATAATTGTAAAATTTTACCATGAGTGAGAAGTGTGGGCTTTGCCGTAGGTTCGTGAATAGTGGATTGCGGTGTGAGACTTGTTCGAAGTATTTTCACTGGGGGGAATGCAGTGGGGAAGCCAGTGGGCATTCTGGTGAGATCCTCTCCTGGAGCTGCAGGTTATGTAGCAAGAGTAAGTTGATAGAGGAGCAGGAGCGTAAGATCTGTGCCCTTCAGGTGCAGTTGAAAAACGCACAGGAGGAGCTAGATAGGATGAGGAGGGAGAAGGGGGTTGGGGAATGGGAGCTGGCTGTTGGCAAGAGATCTGCTAGGAGAAGGAGATTTTCAGATAGTTTTACTATTGGTGTTTGTAATAGATATGACCAACTGTCAGAGTCTAGTGGAGAGGAATCTCTAGTAGCTGTAGATGTAGGAAGTATGCAGCAGACCTCAGCAGTTATGGTGGCTAGGACAGTTGCAAAGTCTAAGAGAAAGAAGAAGGTTCTGCTGTTAGGTAGTTCTCATGGTAGAGGTGTAGGCCAGCAGTTGCAGGAAGTTTTGGGGAGTGAGTACCAGGTCACTAGCATTGTGAAGCCTAATGCAGGATTGGCTCAGGTGACTTTTAACATAGGGGGGTTATGTAGGGATTTTACTAAAGAGGATCAGGTAGTGATTGTGGGTGGGGCTGGTAATAGTATTGATAGGGATGGGGAGTATGACATAGATGGTGACCTGGAAAAGATAGCCACTCAAACTGGCAACACGAATGTGCATTTCGTGGAACTGTTTCAGCGTCACGATCGGCCTCATCTTAATACAGCCGTCAGGCGTAATAACATGAGACTTGGGGGTGCGCTGATGACAGAAGGCATGAGTCACATTTCAGTGGTGTCGGTGGAGTCTATCAGTAGGACGGGTTTCACTAGACATGGCCTGCACCTCAACAAGTATGGGAAGGGGAGGTTGGCAAAACTTATAGGTGACAGCATAGGTGGGGGTGGTGAGATCACTCATGGGAAAATTCCGGTAGTTGTGGGTGTTAGAGCTGTACCTTTTTTAGATTGAAGTCAGCTGATAGGTATTCCTGCTTAAGGGAAGTCTCTCTAACAAAGAAACCACTTTCTACAAAGCTTGGGTATCCGATTAATGAGGGAATTAGTATATTTCATCAAAATATACAAGGTATTAGAGATAAAGTTAGTGAACTGCTTATAGATGTTGACTCTGAAATTATTGGTATATCTGAACACTTCTTAAATAAGGAGATAATTCAGAGGCTTCCTTTACCAGGATACAGGTTGGCTGGCAGCTTTTCTAGGAGCTCTTTGCGGTGTGGTGGAGTAGCCATGTATGTGGAAAACGGTATCCCATTTGAGTCAATTGATGTTTCAAAGTACTGCACTGAAAAGGTGTTTGAATGTTGTGCAGGTGTGGTTAAATTTAGTGGAGCTAAGCTTCTTACTGTTGTTATTTATAGATCCCCAGACTCCGATTTCACAACATTTTTGCTAAAGCTAGAGGAGGTTCTTGGTTCACTTTATAGGAAATACAAAAAGTTTGTGATATGTGGTGACTTCAATATTAATTGTATAAGTGATTGTGCAAGGAAAAGGATGCTGGTAGACCTCCTTAATTCATATAATCTTATGCAAACCGTATTCTTTCCAACGAGAGTGCAAGGGAACAGTAGAACAACCATAGACAATATTTTTGTTCATTTGTCATTATTAGAAGGGCATTCTGTTAGCAAAAAGGTGAATGGCCTTTCAGATCATGATGCACAAATTTTAAGTCTAAAAGATTTTTGTGCTTCAACACATGTTAAATATAGTTACCAACTTTTTAGGAAAGCTGATCCAGTTGCTGTACAGACTTTTGTAAACCTTATCAAGGAACAAGAGTGGCAAGATGTTTATAGTGCTGGTACAGTAGACGATAAATATAACGCTTTCCTCAAGACTTTTCTCGTGCTCTTTGAAAGTTGCTTTCCGTTAGAACGTTCAAAACAGGGTACTAGCACAAACAAGGCAGCCTGGGTGGCTGACAAAGGGATAAGAATATCTTGTAGAACAAAGTGGCAATTATATCAAAACGTTAGAAACAGTCAAAATCTAAATGCATCAGCCCATTACAAACAGTATTGTAAGGTGCTTAAAAAAGTTATTAGGAAGGCAAAAAGTATATGGTATGCAGATAGAATAGCTAACTCTCAGGATAAAATTAAAACCATATGGTCAGTCGTAAAGGAAGTGGCTGGTCTGCAGAGACAGGTCGAGAATATAGAATCAGTGCGTAGTGGGGATGTCCGTGTTACTGATAAGTCGCAAATATGTACAGTACTTAATAATCACTTTCTGAATATAGCAGGTGAACTAAATAGAAACCTAGTCCCAACAGGGAATCATATAGCGCTCTTAGAAAAAAGTGTTCCGAGACTGTTACCTGAAATGCTCCTCCATGATACTGACAAGAGGGAGATTGAGTTAATAATTAAATCACTAAAGACCAAGAACTCTCATGGATATGACGGGGTATCTAGCAGAATACTGAAGTATTGTTCCACGTATGTTAGCTCAGTACTTAGCCATATCTGTAACTTTTCCTTTAGGAGTGGTCGGTTTCCTGACCGATTAAAGTACTCGATAGTGAAGCCACTTTATAAAAAGGGAGACAGGGATAATGTTGACAATTATAGACCTATTTCTATGCCATCGGTGTTTGCTAAAGTTATCGAGAGGGTTGTATATACAAGGTTACTGCAGCATTTAAATTCACATAATTTGCTGTCAAATGTACAGTTTGGTTTTAGAAATGGCTTAACAACTGAAAATGTTATAGGCTCTTTTCTCTGTGAGGTTTTGGACGGATTAAATAAAAGGTTGCGAACGTTAGGTGTTTTCTTTGATTTAACGAAGGCTTTTGACTGTGTTGACCACAAAATATTACTGCAGAAGTTGGAACATTATGGAGTAAGGGGAGTAGCTTACAATTGTTTCAGAAAGCAGAAGGTAATCCTCCGCAATATTGAGAGTGGTAATGATGTTCAGTCCCAATGGGGCACTGTTAAATGGGGCGTTCCCCAACGGTCGGTGCTGGGGCCACTGCTGTTTCTTATTTATGTAAATGATATGCCTTCTAGTATTACAGGTGATTCAAAAATATTTCTGTTTGCTGATGACACCACCTTGGTAGTGAAGGATCTTGTGTGTAATATTGAAACATTATCAAATAATGTAGTTCATGATATAAGTTCGTGGCTTGTGGAAAATAATTTGATGCTAAATCACAGTCAGACTCAGTTTTTACAGTTTCTAACCCACAATTCAACAAGAACTGACATTTTAATCAGACAGAATGGGCATGTTATAAGCGAGACGGAACAGTTCAAGTTCCTAGGCGTACGGATAGATAGTAAGCTGTTGTGGAAAGCCCATGTTCAGGATCTTGTTCAGAAACTAAATGCCACTTTATTTACCATTAGAACAGTATCTGAAATAAGTGACATTTCAACACGAAAAGTAGTATACTTCGCATATTTTCATACGCTTATGTCATATGGTATTATTTTTTGGGGTAATTCTTCTGATTCAAAAAGGGTATTTTTGGCTCAAAAACGGGCTGTTCGAGCTATGTATGGTGTAAGTTCGAAAACCTCTTGTCGACCCCTATTCAATAGTCTGGGAATTTTGACATTGCCCTCACAGTATGTATTTTCTTTAATGTCGTTTGTTGTTAGCAATATTAGCTTATTCCCAAGAGTTAGCAGCTTTCACTCAGTTAATACTAGGCAGAAATCAAATCTGCATGTGGAATGCACTTCCTTGACTCTTGTGCAGAAAGGAGTGCAGTATTCTGCTGCATCCATTTTCAATAAGCTACCACAAGAACTCAAAAATCTTAGCAGTAGCCCAAACACTTTTAAGTCTAAACTGAAGAGTTTCCTCATGGCTCACTCCTTCTATTCTGTCGAGGAGCTCCTGGAAGAGCTAAAAAATTAAGCAAATTCCAGTGTTACATTCTTGATTTTCTTTATTTAAACTGACGACTTGTCGCCTGAATATGTTTCTTATATTTCATTTTATCTGTTTCTACAATCGTGTTATAATTTCATGTATTGACTCGTTCCATGACCATGGAGACTTCTCCTAAATGTGGTCCCACGGAACAATAAATAAATTTAAAAAAAATGAAATTTTACAGGCGCTAACGAAGCGGTAATATCCGTGTCGTGGGGTACTCGTAACTTAGCAGTGAATACACATGACATGTAACAGCCCTAATACGTGTGACTCTGAAACTTCATAATTCCCTTCTGAAGATTACTACCTCTCTGACGATAAAGTGTTTTTCCCACATTCATGTCAGAGCCTATCCAAGCTGACAACTATTACAATGTGTCTCACAGTTACTCCGTATATCTGAAACACCATTCACAGTAGCTGAGGTTGCAAGTGGCTGATAGTACTGTAAAGGTCAACCTATGAATGGCTGATACGAGTTGCGGTGATGGAACAAGTTTTCATCCACAGAAATGGGTGGCAAGAGGAGGTGAGGCGGTGGAATTCACTTTCTGAACACCAACTTTCGCTCCATTGTATATGGATTATACTATCAGGCATATTTTCACTCCAAATATACTCGAACAACGTGGCAATAAGGGTGTCCTTGGGTGGGGACGGTCTTGTTATAAACACCTCTAAGGACATCAAAAACGTGGAATGTATAAGACTATAGCAGTTACAGAATTACGCTACTGATCAGTTTGCCATCACAAACATGTTTTTATGACACTTTCCGTGGCTTCGCCAACTCACAACCAAACTACGTTCACAAGAAAAAATATTAGTCACTCCATCTAAAACAGCACACTCGCTGCTGTGGAGTCCTGCAATGTAGAACTGGTACTAAGCGACGCACTGACGTACGTTACGGCAGTAAAGTGGTGTGTGTGTGTGTGTTTGTTTGTTTGTTTGTTTGTTTGTTTGTTTGTTTGTTTGTGTGTTAGTCAGTTGTGTGGAATCAGCGCTGCAGGAGGCTCCGCGAGGAGACGTGACAGAATGTCAAAAAGGAGCTGTTGCGTTTGGACTTGCGCATTGCCACGCCGTGAATGAAGTTGGCGGATGTGTAGGTGTATCAGTGTGTACTGATCAATGTGTCAACCGCTCGCAGTAATGTAACACATTCTGAAAACAGTAGTCGTAAAAAGATCCTAACCAAAAGAGCTGCAGAAGAATGTCGCGCTTTTCAGTTCCAAACCTGACAATAAATTGCTGTTGTCAGCGAATGCAGGTGCTTGTCAATCAGTTCCGGGTGAACATTGCGAGTGGAGCTACTTGAAATAGTCATTTGTGGTTGAGTACCTCACTGAAGGCCATGGCTCACAGTGGCTTACAAAGCTGCACGTCTCTAGAAGACCAAACAACACTTACACTCTTATAAAAATAAATTTAAAAAAGCCACCATGAAGCTATTATCCCAATGATACAAATCGGTAGACATTATGTACACGTAAAGACAAACAAACGATTAAAGTTTCAGAAAAATTGGGTTATTTATTCACGAGAAAGAGCTTCACAAATTGAAGAAGTCAATAACGCGTTGGTCGACCTCTGGCCCTTATGCAGGCAGCTGTTCGGAATGGTATTGATTGATAAGAGTTATTGGACCACCTCCTAGGTGATATCGTGCCATATTCTGTCCAATTGGCGCGTTAGATCGACACAATCCTGAGCCTATTGGAGGGCCGTGTCCATAATGCTTCAAACGTTTCCAGTTGTGGAGAGATAAGGCGACCCCCCCCCCCCCCCCCCTCCCTAGTGGGCTCAACACTCTTTGGCAGGTTCGTTCTTGGCAGCCACATGGCCCCAGCTTTTGCAGCATTTTTTCCCTTCTGTGCTGCATGTCTATCCTCTTGCTAATCTTTTTCCCCTCACTTGCGTAACATGTCTGGGATGTTATTGGGAATGTTCTGTATTGTCTGTCGCTGACGTAAGAACAGTCTCACCTTTGTTTTTCGCTCCCTTTTCCTTTATTTGTTTCCCTCATCTTCTCGTTCCTCCACTTCGGCATTTGAGGTTCCTCTTTTTCTTCTTCCTCCCTGTGTGCTCCTGAAGGCCGGCCCACACGTCTGACGCGTAACAGGTGACTGGGTAACGCGTAATTCCCAGACCCAGGTCGACAAGTAGGTCAGGCCCAGGGAGGGGTGACTGCCTGAGCTGCAACCTTCCCAAATTGCCGATTGATCCCTCTGTCAGGTGTTCAGGAGGTGTGAACGATCACCTAAGGTGGGTGCACCCCCTTGTGAAGGGGCCCCCAGTTGATAGGAGCGCGCCGTCGGAGATGCTGGCAGTCAGGGGGGATTTCCTCATGATGAGTCAATCATCTTCACAATCAACGTCTGAGGCTAGTGATTGAAAGACCGTTCCCACTGCACCACGGTTCCTTGTGGTCTCATGTACTTAAGACGGTCAGTCCTTTGCCACAGTAAATCCGTTTATTATTCAGAAAGGTGTTGATGCAATTGCCGGCCCTGTGAAATCCTGCTCTTGTTTACGGAATGGCACTTCTACTTCTGATTCTCAAGCACAACAATTGCTTGTTGCCTCGCTTCTCCCCAGTTACCCTCTTCATGTCGAGACCTATAGAACTTTGAATTCTTACCGTGGTTTAATTTACACCAGGCTGCTCGATGGTCTAACCGAGGCCGAAATCCACTCTTACCTGTCTGATTAGGGTGTCATTGCCGGCCATCTTGTAATAAAACAGGTACACTCTTTTTTTCACCTTTGATAGAGTGATGCTTCCATCCAAGATCAAAGCAGGCTATAAAATTATCACAGTCTGGCTGTGTATTCCGAACCCGATGCGCTGCTATCAGTGTCGTTTCAACCACACTAGAACGTCTTGTTGACACCCAGCCAAATGTGTAACCTGTGGTAGGGATGTGCACGAGGGCGATTCTCCGCCTCCTCCTCCCCACTGCAACAACTGCAGTGGCGGCCATGCCACCTCATCTCGGGACTGTCCTGTGTGTCTTGATGAGAGGGCTGTCAAAGAGATCCAGATAAAGGAAAAAGTGCCTTACCCAGTAGCTCGCAAGTTACTGACTAGTCGAAAACCCCACATTCTCCCGTCTGGCATCTATGGTTCTGTTATTGTCCCTCGCTCCATGAAGGATATGGCCACGCAGACGTGCGACCTCCAATTCAACTCTGAGGTGTCAAGGTAGCATCGCCATCTCCCCCTCCAGCTACGCAACAAGCCTTCAGACTCTCGCCTCAAGCGGCGAAGCCATCAGCTACACAACCAGTAAGCCAGAAAGGACAGAAGGAGTACTCCTGGGACGACATACTCGGTCCCTCCAGCCAAACAACACCCGAGTCTTCCTCTAACCGGAAAGGCTCGGAGAAGTCCACCAAAGGCAAACGGTCTTCTCCTTCGCCAACTCGAAGATCCTCTTCGATGGTGTTGCCACGTGATACCTTAGCCTGATCCTCCTGCTTCTGTGCCCTGTAGTAGCGGCTCTTCACTGGCTGTCACTCAGCAATCGCCGAAGTGACACCCCTACATTTTTTCCTCGTCATGACTCTCCTCCAATGGAACGTTCGCGGCCTTCGGTCCCACAAAGCGGATTTACGGCTGGCTTTAGCATCTCAACGCCCCCTTGTACTCTGCCTTCAGGAAACGAAATTGTGCCCTCACGGCCGCTCTGAACTTTCACATACATTTCCTACCAATTCGTTTTGACCTTTCCCCTGAGGTCTGTATTCCATCTCATGGGGGCGTCATGCTGCTCATACAGGATGACATTCATTGTCAACCCATCTCCCTGACTACCCATCTTCAAACTGTTGCAATTCGCCTTTTCCTTACCCACCTGACTTTTTCCCTCTGTACCATTTATGTCTCTCCATCATTCGATGTCACCAAGGCAGACTTCCTTCGGCTTATAAGGCAGCTACCTCCCCCATTTTTGCTATTCGGTGACTTTAATGCACATCATCCCCTTGGAGGTTCTCCTAGGACCTTTCAGAGAGGTGCCCTCTTGGCTGACCTTAACCAACCTAACCTCTTCTGCCTTAACACTGGAGCACCCACTTTCTTTTCCGTCTCCTCGCACACCTATTCCCATTTGGACCTATCCTTCTGCTCTGGCCAGCTTGACCATCGTCTTGAGTGGTCCGTTGTTTCTGACACCTGCTCGAGCGACAATTTCCTGTGTGCTATCCGCTTGCTGACTCCTACCTCATCTGCAAGCACGCCCAAATGGCAGCTTATTAAGGCTGACTGGGAACTTTACTCCTCCCTTACGACCTTCGAAGAACAATATTTCCTCAGTAGTGACGACCAGGTGGAATATCTCACAAATGTTATCCTTACTGCAACAGAACGTTCCATTCCTCGCACTTCCTCTTTACCACGTCGTGTTCCAGTCCCTTGGTGGACTGAGGCATGCCGCCACGCAATTCGCGCACAGAGACGTGCTCTCCGCGTTTTTAACCTTTTTTTACGATCTAACACGCCAGTTGCACAGAATTTGGCACGATATCCCTCGGGAGGACATCTAACAACTTTGTCAGTCAGTGCCAAACCGAATAACTACTTGCAGAAGGGCCAGAGGCGGACAAACACGTTATTGACTTGCTCAGTTTTTTAAGGTTTTTCTCACGAATAAATCATCCTATTTCTCTGAAATTGTAATCATTCGTTTATCTGTACTAGTAGATCACATCCACCAGTTTCCGTCACATTTGGATAACTCTTTAGTGATTTGTCTGTCTTTTCCTTCGAGTGTAAAGTGGACAGTAGCTGAATGGAGACGTTTATATGGCCCAGTGATTTGCGTTTTTGTACAAGTGATGCAAAGTGGAGAGTGCATCGACGACCGAATAAGGCGTTGAACCCAGAGTGTGCAGTGGTTATAGTTCAGGCCAGAGGGGGTCTGTGGTGTTTGTGGGGTGTTTTTCGTACAGTGACATGCGCCCACTCTTTAACGTTAATGTGAACTTTAAACAGGATGTTTACTTCAACATTCTCAGTGACTAAGTGTTACCCTTTCTTCTGTATCTTCATAATGATTATACTGCCGGTACTCCCATGTATCAAGATTGCAGCAGACATGTTGACAGGGATGCACGCACACCTTCCTGGTTTGACGATCGCTCAGGTATCCTCACTCTTTGGTACTTGTGTGTGAACTTACCACCAGTGAGTGGCTTCAGCTGGGTATTAAGTACCTCAAGAAAGTTGTGGACTTCCTCCTTCGCCGAAATGAGGCCATTATGAAGGGTTTAGGCGGTATTACCGTGATGTCCCTTGAGGTAACTAATTTTTTGTCCGGCGTTACCATCTTCCAACCTAATGTAGACCTCGGGCTACATTACAGACCGGTCTGTACCTACAGTCTCCATGTAGTAATAAATAAAAGCAACAACAACATTGTGCGAAGAGTGGCTTCACTGATGGATGTAGAAAAGCAGTATCGCGAACTTGGCTTTACCTTGTTAGCTTACGCTGTTCAGAATAATTTGTAGAGAACCGTTTTTCACACTCGTTTATGATCATTCCGCGCAAGAACGCTAATGGCAAAAAATTTGAAGCGCTGAGAGGTCGGTTTGCGGTGTTACAGGAACGATGACGCTGGCCGGGTACGTGGCGCTGGCTGCTGCCGCGGTGCTCATACTGCTGCTGCTGTGGTACGTCAGCAACTCGTGCCGCTACTACGTCAAGTTCACCGTCTTCTTGCTGCTCTCCCTCTTCTTCGGCTCTGTCTTCATTCCTCTCATGCTCTTCCGGCCCAGGGACTGGCGCAACGCACTGTGAGTACATTTTCGAACGTCTACATTAAAATACGCAATCCGCAATGCATGGCGGAGTGTACAGACGTCACCTGCTGGCAGTTACCTTGCTGTCTGTGCGAACAATGTGTATGCTACTAAACTACTGTATTACACTATGACGTACCATGTTAAGTTTTGCTATTAAGTTGGACTGGTTTACTCTTGTAAACAATTCAGTCAGGTAGGTATTGGCACATTTCATTTTAATATGGTATAATACCAACGTTACGTATCGTAGATTATAGTGTTGTTAGCTGCCCCCGATGTACTCTGGACCTTGCCGATGTGGGATGGCTTGCACGCCTCAGCAATACAAGTCGTACCGTAAGTGTAACCGCAACACAGAGGTATCTGTGGAGAGGCCAAATTAACCTGTGATTCCTTTTTTCAGTAGTTGCAGCGGAAAAAGTCTGGATGATTGATTGATCTGGCTTTCTAAATCTGGGCAACACGGCATCGCTGTGCTGAAAATACAGCCGCTTTTTTTCCCGGACATGCACCTCTAGTGTACGGTAAAATACAGACGAAAACATCTTAGGAAAAAGAATCTGGAGATAAAGAGGTTCCCCATTCGTATTCCTGGGCAAAGATTAGTCATGATGCTCAGAGGATTTTCTCATCAAGAAACACGAAACTGACATTATGTGGGCAGGAGCGTGGAATTTCAAAAGTGAAATGGCTAGGTTTAAGTTTAATGTAGTGGTAATTAAGATAGTGCAGTGACAAGAACAGGATTTCTGGTCAGATTAGTATAGGGCTATAAACACAATATCAGAAACGCGTATGCAATGCAAGTGTAGTCCTAATAATGAACTAGAAAATGGGAATGCGGGTGCGTTAATATGAACTCTATAGCGAACGCATTATCGTAGCAAATACAGGCACCAATCTAACACCACCATAGTAGTATAATTTTATATGCCAACCAAGGCGGCCGGGGTGGCCGAGCTGTTCTAGGCGCTACAGTCTGGAACTGCGCGACCGCTACGGTCGCAGGTTCGAATCCTGCCTCGGGCATGGATGTGTGTGCCGTCCTTAGGTTAGTTAGGTTTAAGTAGTTCTAAGTTCTAGGGAACTGATGACCTCAGAAGTTAAGTCCCATAGTTCTCAGAGCCATTTTATGCCAACCAAATGACGAAGAAAAAAATGATTCAAATGGCTCTGAGCACTATGGGACTTAACATCTGTGGTCATCAGTCCCGTAGAACTTGGAACTACTTAAACCTAACTAACCTAAGGACATCACACACATCCATGCCCGAGGCAGAATTCGAACCTGCGACCGTAGCAGTCGCGCGGCCTCGTAATCAGAATAACACAGGCACTGCAACATCGTATGAAGTGGAAGAGGCCATACTGCATCATGTTTCCTTTGTGTTTCTTTGGTTATTAATTAGTGGAATTGTAAAAAAGTGATGTACTGCGTCGCGTCTTATAAATTACTTGTAGAAAAATGGTTCAAATGACTCTGAGCACTATGGGACTCAACTTCTGAGGTCATCAGTCCCCTAGAACTTAGAACTACTTAAACCTAACTAACCTAAGGACATCACACACATCCATGCCCGAAGCAGGATTCGAACCCCTGACCGTAGCGGTCGCGCGGTTCCAGACTGTAGCGCCTAGAACCGTTCGGCCACTCCGGCCGACTTACTTGTAGAAGTGGTCGCCTTCTGTGCAAATGGTTGTAGCACAGAAACGGTACATTTCCGGACACAGGTTCTAATTCAAAATATTATCTACTCAGTCCCCTCTACAAGCCCTAGAGGTTTGTGACTGGAATTTCTGAACATCCTGTATGTCTTGCTTGTCTGTGTCAGTATAATTTATGACCCAAAAAATGTCTCTCATATGTACTGAGCCTTACTTTAATTAGCATCATTTATGACCCAACATGACGTCACAATCAAATATGGCTACCAATATATTTATCCCATCCTTACATTTTATTGCTATAATTTATGACACACTGTGCCCACCGCAATGAAAACATAGCTGCCTCTGTATTTACGTCACCCATATCGTAATGACTATAATTTATGAGGCTCAATATGGCCGTCGGATGTTTTTACAAAATACCACAGTCTTAATTATTATAATTTATCACACACTATTACGTCACAGTCAAACATGTGTGCCTAAGAGGAGTCTTGGCGCTAAGACATTAGGAAGGGTGGTTGGTTAATTTGGGGGAGGGGACCAAACAGCGACGTCAGGGTCCTATCGGATTAGGGAAGGACGGAGAAGGAAGTTCGCCGTGCTGTCTCAAAGGAAAAATCCCGGCATTTGCCTGAAGCGATGTAGAGAAATCACGGAATACATAAAGCAGGATGGCCGGACATGGGTTTGAACCGTCGTCCTCCCGAATGCGAGAGCAGTGTGCTAACCATTGCTCCACCTCGCTCGGTGCGCTATGACATTACAGTGGATATGTAAGAGCAGTGGAAAATTTTTAAAAAATTGCGTGTATTTATGTAGGAACGTTTCCCCAAATGTGTATATGTTAAAAAACACTGCAGGTCAGACACAAGGCATCACCAGATTACATTGATATTCCACATTTAAACAATTTCCCCTAATTAGCCGTCAGCCCACTGGGATAGGACAGTGGGATAGGACACGAACAGTTATGATGTCTATATATAAACAAACAAAATGCAGGACGGGTGCTCCTGCGGTCCCCACCATAAGTATCCCCATCAGCACCATGCCGATGCCAGCCCTATATACAATAATTTGCACCACAGGTTGCTGCCACTGCTGTTGCTGCCGCCGCTTCCGTCCTCTTCCCGCTACAAGCGCAGCTATCAGACACCTCCAAAAACATACGTTTTTCATATTAGGTGCATTTTGCTGCCACCTACTGCCAGGTACTCCATCAGCGACCTCATTAGTCATTAGACATCGTGAGAGAGCAGCCGGCCCAAGTGGCCGTGCGGTTAAAGGCGCTGCAGTCTGGAACCGCAAGACCGCTACGGTCGCAGGTTCAAATCCTGCCTCGGGCATGGATGTTTGTGATGTCCTTAGGTTAGTTAGGTTTAACTAGTTCTAAGTTCTAGGGGACTAATGACCTCAGCAGTTGAGTCCCATAGTGCTCAGACCCATTTGAACCATTTTGAATTTGAGAGAGCAGAATGGGGCGCTCCGCGGAACTCACGGACTTCGAACGTGGTCAGCTGATTGGGTGTCACTTGTGTCATACGTCTGCACGCGAGATTTCCACACTCATAAACATCCCTAGGTCCACTGTCTCCGATGTGACAGTGAAGTGGAAACGTGAAAGAGCACGTACAGCACAAAAGCGTACAGGCCGGTCTTGTCTGTTGACTGACAGAGGCCGCGACAGTTGAAGATGGTCGTAACGTGTAATAGACAGACATCTATCCAGACCATCACACAGGAATTCCAAACTGCATCAGGATCCACTGCAAGTACTATGACAGTTAGGCGGGAGATGAGAAAACTTGGATTTCATAGTCGAGCGGCTGCTCAGAAGCCACACATCACACTGGTAAATGCCAAACGACGCCTCGCTTAGTGTAAGGAGCGTAAACATTGGACGATTGAACAGTGGAAAAACGTTGTGTGGAGTGACGAACCACGATACACAATGTGGCGATCCGAGGGTATGATTATGGCGAATGCCCGGTCAACGTCATCTGCCAGTGTGTGTAGTGTCAACAGTAAAATTCGGAGGCGGTGGTGTTACAGTGTGGCACTATCACAGCACAGGTCTGCACTGATGTTTTAAGCACCTTCTTGCTTCCCACTGTTGAAGAGCAATTTGGGGATGGCGATTGCATCCTTCAACACTATCGAACACCTCTTCATAATGCAACGCCTGTGGTGGAGAGGTTACACGACAATAACAAAAAAATGGTTCAAATGGTTCTGAGCACTATGGGACTTAACAGCTGTGGTCATCAGTCCCCTAGAACTTAGAACTACTTAAACCTAACTAACCTAAGGACATCACACACATCCATGCCCGAGGCAGGATTCGTACCTGCGACCGTAGCAGTTGCGCGGTTCCGGGCTGCGCGCCTAGAACCGCGAGACCACCGCGGCCGGCCGACAATAACATCCTTGTGATGGACTAGCCTGCACAGACTCCTGAACTGAATCCTATATAACTCTAATCGTTGATTCATTTTTTTGCTTACAAAAGCTTGTCAGTACATGAAGAGAACGGAGAAGAAGACACTTCAGTTTTTGCAATACTGACTTGTTGAACAAGACACTGTCAACCACTGGTATTTGGCTTTAGTATATTCAGGGGTTTTGCCCTTAGGTTTACCAACTCGACATGGCTTCTGGGCATCGATGTGAAATTCAGCCAACGTAACAACATCCTTCAAATGCAATCTCTTCTTTACAGGCAGTTATATACTTCAG
Organism: Schistocerca serialis cubense; assembly: GCF_023864345.2. Classification (NCBI taxonomy): domain Eukaryota; kingdom Metazoa; phylum Arthropoda; class Insecta; order Orthoptera; family Acrididae; genus Schistocerca; species Schistocerca serialis. The sequence continues at coordinate 553,818,757 of NC_064640.1, forward strand.
TATTTCGACCAGTCTTCCTTAGCATCGAAGTCACTACACCAGTGACTGACCAGATCGCTTGGAACATCCAGGTCCACCACCTTGGATTTAAGTGAGCTGTCAACCATGTATACTGTCTCAGTATGCCCAAGTCGTCACTTGGAATGTGATCCCATACAGATCTTCCTCGTATGAGATGGTCGCCAACTTGGATTGTGATGTCGTACAGGATGTCCCAGTATGCCTAGATTGTCATATCGGATCGTCTTCTTGGATTGTGATGTCATACAGACTGCCTTCGAATTTCACACCAACTGAACAATACACTATCTGGAACTTTGGAATTTCCTGTCAGTTTATACCTAGGACAACGTCCCTAATTCCTCGGTAAAATCAGGATTTGGGGGAAAATCCTGGCTGTTTTGAATTTCCTGCCATTTTTTAATTTCCCACCATTTTATACTTTGTGCATTTGGCCTTTGTCTTAGGGGAGGGGGAATTGTGGCAACATTGCATGACGTCATCGATGACGTCATTGCGGGGTGGGCCGTAGTGATTCACTTTTTCCCAGGTGTGCTACATATAGTCTTCTAGATATCAAATTAATTGCATGACACATGCACTTCTCAGATTTCATACAAATGCAATTCAAATGCCCTCTGTATTACTAAGCGACTATCCCAGAACCAAGTACCAGTTGCAAGTTGACTATCAAAAAGCATCCAGGGGCAGCAAAAAAAATTATTTTCAATATTTCACGTAATAATTGACCGAATTTAAAAATTTAAAATTCTGTCATAATGTACACATTAAGAAGTATAATCTTATGTTGAAAGATTAAGACAATAAGACAAGCATTAGAGTTAGAAACTGTGTCTTTGCCTCGAAGCAACGTAACTACTGACAGCGCCCAAATGTCCGGACATTATTCTTCCAGTATTTTGCCTCCTCCCCCCCCCCCCCCCCCCCCCGCCTCTCCCCCCGCACAGAATGATGAAAGGAAAAAAAAATCTATTACATTTCCGCTGTTCAAAAAGACCTGCAAAATTATATCGTTGTGCCACACGTAATTCTGAGATATTACGTTATAAACATTGAGATGCATGAAAAACTTGCTTTTCCTTAAAATGGAGCGCAATTTACCCAGCCTGTATTTATCCAGTGTTTCATAACGAGACCACTCAGTGACTTCCAACAAACTTCACTCATAATTTCAAGCATGTATTAACTCATTTCTAAAGTAATCAAATGTGTGAAGCTGTTGCATACATGGGAGTTCGATTCTTTGAAGAATCGAGGGTTTATTGGTATTTTTCTGAAGCAGTTTCTTATTCCTTAATTAACTATTAACTTATGTAAGGAAATTATTATTACGTTTAAAATATTTTGTGTAATTCATAGTAATGAAACTATTATTATTAACGTACTAGAATATTTAATTTAATTTATTGTTACTCTTATTAAATTCGTACGCATCTGTGCTACATTAAAAATTGTGGTAACAGTAAGTTAGATATGGTAGAGGGGGGAGGGTGTGTGTGTGTGGGGGGGGGGGGGGGGGGGGGGAGAGAAGGAGACAGCAAAAAATTCTCCTCCCCCCACATGCCTCAAGAACAGGGAACAGAAAACAGAACGCTGGATTGGCTTCTGTTTCAGTGCACTTAATTCGTTTCATAATTTGCAGTATCTAACATGTCTTCTAAAAAAGAGAATGTGTTACTTATGAGGAGCTAGCGCCACAGACGTACCCTGTACATTGCTTTGAAGCTGGTGCCGCCATGTTAAAAGCCATTAGCAGACTGTTGTACCATGGATTACATAACACAACAAACGATTCAGAACATGTCGAACCCAAAAGTGAATGTTTCCATTCTCCCACGTGTGCACGCGGAACTTCGCCACAATGTGGCACCATTCACCACATCCTGCAGTGGATTGCTCAGCTCACCTTCTACAGAACGACAACTGGATCTGACCCCACCCTCCCGCTGGATCCCAGTGATCACGTGCAACAACACTTATTTAGCCCTCCACCAGGACTTACACTACAGCGTCGGTTCTTAGGCGCCAAATCCGTGTCTATCTATCAGCAGAGCTCGGCTAACTTGAGCACGCCAGAACGCTTGCGGTCTCACTATTGCATCGTGGACGATCAGTGCAGTTCCGCCCGCCAATATCCCTGGATCTAATCAATTGGTGCCATAGAGACCCCTTCCCTTTGACAGTTCCAAAACTGCCTCAATTCTTAGCAGATCAGCACCATACATGGTTCGCTATTGCTGAATCAGTATTCGCCACTTAAAACACGTTTGACAATGCATCAAAGTATTCAACTTTATTGTGTCGTTTAGGGTAATATGCTATCACAGTGACATCTTGCCTCCACCAGAATTCAGCAAGTTTGAGGCAGCCAAAGTAGCTTTGACTCTAAGACTATGCAAGACCCCAAACAACAAATAGTTCAAACTATTCACTTGGAAGATTTAAACAGACTACTGCCTTAGGAGTTGTGGTACCTTTTACGAACCGTGGTGGTCTGTGGTTAATGTCTAGCATTTCACTGCGGGCCATATGGCCGAGCAAATTGTCGCACAACAACCAAGCTGTGCTAGAACGCAAAAAAAGGGACTTCCATTGGAACATCAATTATAGGCCCTCACAACCCAGCAGCCATCATCAGTAAAGACTGCAGGCAGCCACGTTGCACTTAGATGGAAGATGGGTACCGAACAACACCAGACTCATCAAAGGTTCCCCTTACGCAGCAAGCACAGAGCAGCAGAAGCCATCTTACCCTCCTACCCAGCAGGCCATGACAGAATACTACCAAACTTACCCACTAACACCCAACACCAACACAGTATCTCATCAACTCTGGCTGACCACTCCACACAACACCCAGCTGATGACAACTGCCAGTGTGATGTCACTCACACCGCAGGATATGGACAACAGCCAACAGACTGCACAGTGGTGCTGGTTCCACTCCTCCTTCAGCACCACCTCAAGCAAGTGCACCATGCCTTGCCAACACTAAAATCCCTCCCGTGACCTTCACCAGACATCAGAGGCTGTGGCATTCCAGAGTGTGCCACACACTATACCCAGTGAACCAGACTAGTTTGTCTCACCTACCTATCGATAACAGCTCTCGGCCTATGTGCATATAAATAGCATTTTCTGGAAGACTTGGGATCTGAAATAAGCACAGTTCGAAATACCAGTCATCCCACATCTCGGCAGCTGCCAAAACTTCACATAGACATTTCTACATCCTGAAATGAATGAACTCTTGATTTGGGCCAATTGTCTGTGCAACTTCCATCTGTGCTCAGATTTACAGGAAGGGATTCAGCTTTGCTGATCAAATGATGTCACCATCAGGGGCATGACCAGATGACCGTCAGCACCACTTACACCACAACACAAGGACAAGTACCCTTCATTGGTATGCAGGATCTAATTGCTATGGTCCTCCACTGAGAATCAATTAACAGTAACCAGTAAACTGTATATCGACACCAGGAATGAATGCCTCGCATTAAAAGAGGAAAATTCATCCCTTCGGGTGCTAATGCATGACAACACCAGTTAGCATGGGCAGTACAGTGGCTTAGGGCCCTTCAAGTTTCACCTGTCATCACCATAGAACAACTAGCACTACAGGACAAATACCCACAAACATATGGCATACAGTGGAGAACCTTCATACCTGAGTGCAGAAATTCACTGCCAGCTCCAGTGACAGCAACAAATACTGTTACCTTGAGTGTTATTGACCCAAACATTACCCACCTCGGATTGCACAGGCACCAATGGCTACACGCAGACATATCACCACTGCAAAGAAACAGTGAATATCATTGATGACTGTATAGAGCTGTTTGAGTCTTCATGGACATCGCATCTCACCATCAGCAAACACCTCTCTTTACCAGCAACTACACTTGAACAGATTAGCGCCAATGAAACAAGTGACAGTGCAATCAGTGTCTATCAAAATTACTGACTGTGATATCCATCTTTACCCCCTCCCCTTCCATATTACCCAACTTCTACCCTGTCACAGCATTATGGGCGACATGTTGACACAGAATCGAAACAATGTGGGGACCTCTCATATTTCTCAAAGCACACCACCTCTCCCCTGACAAATGACAAATTACAAATTGTCAAAGCCACACTGGACGAGTTGCTTAACAAGGACATTGTTTGCTTAACAAGGACAGTATCCAACCTTCAAACAGCCCTTATCAGGTGTAATCATCTTCAGCATCATAGTCTGCCAAAAAGCATATTTGCAAGTATGCATCACAACTGAAAACAATGGTAAAACTGCCAGTATCACCTGTTTCAGGTTATTTTAAAATCTTTTCATGCCATTTGGATCAACAAATGTGGCTCAGATATGGCAGAGATTCATTGACTCAGTCCTATGCAAACTACTGCTTTGTTTACCCATATCTAGATGACATGCTGCTTTTTTCCTTTCTATCCCCAAAGATCATGAAGACCACATCTGACAAGCTTTCCATACCTAAGAACATCCATACTTTATTGAAAGTACTGGAGAATGCCACTTACGTCAGCAGAACATAACATTTTTAGGAAGTTCCATTTTGTCAGTAGAGATCAGGCCAATGGAAGAGAGGACAGAACTCATACAGTTCACTCCCAAGTCCACTAGCTACAAGGACCTACACAGATTCCAAGGAATGATCAGTTTCTACGGGTATCACATCCTGCAGACAGCTGAAATTCAAGCACCCTCACAAACACCCCATCTGGAAACAATACCACAGGAGACTTAACTGTAACATGGTTCGAATAAATGTTACAAACTTCCATGTTAGTCAGACAATTGTTATAGAGGGCTGTGACTTTGCCTCACTCCTCACCAATGACCTACCTGTCAATCACAGCTGATGCTAGAGACACTGCCATTGGCGCAGTCCTACAGCAATCAGTGAATGGCGTTCATCAACACTTAAGTTTTTTCCTCATGTAAATTACAAGGACCCTAAAGGCTGTGGTCAGCATACAACCATGAACTACTCACACTCTACAAGGTGGTAAAATATTTCAGGGGGACATTGAGGGTCCCCCCCCTTCCCCTCCTCCATATGTTTCATACATTACTACCTCTTGGTGACTGATGACCCTGTAGTTTGGTCCCTTTATAACCCAAACCAACCAACCAACTGCCCCTTGGTAAGTACCATTCACAATCCTAGTATGGATATATCACCCCTCCATTTCAGACACCTAAACTTCATAGCACAATTATTCTCAACAGACAACCAACATGTGAATGGGAGGTAAAAATATGGTGGACTCGTGTCCTGCCTGCAGTACATTAATCAACCAGAAGGACCTGGCAAATGCACAAGAGCAACACAATCATTTACCTGAACTCTTAGACAACCCCAACATCTACGGCATGAACAAATAAGGTTACCCAGCTATAACATTAAACTATGTTGTGACACCTTACAGGGCAGACTATGCCCACTGATTCCAGTGGCATTTAGGAAATTAATTTTTGACAGCCCCCACAATCTGTCACTCCTCGCAGTTTGCCTCGCTGTAAGCCTCAGTACGGAATGTTTGTTTGCAGGAAATGGGTGCAACCCTGTGTTCCTTGCCAACATAGCAAGATCAAAGAGCACACATTCTCCCCTCAGGACACTTTTACTGTACCAAAAGGACATTTCCAGCATGTACACATGCACTTATTTACCTTCACCCAAGACCAAAGGTTACAAATACATTCGCTAGGTAGAAATAATCTCTTTGCAAGACATTACAGGTGAATCAATGAAATAGGCTTTCGTAAACACCTGGAATTACCATTTGGTCTCCCCTATCTATCACAACTGATCAGGGTCAGCAATTCGAATCCCTCCTCTTTGCCAACTTGTGCAGGCTATGGGCGAGCATGATTTCACACAATGGCCTACCACCCACAGAACAGTGGATTAGCGGAACTATGGTATTGAAGGTTGTAGGCACCTTAATGTGCCTTGGTACCCAATGCACAACTCTCTATCCTGCATACAAAGACAATCCGAAGTCACCACTAGTGGAGGTGCTTCCACATCATTAACACCTGCAGAACTACCTTCATAGGTACAGATTGTCCAACTCCACATTACCACCAATCTCACATCCCCATCTCACGCTTATAGTTTATGACCTATTTTCATCTACAAGAAGCTAAGCGATTGCTCCCAAGTCATGCTGTGTGCCCAGGCAGTCCAGGCCACATTTCAGCAACTATCCACTGGCCTATAAAAAGCACTCCAATGGGGGAACAGACAATATCAGTTCTAGTGAAAGACAAAGCTACAATATCTGTCCACTTGCTCAAACCTGCTTGTGTGCTAACAGCAAAGAAGGAAACTCCCCCCCCCCCCCCCATACCTCAACCTCCAACCTCCCCCACCCAACAGCCCTTTGACATGGACCTTCACTTCAGTACTACAGCCTTGACATTGGGACTGAGCTGCATCTACATGCCCCAGACATCGCCGACGATGACCATCCCCGCTCCCACCAAACATATCGACTCTACCAACATACAAACATGTTTTTATCTGTAACCTTAACTAATAATCTTTGTCCTGGTGGTTCCCATCTGTTTCTTGAGATGTGTGTTTTGTGGTAACATGCACTGTATCAGATCAGTGTGTAATAGTGACAATAAAGTGTGAAATTCTGAACCAAAGTGTCCGTATGTTATTCTACCCACCCCTGGCTACCAAGGACTTCCTCATGTGTGTAAAAGAAAATATCACTTGTACGAGTCCACCTGCAAAGGAAATGTGACTCCTTTACCCTTAAGACTATAATAAAGATGATTAGTACACCTGTAAATGATGCAAGTTGGTAGTTTTGACCAAATCAGAACGTGCAGAAACCCAGTTGTCTGACACTATGTGTCACTCAGGAGTATGAAAATGTGGACATGTTTAATGTGGAGTTGACAACCTAAATATTTGCCCATAAATGAACTGAGAAATGCGCTATTGGAAACTGGATCCCACTTTAGTTTACATAATGATTCACGATTAAATTAGCTTGAATGAAATATACTTCTAGTTCCCTAGATTAATTTGTGAGGAGATCTTCAAGGATGTATAACACAACGCATCATAAAATATATGTTTACAGAAAGAAAGAAAGAGAGAGAGAGAGAGAGAGAGAGAGAGAGAAGGAGAGAGAGAGAGAGAGAGAGAGAGAGAGAGAGAGAGAGAGAGAGATGCTAATGTTTCTCCCACAGATCCTAGCTTCTCTGTGAAATGGCCCTCATGGTTGTGGAACAAGTCAAAAAATCTTAAACATATCTTAAGAGGCAATATTAAACTTGTTACAAAACATGTACCACATAGGTGGTATAAAAATAAAAGATCTATCATATTTTGCTTACTTTCATTCCACAGTGTCATACAGGATCATGTTTTGAGGTAACTCATTAAGCCAAGCTAAAATTCACAGTGCACATAAAGACTTGTTTAGATGCTTCAGCAGTTGTATGGTATGCTCACTTCAGTTTAATTTATTATCAGTTGTAATACTAAGAAGTTAGTGATGTCATCCTCTTCTGTCAGTTTGTCAGTCTGGTCATATTGTGGGAAGAAACACCTTAAAAGTACTGAACTGTGTGCAGTAGCCAGGAGGGAGTGGTAATATGAAATAAATTTGTGATATGGAACAGAATAATATTTTTAGAGTATTTATGCCAGCTGCCAGAAGCTTTTGTTATCACAGCCATAATGTTCTAATTCAGTCACTAAAGGTGGGTAGACAGTGGTATCACATGTACTTCCATGAGTAGACACACTTTTTATTTCAACTATCAGAAATTTTTGCAGGGTAATATTCAGATACTTTTTCTGATACCAGTGTCTACTAATTAGGATACTGTTTCTAGTTTAGGATTCAGTAATAGAAGGGAACTTACAAAAGGAAATTTTAGTTTCTTGAAATCATTAATCAAAAGTATAGTTTCATTACTTAGTTTTTGAAAATGGTGTCAGGGAGGCAATGTGAAACATTTTGTTTCCATATTACCATCATCTTTTTGTTTGTGGTTATCACTATGCCAAGGAGCAAGTTATGGAATGAAAAAAGTGGAACCTGACAGAAATGGCAAACCAAAGATATGGTTAATGCAATAATGGCTATCAGGGATAAAACTAAAACTGTAACTAAAGCAGCAAGATGTAAAACATACCAAAAGCTGCTCTCTTTAGAAAGGTGCTTAGAAAGGATATATGTGTATCTAAATACTTTGACCCCTGAAAAATTGTAAAAAAAACTGTTCTTAACTAAGAAATTGAAAGAGAACTAGTGGAATATTAAACTTCCTGGCAGATTAAAACTGTGTGCCCGACCGAGACTCGAACTCAGGACCCGAGTTCGAGTCTCGGTCGGGCACACAGTTTTAATCTGCCAGGAAGTTTCATATCAGCGCATACTCCGCTGCAGAGTGAAAATCTCAATCTAGTGGAATATTGTCTATTGATGGAAAAATGTTCTGTCGTCTCAGTTACAATGACATGACAACTAGCAGTAAGATATGGAATCTTCAGTTCATTCAGCAATGACACATCTAGAAAGGCATTGTTCACTCAGTTTATGAACAGGCACAAGAATCAGTTTTCAGTAAGAAAGCCTGAAGGGACATCACTTGCTCAAACGACTGATTTCAACCACGAGAATGCCGTGAACTATTTTGACCTTCTGTTACCCACTTAACTAAGCATACAAAACCTACAGCTGAATCTCCAGTCCTGCTGATATACGGTGGACATTACTCTCATATCAAGAATATAGATTTATAGTAAGAGTAAAAGATCATCATGTGACCATTTCCTGCTTGCCATTTCATGATACCCATAGGCTACAGCCCATGGATAGGACTTCGATGATCCACATTAAAGACACATTATAGTGAAATGATTATACAGGCTCTAAGAACAGTTGGTATGAATACTTATGATACTGCAAAAATGTACAAAGGTACATAATAGTTCTTTAGATTGAAACATATGGGTATTTATCCACTAAAGAGGAATGCTTTTAGTGTGACAGATTTCATTGCCACTGAACATGAATCGGACAGGTTGCTGACGTTGCTGAAGCACTTCAAGATGATGATGACAATGACATCAACATCAACGATGACGATGATGATGATGATGATGATGATGATGATGATGGCAATGACGACTTACAACCTTCTGGAATTGGCAACGGAGGTGACCCAAAGAAAGCTGAGGGTGGAGACTGGAAGAGCAGAAAGTAGATCCACCAATATTTATAGTCTGTATCAAGTTGCGACACATCTCTCAAGTCCTAAGACACCAGGGAGAGATTGGAAAGCACTTCCAGCTATTGTCCTAATCAGTTAGCCCAATAAAATGTGTTAGTGCTACTTAGACAAGAAACAAAGTGAACACTATAGAAGAAAAAGGGGTCTACTCAGGGAGCTACCTGTGGAAACAGTGAGCAACCAGCAAAATGTCAGATAGATATACAAAAGCGATGACTGCTCAGATTGGGAAATGAAGACCCTTCTTGGAAAGCTAATGAAATGAAGATGAGAGTTCTAGGGAGTAAGAATGAATAGAAACACTATCTTCTGATAGTTCAACCCAGACAGAACCTGCTGTGAAAGGAGTTTGTGCAAAGGACAATGCAGACTGTATATGTTGTGCTTGTGGTGAGACATTCACAAAATTCAGAATCTGGATAGCTTTGGGTTCAGTGTGCTATGTGTCAGCAGTGAGCCCATGTTTTAGGCAGTGGGTGAGAGACTGAAGCTTTCATGAGAGACTTTTGTTCATGAAGAATTGTAAATTCTGAATTGAAATTGTGGTTTATGGGCCATAAAAAAATTATTTTAATATTACACTGCACTCTTTAGTTTCTGCCAGATGAGCTCAGTACATAATTTAATAGTACTGTTAATAAAAACATAAAATTGATTTTTTAAATTCATGTTGAATTTATCACCTCAGCATTAAATGCTTGTAAATGGCAGCATATGTAATAGTTGATCATGTTCAATTTTCATCACAGTTCATATTTATCCTTTATAATATAGGTAGAAACTAACAGAGGTGACATTTCTGATGGAACAGTCACATTTTAATTTCAGAATTTTATATCTAAGAAGTGTTTTACATTGTCATCACCTCACCTGTCTTCTTGTATTAATCTGGAGGAATGTTGGGAGTAACTACAATCACAAGAATAGCATGATTGTAGTCGGACGCTGGTGTGGGGACATATTTTGTTGGAGCTTCACATTTTTACTGGTAGTGGGAGGGATTCAGTTAATGCCTCTGCATCATGCTGTTCCAGTGAAAGGATTTATCACAGATAATTGGCCACTGAAATCTTCTGATCTGAATCATTTAGAATTTGTCTAGAATGCATTATCAGGTGAATTGTAGCCCATCAACTGCCACCTATGTCAGACCTCAACCTAGTTCTTTGTCATGAATGAGACTCGTCGCCAGTAGAAGGATTGAACCACCCTGTATATATCAGCCACCTTGCTCTCAAACTTGGATAGTAGCTCCCAGTGATCGCATCCTTCATTAGCTCTTTTGTTGTTGTAGAAGAGATTTTCCAGTCTCTCTTTATTTATTTATTAGCAATCATTAGCTTCAGATTCAGAGATGTTTTGGGCAGAGATGTGCAGCAGTTGTAAGTTGTGCAGTGTTCTACAACTCTTTTGATGCATTGTTTAGTAAATGTGCTCGCATTGCTTGATCGTGCTTCACATTTGGACATTAGTGTTCAAGGCATGTTCATGAATTAAAGACCATTTGCTTGTATTTAAATGTTGGAACCTCAGAATAAAGTTTCATGAGTGCATATATTGATTGTTTCTGAAGTCATAAAAATCATTGTTTTGATTCAGTACTCACAATGAGAGAACAGGCTAGACAGTGATTTCGAGACTTCCTCATGTTGGGCACACCTCTGTTTGTATGATTGTCACAGAAGACCTTCTGCAAGATGGGTACTGAAAATGCTGCCTGTGCCAAGGAGAAAACTCAGCATTTCTGATGGGAATTTTCCGACAATCCTCCGTATAGTCCCAGTCTCAGAGCCTGTGACTGGTACCTCTTCTTGCATCTGAAATAGTGTCTTTGTGGACAATGGTTTGAAGGTGATGAGGATGTTTGAAGTGAATGGCAATTATGTGCAAATATGAAGTACAAATTCCATTCTGTATGATAGGTTCTTCCAGAAGACGGTTGATATTGTAGTAGGATAGGGTAAGTGGTAGATACTAACAGTAAGGCATGATAACTCAGCTCTGCAATGAGTGTACTGTGCACTTCATTTCCAAACATAGGTTTTGAATATACCTCCATTTTGACATAATTTATTTGTTTATTCATTCTTGAAATTCTGCATGTATTAATTTTCACTTGTAGGAACTTACTATTTAATGTCCCTCATGTTACTGTTATACATGTTGAAATGAAGCAAAAAACATAAATAAATCTTTGAAATCTTTGAAATGTTTGTTCCAGGTTACCAGCATGGGGTGCAAGGCAAATATCAAAAATCCTTGGCATAAAATTTCATCTTCGAGGGCTGGACAATGTTGTCACTGACTCTGGGTGTGTAGTCGTAATAAACCACCAAAGTTGTCTGGACTTACTTGGTAAGGAATAGTTGGAACTTTCATTCTGCATCAGTTTCTGATGTATACGATTAATACTCCCCCTGAGAAAGATCAGTCAAGTCAAAAACAACTGCCAGCATAAATAACTTAGAAGAAACTTCTTGGCAGATTAAAACTGTGTGCCGGACCGAGACTCGAACTCGGGACTTTTGCCTTTCGCAAGGTACTGGCAGAAGTAAAGCTGTGAGGATGGGGCATGAGTCGTGCTTGGGTAGCTCAGTTGGCAGAGCACTTCCCCGCGAAAGGCAAAGGTCCCGAGTTTGAGTCTCGGTCCGGCTCACAGTTTTAATCTGCCAGGAAGTTTCATATCAGCACACACTCCACTGTAGAGTGAAAATTTCATTCTAGTAACTTAGAAGAAGATATCCATGATGTAGGAAAGCAACTTGAATCATTAGGTTCCTTTCTGATTATGCTGATATAATAGCTCCAAATTTAGCAGTCATCAACAACTACACATTCAACAAAAGATTCGTACTTAAAAAGACTGGAAAGTTGCACAGGTCATGCCAATACACAAGAAGGGAAATAGAAGTAATCTGCTGCATTACAGCTCAGTATCCCAGGTATCAATTTTTTTGCAGTAGAATTTTTAGAACATGTATTGTATTTAAACATCATCAATTACTTTGAAGAAAACAAGCTATTGATACATGGTCAGCACAGATTGTTCTTGTGAAATATAGCTAACTCTTTAGTCACACAAACTAATGAGTGCTATTGGCAGGGAATCTCAGATTGATTCCATATTTCTAGATTTCCAGAAGATTTTGATACCATTCCTCACAAGCGACTTCTAATCAAATTGCATGCCTATGGAGTATCATCTCAGTTGTGGGACTGGATTCGTGATTACCTGTCAGAAAGGTCACAGTTTGTAGTAACTGTCAGACAGTTATTGAGTAAAACAGAAGTGATATCTGGTGCTCCCATAAGAAGTACTATAGGCCCTCTAGCTGAAAGAAATTTAAAGGAAAATAAAAGAAATGAGAAATACTGAAGTGGAAAAATATGATGCATTACTGTGCCAGAAAGTAATGATTTCAACTACATATGCTAAGAGGCCTTTTTGTTCTTTTATAGCAGGAGGAATAGCAGATATTTTAAGTGGTTGTAGTATAGAGTAATTTAAATGAAACATTCCACAAAACGTATGTCCAATTTTTATTTTTTACAGATATACAGCTATTTGAATGTATTCGAAATAAGTACCTGTAGAGGACGTTAAGCAAAGGCAGATGATTAAGTTCGAAGTTGATTTTCACAAATTCCAACTCTGGAAAATTCCACCTCTGACTTCAGCGCACTTTCAGATTCTCTTGGCAACACCAAGCATATCTCATCTGTCATCTTGGTGCTATTTCTCAAGGGCAGCACCATTATAATCTGAATGATCAATTCATCCCTTGTGTTTACATTTACTTTTTCTTTATAGACTTAGCCTGCGAAGAAAGATGACTATGTGTGTCACTCCATCTTCCGGGTAATGTTAAGCTTAACTGATGGGTCACCTGTTGACTAGAATGTGTACAGGAGCCCCAGTGAGCTAAGAGAACATACACATCTTTCTAGCCAAAGGAACCTCTTCCAAAAATGTTAGATGCTCATTTTCATGAAAGTGTAGATAAAGGGACGCTGTAAGACAAGGTAACACAACAGGCTCAGTCAACTGACTGACTGTCATACCACAGCATATGTTTCCGAAAAGTATTCTGAAAATGTCTCCATAAAGGTATGTTTGTTTCTGTCAGATCACAGATGTAAGTTGAGAGCAGTACTGATAACATCATGAGTGAAAGTGGCCTAATCAGTAAACAGTATTAATTGGATTAATTTGCAATTTGCCAATGACAGAATTCTTTGTTTACTTTAGTCTCCTTCTGGAAGGTGTTGAATCCACTGTCAGTGATAAGGTTAGAGGTTATTCATGTGTAATGTCTGCCATATTATTGTATGTGGAACACTGTTATGTGTCGAAACTGTGCAGTTCAATGTGTGCTTGTTGCAGGAAAATATTCTACCAACTGAATAATGGCTTCTGGTCCATCCATACTTTGCTCATTTGTAGATTAAAATGCTGGGTACTGCACCAGTCTCATTCAGTTTGATGAAAACACAAGTAAACACTCTTCAATGTAGTATTCTGTAGCTAGGAAATCATCTACCATATTCTCTACAAGCAGACTTATCAGCAGCAGCAGTAAGGCTTCCATTATAAAACCCTTACACTAATACTATACTGACATAATCAGCATTGGTAAATATGTGCAGCATATTGAAGTGATACAGTATATTGATCTGATCGAATGAAATTATGCTTGATACACATGAGACTCAACTTTACCTTCGATACTGGTAGAAGCCAAAGAAATGAATTAAAATTTGTGGCACAGCTGTGATTTGAACCTGGGTCTCCTTCTTACTATGCAAATGTGCTAGCCATTACACTACTGTAGCATGTGGCTACTTCCCCCAGCTTCATGGAGTACCTAATCATCACTATTTAATTCCATCAGGTCAATAGATCACCTATGCCTGAGGTACAGGTAGGATTTCCCCATTAAGTACAAAGCTGGGTTGCTGTCTCAGTGTCAGAGAGCCTTGGCAATAATGATAATATGAGAAGGGGAAATGGGCTGAAGTTCTGAACTGAAATTTGTGTTAGGGAGGACGCTGGACTTAAGTAGTCCATGCAGCTGTGGTAGCCACAATGATATGGTGGTGTAATGGCTAACACAACTGCCTAGTAATCAGGAGACTTAGGTTCAAGTCCTGGCTGTGCCACAAATTTTAACTAATTTTTTCAGCTTCAGTCATTAATGATACTGTATAGTTGCCCAACCAACCAGAATCACATTCCAATTCAATTATGTAAACTCAAGCACAACTTCACAACTTGAACTACAAAACTGACAATCGACAAATAAGCCCATAACAACTAGAGTAACAACCTGCAAAATGATAACTTCTCTCTGTTACATTCCAAAAGCTGTATCTCCATACTCAATAAAAACTGGACACATGTTATGTGGTATATGTTGTTGAAACTAGTCTGTATAACAACCTCCTAAAATATATACTTTTTTCCCTGAAACATGATATATTTATGGTGTATAGTAATGCACTGTCTTGAACAAAGTCCATATTTTTATACAATATGCATGTAAATTAAGTTCTAAATTTAATAATACTAATATATTTTTTGAAGATTATGTATTGAAATTTATCTGTATTTTTGAATGTGTTAGTGTGTACCATTGCTTAACAGCCCTGTATAATTATTTATTAAAATTGTTTGTGATCCTTTGCAGTACTTGCTGAGCTGTGGCCAAAGCTGAAACGATGCACTGTTATTTCAAAGAAAGAAGTTTTTTACCTGTGGCCTTTTGGACTCGCTGCCTGGTTGTGGGGAACCATCTACATCAATAGACTGAATGTTGAGCAAGCACAGGCAGCAATAAACAGCACTGCAGACACCATAAAAAATGGAAAGGTACATATTTCTTTGTATGGAATGCCAGGATGCATCTTCGGAAATGGACGTTGTCAATTTCCCTCCTCATCCAGCAGTCTTGAGATGATCCATAATTCAAAGAGCAAATATAACAATGAAATAGGTTGTATCTGTAATTTTTCTGTATTTACACAAGTAGTCATCATAACCAACGGAACTAATAACAGTAACTTCAGTTGCAGCTGCCCCAACACCAACAGTTTTCCTATACGGTACTAACAATGTGATACTGAAGGCACCAATATCATATCAGGGAAATTTTGTATTTGTTGTATTGGTACATGTTCCACAATAACATACAGTGTTTCTGTAGCACTACATTTATAAAATAATCATGTTGTGTATATTTTGTCCAAATGGATAATCAAATACTGTACATTCACCATTTTTTTCTTCTTCTTCTTATTCTTTGAGAAGTTTATTACAAACAGAAATTATCTGAAATTGGAGGTGGTTTGTAAGATGACTGCTTCTTAACTGTCAATGATTTTCAGCAGGTAAAAAATGGAAAACTCAGTTTAATTATGCCTCTACATCTTTGATATAATCTGTGTGAAGGAGATGCCAAAACAACCACCACAGGTGAAAACATCAAGAAATTAATTGATATGGTATTGGATTATGACTGATTAAAAATGTATGAAATAGCTGACATCACAAGGATATCAGAAAAAAGTATGGTACCATTTACATGTGGTCATAATGGAAATGGATGTAGATGAGTTCACTGAGGTTTATAGCTGGCAGATTTACAGTGAAGCAGTACCAAACTTCTGGAAGCAACTTTTGCCATTAGCCTCTCAGCTACAGCAGTGGATCCTTTGTTGTCTGTTGCAGTGCTTATATTACCAGAAAGCATTTTTATTTTGCTTGCTTTGTTCATAGACAGAGGTAGATCAATAACCTATATGAGAAATTGTAGGGGACAAATGATAGATCCTTGTGGGACTCCATAATTTGTCTTTTTCCGTTCAGACTGTATGCCTCCTTTACATCTTAAAACATGGCTTGGCTGTACGAGAGTATGCCAAAAAGTAATGCCTTTCAATTTTTATGTGAAAACTAGTAAATACTTTTCAAATACAACGAATTTTATTAACAGTTGTTGTTGTTGTTGTAGTCTTCAGTCCTGAGACTGGTTTGATGCAGCTCCCCATGAATACAGTAAAGCTGCATGCCCTTGGGAAAAATTACGGCCGTAGTTTCCCCTTGCTTTGAGCCGTTCGCAGGCCATTTTGGTTAGCTTTACAAGGTCAGATCAGTCAATCATCCAGACTGTTGCCCCTGCAACTACTGAAAAGGCTGCTGCCCCTCTTCAGGAACCACACGTTTGTCTGGCCTCTCAACAGATAACCCTCCGTTGTGGTTGCACCTACGGTACAGCTATCTGTATCTCTGAGGCACGCAAGCCTCCCCACCAACGGCAAGGTCCATGGTTCATGGTTCATGGGGGGGAGGGGGGGTTATTAATAGTCTACATCTCTATTATCCATGTCTACATATTGATTTCTCAACATAATCATTCTGGTTATGAACACACTTCTCCCCACGAGATATCAGTTTGTTGATACTGTTGCTGTACAGTGTTTAACTTTGTTGATGGAGCCACAATCGCACCTCTGCTTGCACCACTTCATCACTATCAAAGTCAAGTCCTTGAACGTGTCCTTTAAATTTTGGAAACAGATGAAAATTGGATGGGGCCAAGACATGATTGTATGGAGGTTGGTCGATGACAGTGAGCCCAAGGTTCCATATTGTTGCAGATGTCACAGCGCTTGTGTTCGGTCTGTCATTGTCATGCTAAAGGAGGGGGTGTTTCATGTTCGGAGAGACTCTTTGAATTTTAAACTCAATTACAGCACACTGTTTCTCACACACTTATATAGTTATGTTACACACTGCCATGCTGCCCCCTAGTGGCAGAGGGTTGAAAATATGTAGACATGAAGCATAAAGATGCACTACACAAAGGAAACGGCTACTCGAGTTGCAGAGTACTTGTGGTGTGCACATGGGGGGTTTTTAGGCTAGGCAGTAGTGTGAGATGTCCTTATAAACACTCACCAGTCGACGTACAGGCAGGGAAATCAGGACACGCTCAGTGTAAAGACACTTCAGCTATCAAGATATTAGCAGTAAATTTTCAGAGTGTTCGGAATAAAGTTGCTGAATTTACTGCCCTCCAGGAGCGTGTGGTGCACAAATTATTCTCGGGACTGAGACCTGGCTGAACCCTGAGATAGCAAGTTCTGAAATATTTAGTGAGGATTGGAACGTGTATCGGAAAGACAGATTAGACACCGTAGGAGGTTGTCTCTTCATTGCAGTTGACAAAAATATTGTGTCTACTGAGGTCGAAGTAGAGGGTGATTGTGAAGTTGTCTGGACACGTTTAACAGGGCTAGGAGAAATAAAGTTAATTGTCGGGTGTTATTACCGGCCACCAGGTTCCACCATGACAGTTCTAGAATCATTCAAAGGGAGTCTACACTCTGTATCCCAGAAGTACCCAGATCATGCTATATTAGTCGGAGGTGACTTCAACGTACCTAGTATAGACTGGGATGTCTATGGATTCATTACAGGTGGTACAGACAAGCCATCATGTGAATTACTTTTGAACACACTATCCAAAAACTGTCTTTAGCAGCCAAATCGACAGCCAATGCATAATGGAAATATTTTTGATCTGGTAGCCACAAACAGACCAGACCTCATCTACGGTGTCAGTGTTGAGACAGGGATTAGTGATCATGATGTAGTCATTACAACTATTGTTACGAAAGTTAAAAAGTCAGTCAAGAAGGCTAGGAGAGTATTCTTACTAAGCAGTTGTTAGCATCCCACTTAGCACATGAATCGACTTCATTTACTTCCGGTATGATGGACATGGAAGAATTATGGGTAAATTTCAAACACATTGTAAATCACACATTGGAGAAGTGTGTGCTAAAAAAGTGGGTTATGGACGGAAAAGACCCACTGTGGTTCAGAGAATGCTTAGGAAGCAAAGACAGTTGCACTCGCGGTACAAGAGAGATTGGGAGAATGAGGACAGGCAAAAGTTTGTAGAGATTCGTGCTGCTGTAAAAAGAGCAATACGTGAAGCATACAACCACTACCACCATCATACCTTAGCAAAAGATCTTGCTGAAAACCCAAGGAGATTCTGGTCTTACATAAAATTGGTAAGCAGGTCGAAGGCTTCCATCCAGTCACTCACTGATCAGTCTGGCCTGGCAACGGAAGACAGCAAAACGAAAGCTGGAATTTTAAATTTAGCGTTTGAGAAATCTTTCACGCAGGAGGATGTACAAACATACCGCCATTTGAGTCTCGTACAGATTCCCGTATGGGGGACATAGTGATAGACATCCCTGGGGTTGTGAAGTAGCTGAATGGGTTGAAAATAAATAAATCACCAGGTCCTGATGGGATTCCAATTCGGTTTTACAGAGAGTACTCTACTGCATTTGCTCCTTACTTAGGTTGCATTTATCGTGAATCTCCTGCCCAACGTACAGTCCCGAGCGACTGGAAAAAAGCGCAGGTGACGCCTGTATATAAGAAGGGTAGAAGGATGGATCCTCAAAATTACAGACCAATATCCTTAACATCAGTTCGTTGCAGGATTCTCGAACATATTCTCAGTTAGAATAAAATGAATTTCCTTGAGACAGAGAAGTTGCTGTCCGTACATCAGCATGGCTTTAGAAAGCATCACTCCTGCGAAACGTAACTGGCCCTTTTTTCACATGATATCTTGTGAGCCATGGATGAAGGGTATCAGACAGATGCCATATTCCTTGACTTCCGGAAAGCATTTGACTCGGTGCCCCACTGCAGACTCCTAACTAAGGTGTGAGCATATGGGACTGGTTCCCAAATATGTGAGTGGCTCGAAGACTTCTTAAGTAATAGAGCCCAGTACGTTGTCCTCGATGGTGAGTGTTCATCGGAGGTGAGGGTATCATCTGGAGTGCCCCAGGGAAGTGTGGTAGGTTGTTTTCTATCTACATAAATGATCTTTTGGATAAGGTGGATAGCAATGTGTGGCTGTTTGCTGATGATGCAGTGGTGTACAGGAAGGTGTTCTCGTTGAGTGACTGTAGGAGGATACAAGATGACTTGGACAGGATCTGTGATTGGTGTAAAGAATGGCAGCTAACTCTAAATATAGATAAATGTAAATTAATGCAGATGAATAGGAAAAAGAATCCTGTAATGTTTGAATACTCCATTAGTAGTGTAGCGCTTGACACAGTCATGTCGATTAAATATTTGGGCGTAACATTGCAGAGCAATATGAAGTGGGACAAGCATGTAATGGCAGTTGTGGGGAAGGCGGATAGTTATCTTTGGTTCATTGGTAGAATTTTGGGAAGATGTGGTTCATCTGTAAAGGAGACCATTTATAAAACACTATTCTTGAGTACTGCTTGAGTGTCTGGGATCCCTATCAGGTCGGATTGAGGGAGGACATAGAAGCAATTCAGAGGCGGGCTGCTAGATTTGTTACTGGTAGGTTTGATCATCAGACGAATGTTACAGAAATGCTCCAGGAACTCGGGTGGGAGTCTCTGGAGGAAAGGAGGCGTTCTTTTCGTGAATCGCTACTGAGGAAATTCAGGAACCAGCATTTGAGGCTGACTGTAGTACAATTTTACTGCTGCCAACTTATATTTTGCAGAAAGACCACAAAGATAAGATAAGAGAGATTAGGGCTCGTACAGAGACATATAGGCCGTGATTTTTCCCTCGTTCTGTTTGGGAGTGGAACAGGGAGAGAAGATGCTAGTTGTGGTATGAGGTACCCTCCGCCACACACCGTGTGGTGGATTGTGGAGTATGTTTGTACATGTAGATGTAGATGTAGAAAATGTTAATAACATTTGTTTTATTTGAAAAGCCTTAGGAGTTTTCACATAAAAAAATTTGGAGGCATTACTTTTCAGCATATCTTCATACAAGAGATGTTTCATTACTAACACAGTTGAAATCAATCCATTCATTCACTCATTCATTGTGTTCTATAGATACCAGATAGAAGGAGAACTTCTAGAGATGTTGTTTGAGTTGTGATACACATTAGCATAACCATAATACATCATAGAATCTGTAGACTGTAGTATTAAATAAATTTACACCCTACTGCATAATTATATTCACACTTATGCCTTCTAAATTTAATCAGTAAAAGTCAGTAACTGATGTTGCATTGATGTGTTGATGAATGAAATTTATCACTGAGATTGCATGGGAATTTTCTGAATAGACTACATCTGTGAGGCTGTAGGTGAAAAGAAGGCAGCTCGAGGCTGGAAGTACACCAACCCGGTGAGCTCTTGGACACTTGAAGATGAAGTCTAGTGAGGCAGTGGCCTGAGGATGATTGAGACTGAGGACCAGCAAGGCAGTAACATGAGGACGATTGACATGAATTCCAGGGAGGTGAGGGCTCGATTGTGAACTCTAATTGATGGGCTGCTAAGTGCAGCAGGCATGAGCCCAGAGTGTGCACTTGAGCTGAGCAAGAACTCTGATTGATGGGTTGCTAGATGCAACTGGTGTAAGCTCACAGTGTGTACTGGTCGTAGACTGGCTGGATGGCACTCCAAATACCCATCCAGCAGGATACCAGCACAGTATTCAGCAGGCATGTGATACAACAAAAGTAAAATGGTGCCAGTGATTGAAGCACTGTTTTGTGTCATAAGGGTGCTGCTAGCAGCAAAGCTGACAGCAATGGTATCGTGGCAGCAGTGCAGGTTTAGTTGATGCCAGACCTCCTGAGGGCAGTGCAGCTAGTTGGCTAGTGTGGCAACCTGTGGTACACACCAGTAGTGTTGTTGGCGTTTCGCAGGTGGCAGCTTGGGAATACAATAAGGGGTACTTGGCAAACCTTCCAGTACTGTGTTTCAGAGGCATAATCAACTCAGTGAAGAAAATGTTGGACAGAGTGCATTCATTACACTTGAACTTAGCTAATTAGAAATATAGTATATTTTTTGTTATTGTTTTTACATTGAAAACTGCCTTCTAGGGTTGCAAATTCAGGCGATATGTAAAAATGTGTGAAACATTTTAAGAGTTATTCCAGATTCCGTCCTTTTTTTTATACAGGTCACAAAAATTGCCTTGGTACTCTGGGGAACATGTTTGAATAGATGGAATTAACATTCCAATGTTCTTTGTATATTACTCTTAAATCCTGTTAGAGTATGAATTACAACTAATTTGTGAGTTTTGTAAAAAAAAAAGGTATCTGATCATTATAGATTACTGTATTTATTACTATTATTAGTTCTGTTTATGAAGTACATTTACTAGCATTTCAGTATTAGACTGAAGTTCTTCATGTGCCATAAAAATTACAGAGCTGAAGAACAACTCCTTATCTACTCTCACTGAACAGAAATAATGCAAATAGTGTGCACTTCAACAAAAAGAGTGACAACAACTCTGTCATATTAAGCATATTTGATAAACCTATAGATTGTGTAACAAACACAAAGTTTATAGGGTGAGTATTGATTATGAATTGACATGGAATGAATACATAAAAGTACTGACGGAAATAATGTCATCAGCATGTTAAGCTCTTAGAGTTCTGTCATCAGTTTGTAACAGCCAGTGTCTTTTGGTGACATATTAGTCCTATGAGCACTCATTTCATAGCTGTTGGATTCTTTCCTCCAGATGAAAGTCACAAACTGCAGACAAGAGTGACAGGAATAATAACTAAAAGTAGTTGTCAGGCTCATTGTAAAAAACTATTTAAAGACCTGTGTATCCTTATTGCACTATGTGAGTACATTTATCAATCTGTTGTGAATATCAGTGAAAATATTAGTTAGCATTTCACTAGTAGTTTTGTACATAGTCGTGGAGCTAGAGCCATGTTGGACTTGTGTTTATCAAGGAAAAACAAAACAAAAAAAATCTCAAAATTGCATTTTCTGTCAGGGAATAAAATTGTGTAATACTTTTCTCAAGGAACTGGAAAAAGATTACTTACATACATGTACTTAAAAATGCAGCGGAAACATATTTTGTAAGTAATGCATAAGTAATACACAATTAAAATTTGCTTAGAGAACTCAGACTAGGTGTTAACTATGAAATAGGACATCTGCAGCACTCATGTCACAATACATGATCAGAGCATAATGCTTTTACATGCAGATGTGCCAAGATATATAGTGCATGATAGCAGTGTCACCCCTGATCTCAACATATTCATTAGGGCAGATGCTGACTCAGTTTTCCAGATGGACTGAAGGGAGTACAGGAAGATGTGCATGTTCATCATCCTTAATTCACCAGTAGCAATCCATAGTGTGTATAGCGGTGCAGTGCAAAACTGTGTTTTATATCAAAAGTTACCTGGTTCAAACTGTATGTGATCAGTAGAACATTGCACAGTGTGACCAACCAAATATGGTATGGTAGTGCAGTTATTAAGAAACTGACTTCATATTTGGAAGATGGGATTTACTGTGTCCGACAATCCTGA
This sequence comes from Schistocerca serialis cubense, assembly GCF_023864345.2. NCBI lineage: Eukaryota > Metazoa > Arthropoda > Insecta > Orthoptera > Acrididae > Schistocerca > Schistocerca serialis. The sequence continues at coordinate 553,841,482 of NC_064640.1, forward strand.
TAAGGTTTTCTTTGGTCTACCAAAATCATTTCAGGCAGGTGCTGGTATGGTTCCTTAGGCAAGACCATGACAGACCACCTGTTATATCCCCAGTGTTGCCAAATATCCCATATTTCCCAGAAACTCCTATATTTTGGCTATATTCTTGTCAGGTCCTGTGTCCAGTATTATTTCAAATTTATCTCATATTTTTCTAACTTCTGCAATGATAATTAAAATAATTTATTTTGCCTCACACACTACAGCTTTCACTATTATCTCTGGGTCTGTGGTGAACAAGTAGACGAGTAACCTGGCAAGAGAGCTTATGTTAGGAGTCTGCTCAGCTAGCCAGTGACCTAGAAATTGAAGGAAAGACCACATTATCATAGGCCAGAGGAAGTGAGCATTGTTCTGGCCAGATTCGGAGTTTGTGATTTCTTGTTTTAATATGAGAGTTTCAATTCTGATGATCAATTGCCAGTTCCAATAGAGTCCACCAATGCCAATAGAGTCCTTTTTCTAAGTTCTGAGCTGAAATTTAAGAATTTTGAAGAAATAATTGATTCAGTTCAAATAGATGATGTAGGTTCTTTGTGCAATGAATTTTGTAACACAAAGGATATTTCAAAGCGAAGCATGTCCATGGAAGACAATGCAAACAAAAGGTGGGGTGAACTTTTCTATACCATGAGAGCCAAAAATGTTCGGGTTACTAATTTGTTGAAAGTAGTTGGGTGTGTATTAATCGTTCGTGGTTCAAATGCTGAGCAGAAAGAATTTTTTGCCTAATGAACCATAAATGGACAGAGGTGCACAGCAAATGTACCACTGACCTTATAAAAGCAGATCTGCAAGTAGCTGTGAATTTTCGTTTTAATTGTAGTGAATTATTTACATATGTAAAATGGAATGAATCATTGCAAAAACAAGCAAAGTCTGTTAATCAGTAGAAGCAATAACATGAAATAAAACACGCATGCACATTTTAAATATATTCCAACTGTTCTTTACAGAAAATGTTGTTTGAAATGTTTATTTTGTAGGGTTTTCCTAGCTTCCATATTTTCTCTGTAAGAAGTTAGCAACCCTACCTATCCCTGTAAAACATACTTATATATTTTTGTGTAAGTATATAATAGCTATTTATTCTCATTGCATTATGATGACAAATCCTATATCATTGTGAGCTGATATCTGGATGAATGAATGAATAAATGAATAACACTGAAAGGTTAAAACAGATATTGTGAGATAATTGGAGTGCCTACTTAATTTCTCCAGAGGAACAGCACGAGCAGGTCCAAAGGAAATGCAAATGAAGAACTGACATTCTTATGATGAATAGCAGACTTTGGAATCTTTAAGATTCCTGTCTTGTTGGTGAAAGAAAAATTAGCTCGTATCAGGACAAAAAAAATTGTTCTCAGAAAGCAGTACGAGTTGCAAGGGGACTTTAAATTTTTCTCCAAATTTTCTTGTTGGAACTAATTTTCCATCAGTCCAGCACCAACACTTCTTTTTCTTGTTTCTTAGAAGTCTTCTTTCTGTGATAGGATAGTTGTTCTTACTGGATAAGTAGTAAAAATTATACATTTCCATTTGCATAACTGACAAACCTCCTCTGATTGATCCTGTTTCAGAAAAAATATGCTTCTGCTCCTGTTCTGACTCAAATGTATTGAGACTAGAACTGTAGCTTGTGACACTTCATAGCCACTTTTGTGTTTCCATTTTCCAATTTAGTATTTAAACATGGAACATTTTATACTTTGTTTGTTTTCTTCACAAGTGTGTGCTCTGAGAAAAGGAGTCCTCAAGCATATCTTGCCAGCTAACAATAAAAGAACTGTTATTATTAAACTGATGTTTATTCTTTCAGATGAAACTGTGCATGTTTCCTGAAGGTACAAGAAACAATGGACCTACATTGCTGCCCTTCAAGAAGGGTGCTTTCCATGTTGCCATTGCTTCTCAGACACCTGTTCAGCCAGTTGTTGTAACACGCTATTATTTCCTTGAGTCAAAGGAGAAAATTTTTAATCCAGGTAACTATGTAAACTTGATAACTACAGAATCCTGACAGTTTGTATAGTTGTAGGATGTAACAAAACTCTGTGGAGTACTGCTTCTAGTATTGTCTACTAAATGTGTACTGCATATGCCAGATTATCTAAATGCAGTGTCTTTTAGATCTACATAATGTGTACCATAATTTTATAAAATGGAATGTAGCTTGAGTGACATGTAGCACTATAGTTTTTCATTAATTCAATGAATTTGCCACCTAAAAATTTTGATTTTGTTGTTGAAATATTTATAGAGCAGAAGAAATCAGTGATCATGACATAAAGAGTGTTTATAACATCTTCAAACTTGTTAAATGTGGTTCCATTCCTGTTCAGTAAATCATCCTTCTGTGGGCTGAAACACCATTGAGGCAACATTCAAATGACAACAATCTTGAAGGCATTCAGGAAGGGTGCACATTGGTAACTTTAGGGTTTCTGAATAAATGTAAGAATGATGTTGAACCAAGACCTAGGAATGCATCCCATTTGTTTAAGGTCAGAAAACATATAATGCAATAAAACCACCATGTGTCTGTAGAACTTTATTCCCAAGAAGTTACACTCATAGACATATCAGAATTGCACTGATAAGACAAAACATTATGACCTGCGCCCATTGTGAGATTAAATGTTGCCTGGTGACACTGAATGCACACCATGCATTAAGGAAAGTACAGTATATAGGTGGAGCAGAGAGGAATAGGAAATCATTGTAGTGTTGATATAGGTGGCATATTGGGAAATTCACTGACATAAAGTACTTTGACAAATTTCAGCTTATTATGGCCTGCCAACTTTGAGATGTTCATTCAGAAGTGCTGAAGCTTGTTGACTGCTCACATCCTGTTCTTGTGAGTATTTACGGAAAGTAGTTGGAAGATTATGAAACTATGAGAATGCAAAAAGATTTTGGACATCCACATCTCAACACAGTTTGTGGATGTCAGAGGCTTGCCCGCTCTGTAAAACATGATGTGTGGTGATTTGTGGCTAATCTGACAACAGAATGCAGTACTGGTGGAGGCTCAGGTCTTCTGGAGCACACTATTCCGCACACATTGTTGTGTATTGGGTTTTTCAGAAGACAGTCCCTACATGTTCCCATATTGATCCAATCACATCGTCAGTTACAATTGCAGTGCACACATATCACCAAGAATGGACCATGGATTAATGAAAATATGTTGCCTGGTCAGATGAATCTTGTCTCTAGTTACACCACATTGATGGTCATGTCCAGATATGATGGTATGATGCTCAAAACATGCACTGTGCCATGAATGCAGATCAGTAGGCAATATTATGCTATGGGGGGCATTAACCTGGGTTTTCATGGGATCTGTGGCAGTAATCTAAGGCACCATGACACTTTGGACTGTGTAAACATTACTGTGAACCATATGTGTTTGTTTGATTATGATGTTTTCCATTACGGCAATGCCATCTTCCAGCAGCATAACTGTCTGTTACAAGGCCAGAATTGTACTACAGGGTTTTAAGGAGCATGATAGTGAACTCATGTTGATGTCTTGGCCACCAAATTCATCTGATCTGTAACTGATGGAACACATCTTTGATGCTATAAAGCGCCAGCCCTACACCTACAAACCACAGGCCCATAATTTACAGAAATTGTGTGACCTGTGGTTAAACATCTGATGCCACATATCTCTGTAAACTAATCAATGACTTGTTGAACCCATGCTATGCAGAATTGTTGCTCTACTGCATTCTAAAGATGAACCAACATTCCTTTGAGCAGGTGATGATAATGTTTTGGCTCATCAGAGTAGGTTGTTGAGATGTTATTTGATGATACCTTACATCATTCACATTGTGGCCATCTCTCAGCAGTATTATCAACTGGACAGGCCTAGTGACAAAGACTGACTGTGTCCTGCTAGCTGCCATCATGAAGCTTACTGTATATTGCGACTCATTTCTGTTCCACTCCTCCTGGTAATGAAGTTGGTGATAAAATTCCCTCTCACAGTAATCTATCACATAAACAGTTTTTTACAGGCATATTCAGTATTGCCATAATGTTATCTGCACAGCACCATCTTAGATGTATTTTAATATTGTCAATAGTAAATTTCTGTCATTCGAGCATTCATCTCTAAATATATAAAATGAAAGTCACTTGCTCGCTTTGGTCTGTATGTTAGGGATAATATCAGGGGCTACTGTAGTGGTTTTGATCTGGATTTGTTAATATGTAGATTGATTTATGAGGATGGTTTTTGTATATAATTTATAAATGTTGCATGCTAACTTGAACTATGATGAATTCAAGTCCCCTGCTGCTGTGAAAATTATTCCTTTTCCATCTCATGGTGATAGATGTAAGGATACACAACTACCACACCACATTGGAATGAACATCACAGGTTGTTTACAACCTGCCCATTCTACAGTCAAATGTCCCTTGAAATTTCATGCTGACAGCACTTAAACTGTCTCTAATATTTCACAGCAAAGTAATACTCATAAATTTATCCAGGAATCCACTTTCATTGTTTGAGATGAGGTTCTGAGGTCCCATAAAATATCCATTGAAGCATTACACAGAACAGTGCAAAATTTACATAACAGCAGTAGCCCTATGGGCTGTTTCATCATTTTGTTCTTTGCAAACTACCATCAGATCTTATCAGTAATCACAACAGGAATGAGAGCAGATGAAGTCAAGGCATCTGCCATTTCCATCTAGCAGTGAATTGTAGAACTCCTTGAAGTCATCCACATGCCACCACATTTTTCTGTCTGTATTGGAAGACTAATCTCAGTTACAACTGTAGAGATTTTGATGGCTAATAGACTGGTTCACATACGTCACTTTTGGTTCATGGCTCTATGACCATTGCTTGGGCCTGTGTTCATTACTTTGACAGCCTAGCTCGTATTTGTTTTTGTGCCACTGCTGCCATCTATGTGCAGGGAAATCAGAGTCACTTCCATCGTGTCAGTTATCTTCACTTTGATTAATATGATGACATCATTAGCAGTGTGATATGCTGCTTGCACAGTCAAGGGTGTCTTTTGATCTTCGCTGCTCCCTGCATCAGCAACAGTTCTCCACTCGCTCGAAAATGCCATTGTCATGGTTATGTAACCTATTTTCATGTTGTGTTCTGGGGTTTGTACATTTTCAGCTGCCTGCACAACTTCACGGATCAAGTCCATATTGCCCACTATGGACATGAAGTGAAGGCCATTGAGCCACAAGAAATTATCATTACCAGAACATGTACATCTGTACATATCTTTTTGTTCTAAACATATTATAAATTAAACTCCCCCAACACAATTTCTGTTTGTGCGTTCACGCTCAAATCAGAAACTGCTGAAGAGGTTTTGATATATGTTTCACTAATGTTGATACATGCTGGACTGGATGGCATGGTAGCTTGCTGTGTCCATCATTGCGCCGGCCGCGGTGACCGTGCGGTTCTAGGCACTCCAGTCCGGAGCCGCGCTGCTGCTACGGTCGCAGGTTCGAATCCTGCCTTGGGCATGGGTGTTTGTGATGTCCTTAGGTTAGTTAGGTTTAAGTAGTTCTAAGTTCTAGGGGACTGATGACCACAGCAGTTGAGTCCCATAGTGCTCAGAGCCATTTGAACCATTTTTGTCCATCATTGCCATGACATCTGACTCTAAATGGAAACTAAATATGGAAAAGATAATTCTGTACCTCCTGAGAAATTTCCTAGTGTATGCTGCTTAAATCACTGACTGCACTGAGGATTTATTGGTGGGGAGGATGCACAGTATGTTATCTTGACTGGAGGAGTCGGCGACAGATGTAGAATAACTTCAGGTGTACCACAGGGAAGTGTGTTGGGTCCCTTGCTGTTCTTGTTGTATATTAATGATCTTGTAGACAATATTAACAGTAACCCCACACTTTTTGCAGAGGATGCAATTATCTACAATGAAATACAGTCTTAACGAAGGTGTACAAATATTCAGCCAGACTTTGATAATATTTCAAAATGGTGCAGTGATTGGCAGCTTATTTGAAATATTCAAAAGTGTAAAATTGTGTACTTCACAAAATGAAAAAGAAAACGTAGTATCTTATGAATATAATGTTAGTGAATCACAAATGGAACCTGTAAACTCTAAAAGTATGTGGTGTAACAAGTTGGAGGGCCACAAAGTGGAATGATCTGTAGGCCCAGTTGTGGGTAGCAAGGTAACAGACTTCAGATTATTGGTAGAATACCAGGGAAACACAATCAATCTATAAAGGAGAATGCTTACGAATCACTCATGCAACATGACCTAGAAAATTGTTCAAGTGTGTGGGACCCATACCAAACTGGACTAGCAATGGATACACAGAGAAGGGTAGCACAAATAGTCAAAGGAGAGTGTTACTGAGATGTTGAAAAATCTGACCTGGAAGATAGATAGAAACTATCCTGAGAAAGTGTACTGAGAAAGTTTCAAGAACTGGATTTGAATGACTACTCTAGGAATATATTACAACCCATACATATCGCACCCACAGGAATCATGAGGATAAGATTAGATTAATTACAACACACACAGAGGAATTTAAATAATCATTTTTTGTTCACTCAGTATGTGATGGAATAGGAAAAAGCCCTAATAACTGGTACAGGGGGATGAACCCTCAGCCGTGCAGTTCACAATTTTTTGCAGAGAGTAAATGTACGTGCAGGTGTAGCATCATTTAAGTTGTATGGAAGTAATGATATTGAGCAACCTAATGCTGTTCCCTGGAGTTTAATCATAACTTTATGCAGTGGCCCATAAGTAAAATTACCACTTTGCTAGACAAGTCGTCTGGTGATACGTACCCATGTGAAACAAGGCCATATTGCTAGGTTATTTAATATTTTTGGCTCTACATCAGAATTGCAGTAATACATTCAAATTTCCATATTTGATTATCACTTGATGGAGGAACATAAAGTTATTTTTCAGTTTCAGCTTCATATCGAACTTTATCAAAATCTTGCAGCTTGTTCATTGTTGAGCATTTAGGACTTCCCTTTTTATAACCACTGTCAGCCAGGGTGCGCCCACTTACTTGTGCCACTGAAAACTTGTATCCAGCGGTCAGCCTCTATGTCAAGATACTGGAAAGTTCAATGTAGCACCACTTCTCTGTCAGCTCACGGCACCACAATCAGTTGATTCTTCAGTAAACCTGATCATTGTACCCATTCTTCAGCCCTTTGTACAAGCTATGTCACTTTCGTGTATAAATTTATACACTTCATTAGCATGTGATGTAAGGTCTTAAAGGTGTTCCATTTCTTGAAGACTGATGTTCTGTTTTGTTTGACTTAAGTTATAGACACAAGCACCCTCATTTGTCTTAGTCTTCGAAAGCTTTTAGGCACACGAACATTCATTGCTTCTTATATATGTAAAATCTTACATAGTCAAACTATCAGTCTCTTGTTGCTCATCATATGTCTCATGGTGGTTTAATATTTTACTTATAATACAAAGTTTTTTTGGTCACCACATCTTCACATTTTTATGTTACTTTTTAACTGCTTGACAGTATTATGTAAAAATTTTAATAATTGTGTGTTTATCTTTCTTTTACTGTACTTATGGTTTTTAATCAGCTGTTAATTGTGATCCAAACCTGGTAGTCACTAAATTTTTGTTTTTGTAGGACTCCATTGTCCAGAGTTTGCTTGACAGTTGCTTTCTGATGTAAGCTTAATTGTATGATCTTCTGAGGATGGCAAATTAATTTGCCAAAACTAGTCAAGAAGTTAATTTAATAAAAATTGTGCAGCTGATGACTGATTATTTTTATTCTTAAAAATTATCTGTTTAAGTATAATAGTTAATTACTGGCCTACAAATCTTGCCCATCACTCACTCAATGATAATACTTCACATCTAATTTGTTTTAGACTTCATGTATGATGAATTTAGCTTTCAAAATGTCTTCTATTCTCTTTCATGCTTATTTCTATCCCTCCTCTTGTCCTAGTAAGTAATATGTATGCAACAGATCTATAACCATTTAATGTTGTGGCATTCTTATCTCCTTGAATACATCTTCTACAGTTGATAAGCCCACTGTTAAAGGATACCTTTAATGTGATTATAAAGTCACAGAACTAAGTGTCTTTACCAATCTGAATGGATTATTGTTTCACAGATGAAACAACTGTGAATGTTTGTAGATGTGGTTTTCTTTGGTGGTTGAAAACATGTCATTTTTTTCTTCAATCTTCCCAATTTCCAGATCCTTTCATAATATGAAACCATGATATGCCATTGCTTATGGTCCATGTGTAACAAAAAACCTTCTTACCAAAATGATGTCACAAGCATGAACTTTTAACAGGCGAGAATAATATTCAACTTTTATAATTATATAATTTAAGGAGTAAGGGGTAAAACACTCATACACATGATGGGTGGAGTGGGTGAGGACAGAAAGGTGGTGGATGGGAGAGAGAGTTGGGGAAGAGTGGTTGAGGCTGGAAAGGTAGGGGGTGGGGGAGAGAGCTGGGGAAGAGTGGCTGAGGCTTGGAGGGAGAGACCTAGGCAGCCATCAGCACCTGTGCCTGGCAGTGAATTTCGAGGGGACACAGGACAGAGGAATGGGAGACTGCTGGAAAGAGAGTCTGGGTACTGGATAAGTATGGTCATGGGGCATTATTATAGATGGCTATGAGGCAAGAGGCTGTAGAATGTGGAGGCCAAGAGGCAACTAACAAGCGTGCTATTTTCCTATTTTCATCAGAGAACAATTCATCATAACTATACTGTGAGACCCTCCTTTCCTCTATTTATTTATCATCAACACTTCAGTGAGTTTCTCTGGCTTAATCATTGGTCATATTTTCTTTATTCACTTGCATTTCTTGCTTCCTTTCTGTTGTTGCTTTATTTGTGTGCCTCATTAAGTTCTCCTTTATTTGATTCTATGTATGGTCTTTGATACTTGATGTGAACAAATGAAATGTTCAGTGGTGAGGAATCACATTCTTTCAACCTTTACAGATGCATATGCAGAATATTCTTTAATCCCCTTGAATGCTCATGGAATACCATGTTCTGCATTTTTATGTCATATCCTCAGGAAAAGATATCAGTAGTACTGAATAGTATTCACTGCCAAAGAAGTGACCAATAATCAGTTTACAATGGCACAGAAAGTTCATTAATGAGAATGTAAAGTACTATGAAAAAGAGTCTGAGGTCTTGGAGCAATATGCTGCCACATACTTCATCGGTCATGTTTGCAACACAAATTATATTGATCCTATTTGGCCACTGTCATATCTTCAAATAATTCGCAGACTCATGTTCTGTAATTTCAGTTTCTGGTACAATGGCCTCATTTCATAATAGCTACTAGGTTCACTTAGCTGCATAGCTTCTCTTTTAATAGTTTGCACCAAATAAATCGTAGGTGACAAGTACCTCATTACTGACCCAAGCCGTTTCAGTCACAGAAACTTCTTTATTTACCTGTTTCCTTTGACAGTTATTTCCTGTGACTACACATTGAGCTACAATGAATTTCCATTTATCATGATGAGCTTGTACAGGGGCAGCTAGAATAGTAAGCTTGTTTCAGCTATAGATTTTTTCTGCTTTCTCTCCTCTCACTACCATGAAGTTTTATTGGCATCTCTGCCAACCACCATGTGGTGCATAGTAGAGGGTACCTTGTACCACTACTAGTCATTTTTTGTTCCACTTGGAGTGAGAGAAAAACAAGTCTATTTGTTTATGAATTATAGATTGCAGCAATCAGTCATCCTTTTTTGTAGGTTTCATTTGGCAGATCCAGATTTGGGCTAGTGCCTAGCCATTATCAATGCTAAAAATACAAGAAGTTCATGGTCAAGCTATACTATAAAAAGTTAAAACTCACAGCATAACCTATATAGCTTATACGTTAGATTACATACCACTATTTTCTAGTCTCAATACATGTCAATTTCCTGTTGTTTGTACATCAGTCACAGTTCTTTGAATACTACTGTATAAAGAAGGTAGGCTGTGTGGAGAACACATTGATTGGTTGTATGACGCCCTCTATATGAAATACATAATATATAACATTCAAAGGAAAGTAAAAAACTTCCAATATGCATGGGAATTACACAAAATAAAACATAAGTAAAATTCTTTAAATTGCTGACCGACTTATTTCCACATTTGCCAGTAAACATAGAAAATATAAGGAAATTTCCAGGTTCACTCCTTGTTAGTCAGTTGTTTTTTATTCTCTAAACACATATGTAATTTCAGATGGGTAAAACCTTTTTTTAAATTTATTTACAAGACACAAGGAGGCACATGTAACTATTGGAATTGATCTGATTTAAATTTTGTTATCTTTGTATTATTTTTCTCTTTATTTAATCATCATAATAGATATGTTGTTCCTAGTATTAACTGAGTTGTTTGTAGATGGTGCCAAATGTTAGCAAGATGGATGGTTGGTGTGATTTGGCATTCTATTACAGATGTAGAGAGTACTAACCTCTGTGTCACTTCAACCACATTTTAATTATAAATACAATAAAATCAGTACACTGAATTGCTGTTATTAACAATGTATATGCATCTAAACTAACATGCCATGGGGAAAGTGCTGTAGGTTCAATGTTATAACCATCATACTCGTACAGTATTATGCTAATGGCTGCTACATATTGGCAAGATGGCAGGAGCTACTTTGTTCCCTCTAGGTCAAACCTTATACTGTTTCCTAGCAACAAGTTTCCAAACAATTCCCAGAAGAGTGCATTTTTCATAACGACCAAATCATTAATCAGGTTGCTGTCGACATTCTTGTGATGGCAAAAGATCTCCAGCTCTTCTAGGAGGTCGAGAAACCTGCCCTTCTCACGTTTATGCAGCAATCTCACATTAGATGCCAGAGTTGGGACCTTATGTTTTGTTGTAAGTAAATGAGCAACCATACTTTATTTCTCCATGGTATCCTTTCTGCCCAATGTGACATGTTCCCCAAACCTAGTTTCCAGCCTCCTTCCTGTTTCGCCAACATAACAGATCTTACAGTCCAGGCAATCAATTTTATAAACTCCAGAAGCATGAAATATGTTCTTTGCATCTACAGTGTGTTGCAAAATACACCCTAACTTATTTTTTGTTTCAAAATACACTTTCTAAAGATAGTTGCTATAGTATTTTCTTTAGAAGCCATATTATTTTAAAGTGTCATCCTATTTTTGAATTTATTAGCTGTGTTCTTGTATATAGTACCTACAAAGTCATGTGGATACTTATTCACTTTTGCAATGTGCCTTATTGTTGCCATTTCATCATCATGTTCACCTTTTGACAGTGGAATTTTGAACACCCAATTGATAGCAAAATTGAAAAATGTCTTATCATGTTGAACTGGGTGGTTTGAAGTGAAATCCACAATTCCATCAGTACAAGTCGTTTTGTGAAAGATAACAAATGTGTGCCTACCATTTTCATTCCGAATTGATAGATCTATAAAAGTAATAGATTTATTTGTTTCAGTCTCACACACAAATTTAATCGTTTCATGCTAGTTATTAAATTTGGCTTCTATAGTGTTGATGACATCATCGTTACCCTGTATTAGCAGCAGTGTGTCATTTACATACCTAAAGTAGTATACAATTTTGTCTGCCAACAAAGGATTTTTAGAAAAGGGTCTGTTTTTTAGTGTGATTGATAAAGATGTCAGCGAGCATTCCAGATATTGAGCTTTCCATACTGAGACTGTCGTGTTGGGAATAAATGTACCCGTTAAATTTAAAGTAGTTAAATTTCAAAATTATGGTAAGTAGCCCAATGAATTCATCTACTTCCCTCATAGAAAGCTTGTTTTGTTCCATTAAATTATGCTGAATGACCTGCACAGTTTTATCAATAGATATGTTTGTGTATAAGTTGACGATATTGAGAAAAACAAATTTCATTTCATCAGTTATTGGTGTATTTCTAATTTTTTTGATAAGTTTGATACTATTTTTAATGGAAAATTGGTTATAGAATTTATAATGAGTTTTAAGAGACCGCAGGCCTTTTCCAGACACTTTATGGAAAGGACTACTACTACCATCTACCACCGGGCATATTGGATAGCCGTCTTTATGTCCTGAGTGTGGGTGCCACGGTGTTCATAACCTTTAGTCTCTGTACCTCCCTTGGTGATATTATCTCACTGCAGGTTTTTAACTGATCAAGCAGTTTCTTGTGAGCTTTGGACGCTATCGATTTTCTTAATATTATTATCTTCAAAGAATTTTAGTTTTTGCGGTACATCTTTTGCGATTATCACAATTGTTCCCCCTTTGTCTGCCTTAGTTACTATGGCATCACTTTCAGAAAGCTTAGAATTGATAGTTTCAACAAGTCTTTTCTCCTTTATAGAATTGGGGACAGGTTTATTAACCTCATTCATAATAATTGCTAAACAAATCTTATTCTGATCAAGTTTTGGCACTCTCAGTGAATCAATGGCATACTTAGTATAGACCACAAGCCTTTTATAGCCCTACAATCCACTTTCTTATTTACATTAAACTTCATACCCTTACTAAGGATTTCCATTTCACTCTGATCAAAAATAATGTTAGTTAAATTCAACACTCTTGGGAAGAAGTTGAACTTTGATACACAATCATCATTACTCACTATCGCCCTGTTTTCCAAGCTCAGAATCTTATTATGATGTCTTTGCTTTGCTTTATGTACCACATTATCCACTGTGTTCCTATCACCATGTAGTACTGTGTCGAAGGTTAAAGGCGAAAGTAAATTGGCAAGTTCAAAATGTAACTGATATGAGCTATCACTCATCACTTGTTTTCTCACAAACATAGCCCTGATCTCATTATCATGACCACTTCAAATCTCTGCCTACCTTCTTTATAAAGTAGTATTCAAAGAACTGTGACTGATGCCTGAACAACAGGGAACTGACATGTATTGAGACTAGAAAATAGTGGAATGTAATCTAATGTATAAGCTATATAGGTTATGCCGTGAGTTGTAACTTTTTATAGTATAGCCTGACCATGTACTACTTGTACTTTTAGCATTGATAATGGCTAGGCACTAGCTGAAATCTGGATTTGCCAAATAAAACCTACAAAAAAGGACGACTGATTGCTGTGCTCTATAATTCATAAATAATATCACAGTCACTGAGTGCACCAACTTTCCTAATGGAAGGTAACCTGATGAAGTTTGTTTGTCTTTGTATGAACCATGATTTCTCTTATCTTCTCTTTGTGGCAACCAGGCAAGGTGGCACATTGGTTATCACACTGGATTAGCATTCGGGAGGATGACAGTTCAAACCTGTGTCCGGCCATCCTCATTTAGGTTTTCTGTGATTTCTTTAAATCACTTCAGGCAATAATGGCAGGATGGTTCATTTCAAATGGCACAGCCGACTTCCTTCATCATCTTTCCACAATCCGATGGGACCGATGACCTTGCTGTTTGGTCCCCTCCTTCATACAAACCAACCGAACAATCTTTGCAGCCCTTACATGGAATTTAGATTGGCAGCAGTAGAACTGTATTGTAGTAACCTTCAAAGCCTGTTCTCTAAATTTCCTCCACAGTGTTTCACTAAAAGAATATCGTCTTCTCTCCACAGATTCCCATTTGAGTTGAAGAAGCATTTGTGTAATATTTGTGTGTTGATCGAACCTACTGGTAACAAATCTAGCACCATGCCTCTGAATTACTTCAAAGTCTTCCTTTAATCTAAGCTTGTGGGGATCCCAAGTAGTCATGCAGCACTCAAAAATGGGTCTCCGTAGTGTTCTGTTTGCGGTCTCGTTTATCCACTGCCAGGAAAAAAGGGAAAAAAAGGAATGCAACACTAAGAAGGAGATGTGCAACATAAACAAAAGTTGGTAGGCATGTATCTAAATTTGAAAGATGATATTTATTTAAATTTCATGCCAGTTGCACAAGAGTGGCTTTAGTATTGCCACTATGAGGATGCAAATTAGGTTTACTTTAAATACATGCTGTAACAGTTGTGAGTGTTAGTCCACTTTCAGATTGGACATGGTCAGCTGATGCTGATGTTAGTCAAGAATACCTTTTGGGCAACAAAGATGTTATTATCATCACCTCACTGAGTTTGAACAAGGTGATGTAATAGGGCTACAAGAAGCTGGATATTTCTTCTCTGATATGCCAGAAGGACTTGGGAGCCACTGTATGTGGTTGCTGGCAGTGGTGGTCACAAGAAAGTATGGTCACAAGAAGGCTGGGCTCTGGATAGCCTTGTGACACTGCCGAGGGGGAAGGCCATCATGTTCAGCATATGACTGTGGCATATCATACTGCATCCACAGCAGAAATTTGGGTTGCTGTTGGCATCACAGTGACACAACAGACTATTACAAATCACATACTTCAAAGACAGCTCTGAGCCATATGCCCTGTAGTGTGCATTCCACTGGCCCCAAACTGCCCCCCTTTGCAACTTCATTGGTGTCAAGCGAGAGCTCAGTGGAGGTCAGGCTGAAGGTCCATTGGGTTTTCTGATGAAAGCTTGTTCTGCCTCAGTGCGGTGATGGCTGTGTGTTTGTAGAAGGAGTTGAAGAACTGCAACCAACCTGTCTGCATCTTACACCCACTGGATCTACAACTTGTCTGCATGCTACACACACTGGGCCTTTAACTGGAGTTATGGTCTGGTGTTCGATTTTATGACTGCAGGAGCACTCTCGTGGATATCCTACCTACTGTGACTGTAAATTTGTACGTCAGTCAGGTGATTCTACCTGTTGTGTTATCATTAATGGACTTCATTCCAGGGGATGTTTTCCAACAGGATAACACTCACCCACACACTGCTGTTGTGACAACATGCTGTACAGAGTGTCAACATTTTGCCTTGGACTCCTTGATCAACAGATCCTTCTCCAGTTGATCACGTGTGGGACATCATCAGATGACAACTCTGACATCATCCACAAACAGCATCAATCATGCCTGAATTAACCAACTGATTGAAACACGCATGGAACTCCAGCACACAAACTGACATCTCACATCCAACATCTGCAACCTGTACAATACAATACAATGCATGCACATTTGCATGCTTGCATTCAATATTCTGGTGGTTACACCAGTTATTAATGTACCAGCATTTCACATTTGCAGTGACTTTTTCATGCATATACTAACCTGTGATTTTTCTATGTTAACCACTTAAATATGTTACCTAGGCAAATGTATTCCCAAAATTTCATAACTCTATGTTAATTATTTTCTGGGGTTGTGATTTTTTTTTCCATCAGTGTAGATAAGGTACACTTTTCTAAAATTCTACCAATGAACTGTTATCTACGATTGGCCTTACCCACTGCTGTCCTTATGTGCTATTTCAATTTCATATTGTTTTGCTCTCTTATGCCTTGATATTGTATTGATTTGTCTTTGTCAAGCAGTATGCTACTAATACTGTATTTTAACATTACAAGCTTGTTTTCCTTACTCATCTGCATTAACTTGCATTTTCTACATTTAGAGCAAGCTGCCATTCCTCACACTTCCTTGCACATGTGAATTCAAGGGTGATGGGGAAGGGAGGGGCCGATAAACCCCTCCCCTTCCAAAGAACAATTTACTGAAACCATATATAGATACGAGTTTCCAGGTTTTTCATCAGTGGAAGTAACATGAGGATCAACCCATATTGATGAGCTTGAGCGTGACTTTCTGCAGAAAGTCTTCCACAGGCTGGATGTCTACATACTAAACAGAAGAAAGAAAAACCTGGAGGGAATGTAGGCATTTCTCTCATCGCACCCCCCACAAAGATGTTGATGATAGAACATATATTCTAAAATTTTCCTTCCCCCTCTCCCTCCCCTCCTGAATAGAACCCCTGGTAGTAATATATTCTGCCTCTGCTTTAATTTCCTATCCAAAAATTAATACTGAAGTTCACTAGAGGTATGCACATATTCATTTCAATTATGTAGGTAAATAACAAACAGGCATTTTGAGAGTATCATATGAACATATTTTCATGAGTGATCTCATAGGACACTTCCATTGAAAAATTGTGTATAAAAAATAGCAATTAGGTTTTCTGTTCACCACTAATCATAAAATTTTTAAAAAGGAATCTATGATATGTTTAAGTAACTTCTTTATTGTAGGAAAAGCTGTCATAACCATCCTTCCACCAATAGACACTACAGGACTGAAGAAAGAAGATGTGGGATCACTTGTGGAGAGAACTCGTGAGCTAATGTTGAATGTCCATACCTTATCAACAGAACTACTGCTGCAGAATATAAAAAACAAGGACATGTAATAAAGAGAGAGTGCTTTTGAACTTTAATGGAGTTGGTTGGACAGTAACAGCAAAAGCATATCTTCATGATCTCATCTGTAACCACAATTTTAATGTTTATCTATGACAGAACAACATTAGTGGGAAAGTATTGACATTCACAACTTCAGTTAAAAAACTGATGATTTAAGTCAAGACTATGTGATGGAATTAAATTATTGTGCTAAACATAGCAAACCTGCAGCTTTACTTCATGACCTTTTGTATATATCTGAATGTATATTAATGTTTGTGCTTCCTTCCTTGTAGGCAACTTAGCTCACAGTGCTGAAATTACTATGTTATTAAGGGCTTTGTGTGTGATAGGTGTTTTACAGTTTAATTTCATTAATTGATATAACCATACATTGATGTGTGGAGAGGGCATAGAGTAGTATAGAAATGTAGATGTGGAGAGAAGCTGCAAAGAGACTGAAGTTGTGCGTGTGTGCGTGTGTGTGTGTGTGTGTGTGTGTGTGTGTAGAGAGAGAGAGAGAGAGAGAGAGAGAGAGAGAGAGAGAGAGAGAGAGAGAGAGATTCCAGCCAAACTCAACAAGTATTTATAAATGCCTGAAATCAGGGTAATAAAAATACTTTCATGCATGTGAATGTTTGTATCCAGAAAATAGGGTAATAAAATACTTTCATGCATGTGAATGTTTATATTAAGAAATAATGCATTTAAAGCTCTGCATGATCAGTAACCTTTCCATTCTTATTCTAATGTAATAAAATGGAGAGACTGTCATACATTGCAATGGGAAACATTATAAACTGTAGGTTCTACATACCGGACTGATCTAGAAAAATCCAGAAAGTGAAAATACTTATTTTATTATGAAACAAGCTCTTTTGTGTGATATGGGTGCAGAGAACAGATGTTTGTGTTGTCTCAGCATGTTCTGCAGTAAAATAATCACCACACAGTTGAATGTGTTGTTTGCGCTGCGTTACATTTGATTACTGTGTGATAATCAATACATGGAGAGCAGTTCAATCACTTTATTAAATATTCATTCACACAAATGATAAAATTTTCTGCACAAATATGAGGAAATGTAATGATAATACCAAAATTTAATTAAGATAATCTTTTATTAAATTTTTCACATTTCATTGATGTCGCATGTTCCCTGAACACAATGCTGAATTTATGTTCATGAATACATTCACTACAGAATGAAAGTGAGCTACAGTACATTTGTTTT
The DNA here is from genome assembly GCF_023864345.2 of Schistocerca serialis cubense. Classification (NCBI taxonomy): domain Eukaryota; kingdom Metazoa; phylum Arthropoda; class Insecta; order Orthoptera; family Acrididae; genus Schistocerca; species Schistocerca serialis. Next base: position 553,859,085 of record NC_064640.1, read on the forward strand.
TATAACTTCTTGGCAGAAATAATAAGTTCAGAGGGGGAAATAAATTGTTAAGTATGACTGCAGGACTGTTAATAAACACTGATTAGCCAAGTTATGTAATCAAATACAAGTCTTGAAAAAATAAAAACAGTAAAACTTTTAATGAAAAATTTTTGGTTGTGAAATATTTATTCATTATTTCAAGTCTTCTCCACTCAGTGTGTCAATCAATTTTTATTATCTATTGTTTTCTTTAGCATTCATATAAAATGCTACCACAATGCTTTTTAAATTATGTGGAGAAATGTTATTGACTACAGAGCCACAGTAATACATAAATGTATTTTTCTATTTCTTAAGACTGAATGTTAAAAGACAAATATTATATTTTGCAATGGCCTTGAAATGTTGACAGGAAAATGTTCATTAAGAAGTTAGATATGTAAGATTGTAAGCAAAATTAAAATATTAAGAGTAGTCTGCAGTATGTAACTAAATTTACATATTAAAGTTAATATGCTATTGTTTACTGTAGAACTGGTCAGAGTAACCAGATAATATCTAATCAGTAGTATGTAAACATTCATTTAAATTTCTTCATCTTTCATGTCTAGTTATATCTGAAGTTACCACATTTGTTTCATTGTACTTCCAGCTCACCAACTGAACATTCTTTTGATTGTCTAAAACCCAACAAAAAATGGTAATAAATGTAATTTTCTGTGTGGGATAATGTATAGATTTGAATTAATTGTATAAATAAATTAAATAAAGATATTTTGAAATTGAAGAGGGATCTATTTTTCCTTTTAAAATTAAGTTATTTACATCAAAAATAGAAGGGATGTGTGAGGTTAGAACAGTGCTAGACAGAAGGCACAAAGGTGATAAGGGGGAAGACAAGATGGGGATTCCTGAAAAGGGGGGGGGGGGAGGGGACAATACAAACACGGCAGGCATGGTAAAAGAAGACTGGGACAAATCTAATAATGACAAGCAACCAAATACTAAAGAGGACATGCAGAAAGAGCATTTGAGTGAACATGTTGGAAATTCAGACATGAATAGAGATGAAGATGGTGCTCATTTACAGTTGAGAGGGGGAGCAGAAGTGGAATACACATTAGACCTAGTAAAACCTGAAGTGAGTAATGCACAAGATGACACGTTGAGTCATATAATTAACATGATGATAATCATGCAGGAAGACATGAGGACAGTGAATAAGTCAAACCATGACATGTTCAAAAATTTGCCAAGGAATATTGACAATAAATATTGCGAAGTATGACATTATCAAACAAAGAATTGAAAGAGCATATGGGCAAAGTGGCTGATTATGAACAGAAAATCTGAAACAAGGTTAGTGCAGCTCATCAAGGAATTTGGTAGTAAATTAGAGGGGTTTAAGGGAGAAATAACAGATAAATGTGAACAATTTGATGGCAATGTAAGTGAGGAACTTATTAAAATTAATGACCAAGTTGATTCATGGACTGAGGATAGTGTATTTAACGGAGTTCAGATAAAAGAAAGATGTGAAAATTTGGTAAGGGTTCATGAAGGGATACAAGAAAAGATCAATTATCTTGAGCAAAGAATGAACCAAAGGGCTAGTAAATTCAGTCCAACTTCTTGCTGCAGTAGTCTTGTTTCTCTTCGATAAAAAGTTCAATCCCACAGGTGAAGTGCATCCTTTAGACTTCATTGATGAATGTAAGAAAAAGCTTATGAAGTGAATGACAGAACATGACTGTATTACAATGGCACATCTGTATGTACGTAATACTGTGCAAGCCACAATATCGTGTACGGTGAAGGGTATCGTCTACAACTGCTAGTCATTTTCATTCCTATTCCACTTGCAAGTGGAACAAGGGAACAATCACTGTCTATATGCCTCTGTATGAGTCCTAGTTTCTCCTATCTTCATGGTCTGAATGTGAAATGTACATTGGCAGCAGTAGAATTGTACTGCAGTCAACTCCGAATACTGGTTCTCTACATTTTATTAATAGTGTTTTGTGAAAAAGGAAAAAAAGAAAGACAATGTTGTCTTCTCTGCAGGAATTCCCACTTGAGTTCACAAAGCATTTTCGTAACATGTGTTGGTCAGTACTGCTGGTAACAAATCTAGTGGCATATCTCTTAATTGCTTTGATGTCTTCCCTTAATCAGACCTGCTTTGGGATGCCAAAGACTCCAACAGTACTCAAAAATGGGTCACAAGTGCTCTAAATGTGGTCTCCTTTGTAGATGAGCTACACATTCCTAAAACTCTCCCAATAAGTGGAAATCAACTATATGCCTTCCCTGCTACCATCTTTAGAAGCCTGTTCCATTTCATATCACATTGCAATGATACACCTAGATATTTACTCAACTTGTCTGTGCCAAATGGCACACCACCGATACTGTATTTAAACATTACAGGATTGTTTTTCCTACTCATGTGCATTAACTTACATTTTCTCTATGTTTAGAGCAAGCTGTTGTTCATCACACCTAACAGAAATTCTGTCTAATTCATCTTGTATCCTTCCTGTGTACCACAGCATCATCAGCAAGCAGTTGCAGATTGCTGCTCACCTATCCATGAGATCATCTATATTTTTATAGAAACAAGAGTGGTCTTAACACATTTCCCCTGGGCCATTCCTGACAATACCCTTCTCTCTGAACACTTTCTGTGAAGGACAACATGCTGATTTCTGTTATTTAAGAGGTCATAGAGCCGCTCACATATCTGAGAACCTATTCTGTATGCTTGGTCCATCATTAACAGTCTGTTGTGGGACACTATATCAAACCCTTCATGGAAATCTATGAATACGGAATCTGCCTGTTGCCCCTTTATCCATGGTTCACTGTGCAAGAAAAGTGCAAGCTGAGTTTTGCATCAGAGGTAATTTCTAAATCCATACTTATTTGTGGACAGAATCTTTTCTGTCCAAAGGGAATTTCTTATAGTTGATCTTAAAAATATTTTCAAGAATTCTGCAGCATATTGATTTTTAGGGTATGAGTCTGTAGTATTTCAGCTGCTTTTAGGGTATGCATGTGGATGGGCCATTAAATCCTTTGACAAGTGTACAAGCTTTGAAAAATTTGACACCAGGTTCATAGCTAAATATTGGCCAAAACTATACTAATTCCCAAGAGGTGATAAAGGCTTTTTGTGAAGGTAAATTAGAATACCTAGATCCAACCATGGAAGGGGAGGATATTATGGATTAATTAAGCCACAAACTTCCCAGGGAAGTGCAGAAAATTGTGAATATTTTTGGTAGTAGCCTTGAGACATAGTTGAGGAAATGGCACAGCTGGTGGCACACTGGACTCACATTTAGGAAGACAATGGTTCAGATCCTTGTCCAGCCATCCAGATTTAAGTATTCTGTGATTGTCATAAATTTTGTCAGGCAAAGGTTCCTCTGAAAGGGCACAGCCAATTTCCTTTCACCTTTTTTGAACAATCTGAGCTTGTGCTCCATCTCTAATGACCTCAATGTTGATGGGATATAAAACCTTGACCTTCCTTCAGACAGACCTTTTAAGTTGAGTAGTTGAAGCAGACTTTTGGTATTGATCTGAAACATAAGACTCAAAAAGATTCCATAATCATAGACAAATAAGGGCACCAAAAAAGCGATTTAGGTATTCAGACTAAGGTAGCAGAAAAAGTTAACAGCAGAGGCAGAGGCTGTAGTTTTCATTTACAGACCCACTCAAATGGCCAGGTAAACAAAATATTGCCTCAGAGAAGAGTCAGCCAGAAGTGGGGTGCAACTAGCCACCCTACGAAAAAGTCTTCCCCAAATTAATCTGTTATCCAGGAATAAGTTACCATCAAAATGATAAAAATGAACCTGTAGAGTCTATTCCCAAATGGGGCAACTACACAATAATATATGATGCCAGTAGTGAGCCACAAATAACAAGTAAATTCAGCTTGATCCTCAAGGATACATTATTGTGGAAATAGGAGGACTGGACAGCCAGGTGCTTGCAGATATGAGTGTTACCAAATGTGTGTAAAGTACTGGAAATGGGTGAGTTTCACAATGACCTGGCAAGTTTTACACTAGCAGAAGGGAAAGTGATGGAACTCTGTGAGTTAATGATGAATGAGAAAGTGGATAACCCAGGCTCAAACAGAGAAGAACAGGAAATTTTTGAAGGATCACTAGAGCAAAACAAAGAGAAGGGTGAAGTATTTAAGAACAGATATGAGAGGGGGCGGGGGGTGAGATGTCGACTATCGTAGGAAAAGGGGAAGAAGGTAATGCAGATAGTAGTGACTCACATAAAGAAATGGAAATCAACAATTCGTCAGAGGAGAAATATTAGTTGAAACATAATGTGAGTGTTAATGCAACATTAAGATACACAACCCATGGAGATAAACATTTTGGCTGAAGTTAGTGAATAGGGAAGCTGATTCAATAGGAAACAAAAGTGAAGAGACCTCAGAAAGAAAAAGGTTAGCAGGTGAGGGGGAAAGCAGATTGAGAATGAGAAGAAACTAAGCAAGATGATGTGGCAGAAGAATAAGAGTAGAAGATGCTGATTATCATCAGTCTACAACTGAAGGCTGCATTGACAACCCCAGGATAAACATTGAACCTATAGATGATGAGACAGGAAAGATTTCATGCTTAAAGAATACAGTCACAATTTGGAAGTACTGTTGTGACATTACATGAGATTCAGAAACAAGACAAAGCTCCCAGGTAGACATAAAACAAGAATTACTTTATTTTAATAAACATAAAACTATTGATTAACATAAAATCCAATGATGTAGCTAATTGTCTGATAACTGAACAAAAAGATCTTTTCTACTGAATCTGTATTTTGAATGACTGTCCCTTGAGTTTGAAAAATGTGGAAATATTAAGGACAGTGTTGAGCACTATCACTGTCAAGTGTGAATGGAACAATTCTAATTCCAGATGGACCACAAGAGGACAGTTGTCCAACCAAAATCACTAAAGTTGATATATCAGCAGGGACCAAGTCCTGCTTCCAGGGACCACAGAGGCCAAAATTGTTGAAGCTATGGCTTGTTGCTGATGGCTGGCTGCTCAATGCTTCTCAATGTGGCTGCAACAGCATAGTGACAAAGTTGGTGCAGAGGTTGTAACTGGCTTGCTGAGGCTGTGCTACTATCTAAATATGCTCAGGTGGATGGCTATGACACAGCCCACTTGCTGGCATGTGACACAGCAGAAGCAAGTAGTACCAAATTTGCCATGCATCCTAGTGGTGATAGGCGTGCCACCTGTAGGTGAATTGAGAACCATTTGTCATTATGACAGCTGCTGGAATTTCCCATGAAAACAACCTGGTGTTGCTGTTGTCATCATCTGTGAATGTTTGTACATGGTTCCTGTAGAATGTGCAGGCCTGTCTGTGGACCAGCTCTTCTGCAATCCACTGGACTTGCATGTTATGTTGCTCCCAGTACAGCAGGGACCATGACGACGAAGTATGAGGATCAGAAGAAGACCAAAGGGTAACTTGTGATGGAAACAAAAATTTGAAATCTAAAGTGTTTTATAAGAAAAAAGACTTGGACTCTTTAAAACAGTAACAGAACAATTGAAACAGAAAAAAATAAAGACGAACTGTCAGAATGGGGAGAATAGTGAAGATGCAATGAAAATTTTTTTACAATTCAGTTAGGAGACAAGATTTTGGTTGAATGGCAAGAAAAGATTTCAAAATTTTAGCTTGACAATCCAAAAACAGAGATTTACAAACAACTAATTGACTGGGGGAGAAGGAATGGATAATATAAGGAATCAGGGAGTCCACCACTTAAATGAACATGTCTGGCAAATATGGCTTTCCAAGTTGTTTACAGTTTTATTTCTTTTATTTTTTTAACTGAAATACCTCAACCTTAATACTACTATATAAATCTGTTGGTTGTCTTGAACTGCAATATAAATACCAGGATTCAACAAAAAACCATGAGAGAAGGAGTATGGACTGCAGGTGATAAAAGAAGTGTGTAGTTAATGTAATTGTTAAGTGAGGAGTAAAGAAAAGAGCTAATGAAGATCTGGACTCAGAAAGAAAAATGAAGTGAGAAGAAGATTTTCAAATTAGCAGGACTATAGTAACAGCAATGGTTTCAACCAAATATAAATGCATGTCGAGGGAGGTAGAATAAAATTGGAAATAGGTATGAGAATGATATTTGAAAGGAGAATAGACAAAAAAGGTGAACATTGCTTAAGAAAGAAAAATCATGAAGTATGAATGCATTAAATATTGCAGACTATATAAGAATCTGAGAATGAGAAGAAACATGCTGAGGATAAAAGAAAGTATTATTCAAAAAGTTATCATGCAGAATGTAGAGAGAAAGTGAAGTGAAAGAGGAAGAGATTCTATTGAAGGGATAACACAATAGATATAAAAAGCTAGAAGCATGTTAAATAGGAATTTAAGGAGGAAAGCTTACCTGCAAGGAATAAATGGAGAAAGGATATGGGGGTCCTAAATGAGAAACAGCTTATGATCATCCAGTGTTCATGATAATCAGACCAGTGGATAGTGAGCTGAGTACCATCACTCTTATCTAATAAAGTATTCTAAAGAACAAACGAAAAATGGATTTGTGTTATTTCACTTCTAATTACAGTGTTCAGAAATACCAAAGAGCCTATTCATACTTTCATCTCAAGTGATGGATGAGGACCATTTCTTATGATTGTGAATGAAGATTAGTGTAAATGATCGATAAATCAAGTGACAGTAACAAGTATAATTAAGTGAAAAGATATGTTGCAGTTAGAAAGAGCAGTGACTGAAGCAATTTTACCACTGTGAGGATAAGAAGTATTTAGGAAGTGACAGTGATTGTAGAGGCAATTACCCACATTTGGAGGACGTTAAGGAAGTGATGTAGGATTAGAAAAGGAAACTCTGAAGTGTTGTGTACACTATAATAGGTCTTAACAATATCGATAGGATGTGATAAAAATGATGAACCTAAAATGTTTTGTTTTGTGTTTACTTTCCTTTTCTGGATTAAGAGTAGTGGTACCAAGTATTGGTTGAGTCACTCCAAATTAAGAGGAATAATTTCTGTGCAATTTGTGTTGATTTTCTTTTTGAGTTTAGTTGACACCCAGTTTTCTCTATATTTATGGATCTAATTAATGCACAGCTTTTCTTTTTTGGGATCTAATTAATATACAGATTTTCATTTTCCTTTTTTGGGCCTTATTAGCTCCCAGGTTTTCATTTTCCTGTTTTGGTTTTAATTAGTACCTATCATTTTTATAGCAATCTGTCTCCAGCGTCCTGGTGGAGGCTGGAGTCCCTCCATTGCAAGTCAGGCATGCACAACTGCTTGCCAGTTATGTTGCACACATTCGTAGTTCTCCTGCGCATCCGAATTACCATCTCCTTTTCCCACCCATGGCGGTTCATCTCCCATATCGGCGGCCCAGGTCAGGGCTTACAATTGCAGTTCTCGTCCCATCCCTTCTACCTGAACTGGAGTCCTTGCCTTTACCACCTATACTCGAGGTCCATTCGCATACACCTCCATGGTGTACACCTAGGCCACGGCTTCACCTGGACCTTTCACATTGCCCAAAGGACTCGGTTCACCCTGCGGCTCTCCACTGTCACTTTCTCTTGATTCTTGACATGTACCAAGGCCATGACATGGTTTACATCGATGGCTTAATGGCTGATGGTCATGTTGGCTTCGCATATGTCCGTGGAGGACATATTGAACAGCATTCCTTGCCCGATGGCTGCAGTGTTTTCACTGCAGAGCTGGTGGCTATATCTCGTGCTTTGAGCACATCTGTTCATGCCCTGGGGAGTCGTTTCTTCTATGCACTGACTCCTTGAGGAGCCTACAAGCTATCGACCAGTGTTACCCCTGCTATCTTTTGGTAGTGACAGTTCAGCAGTCCATCTATGCCCTGGAACAGTCCAGTCCATTCCAGTCCCCATGACTATCAGATTTTCATCTCCGTTTATGTACTGAATTACCCATTCAATATCCTTGTATACTAGCCCTATCTCTCCATCTTCATTGATGTGTATACCTAAACTGCTGTTGTCATTGTTGGTTTGCTATCAATTCCAATGAGAACAACCCTATCACTGAACTTTTCACAGTAACTCACTCTCTGCCCTACCTTCCAACTCATAATGAACCCTACTTCTGTTATACCATTTTCTGCTGCTGTTGATATTATCCTGTACCCATCTAACCAGAAATCCTTGTCTTCTTTCCCTTTCACTTCACTGACACCCACTATATCTAGATTGAGCCTTAAAATTTCCCTTTTCAGATTTTCTAGCTTCCCTACCATGTCATAACTTCCAGCATTCCATGCCCCAGCTTTTATAATTATACTTTCATTAGTTATTAAATCTTTTCCTCATGGTCACTTCCCCCTTGGTAGTCCCCTCCTGAAGATCTGAATGGGGGACTATTCTGTAATCTTTTGCCAATGGAGAAGTCATCACAAAACTTTTCAATTACAGGCCACATGTCCTGTTTCCACATTATGTGTCTTTAATGCAGTGGTTTCTATTGCCTTCTGCATCCTCATGCCGTTTATCATTACTGATTCTTCCATATTTAGGGGCAGTTTCCCACCCCAGGCGCAAGAGAGTGCTCTCAACCTCTGTCAGCTCCTCCGCCCTCTTCGACAAGGCTGTTGGCTGAATGAGGGTGACTTCTTAGGTCGGAAATATTCAGTCGTTGTTAATGATGATTTTTATCCAAAATTTAAGCAGTGGTGGGGTTCAAAGCCAGGACTGAGAACCTTTAAATTACTAATTACTACTTACACTGTAGGCTTATTATTCGTTGAAACTTGCAATGTCTGCTGCAATTGGGTAGCGATATTCCAATGCTGGCAGAACCAGCTAAGTTTCACAGAGTAAAGTCAACACACGCTTGCTACAGCAATGGCAAAGTACACACTTGATGCAGGACCTCAAAGGGTACACTTGCTTCAGAGATGCCGTTGAGAATGCACTTCACTTTAGGGAGCTGTGAGAGACATTTGCAGAGAGAGATCTCTCAGACTTAGAGCAATTATAGAGACTGAGCTGGACTCTAGCCCCTACTGCAGCCATCTCCCACACTCACACCAATTAAGAGTAGCAAGCACAAGCTGCCACTTTAGCCACTGAGGTTAGGGGGATGCAAAGTTAGTTTGCATCAGGGTTTTCTTGCACAGATTTAACATTCATAGCCAGCTAGTTGCACTGATCATACCCTTTGGCATAATTACTGGTGTTCATTCTTGTTTTCCTGGGGATCTTACTTTAATTTTCTACCTATTTTTGCAGTCACTGGTTGTATTCATGATATAGTTTCATATTACACCCACCTGTGCCAGAGCTACAGTTTTTATTTACATTCTCTTGTTGACTCATTAAATGATTATATTCTTGATTCAGTGGGTAAATCATTTTGTTTGATGGCAGTAAAGCAAACTGTTGTAGTGACTGCTAGTTTCCTTTTCTAGTTCAATGAGTTGCTTCATTAATATGCTTATCCATGTGAGGTGTGGCACCCATACTTTCATGCTTAATTGGACCTCCACTAGTAATTTTGATTTTGTAAGGCATTATACACTGTGCAATATTATTTCCCTTAAATCTGCTTGATCTTATGGGGAGCTTCCCTTCTCTGTAAGTCACCAGGTATTGGACTTATAGCATCTTAGAGGTATGCTAAACAGCTCAACAGGCACCTCACAATTGGATATCACCTGAGTAGCAGATGCATCAGGGACGTTACAACACTTCTAAAGCTGCCCAAATTGATTATTGGTGATGTGAATGCGAAGTAAAAATGTGATGGAGAACCACAGCTAAACCAAGACCAGACATATATCTTGTATTGTCAAATAGGGTTTGTCGAGCACTACGGAGGGTGGTTATAAAAAAATTGCATGACATCAGCAGAAGGAATCACTTGTGAGTTCTAAAGCGCTACCAACAGTCGATTTATAACAAAAAACTGTGCATAGGGAGTTGAAAAGAATGGGTACAATGGCTGGCACATTTCTGTTGTCAGTGTTAAGTGATGCTTGAGGTGGTGTAAAGAGTAATGACACTGAATAGTGGATGGCTGAAAATGAGTCACTTGGAGTACTGAATTGCACTATGACCTGTGACAATCTGATGGGAGGGTTTGGGTTTGGCCAGTGTTTGGAGAATGTTAGATGCCATCATGTGTAGTGCTAACAGTCAAATACAGAGGAGGTGGTGCTATGATATAGGAGTGTTTTTTTAATAGTTAGGGTGTGGTCCCATTATTGTACTTAAGAATACTCTAAATGTGGAAGGTTAGGAACACATTTTACAGTACTGTGAACCGGGTACAATAGAGGAACATTTAGGAGATGATGATTGTTTGTATCAGCATGACAATGCATATTGTTACAATGCAATATTTATGAGGCAATGGTTTGTGACCTGCCCAGAGCTCTGACCTTAACCCAGTGGAACACCTTTGTGATGAGTTAGAATGTCAGCTTCGCTCCAGACCCTGGCAACCAGCAACCTATCTTGTCTGGTTTCAGCTTCTGAGCAAGAATGGGTTGCCATTCCTCCATGGACAGTCAGACACCTCATTGAAAGTGTTCCCTGCAAAGTTCAAGTCATCATAAGGACAAAGGGTGAAATCATTTCATTGATCACTGTCCCAAAAGTGATGCCTGCTAATAGATGCCCAGAAACTTTTGATGAGATGGTGTATGTTGAGGAAAACCACACTTGGACACAAGGTGTATTCATCAAAATGGCAGCACTCTTTCTCTTGGTCTTGACTGATAAGTGTCCATCACAGCAAGTAAGACAGTTAATATGGCAACAAGGTACTGCCAGTTAACCTCTTTCTTTTCTTTATTTTCACCCCTTCACACCTCATATGAAGGAGGAAGGAGCTATTGACAGTAAAAATTTAATTATATGAAAAAGAAACAAGAAGTCAATAGGGAAGATATTTACATAGAATATAAAACATTTTAAGGGGTGAAATAGAATGTAAGATTTAGATATACAAGAGATATGACACCTTGCACTGGTAGTTAACAACAGTAATAATAAAAGGTAAAATGAAACACAATAAGTGCACATTTAAAAACATTTATATCCTCATGCCATAATGCTGATATTTAAAAGAAGCAGTTTTCTGTCACTAGGCACCAGAAGGACCTGCTCTAGTATAATGCCATTGGCACACAGAATGAGGCAGCCAACATTGATGTGGATGCACACAGGAAATTTCACATCAGGAGACACAGTAATGTGGGCACATGGAATGAGCTGGTTAACATGCTTTTTCACTCTGAGCATCCTCTAGTGGCAGTTGTTGATTTTATCTGGTGCATAAATTATTAGCTGTCTGCTTGGCTCAAGAAGCACACAAAGTTAAAAGTCAAAATGGATCCAATTGAATAAGATGTGTTCATCAAATCAGCACCAACCAACTAGAAGTCTCTATCTTTAGTTACATTTGTTGCTACTCTTGTTGTGCATAGCCTGTTAGGGCCTCCCCCCTCCTCCTAGGCTTTGCATTTGTGTGTGTTCATATACATAGTTTGCTTGTGTCATCAAGACTGTCTTCTGTATGTGCGCATAATCTCTTTGCATGCTGGTAAGGTTCCTGCACTTAACTTAGAATCCACTTAGTAACTAATAAATACACGAAACCCTCTGTTGCCAAATTTATCTTTATTGTAATTTTAATTAAAGTGGAAGCCATAAAAACACCAAACATGGAGGCAAAATGTACGCATCTAAAAGGTACTTAAAAAAGGAATAAAATCACTTAAATTTGTTTCCACAAGAGGAGAATACAACATCCCAATACAGACCTCGCGGACACTTACATTTTACTGACATTAAATATAACAAGATTAATAATCATACATGTGACGAGAACAAATGAATAACACTATCAATATTTACAGATGAGAATACGACTATATCCACAAAGGTTCAAGCCCTTGTAAGGGAGATAGTTAACTTCAACATATAAGGTGATTACTGTAAGCCCTAATTCCACTCGACAAACATAGTAACAATATAAGCAAGACAAATGTACTGAAGGAGGATAGCTGGATGTGCCATAGTAAAAAGGCACATTATCAACCCCGTCAGGACGCGACCCCCGTGGACATGTCAGTTTCAGCTACCTGTAACATACACAGAGTCATTTGTAGCTTCTTAAAAACAATTAACATGAAATGGCACGACGCGTAACACACTAATAAAATATAAACAACTACTTCACAGAACTAGCTCCTCTTTAGACAAAGCAAACAGCAGAATATTAATAACATGTAAAATACTTCTAATCGATAACAAACTAAGGTACCACGTAATAGAATATCGTCTTGAGCTCGTAGAACACTCAGTTTGACTTGCTTGTTCATAGGTCTTACAACTCAACTTAACAGTGTCAGCTTAAGCAAACCCGCAAATACAAAACTTGAAATATGACAGGAATAATGATTGAAGCCACTGACAATGCTAGGCTGCCACACAGAGGGGACAATAGTAATTTACAGCAGCACACAACCGACCTTACATCTCCAATTTAGTATAATCAGAATAAACAATTTTGTGTATAATAATTACTTACATTACCATGACAACCTCCGAATAACACTTATTACTCAAGGTAGGTGCTGATATCGAAAGGCACCTTTAGTAATACAGAGTTTGAGTGTATTCACTTATTGGAAGGGTTTCAACTTTACATCCCTTTTCACATAACTCCCAGTTTACACACTTTTATAACTTCTGCAACTAAAGAAGGGCATATAAATGCACATATAACTGACACAGATTTAAGCAGAATAAAACAGTACCTTAGTATGGTGCAAATGGCTTCATTTGCTTTACACGTGGGATATCTTCACCATTCAGTAATTCCAAAATATATTCAACAATGCATGAGAGCAAGACGTCACCGTGGTATCAGCTATTTACTTCACATAATTTCCTGCACAGACACAAGGCAGACAAAGCGTTTTCACATGCAACAGCGGAGAGCATCACACATTTTCTCTGTCATGCCATAGACACATATCAATTTCAATGGCCAGTAACAAGAACCTATACATGCCCTTGCAGCAGAAAAGCCCCAAAACACAACAGTGCACCACCACAGTACCAAATCCGAGGTTCCATCATGTCACTGCCGGGATCTCTCGCTGACCCTGCCCATAGTGTACAGGCGTCATACCACAGGCCTCACAGTAAACGTCAACAAGCCACCTCCGACCCTGTGAATATCCACTCTGCTGTCTCTTTTTCTCTCTCCATTAACCACCCCTATAATTGATGGCAGCGATGCCATTCTAAGTGCGAGAACACTGGCGCCAGCCACACCATGGCTCACATGTCATCATTTTCTTGTTGCTGTCATGTTCAGCTGTCTTCCAATCATTGCAGCAGCCACCACTGCAGCATTCGTCTCTCTGCCACCTTTCATTGCCATTGCTGTAACTGTCATTGCCAGCACCACAGTCTACACACCACCAATGCCTCCATCTTCATCTTCACCACTGCTGCTGCCATCCTCCTCTACAGTCAGTACATCACACCAGATGTTGCTGCTGTCATCCCCCATCATCCTGGTGATGTTCCACCACTGGTAATTATTATCAACCTTCTGTCCCCTGCTTCCTTTGAGCCACAATGGACACTCCAGCCACCTCCATCACTTACACCACCGTCCCTCTGCTCCCACCATCACTACATGGAACACTTCATCTGGCCCACCACCATATGTCCTCCCTCCCCTCCCCACAGTTTCTTCCCCATCCACAGTCGCACTGGCAGCCTACCCTCCCCTCCCCTCCCCACAACACCACACCCACCTCCACTACTCTCACCACTGCCCCTACAACACCTGCACGAGGTACATCTTGACGTGCCACCATCGCTACACCAGATGCCACAACACTATCCACCAGTAGCCACACTGACTCCAGCCCATTGGATGGACCTTTCCAGCACCATATCTCATCCTCTCCAATTCCTCAATCCCTACCCTATTCCACAGTCACCGAAAAATCCAATGCGTAAACCACAGCCAGCACTAACACCAAAAAACCTCAAACCAACCAAGACCCCTCCAACCACATGAACACTGCTCCCTTCCCTGTACCCTCTCCCGCCAACTGTCCACACTTTCGTAATATCCCGCTCTGACCCTCAGTTCCTCAACGCCAAATCCCTCACCCTACAAATCAGAAAGTATGTTCCCCACTTTTCCTACTACCCAAATCATCCCCTGCAAAGACTCAGTCCTCAACAAATCCAATAATCCCAATTTCCACACAGACCTTCTCTTCAAACTCCCCAGTGTTGCCTTTGGTTTTCATGCCACTCTCACACCCTTCAACATCCCCTCCCTCCATCCAAACAATGCCATCCTCCTTGCTGTTTTCCTTAAACGAAACTAACCTCCCACCAATATCTCCTTCTACTGCCACATCTGCCTCACCTTAGTGTTTAGCAATGTCTTTGAATCCATCTTCTCCCAATGCATCCATTGCCATCTGCTTCTTATTACCCAGTATGCTTTCTGCCCTTCCTTTTCTGCTGATGATCAACTCCTGAACCTCATCCATCTCATATCCCAACACCTCAACAACTTTAAATCTGCCATCTTTATCTCCCTTGACCTAGAGAAAGCATACAACCACTCATGGCATTCCAGTCTCCTTTTGAAACTCCAAGCTTATGCACTTCCATTCAACTATGTCCACCATATTCCATCCTTCCTCTCTTATCACCCATCCTATGTCATTGTTAACAACACCAATTCCTGTATCTTCCACCCCAGTGGAGGAGTGGCCCAAGCTTCTGTTCTCTTCCTTCTCCTTTACCTCTTATACACTGCCGATGTACACAAGCCACCTTCAGTATGCTGATGACACTGCTTTTCTTGCCCCCTATCCTACACTCCAGAAATGCCAGTGATCCCTCCAAATCCATCTCAATCAGTTTACCTCCTGGTGTAACCAATGGCTCCTTAAGATTAAACCCTCCAAAACCCAGGCAATAATTATGGGTTGCGCCACCCGTACCTTCCGTCTAGATGACTTGTACCTCACCATTTATGACCATCCCATCCAGCTAACTTACACACTAAAATACCTTGGACTAACATTCAACTCACATCTAACATGGAAATCTCACCTAATAACCATATAACCATCCAACAGAAAACCCACAACTGACTAGAACTACTAACTGGCCGAACATGGGGACTACACCCCTCCACTGTCCTTCACATGTATAAATCACTGATCTACCCCATCCTTTGCTATGCAAATGTTGCACAGATCTCTGCCTCTCCTAAGTTATGTAATTCCTTCCAAATCCTCAAACGCCACACTCTCTGCCTTGCTTTCTTCAACCACTTACCTTTCCCCACAAGGATCCTTTACCAACACATCAAATTCCCACCTCTCCTCACTCACACTGAACACCTTCAAATAACCTGAAGCATCTGTAAACTCTACTCCAACAGTTGTGTTGTATCCCCTCTCCTTTCCAATCCTACTGTGCTGCCATACCTATACCCACACATATCACCAACCCTTCTATTGCACATCCTCCACCTCCCTTCACAGATAAATTTCAACCGTCTCCCTCTCCCAGACCACAAACTCCACCCCAACATATACTCGTCCTACCAACTCTGAATCCATCCTATCCTATCCACCCCACCACCCTCCCTCCAAGGCTCCGTGCTCTCCCTCTGCCCCTACCACACCCCATTCTTTTCCCCTTTCCTCTTATCTCCAACCCCTCTTACTCTCCAATTTGTAGTTCCCAATACCCTTCTTTCCATCTAGAATCCATGACCCCAGGGCAGGTCCTTTTCCAGTTTTAGTGAAAGTGCATGGTGCTCTGTTCTTAATCGTCAGTGTATCTTCTGTCATAACTGGCTATGGTAATCTTATTACCTAGTTTTGGGTGCAGCAGGAAGCGTACTGTATTAGTACATAGGGCTGTTTGATTTTGGTGATAATCAAGTCTATGTATTAATTTATTTATTGTGATCATTTCTCAATAAAATAGTATTTGTCATCATCATAAAATAAAAAATAGCTCAAATTTACATACACAGAAAATATGTAATTATGTTTTTATGAGAACAGGAGAGCTGTGGCCTTGCTGAAGGAATCATCCTAGCATTTGCTCAAAATGATTTAAGAAAACCTAAATCAGAATGGTTGGACATAGCTTACTCCATCCTCCCACATATGAGGCCAGTGTCTCAACAACTGCATGGCATCATTAGGTTGGTACCTACTGCACAACATTCTTTCAATAATACACATTTTGTATCAGATAACTTATAATATGAAAAGTAGTTTATCACTCCATGCTCTATGTACACCAACTAATAACTCATGAACCAAAAACATGTTGCTCCATGCACTCCCTCCAGTTTGTTCAGAAAAGTGGTTCCATGCCTGCAAACATTCGACTATGCCCCACGTACCTCTTCATATCCACCTGAAAAATTGAGTTGGCAACCCCCCATTATGAATGACATGTTGAGCTTGGGAGTATATTACTGTCATACACTTTAGGCCATGGTACATAATTTTCTGAGAGAGAAATATACTGTGAACATGTAAGGTAACAATGAATATTATTTGCCTCCTTTTCTTATGAACTACTGCTGTGATTGTTAATCGCGTAGTATGCATTACTCATTAAGTATATTTTAACTTCCTCTTCAAAAAGGTGTATTTTATAAATCTTTCTCATCTCCTTGTGTAATGTATCTTACAATTCCATTCCCTGACAGAAAATGCTGTTTTGAGATTTTAGGTAGTGATGACTATCGTCCAAGTCACATATCAACATCTTTGTTTTCCAAGCTCTTTGGGTGCAATCTGTTGTCTCGATGCAAAACACATGTGTACTGGAATCAACCAGATACTTATAAATGTGCTTCAGATCAATAAAATCATACTTATTGTATGGTGTATAGTGTACATCATTGGATCCTGAAAGCCAACAATACTAAACCCATATTTGTGACCCTGAATTTATTTGCAAGTGCTACAAAGAACTCTCATTCCATCACACAGTACACAATGGACTGCTCGCCACTCACTACACCGCACACGAGCCAACTAGGTTTTCCAATGGACACCCCAGCATCGTTTTTCAGTTATCCACTTTGTGTTCACAGTAGTTCAACACAGTTTCTGAACACGCTGACTAGCTGTACTCTACAGGACAGCATTTCTACATTTCCACAGCCACGAGCACCAGTATCGGGTATGAACAATAATTTGTCATTATCCTACACGAATCAGCTGATGTGTGGCTATGTTCCATACAAACAGAACATTTTTCATGCACAAAACTTCACATGCGAATATTTTATGTCAAATGTGAACTTTGCACGTGTAGCGAGTGCTCAGCAACAGCCGACACAATGTGCTCAAACACCAGCGACTACGTTTACAAATTTCCCTAGTGCCAGTGTGAACTTTCCACCCGGGCCAATGGCGCTACAAATCAAACTGGACACTCAGGACAGGAAATATCATGTTTATCCCAGGACTCCAGAGTTTGCACCCCCCCCCCCCCCCCCCGCACTATCAGTGTCTGCTTTACGAGTGTTTCTGATGGCACATGGCGTTCTTGCCATGTGTGTTCCACAAACATTAGGTGATTTCAACAAATTTAATGCACCTGTAGGGGAGGGGCCCAGAAACTGTACTCTGTCATTTTCCATACATCAGTTGACTTTTCCATGCCACTTCACTCTATACCTGTTGGTGTCACTCCGTCGAATGCCTGACTTGTTGATTTCTTGAGCACGGTCACGCCAGGAGCGCCTACCATGCAGCGTGCCACTGACAGTGTCATGAACTGGTACACCACTACTGAACCTGAACCAGTTACGCTGCAGAGCTATGGTCAGGGAGTGGCAGTTTCCGACAAACCGTTATGCCAAGACATCCCCATCTGTTGGCCTAAGCTACTGCCCCTTTGCAAGGACCACCAATGCACATGGTTTGCCTCAGTCCACCACATCCTGCAGCTACATGGTATTGCTGATGACAACTCTAAATTCCTTTGCTTACTGTATCACCTCCATCATGAACTGGACTTGATCTGTGATATTGTGGCTTCGCCTTCTGCTACAGACAAATATGCATTCACCCGAAGCACCATCCTCGAGTGCCTATCCAGCAGACTTATAGAGGAAGCTATCCGTCTCATCATCAGTCACGAGTCGCTTGGTTCCAGATCCCCATTGAAGCTCTGACATCATTTCCGCATTATGATTGACACACATCATATGCCGGCCACTATGCTTTGGACCATCTGGTTGCTCAAACTTCCTCCGGAAGTTGAATGAAATTCACCTTCTCCATCTAACTTTGGCCCCACTGGATGTTAAACTGAAGATCTCAGACCAGGTTTACAACATCCTGCCAGCCCCCCCCCCCCCCTCCCCCATCGCCCCGGGCGGCCTCAGACCCCAGGGGTTGGCATGCCTGTACTGCAGTTTCCATCGTTGAGTTCAGTACAGAGTGCACATGAGTCACTCCGTGCATGCACGTGAACCCAACATTGCCACGCAGCCGCTGTCGTAACTCCTCAACTACCAGCTCCAATGTAGCACTGCCATCGCAGGAATCTGCAAACATGACTGCCTCCACTGCCACTTTGGCCTCAGGCTGCTCGACGAACGACACTACACACCACTCTGCTTGGTGTTATTTCCATTCCTGCTTTAGCAACGGGGCTAAGAAATGTCGTCCTCCATGCGCGTTCCCAAACTAATCCCATGACCCCACTCAGGCATTATGGGCCGTGTTACATCTGACAGATGCCTGTCTCTTAATACTTCTTCACCTCACACTACAGGACTCTTGTATGTGAAAGACGTAGTGTCTTGTCTTTCATTTCTAGTCGACACAGGGACCGAGGTCAGTGTCATAAATCAAATTCGATCATCAGTCTTGTCCCCCACTGCGAGCTGCCAATAATTCTTTGACACAATCTCATGATATAACAAATTTAAGCCTTCAACTACAGGAGATTAACACTCCCTTAAAGTGGAATTTCATTATCATCGATGTGGATGAACCCATGCTCAGTGTAGATTTCCTGTTAGCCCATGCTCTTTCACCTAACCTACAACGAGGTACACTCATCTTTAACTCGGAAGACTGTACCACGAGTTCCGATATTTCTTTCCTCTCATCCAAGAGTGCCACTCTATTGTGTGAACTAGCTGAAGCTGCCATTGCAGTGGTCTCTCTTAAATCACACAACAATGAGCTTCAGGACAACAATGAAGCCCTTCACTTACGCATTGCCGCCATGCAAGCCAAGCTCACGGATGCTTGTAAGCAGGTCACCTAGCTGTGACTCACGGCCATGCCCACATCCCCCGCACCGCCTCCTCGCACCCGCCGCCAATGCCGCATGACTTTTCTACTGCCGGACAGAAGCTGTGTTCACACCACCACCGAGTACCCCACCGAGCTCCATGATAGGGACTACTAGTGGATCGCCGTCACTGCTCACTGCTGCTGATCTGCTGACCTGGGACACATAAATGTGTGCAATACAGGTTTGTCATACTTCATCGAGTGCAGGTCCATCATCCCTGTTAGTGTTTGCGATCAACAACGGTACTGTCCACAGAATCAATACCATGGAAGGTCCACTGGTGCATGCAAAGATTAGTCATTTAAACTCAGAAAAACTTAAACATGCCAAAGTGATTATTCAGGAACTTTTAGACAGTAAGACTATTCACCCTTCTTTTAGTAGCTGGTTGTCACCCATTTATTTGGTGGTGAAGAAAGATGACACTTTCCGTCCCTGCGGAGACTATTGAATGCCTAACACGAGTACAATTTTAGATAATTATCCGATCCCCAACATTCAAGGTTTTGCTTCCCAACTGCATGGGGCACAAATTTTCAGTGTAATTGACTGTCATGAGACGTACCACCAACTGCCAATGGCACCCGAGGAGGCTGAAAAAACTGCCATCACCACCCCATTTGGATTGGTCGTGTATCTGTTCATGTCATTCAGCCTTGAAAGTGCTGCACAAACGTGGCAACGGTTCATGACTCATTGGTTGGAAAATGGACTTTGTGTTTGCGTATCTGGACGACTTGTTAATTTTTTCTTCCTCACTCGAGGAACATTAATGCCGTTTAGATATGGTGTTACAACTCTTAAAAGCAAACGGTCTCACAAGGAACAATGCTAAGTCATAACTTTGCCGCACTAGTGTCACTTTCTTGGGCCACGTGGTTTCTGCCAATGGCATCTGCCCCCTACCTGAATGGGTCGAGGCTATTAGTATCGTACCTTTGCCAAAAGACTTTCAGGGCCTCCGCCGCTTCATAGGAACTGTAAATTACTACCACAAACACATTCCCCACACCACCACCCCCTTGCAGGCAACAACACTACAGGGTCTCAGGCAGTCACGTGGACTCCAGACAAGTGACGCACATTTGATAACCTCAGGTCAGCCTTACAGACAGCCATTATGCTCGCTCACCCCATTCCTGATATTTCCATTTCGCTTACTACAGATCTGAGTGGTACAGCAGTGGGAGCACTACATCAGCAATCTGTGGGTTCTGTTGTACAGCCGTTCAGATTTTTCTCCCCCAAATTGTCTACTTCTCAACACAAATGGTTGACCTTCGACTGGGAACTATTTGCTATAAATGCTGCTATAAAATATTTCCAAGCCGATCCTGAAGGTCGCCATTTTGTGGAATTTACTGCCCATGAACCACTCATATATGCTTTCCGCAATCCAGGCAAGGGCTCACCCCCGAGGAATTTCCATCATATGGACCCATATGCCAGTTTACGACTGACATATGTTGCGTTAGAGGGGCAGACAATGTTGTCGCCGATTTTTTATCTCATGTGTCGGTATTATCTTCACAACTGGACCTCAGCGAACTCCCTAGATTGCAAACAGATGATACTGAACTTGCTCCATTGTGCTCCGATACTAAAATAGGAATCAAACTCCAGTTACAGAAACTTCCCAGGTTCTCGTCACCCATCTGGTGCGACATTTCAACAGGACGCATATGTCCATTGGGGTGTGAGTATGTGTAGGTTGTCAGCGTGCAAAAGTAGGATGTCATGTACAGAACCCCATGAGTATGTTTGACATGGAAAACCAAAGATTTCAACACATACACATCAATATCGTCAGGCCTCTACCCCCCTTGAGCCCCTTTCATTACATACTGTCTGCCACAGACAGGTTTACCCTCTGGGTGAAGGTAATTCCCCTCACTACCATCACAGCCGACATGGTGGCCCAACCCTTTTATTAATGTGGATCTCACGCTTGGCAACCCAACTTCTGTCACCATCGACCAGGGCTGTCAGTTCAAGTTTGCCTTGTTCCAGCACCTTTGTGAACTTTGCGGGCTGAAACAATTTAGGACAACAGCATACCAACAGGCTTGTCGAACACTGACACCGAACGCTCAAAGCTTCACTGATGTGCCATGGAGGCGAGTGGGCTGACGACCTACCATAGGTAATTTTAGGTGTTTGGGCCATGTACAAAGAAGACCTTGGCATAACTCTTGCAGAAGTACTATACGGAGAACCCCTCACACTCCCAGCAAAGTTAGTTGAGCCTTCACTCCCTCCAGATCAAATCTGAGACTCGACTTTTGTTGGCTGTGTTAAGCAGCTGATCACTAACATTCCCACTCCCCCTCCTTGTCCACACTCGCTTCCACCCGTATTCCTGCACATGAACTTAGCATCGTGCACTCGCATCATGGTGCGCGATGACACCTCTGACTGGCTTTCAGCCCTCCATACTTGGGCCCGCACAAAGCCATCTCGTGGCATAATGACAAGTTTGAAATGCTCATTAACGGCACACCTAAAACTGTATCTGTCTGCCACCTCAACCTGGCATGGTCTCTAGGAGAACTGTTTGATACCACACCCAGTTGGACCCCACCTCCTGCTACATCCACCTCACACGAGAGGTATCTACCGACAGTTCGCAGGTGAATGATGACCATTCCCACACGTGTGACGTTACCTACTCCCAGTCGTGTGACAGTGCAACAGTGACATCACCCTACAGAGTGACGCATGTGATGACTCCCTCTCCTACAGGCAGGCCCCCGCCTCCCCCTGTTAGGATTTAGTGATGTATCAGGGGCCAGCCTCAGAACATGTGACGTTGCCGATGATGATTTGTGTGGAGATTCTGTCACCTCCTCTATGGAAGTGGCAGTTAATGTCAACACTGATTTAATTTGTCGTTCTAAAGTGTTGTTTGTCGGGTATCCTAACAATATGTTTGTATTCTACAAACGAGCCAGCTTTGGCAAAGACAACTTGACCCACATTCACCTTCTCCAGTCTATCCCCTTGCCTGTTGCTAGTGACCTGTCAACAAAGTACTTCGTACCACAACAGATATTCAGGTTCGCTACACTGGCACCTCACAATCCGCCATCCCCTCCCTATATTCCTACACTGTGGAACAAGGATTTGCCCGGTTGGGCAGGACCATCCGCCCTCTTCGATGGCTCGAGGACTTCATTTATTAATGTGATGTATTGTTTCTGTTTAAACACCCTATCCCCCCTGGATGCTTCTTTTACATGTGTGCCCTCATATTTGTCTTTGTGCTCCACACTCTAGGGGGAGGGGGTGGCTACTATCGACCAAGTCACGTACCAACATCTTTATTTTCCATACTCTTTGGCAGCATTCTGTCATCTCAGTGTGAAACTATAAACACGTGTGTGCCAGGAATGAACTAGTTACTTATATATGTGCTTCAGATCAATAAAATCGTACTTATTATGTGGTGTATAGTGTACATCATTGGATCCTGCAATCTGACAACACAATCCATAAGGTTTTTCCTGCAACTCTATCATACCAGAGAAATATTGGTTTACAAAATTTGCCAATTCCTGAGAATTTTCTGTTACTTTACTCGTGTCTTTGATTTGTATGTTATGTCCAGGTGTGAGTTTTCCAACTGTATGTCTTATAATACCCCACACAAATTTTATGTTCCGCGTTTTACAACATTTTATCACTGAATGATTGTTTTGTGCATCAGGCAGTACCAGTAACTCCAGTGTATCTTTTGAACCTGTGATAGTAATCTAGGAAATGTCAAATAGTGAAGTTCATCTGTAAAGAAGTTAAGAATTATAAAGCTATGGAAAATTACCAAATACCTGCAGTTACCCATTTGTTTTCCTTAGCCACTACTGTTGAAGAAGTAACTACTTTTGGAAATGTCTCCTCAAAAATAGTTTGATCAAGATGAATCTCCTTTGTTTTCCATATACACTACATTCCCATTTGACCTGCCAGTGTCGAAGATAAAGTGTTGTTGTTGTTGTTGTTGTGGTCTTCAGTCCTGAGACTGGTTTGATGCAGCTCTCCATGCTGCTCTATCCTGTGCAAGCCTCTTCATCTCCCAGTACCTACTGCAACCTACATCCTTCTGAATCTGTTTCGTGTATTCATCTCTTGGTCTCCCTCTACGATTTTTACCCTCCATGCTGCCCTCCAATACTAAATTGGTGATCCCTTGATGCCTCAGAACATGTCCTACCAACCGACCCCTTCTCCTGGTCAAGTTGTGCCACAAACTTCTCTTCTCCCCAATCCTATTCAATACTTCCTCATTAGTTATGTGATCTACCCATCTAATCTTCAGCATTCTTCTGTAGCACCACATTTCGAAAGCTTCTATTCTCTTCTTGTCCAAACTATTTATCATCCATGTTTCACTTCCATACATGACTACACTCCATACAAATACTTTCAGAAATGACTTCCTGACACTTAAATCAATACTCGATGTTAACAAATTTCTCTTCTTCAGAAACACTTTCCTTGCCATTGCCAGTCTACATTTTATATCCTCTCTACTTTGACCATCATCAGTTATTTTGCTCCCCAAATAGCAAAACTCCTTTACTACTTTAAGTGTCTCATTTCCTAATCTAATTCCCTCAGCATCACCCGACTTAATTTGACTACATTCCATTATCCTCGTTTTGCTTTTGTTGATGTTCATCTTATATCCTCCTTTCAAGACACTGTCCATTCCATTCAACTGCTCTTCCAAGTCCTTTGCTGTCTCTGACAGAATTACAATGTCATCGGCGAACCTCAAAGTTTTTATTTCTTCTCCATGGATTTTAATGCCTACTCCGAAATTTTCTTTTGTTTCCTTTACTGCTTGCTCAAAATACAGATTGAATAACATCGGGGAGAGGCTACAACCCTGTCTTACTCCCTTCCCAACCACTGCTTCCCTTTCATGTCCCTCGACTCTTATAACTGCCATCTGGTTTCTGTACAAATTGTAAATAGCCTTTCGCTCACTGTATTTTACCCCTGCCACCTTTAGAGTTTGAAAGAGAGTATTCCAGTCAACATTGTCAAAAGCTTTCTCTAAGTCTACAAATGCTAGAAACGTAGGTTTGCCTTTCCTTAATCTTTCTTCTAAGATAAGTCGTCGTAAGGTCAGTATTGCCTCACGTGTTCCAGTGTTTCTACGGAATCCAAACTGACCTTCCCCGAGGTCGGCTTCTACTAGTTTTTCCATTTGTCTGTAAAGAATTCATGTTAGTATTTTGCAGCTGTGGCTTATTACACTGATTGTTCGGTAATTTTCACATCTGTCAACACCTGCTTTCTTTGGGATTGAAATTATTATGTTCTTCTTGAAGTCTGAGGGTATTTTGCCTGTTTCATACATCTTGCTCACCAGATGGTAGAGTTTTGTCAGTACTGGTTCTCCCAAGGCCATCAGTAGTTCCAATGGAATGTTGTCTACTCCCGGGGCCTTGTTTCGACTCGTGTCTTTCAGAGCTCTGTCAAACTCTTCATGCAGTATCGTATCTCCCATTTCATCTTCATCGACATCCTCTTCCATTTCCATAATATTGTCCTCAAGTACATCGCCCTCTATATACTCCTTCCACCTTTCTGCTTTCCCTTCTTTGCTTAGAACTGGGTTTCCATCTGATCTCTTGATATTCATACAAGTCGTTCTCTTATCTCCAAAGGTCTCTTTAATTTTCCTGTAGGCAGTATCTATCTTACCACTAGTGAGATAAGCCTCTACATCCTTACATTTGCCCTCTAGCCATCCCTGCTTAGCCATTTTGCACTTCCTGTCGATCTCATTTTTGAGACGTTTGTATTCCTTTTTGCCTGCTTCATTTACTGCATTTTTATATTTTCTCCTTTCATCAATTAAATTCAATATTTCTTCTGTTACCCAAGGATTTCTACTAGTCCTCGTCTTTTTACCTACTTGATCCTCTGCTGCCTTCACTACTTCATCCCTCAAAGCTACCCATTCTTCTTCTACTGTATTTCTTTCCCCCATTCCTGTCAATTGTTCCCTTATGCTCTCCCTGAAACTCTGTACAACCTCTGGTTCTTTCAGTTTATCCAGGTCCCATCTCCTTAAATTCCCACCTTTTTGCAGTTTTAATCTACAGGTCATAACCAATAGATTGTGGTCAGAGTCCACATCTGCCCCGGAAATGTCTTACAATTTAAAATGTGGTTCCTAAATCTCTGTCTTACCATTATATAATCTATCTGATACCTTTTAGTATCTCCAGGGTTCTTCCATGTATACAACCTTCTTTCTTGGTTCTTAAACCAAGTGTTAGCTATGATTATGTTGTGTTCTGTGCAAAATTCAACCAGGCGGCTTCCTCTTTCATTTCTTAGCCCCAATCCATATTCACCTACTACGTTTCCTTCTCCCCCTTTTCCTACACTCGAATTCCAGTCACCCATGACCATTAAATTTTCGTCTCCCTTCACTATCTGAATAATTTCTTTTATTTCATCATACATTTCTTCAATTTCTTCATCATCTGCAGAGCTAGTTGGTATATAAACTTGTACTACTGTAGTAGGTGTGGGCTTCGTATCTATCTTGGCCACAATAATGCGTTCACTATGCTGTTTGTAGTAGCTTACCCGCATTCCTATTTTCCTATTCATTATTAAACCTACTCCTGCATTACCCCTATTTGATTTTGTGTTTATAACCCTGTAGTCACCTGACCAGAAGTCTTGTTCCTCCTGCCACCGAACTTCACTAATTCCCACTATATCTAACTTAAACCTATCCATTTCCCTTTTTAAATTTTCTAACCTTCCTGCCCGATTAAGGGATCTGACATTCCACGCTCCGATCCATAGAACGCCAGTTTTCTTTCTCCTGATAACGACATCCTCTTGAGTAGTCCCCGCCCGGAGATCCGAATGGGGGACTATTTTACCTCTGGAATATTTTACCCAAGAGGACGCCATCATCATTTAATCATACAGTAAAGCTGCATGCCCTCGGGAAACATTATGGCTGTAGTTTCCCCTTGCTTTCAGCCGTTCGCAGTACCAGCACAGCAAGGCCGTTTTGGTTAGTGTTACAAGGCCAGATCAGTCAATCATCCAGACTGTTGCCCTTGCAACTACTGAAAAGGCTGCTGCCCCTCTTCAGGAACCACATGTTTTTCTGGCCTTTCAACAGATACCCCTCCGTTGTGGTTGTGGTTGCACCTACGGTACGGCTATCTGTATCGCTGAGGAACGCAAACCTCTCCACCAACGGCAAGGTCCATGGTTCATGGGGGGGGGGGGGGGGGGGGGGGGGGGGGGGGGGAGGGGGGGAGGGAAGATAAAGTATGTAATAGAATTTATGAGGAGATCCTTTTTTAGACTGTCAGTTTTACCAAGCCTGTCTTTAACTTAATTGGCTGACAGTAATAATCAGAGATACCAAATTCTTTCTATAAACCCTTTATAGTTTTGTATGCCTAAGAATAACGCTAAACTTTTAGATACCCTAGTTGCAGTGTTTATCTTTTTGCCATGTCAAAAGTGTTGAGAATGTTTAGGAAGTATTTACTAATTTCAGAGTGTTTTAGAAGCATTTACTACTTTTATCATCAACACATGTGCTAATATTGATGTGTACATAAATTATGTCATTTTCTGAGGCTGGACTCTCTAATTAACATATTGAAGAAAGTGTCTGCGTTACGAGTGCATGATCAGTACACGCACAGATTAACTTCCCATGGTTGTCTTGCTTGGTTAGTTTAATGGCTGCTAATTTGAAATATTTATCTGCACTATATGTGATCAGATCTTCTCCAGCTTTAAAATGGGTGCCACATGTAATATAAATATAAATACATGACCCCCTCCTCCACCCCCCACCCTCCCATACGGCACCTCTACATTAGCAACTTGCACATTTGTGCTGTATTTCAGTACCTAGGCCAGTTGTCTGTAACACATACCACTAAGCAGTGCAAAAACTGTAATTAATCTTATCTGTCACAGACTGCATGCTTTGGAAAAGATTGGTAGCTCTAAAGTGAATGACTAATGAAAGGGAACATTATGTTGTGTTTTGGCATTGCATGGAAGAGCTATTCTTAACAGATGGATTCATTTTACTTGTTGAGAACTGTTTTGTTTAAGTTATTTAGAAATTAACATTTTCTGTTACTCATCTGGGTTCTAAGATGGGACTTCACAAGATGTCCACTAATGATGTTTATTCGTAATGTAAATATTTTTTTCAGATTCCAAACTAGCTAATGAATGAAAGCAAGTAGCACATTCATTTAATGTATTGTGGCAGTTCTCCCATTGTATAGTTGCAGTTGACAGTAAAAAGGTTGACTTAAGTGCACCCAGATCAGCAGGTGCCTATTTCAGAGGTTACAAAGGGACCAACTGCAATGTGCTCCTGGCAGTCATTGACACACATAACAGGTGCTTATATACAAACATCAGTGCCAGTGGTAGAGTTAACAAGGGGGCAACTTTTAACGAAAGCAAACTGTCAGAGGCATTACAGAGCAATAACATGAATTTGCCACCTCCTGAGAAAGTGGAGTGTTTTGGCGGACCTAACCTGCTGTATATGTTTGTGACAGATGACACTTTTGCTTTCAAACCATATATGATGAAATCCTATCCAGAGACAGGATTGTGAAAAGAACAAAAGGTGTTGAATTACAGATTAAGTAGAGCCTGAAGAGTTGTGGAGGATGCTTTCGGCATAATGTCCAGTAAGTTTGGTATTCTGCTAAACCCCATTCATTTAGCTCCAAATAAGGTTGACACAATCATAAGAACTTGCTGTGTTCAGCACAATTTTATCTTGGAGCAGAATCTGAGGGTGTGTTCCAGGAGACACACACAACATATCTGTTAATATAGAGCTGGAAAGGATACCAAGACAACATGGAAGGCATGCAGCTGCAGATGCTTTGAAAGCCAGAGATAACTTCAAAATGTATTTCAGTTCCGTAGCTGTTGTCCCATGGCAAGAAGAGTCCATTGATGCTGAGAGGTGGTGACTACAGTTGAGTTTTGATAAACAGTGCAGATCTCTATGTGATATATTTTAGTACAAATTTGGATGTGATAAATTTTTATGTATTTTATACCTATTACATAACAAATAATTTTTTTTAAAATCGTCCAGTGTATTCTGCATTTTGTACTGAACATCTGTTTTGCGCATAAGTTGTAACCTATAGCTTAGTGTACCTTTTCACACATAATACATGTCACAAAAGTTGTTTTTGTGGGCATTGGAAACAAATTAAATTTTACTGTTTTCCATAACAGTAAAGATTTACAGCAGTTACTATGAGAAGTGGTTGACATAGTAAATACTGCCAGTGCTCTTTCCATGCTGTGAAGGAACATATTTGGAAGCTGTGATTGACCTTCAGCAGTCTAGCAGTTGTGCTTTCACTCATAGTTATAGGGAAGGGAAATATAAATAACTGTTACATCATAGTAGGTAGTAGTTTCAATATTTATTCTGTCTGTAATACTACCTATCAAAGGCACATAGTGATGTCTAGCAATGGTTTGCTCCCTACAGTAACATTCCTAACAGTATTAGGAAATAGTGCAACAGTTAATACTAACATATTTCATGAAATAGATTTGAGAAATATATGAACTCAAGAACTCTGCTCTGTTAGAACCAAACAAGCCAAATAGTCCTGATGTTATTTTCTAAGTCTTCGAAGATTTGCTAGTACTCGACCCCATCTTATTCTTGACCAACATAAGTAATTTACCAGGAACATTGAATTACTCTTCAAAAATTGTTAAACTGTGGCATGTAAATACTCGTTGACATTAATGTGCATATTAATCAGACTTTTAATTTTACAAGTTTTCTTAGTTCAGCTACATTTGCACTTAGAATCATTGCACATCTTGGGGATAGACAAATCAGTAATTTGATATATTTTCATTCAATTATGTCATATGGAATAATTCTAAGTTAACTCATCGGTGCGTAATATGTGGTGCACACCTGCTGTCATTGTGGAAGCATCTGTTTAAGGAGTTTGGCATTCTGACTACTGCTTCAGAGTATATTTAATCCCTCATGAAGTTTATTGTAAATAGTGAACTGTACTTCGAAAGGAACTAAGATGTACATAATTACAGTACAAGAAGAAAAATGTCATTCACTAAATTTCTCTTTGGCACAAAAAGGGGTGAACAACACTGCAACAAAAATTTGTGATAACTTACCCAGTAATGTAAGATGTCCAACAGACAACAAAGTAAAATTTGAAACCAAACTAAAGTTTTCCTTAACTCCTATACTATAGAAGAATTTCTACTACAGTAATATGTAAAAGATAGCGAGTGGGTATTACTAACTCTCATCTGTAACTACTTAAAAACAAACTTTATAAATGTTCAGCATGTAGTCATATTTAAAAATGAATTTGTAGTGTGTATGCAAAAAGATTCGTTCTACATCATAATTTGTTGCACAAATATTCCATGGAACATGCAAGTAACTAACCAACCAGTATATAGACAGGCAGTAATGTCTTGGGCTAAAGTTACATGTACTTCTTTTGCAGTGTAAGACAAAAAGAACTTCTTAGCAGCATTCAGAATCTTAAGTTTATCATTGTTTTACTATGTATTGTGTTAACAGTTATTTACTGTTGCACATGCTGATAATAATAACAGCATTATTAATTATTTGTTGTTGCCACTGGTTATGAAGATTACAAAAACAGAAGGCTGGATACTGCCTCTAGATACTGATGTTACCCATGTATAAAATGTTTATCTAATGTACAGTACTGCGGCTGAAATCTACAGTAATCACTCATGACTTCAAAGCAATTCATGTGCAACAATGTTGTGAAGTGGGTTTGAAATGTATAACAACCATACTCACTGACGTTTCTCCAATACACTAGCAACTACGTAAATTACAGTAGCCTATCTCCCTTTTAAAAATCTACACAGTAAGTGGGAGTTGAGCAAGTACACACAAATCTTAGAGCCACAATTTATTTCTCTTGTGTACTGATTTACCTTTCAAAAACTATACTGCCAACAATACTGTTGCGTATACATAGACAAATCATGCAGCTATCTTATTTCACTTGTGCAGGTCCCATACATATGGTACCTAAATGATACATCATTTCTCAACATTAGTCTAACATGTATCACTTGAAGTTTTATACTGCAACTGACACCAGTGATGGACAAATACAAGAAAGTATGTCTTGATGCAGCTGTACTCATTAATAATGATCAAGATATGACAAAACCTACACCATACCACACAGTTCTTCTGAGTGACAAGATTTAATGCAATTTGACAGCACAAAGGTACATTACTACAGGTGACAGTCATTTTGAAAAGCCAAGCATTATATGAATACATTTGGATCCCTCAGAAGGTAATAAGGATTTTGTGTATTTCCAGGGAAAAATAAAACCAAAAAGCATATGAAATTTCCATGTTTATTGACTGACTACAGCATCATACACAAGTTTTAGTATTTGCGGTTAATCATCATCCTCATTTCATGGCTTTTAATGGCTTTCATTTCTACACCCAAATGTTTAACAAATGTATCTGCATCAACATTAGTATTGGATTGCAGTCTTTCAGCAATCAACTGAAGGGCACTTTAATAGCTCCCTTTTTCACTTCACTTTCTTTTCCTTGGTGTAGCATATCTTGATGTAGTACTCTCTGTTTGCACTCAATGTTGTTGCTTGTGACGGTTCTTCAACTACCATGTCTGTTTCTTCTGCAAAGTCTGTATCACTCTGCTGTGTGATATGTATTCCACTACCTGCGGAAGGTCCCACAGCATCATTCTCATTTGAGCTTTCATCTATATGAAATATATAAAACAATGACTTAGATAAAAGTATCTAGCTTTGTGTTTTGTGTTGGTGTAAACAAAAATTGCTTTTATAAGCATGTGACAATAAATGTACACTTTTAACAGTAAGCAGTATTAGTATTAGAAACAGAGGGAAAAAATGCATTTGGAAGGATAACATATGTTGCCTGGGAGGATATCCAATCTGGATTTTAAGAAGTATGGAGATGGAAGGTCCAAATTAATGTTAGGTTATGAAGTAATCTGTACATTCCTGCTGCTGGTGAGTATTAAATCCAGCAATTAACAACAGTATCACTTAACAGGTAAAAATGAGAACTATGCAGATTTACCTCTGAAAAATACACACACACACACACACACACACACACACACACACACACACACACACACACACACACAGTAGAAATGAAAAATGAAGCCCTTACTTTCACGTAAGTGCAGATTCACATTTTAAGGTGAAATTTCTCGAGAAAGTAATGTTCCCATCCTCACTATTGCATTCTTTTTGAATTAAAGCTACAAAATGTTTTAATTAGATATTATGTATGGCTAGGGTTGCCATATCTACGTGGGACCTTGTATGGACACTGAGATGGAGGTGTAAGACAGAAGTAAAAATTTTAGTTAATATAATTACTTTTTATTTAGAACACAATTACATGGAACTTGTTGCAGCAGAAGTAGGTGGTACACCATATTTTTCTGAAGATATCACCTTTTTCAGCAAGTCTTTTTTACATTTCCATATTTATAAAATTCCACGCAAGTCAGCTGGTAGTTAAACTGGCACTGTAAGATTGATTCCACAGTCCCTGGCAGCAGTAAATTTCTTTCATCAAGTCACTGGGCTGACATCAGCAAAAATACTCTTTCCACAGTGGCGTTGTGTGCGCGAATAGAAAACAAATACTCATATAATTTTGGCAGCTAGCATTTACATTCAAGAGTTTCAGTTTCCTTAAGAAAGTAAATCTCCCTTTCTTCCACAGAGTGTTTAGACTACCATTCTCTCAACTCCTGCTTAGTTTCTAAAAAGCTCTTCATATACATATATTCCTGAAAACAATTGTCGCCTGAAATCTTCACACCATTTTTAGTCAGGTACATAACAGCATTTTCAATGATTACCCAAACTGGAGTTTCAGATAGCTTCATCCAACCAAATACTTGATCTATTTATTAAATCCAAAGCTTAAGAATTCTCTCAACTGTGGCATTAATGACAGCCATCTTGCTTTTGAGTGAGATAGAAGAGAGTGATGATTGACATCAATGTATAAGCAGAACCCTTTCAGCTTCTCTGTCCTTACCATGTATATTGAAAAATTCATGATGATTATTCCAATGTGGAGATGATGATGATGACAACACAAACACCCAGTCTCCAGGAGAGCAAATCCCCAACCCGGCCGGGAATTGAATGCGGGACCCCGCGATCCTGAGGTAGCACCGCTAGACACTAGACCACGAGCTGCAAATCCAATGCGCAGAGGTAAGACTCCAGCAGTACTTGACATAGTATTGTGGAGAATATCGGCAGGGCATCCAATTCCTTCTACATTTTTCCTAGTTATTTTTTAGTTTGGTGAAACAAATTCCACTGGCGGTGTATGAAGCACTCCGTAGTTGGCATTGGTATTGTCTCCACAAAAGCAATTAATTTATCTAATGGAATTTGCAGTTGTCTTAAAGTGTCTAGACCAAACTTTGCAACTGCCTCCAATGTTTCATTATTCAGCTACCTTCAGTTGGACTTTATCAGTTTCAGTAAAGTATCGAACAACTAAAGGAAACATTTTTTCAGTCTTGTGATTTGATGTGTCGGTGCCTAACCTGAAAAATGAAACTCCTTGCAACTGTGTTATGCATTCGGACACACAGTGTGGTGTGAGAATATTTTTGACTATTGCTGTAGCTTTGGTCCTTGTTGTAGACTGTTTTGTGGCAGCTTTGTCGTCAGCAGCATTCAGTTTTACAGTACAGTCAAAAGTACTATAAAATTGATGATGCTTGACAACAGCTGTTGTTAGCTCTGCAACAGTAACAAGTAATTCTTTTTTAATCATGAATGTAGAAGTAGGCTTTGATGATTCTTTGTATGATTCATAGAGATGTGATGCCTCACATCCGCCTTACCTCAGTTGAGTTACTGAGGTGAAACAGCTACAAATCTTAAACAATGCTTCCTGATCCATACATCCTTTCTTGACAAAAGACAACTCTTTTGTGTAGTCATCTGAAAAGTGACACTTTCTCTTTCCATCCTTAGCATTTTCGTACGCTCTGATAAGATACGTTTATTAAACGGTAAGCAGTTGACAATAACACTTCAGTCAGCTAAGTACACCTCACGCCCTATATACCCAACAGTAAACACATCAAACATTACTAACTTACACTTGTTGTTCATATTATGTTTAGGAAGAATTATCTTATCACATCACACTTCAAATGGGAACTGCCCAATTCTTCTGTGTGGCACTGCTTATATAGTTCCAGCCCTGTACTACTGGAGAAGTCTAGTATTTTCTTGAATGATGGCGCTAGATCTCGAAGGTACTTGCATCTTCGATACAGGATACGCAACATACAATGCCATGTGCGAGATGATCTTGTCAACATAACTTGTTGACACAAAACTGAGGCTGCATTTACATGTCACACTAACAGATGGCATTACTTTAGTATATGAGCCAAGTTCAGTATTTTGCAAAATCAAGACAAAATTAGGTCTTGTTGAGATGTTGGGATAAGAAGGTCCATAACAGTGACAGTCCCGATATATCGGTACAGATGAGAACCCTATCTATGATGTTACTGTGTAAATTTAACCATTGTGCTGCTGGTACAATGCATAGCAAAGTACCGGTACACACTAAGCAAGACGTTTATTTAGAAAGGCCACAAATAATCAGCAATTAAAAGATGACAACAAAAATAATAAAAAAATATTTCCATGCAACTAACATTGGTTTTCAGAATACCGAACACTAGGACAAAATGGATTTTAAGTAAATGTGTACAAACCTGAAAACTGTAACTGTGATCCATTGATGGTCAGGATGACGATAATGGTATTGTCACACTATTACATGGTATACAGGGTGTTACAAAAAGGTACGGCCAAACTTTCAGGAAACATTCCTCGCACACAGCAAAAGAAAATATGTTATGTGGACATGTGTCCGGAAATGCTTACTTTCCATGTTAGAGCTCATTTTATTACTTCTCTTCAAATCACATTAATCATGGAATGGAAACACACAGCAACAGAATGTACCAGCGTGACTTCAAACACTTTGTTACAGGAAATGTTCAAAATGTCCTCCATTAGCGAGGATACACGCATCCACCCTCCGTCACATGGAATCCCTGATGCAGCCCTCGAGAATGGCGTATTGTATCACAGCCGTCCACAATACGAGCAGGAAGAGTCTCTACATTTGGCACCAGGGTTTGCGTAGACAAGAGCTCTCAAATGCCCCCATAAATGAAAGTCAAGAGGGCTGAGGTGAGGAGAGCGTGGAGGCCATGGAATTGATCCGCCTCTACCAATCCATCGGTCACCGAATCTGTTGTTGAGAAGCGTATGAACACTTCGACTGAAATGTGCAGGAGCTCCATCGTGCATGAACCACATGTTGTGTCGTACTTGTAAAGGTACATGTTCTAGCAGCACAGGTAGAGTATCCCGTATGAAATCATGATAACGTGCTCCATTGAGCATAGGTGGAAGAACATGGGGCCCAATCAAGACATCACCAACAATACACGCATCCACCCTCCGTCACATGGAATCCCTGATGCAGCCCTCGAGAATGGCGTATTGTATCACAGCTGTCCACAATACGAGCAGGAAGAGTCTCTACATTTGGCACCGTCAGGTGGCTTGCGGAGTACGGATGTAGATGTAGATGTAGAATGCCTGCCCAAACGTTCACAGAAAATCTGTTGATGATGTGATTGCACAATTGCGTGCGGATTCTCAGTAGCCCACACATGTTGATTGTGAAAATTTACAATTTGATCACGTTGGAATGAAGCCTCATCCGTAAAGAGAACATTTGCACTGAAATGAGGATTGACACATTGTTGGATGAACCATTCACAGAAGTGTACCCGTGGAGGCCAATCAGCTGCTGATAGTGCCTGCACACGCTGTACATGGTACGGAAACAACTGGTTCTCCCGTAGCACTCTCCATACAGTGACATGGTCAACGTTGCTTTGTACAGCAGCAACTTCTCTGACGCTGACATTAGGGTTATCGTCAACTGCACGAAGAATTGCTTCGTCCATTGCAGGTGTCCTCGTCGTTCTAGGTCTTCCCCAGTCGCGAATCATAGGCTGGAATATTCCGTGCTCCCTAAGACGCCGATCAATTGCTTCGAACGTCTTCCTGTCGGGACACCTTCGTTCTGGAAATCTGTCTCGATACAAACGTACCGCGCCACGGCTATTGCCCCGTGCTAATCCATACATCAAATGGGCATCTGCCAACTCCGCATTTGTAAACATTGCACTGACTGCAAAACCACGTTCGTGATGAACACTAACCTGTTGATGCTACGTACTGATGTGCTTGATGCTAGTACTGTAGAACAATGAGTCGCATGTCAACACAAGCACCGAAGTCAACATTACCTTCCTTCAATTGGGCCAACTGGCGGTGAATCGAGGAAGTACAGTACATACTGACGAAACTAAAATGAGCTCTAACATGGAAATTAAGCGTTTCCAGACACACGCCCACGTAACATCTTTTCTTTATTTGTGTGTGAGGAATGTTTCCTGAAAGTTTGGCCGTACCTTTTTGTAACCTCCTGTATAATGCTTGCCTAGAAATTCTAGCTTCTGGAAGTACAACAAAGCTGGCATATATACCTTTTTTTTTTTTAAAAAAAAAAAAACGAGTTATGAAATATGCCGCACTTCATTTTCAGGTTACAATGTACTATCAAATACCAGTACACACTTAAGTTATTAATAATCCAGTAGATGAACGCTGAATACTTATCAGCTGTTCCTACTCCACTCCTCATACTCGCTTCCCTGTTTTTATTTTCTACATTGTACAGGCTGTTCCAAAAGTACCATTATACCCCCTTAACAGTGCTTACATTCATGCGAAAAGTTCTTTTAACAGCATGGATCTGATGTGAGGAGGGTGTACATCAGATAGCCACTGTTTACTCCAGGTGATCTGTGCATGATCCGTCATAAATGGCACAAAATTATTCGCCCCCAGATATGAAGTGATATTCACTGCAGCAATGGTCACTCAGCTCATTCCCAAACGAGGGTCTGAACGGTTTTAGGTTTAACCCTCCACTACACATGCAATCATTTTAACACAATTACATGCATATGGACTGAGTCAGCATTACATTTATTACTGGTTTGACAAATAATTTTAATAGTTTTGTTAGGAAATATAATTTGTTTGAATGTGGATAATGTAAATAAAGCACTGAATTCATGAACACTATGTATTTGAGTATCAATACTGTAAAAGAAATAGGTTGAGTTGTAGTTTAGCCCTAAACCTAAAACAACATTTGGCATAATCACTGAAATTATCGTACATTCTGTTTCTTCCCTGTTTTTGTGAGTGAATATTAAGCAACAGCTATTTTCAGAAAAAAGTTCACAATTTTTTCAGAAAATTGGTACTTTATGGCATACTGTGCATTTCAGGCAAATCATTCACCATAGTGGTCACCACACTGATTGCACAGGTATGCTGCAACATGTTCCAGGCACACACATTTTCTGTACAGCTTGCAACAAAATCTTGTTGGCCTGTTTTTCTTCCTATCACAGGAGTTGCATCGTCCTCAAATAGTTGCTTGTAGAGCTCTTTGAGTGAATTCTGGTTTTGGTAAACCCAAAATTTCCATGATACAGTTTTGATGCTTGTCGGAGTATTTAGTTGAGTTACCTCCATTGACAAATAATCATGCAACAATTCTTTGGCAAGAACTTTCGGAAAATGTATTCTGGGAACAATTGAGTTTGAAACAGTCTTGTAAATTACATATCCATTGATTTCAGCAATATTCAAAAGAGAGGGAAAAAATTATAGAAGTCCATCTTTTAGTAATTCTTGTCACAGAATACATACATTTTGTCTCATCGGCCATTTCTGGCTTGGACTCTTCCAAATCTGTGTCAATACTGTCGCCATCATGTGACATAGACAGTGCCAGGACAACTTTGTCTTTCTTAGGCTTACGTGAAACAAGTGTCATATTCTTCCTAAATGTAAAAATGCTAGATTCCAGGGGATGATCTTTTGCTACTGTCAGAAATGGAGGACTTTCTAATTCTTTCGAATTGTTCCCACCATTGTCAGCTTGTCATTTTCCAAGTCAATCGCAAGTGGGATTGATGTGAACCAGTTATCACATATTACTTATCTGCCAGATACACATTTCACCAGTCTTTGACAATTGCATTATGTGTGTTTTCACAGAAATATAGGATAGCCATCTGTTTTCTACAGTATATTTCTAAATGACTTGCATAAAACATCTTCGCATCAGTCAGCGAAAACATTTTTATACTTTATTTTGTTGGTGTTGATAGAATGTATTGTATAAATCCGCATCTCCCCAAAAATGCATCCAGAATCTCATCAACTGTAATTTGTTCTGATAAACTGTAACATTTCTTGCAGTTTTCATCGAACTGATTGATCAAGAATCACACAGTGGCTAATTTGTCTGCTTCCTTCTGGTGAGCTCTGTTTCCGACATCAAATCTTAGGCCTGTCAGCAAGAAATGGATATGATTTATGCCCATTGAAAGTCTGAAGTACTCCATTCCAGTACTATCTGCAGCCCAAAGACCTAGTAAAGAAATGAAAAGAAGTCCTAAAGATGCCTTGATTTCTGTAATGTTAGTGTCTGCAGCATCCCTTTCTTTGGAATATTTACAATGAATGGTAGATATGTAAATATTAGTACAGTGAACAATTTCTTCAAAGATATCATCTTTGAAGAAAAGCTGTAAACAATCAATTGGACACTGTGTTTTTTTGCTGCACCTATGACTTCCAGTAAATGCTCGACAATATTATGATGAGCTTTTCTTACTCACCTGTTTTGAACCAGAGGTCGATGACTGCCCTGCATACCACCTTTCCCAACATGTGAGTCAAATTTATCGATAATGTCATTTATGTCCAGAAACTGCTCACTTTCAGAATTGTGATCAGTTTCGAAGATTGACTCTGCATCACTACAAACTTTGTTAGCAAACTCTTCATCCAGCCATTTCAACAACTGCTTATCATCCACCACTCTTCTGAAAATATTAAAAAGTGAAACTTCTTCCAGCAATCAATGTCAGTCATTGAAAAAGTTCATAACTATATTACAAGAAGGACAACTATATTTTCTACATAAAGAAATAAATATACAACTTTCACAAATGTTGTTATTATTTATATTTTGTAATATTACTAGGAAAAAAACTTGTTTACCTGCAATACACTATGTACAGAAGAGCTGATGACAGAATACAGTCACAAGATTGCATGCGTGTGGACTGGCAACCTGCACTTCAGTTTGCTGCTTCAGACAATAACGACTGCAATTGTTGCCAGTGATTCATTAAGGGAGGAGGAGAAGGTAGAGAAAGGGACAAATGGAAATGCTGAATTCTTAATTCATTGTTGAACTGAAGTTAAAACCGCGGACTCACGGTTCATGGTGCATATAATGCAGGTTGAAATCTGTTTGCATATGTCGTTATAAACTCGTTAATGGGATGTTAATTTCCCGTGATGGCTTGCGAAGCAACTTTTTCCCAGGGTGCAGTTGTTCATGAAATCCGTTAACGATTCATTGTTCCAGGATGTAACTGGCTTCATCAACCATTCTTCTCACAAGTCAATATCACCTGAAACAAGAAAAACCAATTAGTAGATTGGGTTGGTTGGTTTGTGGGATTGAAGGGACCAGACTGCTACGGTCATCAGTCCCTTTTTCCAAAACGTCAAACACCCACACAGAATAAAAACGAACAATGGAGATGACAACAGACGGCACAGGACAAGAAAGACTCAGACAGAGACCAGACAAAAGGAATTAAAATCACACAGAGTGTGACAGTGGTTGGCCAACCATAGAGACAAAAAAGGAAAAGCCAACCACCTAGAAACACACTAAAAAAAATAACCCAGTCTAAAATCGTAGGCCAAAGGCCAGACTTAAAACAAAAAAAAGACAAACACTCAGATTAAGTGATAAAAGCCCCCTGCCCGAATAAAACGCAAAACTAAGACTGCCATGGCAGTGTCATCTGTTAAAAGGACAGGGAGCGTGTCAGGCGGCGCTAACGTCTGCTTGAGCACAGCTAAAGGGGACAGGCCAACAAAATGTGTACCACCATCAAAGCGGATTCACAGCGACAGAGGTGGGTCCTCACGGCGCATTAAGTGGCTGTGCGTCATCCGGGTGTGCCCTATGCGCAGCTGGCAGAGGACAACAGACTTCTTGCGAGAGACCCGCAAGGAGGAGTGCCACGCACCACTAGCCTCCTTGATGGCCCAAAGTTTATTTGGTGAAGGCAGGGTACGCCATTCTTCACCCCAGGTGCGAAGTACATTCTGCCACAAAACTGCCCTGAGGTTACTCTCCGAAAGCCCAATCGATAAGGCTGGTGCACCAACAGCCTGTTTGGCCAGCATATCAATACGTTCATTGCCCGGGATGCCAACATGACCAGGAGTCCACACAAAGACCACAGAGCGGCCGCAACGGGCAAGAGTATGGAGAACTCCTGGATAGCCATCACCAGATGAGAGCAAGGGAAACACTGGTCGATAGCTCGTAAACCGAAGGACTCACCTGGGCAGGAGCAGATATCCTCATTATTGGTAACCGTGATAGTGTTACGGAGATGTTTAGCAAACTCAAGTGGCAGACTCTGCAAGAGAGGCACTCTGCATCACGGTGCAGCTTGCTCGCCAGATTTCAAGAGGGTGCGTTTCTGGATGAGGTATCGAATGTATTGCTTCCCCCTACCTATACCTCCCGAGGAGATCACGAATGTAAAATTAGAGAGATTCGAGCGCGCACGGCGGCTTTCCGACAGTCGTTCTTCCCACGAACCATACGCGACTGGAACAGAAAAGGGAGGTAATGACAGTGGCACGTAAAGTGCCCTCCACCACACACCGTTGGGTGGCTTGCGGAATAGATGTAGATGTAGATGTAGATGTAGGGCATGAGAGATGGCGACCAGCTGAGCAGTGAAAACGCTGCAGCCAGCCGGCAATGAGTGTTGTTCGTAATGGTCCTCTAGAATGAGAGCACAACTGACACGACCAGCAACCATCGAACCATCAGTGTAGACAACGCCAGAGCCCTGATACATGGCAAGGATGGAAAGAAAGCGACGGCGGAAGGCGTCAGGAGGGACCGAGTCTTTCGGGCCCTGTGTCAATTTGAGCCGAAGGCATGGGCAGGGCACACGCCACGGGGGTGTACGCAGAGGGGCCCGGAAAAGAGGTGAAAGAGGGAAAACCCCAACCCCGGAGAGAAGCACTCTGACGCAAACTGCGATCGTACAACCCGACCGGGGCCGACGTTCTGGGAGATGGCCGACAGACTGGAGGAACAGGAGATGATAATTGGGATGCCCAGGCAAGCTACAAACGTATGTAGCATAAGCGGCCAGTAAATGTTGGCGTCGTAACCACAGTGGAGGGACACCTGCCTCCACAAGTATGCTGTTCACAGGGCTGGTCCGGAAAGCTCCTGTGGCAAGTCGTATCCCGCTGCGAAGGATGGGGTCCAGCACCCGCAACACAGAAGGGGATGCTGGACCATAAGCCAGGCTCCCATAATCCAGACGGGACTGAATTAACGCCTGGTAGAGCCAGTCGTAAGAGGGTAGACTGGTCAGCTCCCCAGCTGGTGTGGCTCAAGCATCGCAGAGCATTAAGATGCCGCCAACACATCTGTTTAAGCTGCCAAATATGAGGGAGCCAAGTCAACCGGGCATCAAAAACCACACCCAAAAACCGATGTATTTCCACCACAGCAAGAGCTTCACCATCAAGATAAAGCCGTGGCTCAGGGTGAACAGTGCGTTGCTGGCAGAAATGCATAACACAGGTCTTGCCTGCCGAAAACTGGAAGCCATGCGCTACAGCCCAAGAATGTGCCTTGCAGATAGCGCTCTGCAGCTGACGTTCAGCAGGTGCAATGCCAATGAAGCTATAGTAGAGGCAGAAGTCGTCAGCATACAAGGAAACTGAGACAGACGTTCCCACCGCCGCAGCGAGCCCATTAATTGCAATTAAAAACAGGCGGACACTTAAGACAGATCCCTGCGGTACCCCGTTCTCTTGAACTTGGGGAGGGGGGGGGGGGGGGGGGGGGGAACTATGGGGGGCCGCAACTCGCACACGGAAGGTACAATGCGACATCGGCAGCGGACCCTGAAGACCCCAACCATGAAGCGCAGAGAGGATGTGATGTCGCCATGTTGTATCGTACGCCTTCCGCATGTCAAAAAACACAGCGACAAGGTGCTGACGGCGGGCAAAGGCCGTACGGATGGCAGACTCCAGGCTCACCAGATTATCAGCGGCAGAGCGGCCCTTACGGAACCCACCCTGAGACGGAGCCAGAAGGCCTCAAGACTCGAGTACCCAACTCAACTGCCGGCTCACCATGCGTTCGAGGAACTTGCAAAGAATGTTGGTGAGGCTAATGGGGCAGTAGCTGTCCACCTCAAGTGGGTTCTTGCCAGGTTTCAAAACAGGGATTACAGTGCTTTCCCGCCATTGCGATGGGAACTCACCCCCAACCCAGATACGGTTATAAAGGTCTAGGAGGCGTCGCTGGCAGTCCACCGAGAGGTGTTTGAGCATCTGACAGTGGATGTGATCTGGCCCGGGAGCCGTATCAGGGCAATCACCTCAGCAATCTCAGGCGACCACCAGGCACAGTCCTCCGCCGAGGGGACCCAGAAGAACAGGGAATGGCAGTGGAGGATGACATTATCCATGGCTGAGAAAGGCGTGAAGGGATTGGGGAGGCAGATTAAGCTGCTGGGTCACCCACTGCCACCGATTGAGTACCCGTGTGAGTGACACCCATTGCGTCCGAGGGTCCGGCAAGATCTAGGTCCTCAGCGGATGCCAAAATCTCTACCTCATACTCAGACGCTGAGCTTGTAGGAAGCGGTGGGATGGGTGACACAACAACGTCTGGATTCTTGGGAGCCTTTTTCTTTTTCTGCTTTTCGCACTGTGCCTTCGGTGGTTCTGGCTGGGAGGGCTTCACTGGGTCAGTCTCAAGGATGGACGAGGACCTTGAAGCCCTACGACCAGCGACCTGTGGTTGCTTCAGCCACTGGTGGGTGTCCGCTTTTCCACTGGTCAGAACCTGGGAAGGGAAGGCCCCAAGAGACCCCTTCCTGGCGAAAGGAGCCGAAGAAGACTTACGTTTCTCGAGCTGGGATATGGGAACGGATGTCACCGATGGTTGTGGGGGGGGGGGGGGGGGTGTTGCTCCTGAAGTAGATGCAGCAGGAGCGACAGGCAGTGAAGTGTCCCCCACCATCAAGGGGGCCAGGTGGATTCTGATGGATCAGAGAGCTAACTGTTCGCGACAAAGCGGGAGATGGTAGAACTGTTGTCGCATCGGGGGCGTAGGTGGATGTCATTGGCACAGGATGGAGTCTCTCATACTTCCACTTTGCCTCAGTGTAGGTCAGGCAGCCCAGGGTCTTATATTCCATTATCTTCCATTCTTTCTGGAAAATACTACAGTCCGGAGAGCAAGGGGAATGGTGTTCTCCGCAGTTAACACAGATGGGAGGCGGGGCACATGGAGTATTGGGATGCGAAGGACGTCCACAATCTTAACACGTGACACCGGAAGTACAGCGGGATGACATAAGCCCAAACTTCCAGCATTTAGAACACCGCATCGGAGGAGGGATATATGGCTCCACATCACAGCGATAAACCATCACCTTGACCTTTTCGGGAAAGGCGTCACCCTTGAAGGCCAAGATGGAGGCACTGGTGGCTACCTGATTGTCCCTCGGACCCCGATGGACGTGCTGGATGAAGTGAACACCTCGTCATTCTAGGTTGGCGTGCAGCTCATCGTCTGACTGCAGAAGAAGATCCCTGTGGAATATAATACCCTGGACCATGTTTAAACTCAGGGGGGTGTGATGGTAACTGAAACATCCCCCAACTTGTCGCAAGCGAGCAAACTCCGTGACTGGGCAGAGGATGCTGTTTTGATTAGAACTGACCCAGAGCGCATTTTGGACAAGCCCTCCATCTCCCCGAACTTGTCCTCTAAATGCTCCACAAAAAAACTGAGGCTTCGTCGACATAAATGATTCACCATCAACTCACATAAAGACGAGGTACCGAGGTGAATAAACTTCACTGCCTTCTTTAGCCATACATTCCTCCCAAGGAGTGGCCAGGGAGGGAAATGATCTCGGATTGTATTTCTTGCCATCGAGGTTAGACCTCGATAGCTTAGAGACTGCTGGTGGAGGTCCACCAGTGATAGATGATGTACCACGCTTCATTGCGGGTCATCCACCCTGATGCCACCCACTCCGACCAGGGGCTCTCCCCACAGGTGCCACCCAGCCACTGCAAAGACCACCTGGCAGGATGGCCTTTGCCGGGAGTCCTGATGCCCCAGAGAGATAGGCATCTACTCCTCAGAATACGTGGGGAGGTAGCAGCTCAGGCATCAGCAGTGCGATCCCCGTGTAGTCAGGGGGCTACCACCAAGAGGGTACATGACGGCCCCACCACAACAGACTGGCTACCGTGCTGGATGTCGGGAGTCGAATATCCATTTATATAGGGAGCAAAGATGGAAGTGCACAATGGAGAGAATGTATGCTACCCGGAACACATTGCAGCCGATGTGGCCGGAAGCTC
This sequence comes from Schistocerca serialis cubense, assembly GCF_023864345.2. Classification (NCBI taxonomy): domain Eukaryota; kingdom Metazoa; phylum Arthropoda; class Insecta; order Orthoptera; family Acrididae; genus Schistocerca; species Schistocerca serialis. The sequence goes on from NC_064640.1 coordinate 553,903,317, forward strand.
GGTGTAAGTCCAATTCCATGACAATATCGAATGTGCCTTATCTTAGTGCAAGATGGATTTATGATGCACCATGTAAGGCGCCTTCCCCAAATGGTATGCACTAACAGAAAATTTTGAAATGTAGTGGTCAAACCCCTTAGGGGACCATTACATTAAGGCCGAAATGTTGGAGACTCCTTTTAGTCACCTCTTACGACAGGCAGGAATACCGCGGGCCTATTCTAACCCCCAAACCAGCAGGGGGGTTAGTAGATTGGGGTAACGGGGACTTTCTTTACAGCCTGTATAAGCCCCTCATGTCATATAACCTCAGTTTTCAATCCTTTGGGCTACTCAACTGAGGCCTGACACAACCGAGGCCTAACATGCTTCACTTTAGAGAAAACACATGAGAGCGCTTCCGTACAACAATGTGTGTTATAGTAACTCGTACTTTTTATGTTATACAGACACTGTTCTTCCTTCAATCAAAACATATCTGTTCTTTCCTCCACGTGGCAGCCATCTTGCAATGGAATGAAGTCTGAACTTTAGCGGGAACAATCTGTATTTGACATTGACAGCATTCTTGCTCCTTATTGGTTCTAATTTACGAGCCACGTTGCCGAAATATCGCAGAACTTATTTTGTGTTTCACATGACAGAATGGCTTCTCAACGTGAACCGACGGCTTAACCTTAGGTCCTGAACAATATTTGAATTTACAGACGAAAATACTACATCAACAAAGAAGAATGAAATTTGTGCTATCTTAATCGTAGTATACACGACTAACTGCGCTACCGGCCACTGCGCAACTCGTTGATGAAACTGATCGTTTTCGGCTTGTTCCAATTTTGGCGACTTGCGTGAGTACTGATGTTAGGTATGTCAGCAGAGTGTAAAGAAGAAACTTGAACATGAAGTGGGAAACGGAGGAAATTGTTCGCTTTTTTTTGGGTATCAATGCTATGCATAGGTGTTTGTGGAAAAAAAAAAAAAAAAAAAAAAAAAAAAAAAAAAAAAAAAAAAAAAAAAAAAGAGAGAGAGAGAGAGAGAGAGAGAGAGAGAGAGAGAGAGAGAGAGAGAGACTTGTTGCTGCGCTCGAGACTGTCATGCGCAATCTGAACATGGATAGGTAGACAATACCTAAGCTGCACAGCAAAATTCATTCAATCACTATTACATATACTAACTAATTAAGAAAAATAGCCGGCCGTGGTGGTCTCGCGGTTCTAGGCGCTCAGTCCGGAACCGCGGGACTACTACGGTCGCAGGTTCGAATCCTGCCTCGGGCATGGATGTGTGTGATGTCCTTAGGTTAGTTAGGTTTAAGTAGTTCTAAGTTCTAGGGGACTGATGACCACAGATGTTAAGTCCCATAGTGCTCAGAGCGATTTAAGAAAAATACAGGCAAGCCCACGTCTACAACAGTAAGATCCCGTGGTTCGAGTTGGCCGATTTTTTTTTAAGGTAAATTGCCGGCGGGAAGAAAGGCTACAGGAATCTGGGGAGCTGAATAATGTAGTCAATATTGATTTGTTTAAAACATCACAGCCGTGCTTCCCAAAAAATGGAAGTAGTGAAATTGACTAAAATAGCTTCTAGCGTCTTCCAGTACTATTTCTTTCAGCAAGGTCGCTGAGCAACTGAGTTATCGCCTTTTCTTTATCCAGTCACAAATCCAAACATGTTTTTAACTTTTTTACCTCTTGTCTTGTGTAGCGGTTTCATGCAAACGAGCATTAACTCCGCCACAACTCGTATGGCTGCCGGAAGTTTCATTTACATTTAACAATCACAAAACGACGAACAAATGTGCAGAACTACAGACCTATATCTCTAACGTTGATCAGTTGTAGAATTTTGGAACACGTATTATGTTCGAGTATAATGACTTTTCTGGAGACTAGAAATCTACTCTGCAGCAATCAGCATGGGTTTCGAAAAAGACGATCGTGTGAAACCCAGCTAGCGCTATTCGTCCACGAGGCTCAGAGGGCCACATGGGTTCACAGGTAGATGCCGTGTTTCTTGACTTCCGCAAGGCGTTCGATACAGTTCCCCACAGTCGTTTAATGAACAAAGTAAGAGCATATGGACTATCAGACCAATTATGTGATTGGATTGAAGAGTTCCCAGATAACAGAACGCAGCATATCATTCTCATTGAAGAGAAGTATTCCGAAGTAAGAGTGATTTCAGGTGTGCCGCAGGGAGTGTCGTAGGACTGTTGCTATTCACAATATACATAAATGACCTTGTGGATGACATCGGAAGTTCCCTGAGGCTTTTTGCGGATGATGCTGTGGTATATCGAGAGGTTGTAACACCGGAAAATTGTACTGAAATGCAGGAGGATCTACAGCAAATTGACGCATGGTGCAGGGAATGGCAATTGAAACTCAATGTAGACAAGTGTAATGTGCTACGAATACATAGAAAGAAAGAAAGATCCCTTATCATTTAGCTACAATATAGCAGGTCAGCAACAGGAAGCAGTTAATTCCATAAATTAGATTAGAGCCCACACAGAGGCATACCGACAATCCTCCTTTCCACGAACAATACGAGACTGGAATAGAAGGGAGAACCGATAGAGGTACTCAGGGTACCCTCCGCCACACACCGTCAGGTGGCTTGCGGAGTATGGATGTAGATGTAGAACGACGAAACTGGTAGCGCCATGTCTACAGACATACACGAAACCATCTGCGTGCAGATCGTTTCACGCAACGAGTGGTGCAAGCCAGTGTCGTCGCATAAACTACGCTTTATGCTGTTGTAACAGCCAGTAATAGTTCTTGCATAGAAGAAATACTATCTCTGGCATTACCCATTATACAATGTGTCCAAAAAAAAAAAAACTCTGACAAACTTTAGGGACAGGTTCCTTACACAGACATAAGTAAAAATGTCTAGTAAACGTGGGCTCTAATGCGTACCTCAAGAGGTATGAGTACTTGCTCATCTTCGGTAGTGTGACGATGATGTCTGCTTTGTGGGGTGCTTAACACTTTCGGTGCAGCTGACGCTTACAAGCGTCACAACAAGCCATGAGCCAGTGCGGCTGACGCTGATACGCGTCCACGCTCACTGTCTGATTACTCACAAGGGGAGGCCACAAACGTTTGGAACGCGGATTTACTGTAAACTTCGTACATTCGTAGTACTCCATGAGGACAACAAAATGTGTAAGCAGCGCGTTCTTCTCAAGCGTTACTGAGAAAATCGCAAGGTAATTTCGGTAGTCAAATATATATCTGTGCGTGGCTATTTTTACCGCAATGCGGCTGCACCCGCGTGGTGCCGGCACGGTAGCTCAGCGTGTTCGGTCAGAGCGTTAGCTACCCTTTCCAGTAAAAAAAAAAAAAAAAACTGAGCGGATGGATCAACGAACAAACTGAATGGGTGTCATCGGACGTCCGCGCTGAACAAATTCGACGAACAATATAGAATTTTTTTTTTTTTAAGTGGTTGGCGTTCAAACCGCTAGATCGTTGGATCGAGTTCCGTTCGTCAGCTTCTTTTTTATTTTCAAAACAGTCATTTTATTTACTGTTTATATTACAATTGATATAATGGGAAAAACACGTGTAATCGGATGAACTTTTATTAAATTTACAATATTATTTGGCAGTCTACTAATTTTTATTATCACAAATAATATAATATTCATAACTACCGACTAGTAAACGACCAAACGAATAAAGTGATACTGAAAATGTATGCTTGTCTGTGTCTTCAATACTGTTCGTATTTAAGCGAAAGAGAACGATAAATTGCTTCTCGGAAGACGCTATTAAAATACACTCGACGCTGCATTACGCATGGTTTGCCTCCAGATTATCGTCTGAAAGTGAGGTTTTTGAAAATGTTAACGAGGTTTGTTTTTCCACGGAAAACGTCAAAAGACTTTGTGTATGCGGAAACATAGCATTTATTCAATGTCGCTTTATGTTTTCCATGTTTTTATGAAAAATACCATCCTGCACTTGTACTCGTAATGTCGAAAGCGACGATTAATTGTACATCTTTCGAAAGCCGTCTGTTCCGGTCAAAACTTGGAGGTAACAAGTCGTTTCGGGCTCCTTCCAGGTATAAGGCATACATTTTCAGTATCACTTTATGCGTTTGGTCGTTTACTAGTCAATAGTTATGAATATTACATTATTTGTGATAATAAAAATTAGTAGACTGCCAAATAACATTGTAAATTTAATAAACGTTCATCCGATTACACGTATTTTCCCCATCATATCAATTGTAATATAAATAGTAAAGAAAATGACTGTGTTGAAAATAAAAGAAAACAGACGAACGGGACTCGATCCAGTGATTATGGGGCTTGAACGCTAACCACTAGGCTGCCGCCGCTTCATGGTAAAAACGGCCACGAACAGGTATATATTTGACGACCGAAATTATCTTGCGATTTTTTTCAATAACGCTTGAGAAGTACGCGCTACTGCTTACACATTTTGTTGTCCTCATGGAGTACTACGAGTGTACGAAGTTTGCAGTAAATCCGCGTTCCAAACGTCGTGGTCTCCCCTTGTCAGTCCAGTTGCAGCTAGCATCAAAGTGTGTAAACTTTTGTTTTGCGTGGTCAGTTATCGAACGTATATGGTTCGTAACGGCGGCTAATGAACCGACAGCTGGACCTTCCAATGTGAAAAGCCGGCCGGAGTGGCCGTGCGGTTCTAGGCGCTAGTCTGGAACCGAGCGACCGCTACGGTCGCAGGTTCGAATCCTGCCTCGGGCATGGATGTGTGTGATGTCCTTAGGTTAGTTAGGTATAATTAGTTCTAAGTTCAAGGCGACTGATGACCTCAGAAGTTAGGTCGCATATTGCTCAGAGCCATTTGAACCAATCCAATGTGAAAAGGAGCAGGAAAATTGCTAAACTGACAGAGGGAAAGTTACTTAGTGTACTAGACGACAGTGATTTTCTGTGTAGCGAGGACGAGGCATACCACGGAGATTGTCATTTAGAGGCTGCAGAAGAATTGCAGAGTGATGATAGCGTGGAAGTACAGCTTTTGAATCTGTTTCGTGACAGTTCCGAATCTGACGATACGGATCATGACCATTGTGTGGAAATAGACGACGAAAAAGAGGCTCAAATGGTTCAAATGGCTCTGAGCACTATCGGACTTAACATCTGAGGTCATGAGTCCCCTAGAACTTAGAACTACTTAAACCTAACTAACCTAAGGACATCATACACATCCATGCCCGAGGCAGGATTCGAACCTGCGACCGTAGCGGTCGCGCGGTTCCAGACTGAAGCGCCTTTAACCGCGTGGCCACACTGGCCGGCACGAAAAAGAGCCCGACCTGTCACACGGAGATAATCCAGGTGAGTCCTGGCATAAAGAACCACATCATATGCGGTATCACCCATTTACGAAGGAACATAAAGCGCTGCAATCATGGATAGTGCGGCTGATCCCGGCGGAGGTTCGAGTCCTCCCTCGGGCATGGGTGTGTGTGTTTGTCCTTAGGATAATTTAGGTTAAGTAGTGTGTAAGCTTAGGGACCGATGACCTTCGCAGTTAAGTCCCATAACGTTTCACACACATTTGAACAAAGGAACAAATTTTGCAAATTCATCCTGCAGGCAATTCTCCTATGGATTTCTTCAGATTATTGGTAACAGACGAATTGTTGCAACTTGTAGTTGACGAAACGAACGATATCGCAGTCAACATATTGCTGAGTGAAAATACAGAAGAGGGATCTAGGATCTGTGAGTGGAAACCTCTAGGTATAGGCGAATTACTAGTTTTCCTGGGTGTTTCGTTACATATGGGTAACGTTAAATATCCGCGATTACAAGACTACTGGAAGAAAGAACCGCTGTTTGAGAATACAGGAATAACGATGAGTATAAGCAGAGACCAGTATTTGATCATATTACAGGGTGTATACGTGGGCAAGGGAAAAAAATTCCCGGATTTCCCGGTTAAAAATACACTTTCTCCCATGAAAACACACTTTTTCCGTGTTATTAAGTGACGGTATATTTTCCCTCGACACTGTAAAACTTATCAATCCTTTGAATGGTTATGTTTTTATACACGGGCGTAGAATTTCCCGGCACTTTGGATAACGAAACTCAGCGAAAAAAACTACTTTTGGAAAGATTTTTGATGTGCAGCGACATGTACGCTCCATATTTTCGTATTACGAAAGCGTAAATTCGAATTCCACCAAACACCGCATGTTACTTTCCGAACCATTGTAATCGATATTGCGATGCGCTTTTGTAAGCGTTATAGCTGATGTCACGTGATCCCGCCAGCCGATGACAGCGGATATTCAGACCACAGGACACGTGATGTAGTCGGCTAATAGCAACACCACTGTGAAGTAGCACGGATACACAAACAGGAAAAGCTAATGTTTTAAATTAATATATATAGTGTTGCTACAAGAAAAGCAAATCTTTCACATATAATATTGGTCTCTAAGGTCAATAAGCTGCAAGAGAAGCTAAGGTTTCACATATAATGTTGATATTTTTTGCGCGTGTTACACTTTAAGATATATCACACAATTGTCCCAGTAAAATTTTTAGCCGAGTCGAGTGATTTGTCCTCAAAGTTTTCCACAAATAAATTAGCTACAGCAGAGGAGAGAGAGCTTCCCGTAGCACTACATCAATTTGCTCATCACAACGACATGAATGTCTGATCTTCTGGGCTCGAAATACTTCTAAAAGGCTTGTCATCAAACGCTCTGTGATTTAAGAAGTTCATCGTACATTCTCGCACATAGTTCAACTTGCGTAAAAGGAAATGTACTTTGAAAGTAACGCTTTTCGAACCACCATTCGCAATACTTTCCCGCGACCTGTTAGAAATAGGCTCGTTTCAGTAGTAGTCAGAGAGCGCCAGATAACAGGCGCCACCGCACTTTGGCAGCTGCTATGACGCAGGAAGCCCGTATGTTCGTACGTGTAAAACATCAGAAAATCTTACATTATGTCATAAAAGAAAAAAGACATCAGAGGATACTCCAAGAGCATCGGAATTTCGTGAAGCACACTAAAATGGCACATTTAAAGCGCATACTTAAAGAGCACATTCGTATGTCCAGATTCCCAAACAAGTAGGCCTCGACCTGATATTCAATTGGGTTTCGGGATGTAAATTTTCTTGGAGTACCAGTAATGTATTAACTCATTTTTGATTCTTTATTATGGCATAATGCCTTACGTGCTAGAAGATGAAAACGTGCACTTGAAATGCAGCGAGCAGTTGAAATTAGCCAATAGTGTGGAACTAAACACTTTGTTTCAAACACATTGACTGCCTCAGCGTAAAATATTAATATAAACCAAATTTATTTCGTAAACCGACAAAAATAACTTCATTGTTCTACAAGGCGATTAATGCATGGCTGTCAGAAAAGTGGAAATAAAATAAAATTTGAAACTAATAACGTATATTAGCCTTCAGTAGTTATGTGAATGTATTTTAATTCATTTGATAGCTCCCGGCCACAGAAATCCATTTTGTTTTCATTTGACGTGAGAGCAGTAAACGAAGAGGAAACAGCAAAATCACTACATGTAAACACGGGTCACGTGGAGACTACACACTTCCCCAGTATAACTCAGACTTCTCTGCGCATCAGCCTTGGCTCTACGATATTTCCGAACCGGGGCAATACTAAGATAGCACCCGCTACCCCCAGCTCCCCTCCCTCGAGCGTTTGCAATTTATGGTTTATTTTCGTTTTGTTTTCTCGTTCACGTTTTATTGTTGCAGTATTATTCTGCAGTAGCGGGATACAGTAATATCCTTTGTTAGAGTATCGATTCTTACCAGTCAAAATTACAAAGATTTAATTGAAAACTAAAGCAACGAAAAATTCCCGAAATTCTAAAAAATTCCCGGGTTTTTCCCGGATCTCCCGGGTCGTATACACTCTACATTACGCTCTCTGCATTTTGCAAAAAATCCACTTTCAGGAAACCCGAAACCAGACGAACGTTTACATAAGAGACGACCTATATTGGATTATTTTAACACGAGAATGTCTCAAGTATTTCACGCGGGAAGAGATTTAGCAATAGATGAATCAATGATTCTTTGGAGGGGAAGACTGTCATTTAGACAATACATAAAAAGCAAACGTAATAAATATGGCATTAAGATGTACGTGCTCAACAATCCAGACGGTTTCATAAATAAGTGCGCTGTGTACACGGGAAGTAGTGGAGATATGGGGGGGGGGGGGGGGGAGGTCATGCTGAAAAGGTCGTGTTGCATCTGATGGCAGAAAAGCTGCATGTTGGTCATCACATTTACTTGGACAATTATTATAACAGTTTTCATTTAGCTACAATTCTGTTGAACCTAAAAACACTTTCCACGGGTACTCTGAAATGAAATAGGAAATATACCGCCGAAGACGTTGTGTCGCCCAAACCTGGGAGAGAGAGAGACAATTGCGCGGTATTCTAGTGGAGTTATGATTGGAAAAAAATGGTTCAAATGGCTCTGAGCACTATGGGACTCAACTGCTGTGGTCATCAGTCCCCTAGAACTTAGAACTACTTAAACCTAACTAACCTAAGGACATCACACACATCCATGCCCGAGGCAGGATTCGAACCTGCGACCGCAGCAGTCGCACGGTTCCGGACTGCGCGCCTAGAACCTTGAGACCACCGCGGCCGGCGAGTTATGAGTGGAAAATGGAAGGATCGACGAGAGGTTACCTACATTTCCACAGAACATCTAAATGTTATGGAGCAAGTGACGAATGCGCGCCAGCAAATAGTCACGAAACCTTTGCCTATTATTAGGTACAACGCGTGTATGTCTGGGACTGATAAACAAGATCAGATGTTATCGTATTATTTATGTGAACGAAAGACTATCCGCTGGTCGAAAAAACTATTCTTTCATGTCATTGACATGCTAGCTTTCAATTCTCTATATCTGTACAACAAATACTCAGGAAATAAAATGACGTTGTACGTTTACAGAATGAACATTATAAAGGACTTCCTTCCACCAATGGACGTTCCACGAAATGTGAGCAAGAAACATCAGAAAAAAACACACGTTGTGCAAAAGCGGGAAGCTACTGGAGGGACGAAGCAAGTTATGAGGAAGCGGTGTAAGAAGTGCGCGGAACAAGGCAAACCTGGATACTGCTTGAACTGCTGTATAATTTCCCATTAGTAGCAAAAACGCGATAATATCGGGGAAATTCCGACTATCAAAGAGAACTTCTTTTGACATTGCATGGTTTCTTTTTATGACGTGAAAGGTTAGAACCTTTTTTCACAAGTACTCTGAAAATGAGGTTTTCTTTTGTGTTAAGTCGACTTATTTCTTATTGAGTTGTAAAGCGCTCACTTCAGCTTTTTGCGAAAGAATTTGTCGTGCTAAATTTGTTTTAATAGCACCGCAATTGAAGTGATGGGTGCACGAGAGAAGCCTCCACGTAGGGTGTGTTTCGCTTACTAATTTCTACACATCCGGGCGTCCCCTGTGCGTATATGATAAATGTAGACGGCTAATTCTCTCATGCCAGGAGCAAACATGCTACTAAATTGACGACCTCTATCAGATTGAATCTTAAAAATGCGCATTTGAAGTAAATATAATTTCAAATGACTCCAGTTTTTTTTTTCCTTCTTAAGAATTTGCGTTTTGGAATCCAAATTTTTTCCTGACTGCAGTGGATTTGTTGCTTGTTTGAATTGTATTTTTTGTTACATTATCAACAAATCACGAACATTTGAATGACGCCTGTGACCCCTATAGGTGTCACACAGCAAACAGACTAAAACATGACCACAATACAGTCGAAGCTTATTTGAAGTAATGCATCAAAGGTGTCATCACTAAGTCAGTATAGAACATGATCCTGCATATCTTTCAAGGTCTTGTCAGCCTGTAGGTCAGGTGTGCTTAGGAGCGCCGGCTCCGAGCGGTACCTGCCGTTTCAGAGTGTTGCTGGCCCGCACTCGCACGTTGCCGGGCCGCACTGGAGAGTTGCGCGCCTGCACCGATGCCGCAGCGAAAGTGCTAACTGCGCGGTCATCAGCGCCCATACAAAGGCCCAATCTTCACACAGCCCAATGTAGCCACTTTCATGAATGATGATGAAATAACGAGGACAACACAAACACCTAGTCCCCTAGCAGAGAAAAATCCCCAACCCGGCCGGGAATCGAACCCAGCATCCCGTCATCCGGAGGCAGCAACGCTAGTCAGTAGACAACGAGCTGCGGGCTCCGCTACTGTCAAACACGTATCTTCTACTTAAGAAGTGCTCATAGCTCTTAAGGTATGCATTTTAGATCCCATGTTTACTGGACTTTTTTTTTTTTTTTTTTTGGCCCATCTACCTCCCCCCAAAATGACAAAAGCAAAGAGCTTTTAGTTGCAGAGATATGTTTCTTATTATCGATTATGAAGAGGTGGGCACATGTCTTAAGGTATGCGCTTTAGACTATTGTTTGCCGAACATTTGTTTTGGAGTAAAGCATGTGTACGTATTTTTGGGGCCCCTGTGTCTATATAACCTGTGCAGGTTAAACACAAGCTGCGTCTCCCACATACAGCATCTAATACATTCAAACAAGTAGGTAGATGCTGTATGGGACACCCTTCGTTTAAATTGTTATGAGGCGCAAAATATCTTGCATTGCGCCTTCCAAAAATTAGAACAAAGTACCTCAAGTTACAATATTGTTACAATGTATAATTGTCACAATATTAATAATAAAAATGTAAAATGAATGATACGTACCGGTTTTGGTTCGTTGTGATTCGCAAGCCGTCATGGGCATGCCTATATAACTAAGAGCGTTAGAACAGTTGCCGTGAGTGAATTCATTCCCGCTGCACACGGATAACGTCTATTTGCAGTTACATCGGCAATGTTTACCTCTTAGCACGAAATGTGGAAAAGCATACAGAAATGTATTTTTTTTCAAAAGTTGCTTTCAGCATTCCTTAAATAAGTCCTTCGCAAAGAATGCCGATTGTACTGCCATCAAACGGCTGCGTTATGCAATGGACCAGATGTTATGGGATCTCGTCGGTAGATGTCAATATAGATGCTATGCACGTACACCGCTGCACCTGACATCTACCGATCACACAGCACATCATCTCGTCTACGGCACAGTGCATCGCGTTAATCCCGGACCCCGAAGAATTGGTAATGACGTCATCAGAGAGACTAAGGCTGAAATTCTGACACCGCTGCCTGGTGACGTGGCCTGTGAGCAACTCTATTGACTTAAGTGACGTCAGTCACCTGTTACCCATAGCCTTGAAATGTAGACCTGCCCACAGCTGTCATTTCGGAACGTCAAATCAATACAAAGTGCTAAATCGAGCGTCCTTTATGATAACCGTAAAAAACAGATACCATGCGAATAATCTTGATTATGGGGGCAGGACAGACTAATGTATAGCGTAGTCAGTGTCACATTAGTATGTTACGTGATTGAAGCCAATGAAGTGACTACAAATTATTAGTTGACTGGCAGAGTGATTTTACTGCATAACCATACTAATACGCCTTCATTAGAATGTGTCTCAACGTGTTTCAACATATAAAGTGCTGCTTGCTAATGTAATACCACTCGGGCGTTTGCAGCACTTAACTACGAATTTGTCTTTGCGCCCATAGCAGCAGTAGCTAATGCCGCAATTTCTTTCTTTCGCAAAATTCTCGTCGGATGCTTGTTGAGTGACTTATGTTTTCGGACTTTACTTCGTAGTTTCAATTTTGATTATGAAAAGTGCGTTAAATATTGCCCAAACGTAAATATTAGGGCATAACACACGCATGTCTGTTACCACAACCTTTCATTTACATTCGTCATGTTGCACAACTGATAACAAAATTATATCTTTCAACCTGATGTAGACCTCAGACTACACTACAGGTAGGTGTGTGACACCAACCAAGATCGTGTGTGTGTGTGTGTGTGTGTGTGTGTGTGTGTGTGTGTGTGTGTGTGTGTGTGTGTGTGTGTGTTTTCCCAATATCATGTTCTAGTTCACATATGTGTTACCTGTGTGCTCAAATTCAAATTCTGATCACTGTTATTGCATAAACATAAAGCTATACACCAATCGTATATTCCTGCATCTAGTTTTTCAGAATCCAGTTCATTTGTATGTGGCATTCTGATAAACAGAGCTGAATGAGTTATTGACAGATCTCTAACAAGTAAGACTGTTATAGATGCAAGTCACTGATTATCACAGTGTATCAGGTACAATTAAATGTGGAACAAAACCTCTCAAATAAATCTCCAAGTTCCGTATGCTTCATACAAGTCCTAATTTCTCTTATCTTTGTGGTTCTTACATGAAATGTACTTTGGGTGCAGTAGAATCATTCTGCAATCTGTTTCAAGTGCTGGTTCTCTAAATTTTCTCAGTCGTGTTCCATGAAAAGAACATTGTTTTCTCTTCAGGGATTCTCATACAAGTTCAAAAAGTATCTTCATAAGACTCACATGTTAACTGAAGCTACTGGTAACATATCTAGCACCCCACCTCTGAATTGCTTCAATGTGTTCATTTAATCTGACCTGGTGGGAATCTCCAACACTTGAGCAGTACTCATGAATGGGTCACATTAGTGTTCTACATAGATGGTCTATGTGACTTTCCCCTCCTCATGCCAAATTTTCCAAACGTTTTATATGAACCTTAGTGTTAACCAGTACATGCATCCTTGAATCCAAACATTATGATTAATTATAATTAATTATAGAAGGGGAGTCTAATAACATACTTTACTTTGTATTTTTTTTTATCCTGGGATTTCCAGTTTTCTGCCTGGGGCCTACCAGTAACCCATTAATTACTTTTGAGTCAGAATGTAAAATTCCATTCTGAATCCTAGGCAGAGATGCATAGTCTACATGGAAATTATTTTTACTTAGAGTTATTTGCTAGTGAATTTCAGTGATCATCATAAAATTACATTTATTATTAGCAACAAATACCAGTAGAGAATAAATATATTGACATGTGAGAGTCCCAAGGACCCTGAAGAAGCTTCTGCAATATGCTCAGCTATCAGTTTTACACAATAATTTTACTGACATGGGTAAAAAGTTCTCAGTTAACTTGCCATGTCGAATTTGTATAAAGTCCCAAGCTTTTGATAAGTCTCCATCACCATCATCAGGCACTAAGTCTGATTGTCGTAAAACTAGTGAGGCTCACATTTTTATGCCCAGTGGATGGCACCTGATTGGCTAAATTACATCATGGAGATGGCATATGCTAAGATGACATCCTCTGCATCTATACGTGACATTTGTACCAGTAGGTTTGAACAACATGCAAGCATCATGGAGATGCTTCAGGACCTGAAATCTCTGGAGCGCCCATAAACCCCAACACACACACACACACACACACACACACACACACACACCTCTGGAGGGAAGGTTATGTCCTTTTTGAGGAACAATACTGAGAAAATTTAGAGAACCAGCATCTGAGGCTGACTGCAGAACAATTTTACTGCCGCCAATGTACACTTCACATAAGAACCACAAATATAAGATGATAGACATTAGGACATACAGAGGGGCTCATAGACTTTTTTTTTTTTTTTTTTTTTTTTTTTTTTTTGGAACAGGAAAGGAAATGACCAGTAGTAGTACAAGGTACCTTATGCCAAGCACCATATGGTGGCTTGCAGAATATGGATGTAGATGTAAAACTATGTGAAGTTTTCCTCTGTGATTTTCCTTTCTCAAGTGCATGCTTCCATGGATTGCTGTACTTCTAACTCATTAGCAATTGTTAAAATATTGTGTGTTGTATCAAACAATGGAAAATCCAGGATGGAATGTAACAATATTATGAAAACGAAAGTTACCACTCGCCATGTAGTGGAGAGGCTGAGACACAGATAGGCACAACAGAAAAGACTGTCACAAATAAGCTTTTGGCTACTAAGGCCTTCATCAGTGTGTGTGTGTGTGTGTGTGTGTGTGTGTGTGTGTGTGTGTGTGTGTGTGTTTTGGCTTTATTAGCCAAAAGCTTTTATGTGGCAGTCTTTTTATTGTGCCTGCGACTCAGCATTTCTGCTATATGTTGAGTGGCAACTTTCCTTTTCATAATATTATTGTGTGTTATATTCATAAATAACTAACTCGTGCAACATTTGGTCTGTTCTTTCATCTAGATAAGATTGAGAAATAGCAAATAAATAAATGAATAAATATGCAAGTTCATTACCAGTGTCTCTATTGGAGTTTTGACCACACAGTCTAATTTCTACTGATTACATAATCACACACACCCAACAGTTGGAAGTGTGTGTCAGAATCCTTATCTGTACAAACATAATCTTGTGTCTATTCATTAGACTGTTATCAGAAACTGCCATTTTTAATGTTCCTGTACGCAAGATGACACTATTCAACACAGCAATTAACAACAGTCTGTATGGACTGCCCTACTTAACTGATGGCACACTTGCAAAAAATGTTATAAATCCCTGGTACTCTGAGGCTGAGTGTATCTTTCACAGGTCACAACATTTCTTTAATTTTCCTGGGTGGCCAGAAGACTGGTGCTTGCCTATTTAAACTCTACCTATCTTACTCATTGTTGCACCATAGAAGGGCAGTGAATTTGTGTGTAGCCCACAAAGCTTGGTTGAACGGTATCATGTCTTAGTTTCCTTGATAGTTTTGACCTAATTTCACAGGCGAAAGATGTGTGGGTGGGGGGTGAGGGCGGGGTAGATTGTGCACGAGCAATGGGAAGGTCAAAAGGGGTGGACAAGGGAAGAAAAAAGCTAAATAGGAAATAAAGGTGTGAGGGGGAGGGCAAGGGGTGGTGTGGTGTAATCTACTATAACACCTCAACATTAAGCCAAGACTATGTACCACACATCCCAATGCATAATTACAAATTTTATTGCGGTTTATTATCCGAATTAATAGCAACCACACTTTCAAATGGGAATTTGCATAGATTGCCAATACATAGATTAGATAATATCGCAAAGAATGCAAACATTGTAAACAATCTCATGCTTGGCTGGATATGCGAACAAACATACCATTTTAACAATAGTCCATGAATATAAAAAAAGTACATAATTATAGAAAACAACACTAAACAACATCAAAACAAGGGGAGAAAGGAAAAAGGCCTCCATCTTATTTGAAAACCACTGGCTACATCAGTTTCACAAAGATCACCTTACTGCACGCAGCACCTACTGGCTATCAATACCAATCATTATAAGATGATATTTACAGTTACCTATCAGTGTTGGCATTCAGAGCCACCAGGAACAGTAACAGGGTGTTCGTCTGGCCTGTGGTTCCACAATCAAAATGAAGGCATGTTTCCCTTCTACCCTTGTTTCGTACACCTCCCTCCCCCAACACCCCCATTTCTCCCACAACTTTAGTCCACATTCTATTTACATCTTCCTTTGACAATGCATGCTCACTTTCCTTTTAATCATGCACAATCATTCCCCTGACTTCTTTTTCTTGCTCCCCTCCCCTTACTTGTTTATCCCAAAAGTAATCATTATAAAAATAAACTTAGTGATTTATCACCCAACTGGTGTGATTTCTTATTAGATTTGAAATACAATACTGTAATTTTAATGCTACTCTGGACTATGCAAATGCATGTCATTTTCAAATGTTTGATGATGGTATACATGATCTCTCCTAAGGCCTGCGTAACAGTATTGCTGCTCTTCATTGCTTTTTTGGTGCTTGCAATTTCAAGATCTTTTATTGTGCTATGACTTTGTTAGTACAGTGGCATTATAAGTCCATAAAGACATATTTTCTGAATCCCCTATGCTCACCCGCAATCCTCCTCCCTGTTCCAGTGCACATTCACCTATGCTTCTTCCTATCCTGATATACTCATGGACTGTAGACAACAGTATATTGAATATATTACGTGCACATACATGTAGGACTGCACTACTTTAATAATATGTTTATGCACTTTAAAGAAATTTCATTTTCAGCTTATTATGTGTTTGTGCAATACCTAACAGACTTACAGTAGGTCTCTCTTCCACATTTTAAATTTGCCAATGACAGAGATTGCTGGCTCTCATTTACATAATCTAAGATTATTTCATACTCCTCCTGCACCATGTCCCTCTTGTCCTTCCCTTCCCTTCCCTTTCCCCTTCCCACCCTCTTCCTTTTCCATCCCGTCCTATCCTATCTTCATCCATTGCTCATATCACATGTATTAATGATGTGCTTTTGTTTAAGTATGATCTTTCCCACTTTTATGACCCTTAGTTTTTATAAAGGAAAGAAACCCCTTAGCATGGTTTACTATTGTTTTACGGTTTTATAGTTGATTTTGTTAATGATTGTCCATCACAATTTAACGCAACATGCCAGCACCACCACAACCATGCTACGTATTGATTTATTACGATAGCTAATTTTGTAATGGTGTAACAATATCAGTTGAGCTATAGTATTATAATAGATAACACTTGACACGGTGGCCTGAAATATGATTTTTCTCTGCTCCACAAACTTGTTTGTTGATGCACCTAAGTATGTTTGCTCTTAATGTGTCATACGCGATTTTTGGTTGTATGGCAATTTTTAAAATTTTTTGACAGATATTCTGTAAATGGGCCATGCAGAAAATGTGTTATTAAGAAAGTTTTCATACCAACTGGACACTTGTTATTAGCAGCCTAAAGTGGTGATAGGAACAAGCTCAGTTACCCATATAATTGTTGCAGGCCTCTTGCACGACTTCATTTTACAGATGTAACTAAGCACAGCGCCGTTAACAAATATACGAAAGCAGTGGCCTTTGCTTAGAAGCTACAATAACTTATCAGTAAAACTTAAGTATCTTGCTTCTCAAAAGAGCAACTCTTTTCCAGTTACAATATTTAGTCATTATTTATCTACTATCACTTGCTTATCATTTAGTCAATTACACCAATGCTGGTGATTCACCCATTAAAATTTTACACTCCATCACATCTCCCTGCGCATTTATTAAAAATAAATAAAGAAAAAAAATAATTATTTTTGTCATGGCAGCATCACCAGCAACCATTACGAAATTGTCTCGAATGATAAACCGCCCACAGTTGCACTAATTATGTTTATTCTAAGCCTTGACCATGGTTTCTGCTATAATAATGTAGCCTTCTTCAGAAGTCCTAAAAAGTGATGAAAATAACATGTAAACCAGTAATACAATCTATACATAAACTTCTAAAATTACGTATGAGATAACATATTACTTACATAAGCTTTTAAAAATGAAAAATGTCTTAGCCCAGCAGCTGCATCTGGATCAATAAAATAAAATAACTTCAACAGACATAAGCCTGTATCGAAATAAGGCTACATATGGCACCGTATGTCCTGCACCACTACATCTGTACACATTTGACGACTGTGCGCCTAGTATAACAGATGCAGTGGCGGAGGACATACAGTGCCATATATAGGTTTACTTATGATCTAAACAGGCTTACCTCTGTTGAAGATTTTATTTTATTGATCTAGATGCAGAAAGCTGGGCTAAGACATTTTTCGTTTTTAAAAGCTTATGTAAGTAATATGTTATCACATACGTAATTTTAGAAGTTTATGTATAGATTGTATTACTGGTCTAGATGTTATTTTGATCACGTTTTAGGACTTCTGAAGAAGGCTATATTATTATAGCAGAAACCATGGTCAACGTTTATTCTAAACATAATTAGTGCAACTGTGGACTGTTTTTCATTTGAGACAATAAACAAAAATACCTCCCAACACAGAAAGAATGGTACCTTGTTCTCGGAAAGCCCATCTTTATTTGTGCTGCTTCATGGTTCTGCCATTGTTTCAGTTTTATTTATTTATTTATTTTACACTGAATCATTTTACAGCTTTTTGCTATCTTTAGTGCATTTATTACATGAGAAGTTTAAAAATATGTAGTAGACGATTCATGCAAATCATTAAAATACTAAGAAGAACAGAGTCACAGGCACTTCCAGAAATTCTTTGAAATGAGTTAACTACCAGTATTCAGATCACTTCACAGAGGACTCTCAAAATAATAATTTAAACTCTCACTTTGCAGTTTATTATGGCATTTAGTGGCATGCCAGGACCATGTAAGATTTATTACTCCTTGAAATGCTGCTGGCAACTAGAATATTTTTATTGAAAATGTGTGTAAAATATTATGGCAGTGCGTATTTAGGAAAATATATTATTCACATAAATAGAAAGCTCAGTAGTCTATATAATATGCAAGATTTTGTGATATTTTCCAGTTAATAGACAAAATTTATTTCCTGTGTGTGATTTTCCAGTGCATCTTTACTTCAATTTACTTTCATCTCCCCATTAACTTACTTGTATTTTATTGTGTAAGATACGTCTGGCAAGTCAACAGGCCTAACATATTTAACGTATAACTCAAACACCAGGTATGGTGGGGAGAGCAGGAAATTTTGTTGTGTGTTTAGTTTGAGTGTTTTTAACACTGCAACCTCATTACATTTTAGAGGGTGTGCTCAGAGTTGTTGAACAGTGTGGTTGTGTTTGATGCAGGTAAGTTCATGACTGTACCAACTTTTGTTTTGTTTGGAGTATGACTGATACCATCATACTCCTTACCAGATCTCTTTCCTAGACTGAAGTGACATTACATTTGCACACAGAAATGGCAGTAAGTGAACATATATGTTCATGCATGAGGATACAGAAGTACACATTTAGCCATTACATGAATTTACAAATACCAGGAAGCTTGCTGTTAGTAGTGCTTTTACTTACATGAATTATTGTATGTGTGTGTGTCCACATAGCATGAAACATGTTTTAAATTGTACCACACACATCACTAAATATAGATGAGGCTTGATCTGAAGGAAGAGAGCATTTTACCTTAGCAACAAAGAGCTATTTTAGATTAGTTATTTAAGAAATAACTTCAAACTAAAACTGCATTATTATGTGTTTATATTAAATGATATTTTACATACATAATGAAGCCTACATAAAATTGCCTTTGTTCTGTGCAAAACAGAGGTACTTATCTAGTATGTTGTGTGGGTTGACAATCGATATTCTTTTTAGTTTAGCTTTACATTTCGCAGTGGGGAGTGGTGGGACTGAATTCAATGTATTGGTGTGTGTGTGTGTGTGTGTGTGTGTGTGTGTGTGTGTGTTGATTTTGGACCACAAATTATTCTTACAGCCTTTTTCTGTAAATTCAAAAGCTTTTAAGCGTTGCATGTGTTGTAGCACCCAATACTCCCATTCTGCAGTTTACTGAATGACATCAACGCATAATACACAGTCCATAGTACATGGGTATTGTTGCAGTTTTTGCTCTGCATATTTACTAGGGTAATCCCAAAAGTAGGGTCTATTCTTTTTATATATAATCACACAGACCTGTTTATTTCTACAATGGTTTACAGCTTGAACATTTAGCTATTTTTCGACATAATCACAATTTCTGTCGATACATTTTTGTAGACTCTGTGGCAGATTTTGTATGCCCATGTCATACCAGCTCACCGCCATGCTGTTCAGAATGTTATGAACCTCTTCTTTCACCTCGTTGTCAGAGCTGAATCGTTTTCCGCCCAAATGTTCTTTTAACCTAGAGAACACGTGATAGTCACTGGGCGCCAAGTCAGGACTATAGGGTGGGTAGGTGGGTGATTATGTTCCACTGAAACTGTTGCAGGAGAGCAACAGTTTGCCGAGTGATGTGTGGGCAAGCATTGTCATGGAGAATGGGTACGCCCTTGCTCAACATTCCTCTTCTCCGGTTCTGAATTGCCTGTTTGAGTTTTTTCAGAGTCTCACAGTACCTGTCAGCGTTAATTGTGGTCCCAGCGATTCAGCTCTGATGACAAGGTGGTTCAAAGAGCACCAGGATGAGTACCATACTCCTCTGGCTACTGAGCTCCCCGGATTTAAACACAACTGAGAATCTGTGAGACCACCTCAATCAGGCTATAAATGCCATGGATACTCCATCAAGCACAGCCTGGACATGGCACTGGAGTCGGCACAGTTCCACATCCCTGTCAGTACTTTCCAGAACAGTATTTACCCGGTCATTTTTCCTAGATTATTTACTATATCTCTACAATCAGTTGATACAGATTAGGCAGAAAAATATCTCTACTTGCAGTTGGAGGTCTGTATATAACCACAATAGTGTGTTTCCTTTTTCCCCTCTACAGTTTATCACAAAAAGTTCAGTGACACCTTCAACACATAAGAACTTACATATATGGTATAGTAATTACTACCACTTTTTGTAAATATTGAAACACCACCACAAGACTTGATTTCCCTACTGAAAGTTGAGCAGACATAATTGTTAATGGGTGCATAGTAAGAGTTTTTTTTTCCTTCAGGATACCAGTGCTCAGTAATAACTGAAACATCTGGATGATTAACACATGCTATGGTATCCAAATCATTGTGATTATTTCTTAGGATTGTAAAATTTTGGTGGGTAATCTCGAAACTGTATTCATATTGGTGGATCATATCTATAGATTTAAATCCTGTTCTAACTCTGACTGAGCTAAGCGGTGCGGTGGTTAGCACACTGGACTTGCATTCGGGAGGATGACAGTTCAAACCCACATCCGGCCGTCCTGATTTAGGTTTTCCATGATTTCCCATATCAATTAGGACAAATAATGGGAGGGTTCCTTTGAGAAGGAATGGTTAACTTCCTTTCCTAATCCAATGGGAACGATGACCTCGCTGTTTGCTCCCCTCCACTATCTCAACCAACCATCCATCTAACTCTGAACACAATAAGAAAAATGGTTATGAGAAACCAGAAACTATTTATTTGGCCCTGGTACAACAGCATAACAGACAGTTCAATACGTAGTAGTAGTAACAACAACAACAATCTGGCAAGAGTTAAAGACTTATCAGTCACTGTGAAAATACCTCTGGTCAACAGGAGTGGGAGGTACAATGCCACAAAAGTGAAGGAGCAACTACTTATCTCGTCAAAAAGCCACACACAATTGAAGGCTAATATAGAAATGAACATGAACTAAGTGGACGAATTCATCACCACCACAGACCACAGACAACTAAAACAAAACGTGACACACAATCACAGCAATATAGTTACTATGTACTTCCTTGCATAAAATGTCACATGTCAAAAACAGTTTCAGGACAAAATAACACCACAATGCATTGCTTGCTGCACTGTCTAACAGTATATCTCTACAATTGTTAAAAAAGTGAAATACAGTAATTTAACATATTTAATATATTTTGATTAATATGGTAATGAGAAGTACTGGTGGAATGTAAATAATTTATGGAGTAAAAGTTACAACCCTTTTTGTTTGTGTTTATGTTGGGATTGGGTTGGAATATGATGTTATAGATTTACCAGTATACGCACTAGTTGGGTGTCCTCTATGAAATGAAAGATGTATCACTGTTTTATTTTACCCCACCTCAGTAGGCCTACATGGAGAACAAATTGGCAAAAGAAGTATAATGCAGTGAAGTGCCCTAAATGCATTTTGCACAATACAAAAGATGTATCTTTTGAAAGGTGAAGAACTTAAAAGGTCTTCTGAGAAGCTACTGAATGATAGGAAGTTAAGTAGATGATGTAAGGCATATCTATTATTGAAGCTTTATTAATATTTAACCTGTTCTCACAAAATACATTACCACAACATAGTCAAGTGGCCTACAAGGCAGCAATAAGGTAGTCATTTCAAACTGTCTTCTCAGACTTTTCCGATTGGTAATAAATTAGAACTACTCATATCACCAAGAACATGGCATTAGCAACACAGTGGATAACTTACAATCTAAGATCCACTTCCTAAATTTCCCATTTGAGAAATCCATAGTACGGAACACCAATCAATATGATAAATATCACTTGGCTATGCTTCCACCTGCAAATTAACTAAAAGAAATGTACAATTCCTGGTCCAAATATGCAAACATTATACTATGCAAACACAAACTCAGAAATGCCATTTCTATGAGTAATGCAAAACACTGCTTTGACCTACAGCTGATTCCAGACAGCAAGTCAACTAAATTTAATAGCCTTGAAATTATAGAAACTTTCACAACAAATTTTAAGTGTATCTGTATAACTACTGCTGCAGGAACAACAAGCAACACATCTATTCTAAAGTTGAGCTGAAACTCACCAGCAATGAACGCCTTTTAATATCTGGTTAGGTGCACAGAAACAATATTCATTCCGTTTGTGGCTAAAATGTGTCTTGAAATAAACAATAGTAAAATTCCTCTTTTTATTTTGGCTGATGTTCATGGCAGCAGTGCGATCGCTTCCCATCTTGTTATTTTCTTGCGACTTCAGCAGCCTCTCGCCTTTTGATTGAGACTTGAATATCGGAGATCTATGACACATATATGTGGTTTTCGTGCCACCTATCGCAGGCTAGGCACACCCATAAGTTACAATGCTACTTCTGTCTTCTCTTCCTTGGCTTTCCATTTCACAAAGTCAGAAACATCCAATGCAAAAACAGATTGTACTGTTCACAAGCCTGCATTCTGTCACTTTAATTCATAACTACCTGTAAAACTGACAGTAAAAAAATCCCAACTACGGTCATTCTTATAAGTCTGAACATGCAAAAGTTCTGGATGCATGAACATGTTTGCTGAAAGCAATTTGAGCAGTAGGACTACAGTTACTACACAACTTTTGGCCAAAAAAATTTTGTATTAACCGTCGTGGGTTACGACGATTGCAACTTCAAGGTCGAAGTCAGTTCTTCTGAAAATAGACCGCTAACACAAACAATCGATAAAGATACACTGAAAGAAATTTTGTAGCGTAATATAGAATCAGAATACTATAGGCACAAAGTACGAAATTCAGCAGAATTTTTCTACATCGGTATTGCACTTTCAGGCACTGTAACACAAGTTACCGAGAAAAAAAGACGTCTCTATACTCTGTTCATCTTACTAATATACTTGATGTAAACATACACTAACACGATGATTGGTCAAAAGTCGTTACACACATACACTGGTGTTGTTACGCTTTTGGAAGTAGTTCCTACTTGTGTATGAGATATGTTGTTACCTAATTACGTTAAATGAAACAGTAAGATACTCAAATGTATTAACAGCCATCATCGTATTTGGTAATCACACTTTCACTAGGTAGCTTTTATTTAAAAAATCGTGTGTCACAGCATCTGCACTATTCTGCTGTGATTGTCGCGCTGTTAATGGCTGAGACTGCTTACTGTTCCGCAGTGAAACACGCTTGTGGAACACGGTTAAAAAGTGCCGAGAAATAGGTTTCTCTTAATGTTATTAATGAATTTACAGAGTAATAGGGTTTGAATTTTTTCGAGGGACTGTAGTACATAAAATTGAGACGCAAAAAATGGTTCAAATGGCTCTGAGCACTATGGGACTTTACTTTTGAGGTCATCAGTCCCCTAGAACTTAGAACTACTTAAACCTAACTAACCCAAGGATATCACACACATCCATGCCCGAGGCAGGATTCGAACCTGCGACCGTAGCGGTCGCGCGGTTCCAGACTGAAGCGCCTAGAACCGCTCGGCCACCCGGCCGGCATTGAGACGCAAATTCATCTCGTACGTAAAGCGGTATAAGTAGCTTAGCAGACTGCAAATTTGGTGCAATTCGTGATTTGCTGGTTCAACTTTCGTCTGAGCCATTTTTTTTTTTTGTTCAATTTGGAATACCTATATCTCGTAATTGTAAAATTCATCATAATTTTTATGAATAGTTTGTGTCTTCCTATTTTTAATTACATAGCGCACGCGAAATTCCTGTTTTCATTTCAAATATAAATTCTTAATTAGCGATATTTTATGAAAGACTGTTAATAAAGGTTGCTTAAATTAAGAAAACATAACAATTTAATTTTTAAGGCAAAAATGAAAAACCAAATACTCTTTTTTGGACTATGTCCAGTGTTTTATACCACAGAGGCAGATAAGTGTCGTAGAAACATGGAGAACAATCATTTTCACAGCATCGAGCATACCACACAAATTTTTACATTTGCCACTGTACCATTACAATATGTACCTCACAGAGCCAAGTTAAGGGATTTGGTCCGAGAAATAACAAGACTCTTAAGCTGCCAGACGTACTGGAACTAAAGCAAGCAGCTTTTTCACATGTCACTGCTTATCGCTGGCGGGAAACAGAATGAAACGTCATAAAAGGAGAAAATTGGCGCCTGGTTTGCTTCGTTGATTCTGTTGTTGATTGACTCGTTATCAACGTAGCAGATGACTTCCAGAACAGAAGCGTATTTCTCGAATACGGTTAAGGTAGGAGCTAAGAGATTACCTGACGACTGGCAGTAATTAATACCTTCATTGGCTTTAGTATTCAACAGTACGGTGAAATCCCTGCAGTGCGCTTTTGCATCACTCATAGCTCGCTCAGA
Organism: Schistocerca serialis cubense; assembly: GCF_023864345.2. Taxonomy (NCBI): domain Eukaryota; kingdom Metazoa; phylum Arthropoda; class Insecta; order Orthoptera; family Acrididae; genus Schistocerca; species Schistocerca serialis. The sequence continues at coordinate 553,927,787 of NC_064640.1, forward strand.
AAAATTACGCTGGGTTTAAGTTAGGAATTTTCATCAATCTTATTTGTTGGTTGGTTGGTTGGTTGGTTTGGGGAAGGAGACCAGACTGCGTGGTCATCGGTCTCATCGGATTAGGGAAGGATGGGGAAGGAAGTCGGCCGTGCCCTTTCAGAGGAACCATCCCGGCATTTGCCTGGACTGATTTAGGGAAATCACGGAAAACCTAAATCGGGATGGCCGGACGCGGGATTGAACCGTCGTCCTCCCGAATGCGAGTCCAGTGTCTAACCACTGCGCCACCTCGCTCGGTAATCTTATTTGTAATTAGAATATTATGTAAGGTGAGAACGGGAGCATTTTATGCTTTCTGTGTGGTCAGCTAAGAAGCGCGCGATAGTGCTGAGTTTTGGCCAATATTATTTCATTCTTTTTAATAATTAAATGACATTCGAAGCTATATCGTTTCTTTGCTCGTCCCTTTTTATGTCTGAACTGCAACTGCTCACACCGTTGCAGGTTAGTTGGACCGCTGGCTGGCCAGTGCTATCAAAATTTAATGCGCCGGTAAAGCTGTTCCGCGTTATCGCTCAGTCTGTGTGTCTATGTAGGACAGTATACAACGTATCGTTCTGCTCTTACTAGACTGTACTGCTTATAGCTTGGCTTCCGCTCCACGTGAAACGAAATCCAATGACACTCGAGCAAACGCGGAAGAATACATGGCGTAATGTTTACATCAGGTTTATTCTTATTATGAACGAAGTGTAGCATAGATCTATAATGGGCCATAGCATTGAAACTGCATATTTGCGAAATAAGCAAGTATAGATACGAAATCCACGAAATAACACCGCGATAGCTTCGGAAACCGAGATTGCGCTATGCGATGTGCTTTTGTAACACAAACTGGTCATAGGACACGTGATTTCTTTTGCCAATCAGAACACAGAATGATAGCCCATTACACGTTATGTAATCAGCCAATCGTATTATGGTCATACGATTTTCAATGCGCGACCACCAAAACGACGGGAAAATGTTAAGCATGAAACACAAATAAAGTAGATATTTGAAAGTAATGTACAGAACCAAGAAAAGCGATGCTGTAACACACCTATAATGCTGAGGAAATTGAAGGCACCAGTTTCCCCGAAAGGCACGGAATAGCAGTCGGTAGTCGTGCTTGCAACATTCTTCGAAGGAATTATTGCATCACAGGTATGCCGGGCGGGTAAAGTTTACCCGCTTGAACAAAAAAATGATATAATACTTCTTTCTGGCGATGTGCTCGACAGCACATATACTTAGGTAGGTAATCCGCGAAATGTTTGGCCTTTCTGTCATATGATGGGACGGCACCTGTGACGTCCAGCCATATTCTCTCCACGTTCTGTGCGTGAACGGAACGATCCTTCACATCTACAAAGTTCAGATTATAGTTCACATTAAGGCGCTGAAAACCTTCAATACCAAGAATGTGGTATAAACTGAAGCAGTGATTAAAGATCGTCGTATCGGGGAGGATCTTTTCTATTATTGCTCTGAACAATACTTCCTTGGTTCGAAATTCAATGGGCTCAAGTAACAATTTTTTTGATCCTCACTGAATTCCGTCGAACACTCTGTTTGTTACGATTGCATGGCCAGTTTTGAATTTCCGTGTCTTAAATTGCGATTCGTCAATTCATAATCAAACTGTTGTATTCTAACCTAACCTAGACCTATGGCAACACTACAAGTAAGTCTGTCACCACAACCAGTTTTTTTGCGTTCACATTTGTTGGTTTCGCCGACTCACAACCAAATTGTTGCATTCCAACCTAATCTAGACCTATAGCTACACCACAGATTACTTTGCCACCGCAACCAGATTTTTTCTGCTAGTTCAAGCTGTGCACTTGTGTCCCAGCCTAAGAACACCATAAGAAATCCACGAGATATTCGGAAAATACAGCCGCAAACAGCTTAACTACACTCCTGGAAATTGTGACCTGTTTGTAGAACAACAGCCATTTATTTGTAACAGCAGAGAATGTAAAAGGCGTTGCTTTACTCCCAGCAATTTAACCCTAGATTAATAAACCCTCCTAAACTTTGCGATTGCAGCTAGTGTAATCTGTGGTTCCCATCAACATTTTGAGCAGTAAAATTGTCAACATAGGATGTCGAACAGGACATTTTGTACTTATTTTATATGTGACATATAGCAGGAGATATCATAATTGTAATTAACTAGTGCATAAAAGTAGTAGGGCACAACTAGTTGTAGCACAATTTGTTAGTGCGCACTGCATACATTCAGGGGCAAACCTGATTGATTTATGACCTCTCTCCCCTCCTGTTAACCTATTATTCTGTTAATTGATTTATGATCCCATGGGAGTTGATTTATGACTCCCTGGGGATAATCTGTCCTCCTCAGACTGCAGCTGGACTTGGCCCACTGGAGAGAGCCGCCTGGTCATGGAGGGTGTCCAGTATGACCAGACTGATTGGAATTTGGATGTTATCAATTCATCCAATGCCAACACTTGCCATATTGAATCTTCTCAAATTTTCACGTAAAAATCAGAGAATTCTTGCAACACACACGATCACGAAGGCTGCCCAAGACAACTGAGTATTAATCCACTGTTCACCCAACCAGAGGGTGCCGCAGCCAGGACTTGTTCCCACAGCTGCAGGCAACAACCAACTAGCTGGCTAGCTGGAACGTTTCTTTGTTCCTGCCACTCACAACAGCCTTAAGCTAGAAATGTCAATTCACACTGGTCACCAGCTACCTCTGTCATGCACCCGTGTGCCAAGCGGAATTGTCCTAGAAAACCAGCCACATATTTATCAGTGTAATTACAGTTAAATATTATGTTTGTAGCCCTAATATGGTGATATTCGACAGTGAGTGAAGTATTGGAAATACCTCCTGCTGACGACTGTGGCTCTGGGACGAATTTCATGTTGAAATATCAGTGTCTACATGTTCCTTGTGACTGGACATAATTTTCCTTATAAAATCTTTTACCAACCCCTCCCCCCCCCCCCCTCACAGCTATCAATGCACTGAAATCACAATTTTCCACTTCAAATCCATACCTTCCTTACGACTGGACAGTCATTTTCTTTGCTCATGTCGATATGCTGAGCTCAGTAACTTTACATCCCAACGTATACTTTACATGTGGGGAACTCCAGACCATACACAGAACCTACCAGTGGTGAATCCACCTTCAGACACCGCCCTGGACTTACAGCAAGTGGATTGACCTTCGAACCCTATTCTGGCCATAACACATGATGGATCCACCCTTGACCTTTCTCCCTGATGTAACGCATGGTGGATCCACCTACTAGCTGTATCCTGATCCTATCTCAAACATGCACTGTGCCATGGGGATCCCCACGTGAAACTAATACAGGCACACTCACATACAGAAAAATGAAGCATTTGCGGTGGGTGTTCTACATATACATCTACATCTACATCCATAATCCGCAAGCCACCTGACGGTGTGTGGCGGAGGGTACCTTGAGTACCTCTATCGGTTCTCCCTTCTATTCCAGTCTCGTATTGTTCGTGGAAAGAAGGATTGTCGGTATGCTTCTGTGTGGGCTCCAATCTCTCTGATTTTATCCACGTGGTCTCTTCGTGAGATATACGTAGGAGGGAGCAATATACTGCTTGACTCTTCGGTGAAGGTATGTTCTCGAAACTTTAGCAAAAGCCCATACCGAGCTACTGAGTGTCTCTCCTGCAGAGTTAACTGCACTACATTTACAAGCAATTGTAGAGTACGTGGCGAGATGTTATGTCATGATTGCATGGGTAGAAGTGACACAAAATCGATAAAATTACAAAAATTAATGGAAAATACGTATAAATTGAGGGAAAATACTCAAAAAATGTGGAGAAATTGAGAGGGAATGAGGGAGTACTTGCATGTCTTCTGCTTGGTGCAGGAAAATTCTTGTACATGGGAAACAGTATGTGACAACAAGAAGAATAGGAGAAGAAGCTGACATGGAAGCACCGTTAACCAGAGAAACAGTTATTTCCCAGGGACAGTCGTAAGGCGGCTGGAATAGATTTTTTAACGTGAATGATCACCAAATGTAGAGTAATAAATTTATATTTGTTGGATCACAAGCCCAGATGTGCCCTCAAAATTATCATCAACCATCTTATAGATTTTTACGAAGTGTCCTTAGCTAAAGGGCGTTGTATTGCCAGCTGGGTGACTGCAATATACAACTATAGAATGGAACATCTGCTCGACCCTGTGCAAAACTATTTAGCTGTTTTAAACCCTAACAAACAGTATCTACAATGTGCTTCTCTGTACCTTCTGCCAGTCACAACCATGCAGTGTCAGCTGACAAAAACTTGACATAACATTTGCTGCATAGCTTTTAACTACACTCCTGAAAATGGAAAAAAGAACACATTGACACCGGTGTGTCAGACCCACCATACTTGCTCCGGACACTGCGAGAGGGCTGTACAAGCAATGATCACACGCACGGCACAGCGGACACACCAGGAACCGCGGTGTTGGCCGTCGAATGGCGCTAGCTGCGCAGCATTTGTGCACCGCCGCCGTCAGTGTCAGCCAGTTTGCCGTGGCATACGGAGTTCCATCGCAGTCTTTAACACTGGTAGCATGCCGCGACAGCGTGGACGTGAACCGTATGTGAAGTTGACGGACTTTGAGCGAGGGCGTATAGTGGGCATGCCGGAGGCCGGGTGGACGTACCGCCGAATTGCTCAACACGTGGGGCGTGAGGTCTCCACAGTACATCGATGTTGTCGCCAGTGGTCGGCGGAAGGTGCACGTGCCCGTCGACCTGGGACCGGACCGCAGCGACGCACGGATGCACGCCAAGACCGTAGGATCCTACGCAGTGCCGTAGGGGACCGCACCACCACTTCCCAGCAAATTAGGGACACTGTTGCCCCTGGGGTATCGGCGAGGACCATTCGCAACCGTCTCCATGAAGCTGGGCTACGGTCCCGCACACCGTTAGGCCGTCTTCCGCTCACGCCCCAACATCGTGCAGCCCGCCTCCAGTGGTGTCGCGACAGGCGTGAATGGAGGGACGAATGGAGACGTGTCGTCTTCAGCGATGAGAGTCGCTTCTGCCTTGGTGCCAATGATGGTCGTATGCGTGTTTGGCGCCGTGCAGGTGAGCGCCACTATCAGGACTGCATACGACCGAGGCACACAGGGCCAACACTCGGCATCATGGTGTGGGGAGCGATCTCCTACACTGGCCGTACACCACTGGTGATCGTCGAGGGGACACTGAATAGTGCACAGTACATCCAAACCGTCATCGAACCCATCGTTCTACCATTCCTAGACCGGCAAGGGAACTTGCTGTTCCAACAGGACAATGCACGTCCACATGTATCCCGTGCCACCCAATGTGCTCTAGAAGGTGTACGTCAACTACCCTGGCCAGCAAGATCTCCGGATCTGTCCCCCATTGAGCATGTTTGGGACTGGATGAAGCGTCGTCTCACGCAATCTGCATGTCCAGCACGAATGCTGGTCCAACTGAGGCGCCAGGTGGAAATGGCATGGCAAGCCGTTCCACAGGACAACATCCAGCATCTCTACGATCGTCTCCATGGGAGAATAGCAGCCTGCATTGCTGCGAAAGGTGGATATACACTGTACTAGTGCCGACATTGTGCATGCTCTGTTGCCTGTGTCTATGTGCCTGTGGTTCTGTCAGTGTGATCATGTGATGTATCTGACCCCAGGAATGTGTCAATAAAGTTTCCCCTTCCTGGGACAATGAATTCACGGTGTTCTTATTTCAATTTCCAGGAGTGTACGTTCAGCTGTATGTCTATCGAGGTAATAGGGATACATGCAAGTTGATTGCTGCCTTTGATGCTTCCTTGTAAGGGGGAACCATCTGCCTCTAAACTGACATTGATCTGCTTTGAAGGATGATAGAAAGTAGTTGGCATGATCAGTTCAGAGGGGTTGTAATGAGGCATGATTTAATGGTAGACTGATGACACACGCTAGAGAGAGAAGGGAGGGACCTACCGAGGGAGGGGAGGCCTGAGAAATGGGAAAAGAGGGAAGAGGAGGGGCAGTGGGAGAGGGGGGGGCTGGAGGGGGTGGGATGAAAAGAAAGGGGTCCAGAGGAGCACAAAGGGGCAAGAGACGGGCAGGGTGGGATAGGGAAAGGGAAGGAAAGTCAGGAGGGAGTGCATAGATGTAGAAGGGGTACACTGGAAAGGGAGAGGGTATAGGGGGGGGGAGGAAAAAATCGCTCAGGGGAAGGGAAAAGGAGGGGAGAGGGAGCCCTGAGAAGGGGGAGGGGGAAGATGGGGTTAGAGTTGGTAACAGGGGTAATTATCAGGGCAAAGTTCATCATCTGGGAGGGGTAGGCACTGGAAGGTACGTTGGTAAAGGAGATGGAGGGCATGGACATGGAGAGAGGGCAGGTCACAATGGTAAAAGCACGGCGACAGGCTGGGGATAAAGGGGATTGTTGACACCGGAGGTAGGCGGGATTCAGTCTGCAGATGATGTACAGGGTGCATATGTGTTTGAGGAAAAGGAGATATGGATAGGGGATGAGGTCATAGGGGATCTGTGTGGGGGATGGGAGGCCAATATGGTTTAAATGGTTCAAATGGCTCTAAGCACTATGGGACTGAACATCTGAGGTCATCAGTCCACAGCAGATATGGAAAGCAAGGTGGACTGCATGGCATTCAAGGATTTGGAGGGCTTTATAGACTCTGGGTGAGGCGGAAATCCAAGCGATGCTGACATAACAAAGGAGGGGACGGACCAAGGGTTTTTAGGTGTGAAGGATGGTGGAAGGAGCAAGTCCTCATCCAGCCAGACAGGAGTTTCAGGAAGCAGAGTCTATTGTGGGCTTTGTATTGGATCGTAAGTAGATGGAGGTCTAGGTGAGGTGTCAGTCAAAGGTGAGGCCAAGGTATATCAGGGTAGGAGTGAGGTTGATAGGACGACCATAAGTGGTAAGGTAAAAATCCTGGAGCCAGAAGGAGGCGGTGGTGCGATCCATGATGATTGCCTGGCTCTTGGAAGGGCTGATGCGAAGGAGCCACTGGTAGCACCAGGCAGGTGTGTTTGAAGGGTACGTTGGAACCATTGAAGGGTGGGATAGAGGGTCAGGAAGGCAGTGTCATCAGCATAATGGAGGAGATGAACAGGTGGGGGAGGATTGGGCATATGTGCAGTATACAGGGATTGGTTTTGTTCCTGTTGACACTATTGGTAGGGGGGGGGGCTTTACTTCTCATGGCCTGCATCTAAATAGAATAGGGAAGGATATACTAGCTAGGTTGATAGCAAATCCCTTAAGGGGGGACACTGCAACTCGTGGAAGTAGTTCTTTTTTAGGTTGAGCTCATTATCAACACATTCAATATTGAAACAAGATGTATCTGAAAATGTTAAGCATAATACTTGTGAAGACAAAAAAGTAACAGTAAATTTACTACATCAAAATATCAGAAGTTTAAAAAACAAAGTTAATGAATTTCGGATCTGTTTAGATGAGCTACAGTCTACAAATCCTGTTGGTATTATTCGTATTTCTGAACGTCATTTAGGTAGTGAAACTGAAATGCTTAATCAGGAAGGGTATACCTTAGCTTCAAAGTATTGTAGAAAAGAGATGGAGAAAGGAGGAGATGCCACTTACATTAGAAAGGGTCACATTTATAAAAACATTGACATTTGAAGCATGTGCCACACAAGTAAAAACACACAAAAGAAAAATAATTATAGTCACAATATACAGGCCCCCAACTGGTAATTTCCAGCTATTCATTAAACAGCTTGATGCAGTATTAAATTTCTTAACTTCTAAAAATAATGAACTCACACTAAGTGGAGATTTTAATTTAAATTTTCTGGAGGATAGTTACTCAAGATCCATACCAGAGTCTCTTACCACTTCTTATAATCCAGTTCCCAACCAGGGTTATGGGTACCGCAGCACTGCTATTGATAACATTATCGTAGATACTACCACACTAGCAAATCATAGTATAAATCCAGTATTTAATGTCCTTTCAGATCATGATACCCAGTTGCTTACATTTAATATAGTGGGGTCTGATTCAACTAATAACAGAAAGTGGGAAACTATATGAATAATAAATGAAACAGGAATTGAAGTTATAAAAAACTGTTTGAGAAATATAGACTCGAAAGATGTATACAATTCACCTGGGATAAATGAAAAATGTAACAGTTTCTCTAATACGGTCATACGTCACACTGAAAACTGCTGCCCTAAGAAAGTAATCAAAGCAAATAGATTAAATGTTTCAAAACCTTGGATTACAAATGGAATAAAAGTATCTTGCAAAACAAAAAGAAGACTGTACTTAATGTCAAGGGAAAACGATGACTACAGAGCTAAATCACATTACAAATTATTTTGTAAAATTCTAGACAAAGTAATCAGAACCTCAAAATGTAGTTATTTTCAAGAAAAAATAAATACTTCTAATAACATGATAAAAACTATATGGAAGATAGTAAAAAGTGAAACAGGAAAAACTAATCAGGCAAATAAGGAAATTATGTTAAATGTAAATAATGAGTTGATTAGAGATACCCCCAAAATTGCAGACACTTTCAACAACTTTCTCCTTTCAGTAGCAGACAACTTAGGTTTGCATAGCTCCTCAGAAGACAGCTTAAAATATTTAAAAAATGCACTTCTGCAGAAATTTGACAAAATTAAACTATACCCTAAATCACCGAACGAGATTTCTAATGTTATTAGCTCTCTTAAAAACAAATGTTCCAGTGGTTATGATGAAATCAGCACTACCATAATTAAATGTTGCTCCTCAGAACTTTGTGACATACAGAGTTACTTATGTAATGAATCATTCCAAAGTAGTACTTTTCCAGATAGGCTTAAATTTGCTATTGTCAAACCATTACACAAAAAAAGGAGACAAATCATCAGTGGAAAACTTCTGTCCCATTTCATTATTGGCAATATTTTCAAAAGTGTTTGATAGGGTTATGTACAATAGACTTTATAAACACTTAGTACAGAAAAATATTCTCATTTGCAGTCAGTTTGGATTTCGGAATGGATTGTCAACTGATCAAGTTATATTCACGTTGATATATTAGAATATATTAGAATTAATAAACCAAAAGTTATTACCACTTGGAATATTCTGTGATCTTGCTAAAGCTTTTTGATTGTGTTAAGCATGATATCCTTATACAAAAGTTAAAATATTATGGGATAACAGGAGTAGCAGGCTTGTGGTTCTCATCCTATCTTTTTAATAGAAAACAGTGAGTGTCTGTATCAGGCTTACCACATAACAATAGTCATTCAAAATATGAAACCATCATACATGGGGTGCTCCAGGGCTCTATTTTAGGTCCCTTGTTGCTCCTATCATATATTAATGACCTTCCATATGCAGTCTCACAAAATGCAATTTTTTCTTATTTGCAGATGATACAAGTATTGGTATAAAACACAGTACCTGTGATCTCACTGAGCAGTCAGCTAATGAAACATTTGTATGTATCAATGGATGGTTCACAGCAAATGGATTGTCACTGCGTTTTGACAAGACCCAGTACATACAGTTTAGTACCTCACAAAGAATACCTGACCCTGTAAGTATAATATATTCAAACAATGAAATAAAAACTGCAGATAGTGTTAAATTTTTAGGGCTACAAATTGACCACAACGTAAATTGGCAAACTCACACTCTAGACTTAATGAAACGCCTTAGTTCAGCTACATTTGCAGTACGCATGATAGCAGAAATAGGTGATTTAAAAACGAAGAAGTTAGTTTATTCGGCCTCCTTCCATTCACTAATGAATTATGGAATCATCTTTTGGGGAAACTTCTCTCACAAAGAGAACATTCTCAAAGTTCAGAAACGAGTCCTTAGAATTATATCTGGTGTCAGTCCTAGATCATCATGCAGAGACCTCATTAAGAAACTTGGTATTCTAACAACTACTTCTCAGTTCATAAACTCACTGATGTCCTTTGTCATATCCAACAGTTCTCTTTTTACAGATAATAGAGCAAAACATGATTATAATACCAGAACCAAAAAAAAAAAATCTGTACAAGGACTATAAAAGCTTAACATTAGTACAAAAAGGAGTCAAATACATGGGTACTCATATATTCAATAACTTACCAGAGCATATCAACTTGCAAGTGATAAAGATCGGTTTCTGAGTGAATTAAAGAACTTCCTGTTGGCCAACTCCTCCTACTCCATCGATGAATACCTTCACAAGGATTATAGCTCATAACTCTGTCTGCATTAGAATTGTACAATATCCATGTATCTGAGTAAAAAAAAAAAAAAAAAAACCTTGATTCTTTCCACATCCCAGAGACTCCTCTCCAAGGGATCCATGGAAAACGATAAATGAAATGTAATGTAGAGGAGATACAGAAGAGGGGAAGGGACGCAGCCTTGGCTCAAGCCCGCAGTGGGATAAAACATATGGTAGTTGGTATTGTGGATGGTGACATAGGAGGGACAATGGGAGAGAAAGGAAGCAACGAGACGGACGAAATTGATAGGAAAGGCGTAGATCTGGAGTTTAAAGAGGAGCCGAGAATACCATACATGGTCATAGGCATTCTGGAGGTCGAGGGAACCAAAGACTGCTGAATGAGAAAACTTTGTTTCTTATGTACCTGCAGACGTGGCTGTTATGTAATTCTGATGAGTTGTTAAGGATGAAGGGGAAAGATGCTATAAGTTCTTTATTGGCGATTTCATTATTTCTCTTCATTGGTGGAAATCCGACTTTTTGATTGGTGTTTGCATTACAGCTTGTGATTGGTGGAAAGTGGCAAATGGAAAACCAAGCGGCAGTTGTGACGTGGCGTTGTTTTCCTGCTTTCAAGCGCAGCCAGTACTCTATATACCTGCAGCCGCCGCCGTGTCACGCGCGCCTTTGTGTATTGCTTCACGTGAGTTGTCATCCCATAGTGCTGTTACTGCTAGCAGCCAAGACGATGGAAGTCGGTACCCGTCTTCTCAGTTCATGTTGGTGGATCGCTTGGCTATTTCTATTGTCTCTAATCTTCCTCCTGAAAGTAAGATGCTGTTTCGCCAGTACGCGAGCTTTACCAGACTCAATCTGTTTGCCGCACTCATCCTGGTGTTCTGTCACTTCAGACTTCGTGTGCTTCCTTAGCCGAATTTATCTTTTCGTGTTCATATATCCGTGTGCTGGTGGGTCACCCCATCTCGCCAGCATACACTAATCCGCATTTGCATCTGATTTCATAAACTCCAGCAGCATGTAGTTTGTCAACTGCATCTTTCATTGTGCAAAAAACATCTTTTATTCTGCGCTTGCTGCTTCGGAAAATCGGTTTGATGCCTGCTCGGCGGAGAGTCTGACTTACCCCTTCAGTCACACTTTGAATATATGGTAATAGAACGATGTTTTGTGCTTCCTTGTGCTCTCTTCTATTGCTTTCATTCTTTGTCGCCATAGTTTTATCTATTAGTTTCATCCCATAACCGAGGTTTTGAAGTTCACCTAATCCTGTGAGCCTTCTTGGTTAAAGTGTGCAGGGCGGATTTCTTCTGCGTAGGATGATGATGAGAGGAGGCATGTAGGTACTTGTCAGTACTAGTTGGCTTCCTATATACTCAATGGCCCAGTTTACCATCAGGCTTTCTGTAAACTTCCATGTCAAGAAAGGCAGCACCCCATTCTTTTCTGTCTCCTTAGTGAATTGGAGTCTGCTGTGCTAATGGTTGAGGTGTTGGCAGATCAGCAAAAAAACAATGTGTCAAACAGCTTATGAAAGAAAAACACGGGGACCCTATGTTGCGACTGATAGTCTATGGGTTATGGTCCTCCTACAGTACAGGCGGCGAAACTTTACATTGGTGTGTGCAAGTGACTTCGATCACTGGCCAGTTGCTCAAATGGACCAATACCTGTGTATCTGATAGGATCGCCACGTATGCTTGGAGTCAGCACACAGATGATATTGTTTTTCGATGTATCAGAAGGACGCGGTAATACCTTAACAAGTTCTGTACCAGGCGACTTTAACGAAGTTTTTACAGCTCATAGTTTTTCTCTGGTGGATGGTGCAAAATAACGAGGTGGGAGAGAATGTTTAGGTGACTGACATGAATGCTGCCTGAGAGACACAGATCTCCTTCGTACTGCAGTACCTGTATGTTGTTTCGAAACACACTAAAATGCAGTAGGAACATCCTTGTCCTTTTCCCATTTCTGTATCATGTGAAGTCCTCCTAATTTTCCCGATAAGAAACACCATCATTTCTAATCGTACTGTCTTTTCTACTACCTCGTGTTGCAGGAGAAATCTTCGTTTGGTGCTGGTCTTAGACATTGTACATGGTTGGCAGATCTACGACAACATGTTCCCATTTCCACCGAGTGGTCAAAACAGTCCTGTCGCATTAACTCAGCTCACCCTGTTTCTCTACGGGATGCGGAATGTCTTAGATATAGCGCTCTCCGACTTCCGAACAGTTCCGCCTTAAATTGGACCAATAACATGGCCAAAGATGCAGAGAACACGGGGCAGAGACTGAGGAGGATGCAGAGGGACTGTCTAAAAGAACCACGCTGGAATTTTGCTGTATGGGGCGCTTAGCAAATAGGTTCGAGAAAGGTGACTAGTTTCGAGATATGAGAGTGCCACAAAAATGACTCACCAGTGGCTGTAATCATTAAAGGATATCTCCAAAGGATCCATCACAAGTGTGTGGTTGAATGGGGGGACTTGATTCCAAATCACAGACAGAATTTCTATCAGAAAGCGTAAAACTATAGATCTGAAAAACCAGTGTATTGGTCATAGGATCTTGTACATTTCTTATGACGAAGATCTAGCGTTGTATTTTTAAGTGATTCCACACATAGCACACCGTCTACTGTTTGTGATCATTCTCAATGAACCATCGTCGTCCTACACCTATAATCCCATTGATGTATCACAGAACCTCTGTTACACTGTCTACATAGTATCGAGATAGAATGCGCTACAAATACTGTTTGTTATAGTGGGAAATATCTTGCAGCAGCACGAGGGAGTTACAAATATTGGTTTAATACCACGTTGCTTACCCGAATCACTTTCTAAATTTGGTGAAAACAGTGATTTTATTACGAGCTTACACCGCTGGTGACGTGCACCCACCCTTTCGGTCTATTAATACACACCTCGCGATCACTGTCTATATTCAATGTTGCAGTATTTGTATGGAAGATCACTTCATTTGGAAACAGTATCATACTTCGATTTATAAAGCATCTATAGTTTTTTTTTTTCGACATGGATACCGTTAGCGATAATTGGGTGTACCTGTAGAACCAAGACAGTTTTTTTAATGCAGTGTGACAGTAACATAGTCATTGCGATCGTGTTTTTAATAGCTGGTTGCTTATAAGATGATTACGTCTCTCTTCCTAAGACACACAGATACCACTCGCAAGGAAAACAAATGGGGCATGTCCATCGATCGCAGATTTTCGCTCAATGTTGTTTGTTGTCACCTGCATTCAATTGTTGGCAAAGTATTGTACTTAGTAGGGGATGTGTGATAGATTCGCTGTGATTAGTAGGCTTATAAAGCATGTGTTGGGATGTGAAGTTACTGTGCTCAGTGTTCCGACATGTACAAAGAAAATGTCTAAGTCCCGACATCAGAGGGGTGGGGGTATGAATTTGATGTGGAAAATTGCGATTTCAACGCATTAATAGTCGTGAAGGGAGGGGGGGGTGAAATATTTTAGGTGGAAAATTATGTCCAATCATAAGGAGCATATTGTATTGTATTGTATGTTAACCGGGGACCTAGAAACGACGGAGAGGGTCCGTCCCTGCCGCAGCCGCAGTGGTCCACAACCCCACGACGACTACCGTAGACCACTACTTTCATCCCTCCGCCGCCCCACACCGAACCCAGGGTTATTGTGCGGTTCGGCCTCCTGTGGACCCCCCCCCCCCCCCCCGCACACACACACACCAGACAAGTGTAACCCCTATGTTTGCGTGGTAGAGGAATGGTGGTGTACGCGTACGTGGAGAACTTGTTTGCGCAGAAATCGCCAGCATAGTGTAACTGAGGCGGAATAAGGGGAACCAGCCCGCATTCGCCGAGGCAGATGGAAGACCGCCTAAAAACCATCCACAGACTGGCCGGTCACCGGACCTCGACACAAATCTGCCTGGCGGATTCGTGCCGGGGACCAGGCGCTCCTTCCCGCCCGGAAAGCCGTGCGTTAGACCGCACGGCCAACCGGGCGGGCTAAGGAGCATATAGATACTGGTATTCCAACGTGAGATTCGTCCCAGAACCACAGCTCTCAGGAGGAGGTATTTCCGATGCTTCGATCATTGTCGACTGGGGCTACGATCGTAATATTTAACTGTAATTACACTGATAATTTATGTGGCGGGTTTCCCAGGACGACTCTGCCTGGCATGCTGGTGTGTGGCAGAGGTAGCCGGTGACTGGAACGAACTGACTTTTCCGGCCTAATGGTGTCGCGAGTGGCGGGTACAAAGAAAAGTTCCAGCTAGCCGGCTACCCGTTGGTACAAGTTCTGGCTGTGGCACTCTCTGGTCAGGTGAACAGTAAACTAATACTCAGCATGTGTTGGGCGGCCTTCGTGATCGCGTGTGTTGCGAGCATTCTCTGATTTTTATAAGGAAATTTGAGAAGATTAAATATGGCAAGTGTTGGTGCTGGACATATTGATAACATCCAAATTCCAACCAGTCCGGTCATCCTGGACACCCTCCACGACTGGGCGGTCCTCTCTGGTGGGCCGAGTCCAGCAGCAGACTTGGTGTGATCGCTGAGATGCACGTCAGTGGTGGCAATAAGTGGTGCATAGCATCTGACCTGGGGCGCTGTGTGTGGACACTAGGACATGAGTGTGCAGGATCTGTGAATGTTTCAGTGATTTCGGACATCTAGGCATGAAAACTTCTACTACGGACTGGATTGTTGTTTAAGTGTGTTGTGTTTAGCGCTTCTCAATACATTGCAGTGGACTCTGTCTTGCGGTGGTGTTTGTTGTTTTCTCTATCCGGTCATACAGTAAGCCCTTTCTCCTCCTTCCAAATGTGGCAGAGAGAATCAACTAAGGATTTCTATAGTGCTTTAAAAACCAATCACAATGTCAAATTCCCGATTGATCAATTTATTGTCTCCGGTAGTGGTATTGTGAGCACACATCTGTCCAGTCCCTCCCGCAAATTGTTTAAGGACATAGCATGCAGTGGAGGTGAAATTTTCAGCTTCCTCCAATGTAATGGACTTCCTACCAAATGACCTAACTGTACCAGTATCCAATAATAGGAGGCAAGGGAAAAAATCCGGAAGGGGGAAGAGGAGGGTTTGGAATTGGATAGTTGCGGGATCGAATGCCACCAAATGTAGCCGTCCTTGTATCGACCAATAGGATGCAAGGAAAAACTGGTCACACACAAAGCGCATCGATTTAATTAATTAGTCAGGCAATTAGTTGTGATTTAATAGGATTAATAAAAGTTGTCGCTTCCTTAGTAGAGAGAGGATTTCGAGACCACTATTGTTAGTTCTTTAAATAGTTCTACTGTTGTAATTGAACTTAGGTAACGTAGACATTTAGTTATTTCAGTAACTGTTAAAAATTTACCATGCGTGAGAAGTGTGGTCTTTGTCGTAGGTTTGTGAGTAGTGGGTTACAGTGTGGGATTTGTTCAAAGTATTTTCATTGGGTGGGGGGGGGGGAGGCAGTGGGCATTCTAGCGAGATCCTGTCCTGGGAACGCAGAATTTGAAGCAGAAATAAATTGATAGAGGAGCAGGAGTGTAAGATCTGTGCCCTACAGGTGCAGTTACAAGAACGCAAAGAAGGAAGTAGTTAGGTTGAGGAGGGTGAAGGATGCTGGGGAATGGGAACTGGAAGTTGGTAAGAAGGCAGTTTGGCGGAGGATATATTCAGACAGTTGTACTCTGCGTATAAGCAATAGATTCGACCAAATGTCAGAGACGAGTGGAGGGGAGCATCTTGTAGATGTAGGTGTAGAAAACAAGCAGCAGTCCTCAGCAGTTAGGAAGCCTAAGCCAATTGCAAATTTTGACAGAAAGAAGAAGGTTCTGCTGCTAAGTGTTGGTTAGTGAGTACCAGATCACCAGCATTGTGAAGCCTGGTACAGGGTTGGCTCACGTGACTGACAGCATAGGGGAGTTATGTAGGAATTTTATGAAAGGGGATCAGGTAGTGATTGTGGGAGGAGCAGGGAATAGTCTTGATAGGGATGGGGAATCTGATGGCGGTGACCTGGTAAAGATAGCTACTCAAACTGGTGGCACTAATGTGCACTTCATGCAAATGTTTCAGCATCATGATCGGCATCATCTTAATGCTGCTGTTAGGCATGTTAACATGGGGCTGGAGAAGGCACTGATGGCAGAGAGCATGGCTCACATTACAGTGGTGTCAATTGAGTCTATCAGTAGATCAGGTTTCGGTAGGCATGGCCTGAACCTCAATCGGTATGGGCAGGGGAGGCTGGCAAAGCTTATAGGTGACAGTGTAGTGAGTGGTGGTGGGATCACTCATGGAAAAATTCCTGTAGTAGTTGGTGTTAGTGTTGCACCTCTTTTGTCTGAAGTCAGCTGATAGGTATACGTACTTAAAGGAAGTCCCTCTAACAGAAGAATCACCATCCGAGGAGGCCAGGTATCCAAGTCGAGAAGGAATTAACGTATTTCATCAAAATATAAGAGGTATTAGAGATAAAGTTAGTGAACAGCTTATAGATGTTAAATCTGACATTATTGGTACATCAGAGCACCACTTAAATAATTTGATAATTCAGAGGCTTCCTTTACCAGGATACAGATTAGCTGGCTGTTTTTCAAGGAGTTCTTTGCAGAGTGGGGGAATGGTCATGTACTTAAAAAACAGTATTGCATTCGAGTCCATAGACGCATCACAGCACTGCACTGTAGAGGTGTTTGAATATTGTGCAGGGGCAGTTGAATTTAGTAAAGCTAAACTTCTAATTGTTGTTGTTTATAGGTCCCGTAACTCAGGCTTCAGAGCGTTTCTGCTCAAGCTAGAGAGGGTTCTTGGTTCATTTTATAGAAAGTACCAAAAATTAGTTATATGTGGTGACTTCAATATTAATTTTGTATTTGAATGTGCAAGAAAAAGGATGTCAGTAGATCTTCTAAGCTCATATGATCTGATGCAGACTGTTTTTTTTAACCAGGGTGCAGGGGAACAGTAGCACAGCCATAGACAATATTTTTAGTCATTCTTCATTACTAGATGGACATTCTGTTAGTAATAGGGTGAATGGCCTTTCAGACCATGATACACAAATTTTAACACTAAAAGGCTTTTGTACTCAAACAAATTTTATGTATAATTAAAAACTCTGTAGGAAAGCTAATCCAATGGCAGTATAGAAGTTTTTATACCTTGTTAAGGAAGAAGAGTGGTAGGGTGTTTATAGTGCTGTTAACACAGATGACAAATATAATGCTTTCCTTAACACATTTGTCATGTTCTTTGAGAGTTGCTTTCCATTAGAACGTTCGAAACAGGGTACTAGCAGTAAAAGGCAGCCTGGGTGGCTGACTAGCAGGATAAAGATATTATGTAGAATAAAGTGGGAATTATATGAAAATGTTAGAAGAAGTCACAATCAAGCTACAATAGCCCATTACAAACAGTACTCTAAGGTGCTTAAAATGTTATGGAAGGCAAATAGTATGTGGTACGCAAATAGAATAGCTAACTGACAGGATAAAATTAAAACCAAATGGTCAATTGTGAAGGAAGTGTCTGGTCAGCAGCACAAGGTCGATGATATAAAGTCAGTTCATAGTAAAAGTATGTCTGTTACTGATAAGTCAGATAGATGTACAGTATTTAACAATCACTTTTTGAGCATTGCTGGTGAATTAAATAAAAACTTAGTTTCTAGAGGGAATCATATAACTCTGTTGCAAAATGCCTTTCTGAGTCTGATGTCTGACATACTCCTCTGTGATACTCACGAGGGGGAGATTCAGTCAATAATTAAATCACTGAAGACTAAAGCCTCTTGAGGATATGATGGAGTGCCCACCAGAATATTAAAGTACCGTACTGCACATATTAGTCCTGTACTTAACCACATTTGTAATTATTCCTTTAAGAATGATCGGTTTCCCCAATGATTAAAGTACACAGTAGTAAAGCCGTTTTATAGAAAGGGAGAAAGGGATAATGTAGACAATTTTAGACCTGTTTGTATGCCATCAGTGTTTGCTAAAGTTATTGAAAAGACTGTGTATGTAAGAATGATTGATCATTTTATGTCGCATAATTTTTTATCAAATGTACAGTACGTCTTTAGAAGTGGTTTAACAACTGAAAATGTTATATTCTCTTTTCTCTGTGAGGTACTGGATGGCTGTAAGGTACTGGATGGATTAAACGCTAGGTATATTTTTTGATTTAACTAAGGCGTTTGATTGTGTTGATCACAAAATATTGCTCCAGAAGTTGGACCATTACGGAATAATTGGTTCATCTCTTACTTTAACAACAGACAGCAAAAGGTAATTATTCACAGTGTTGAGAATCCTTATTTATATAAATGACATGCCCTCTAGCATTACAGATAATTCTAAAATATTTCTGTTTGACGATGACACTAGCTTAGTAGTAAAGGATGTTGTGTGCAACATTGGCTCTGTTTCAAACAGTACAGTTTATGACATAAAGTCATGGCTTGTAGAAAATAAACTAACGCTAAATCACAGAAAGACTCAATTTTTACAGTTTCTAACAGACAATTCAACAAAACCCGACGTTTTAATTTCACCGAATGAGCATATGACTAGTGAAACTGAACAGTTCAGATTTCTAGGCGTTGAGACAGACAGTGGAAAACCCATGTTCAGGACCTTGTTCAAAGACTTAATCTGCCATTTTTACTATTCGCATGGTATCTGAAGTAAGTGACTGTTCGACACAAAAAATAGTCTACTTTGCCTATTTTCATTCGCTTATGTCGCATGGTATTGCATTTTGGGGTAACTCCTCCCATTCTCAAAGGATATTCTTGGCTCAGAAATGGGCAGTTCGGGCAGTTAGTGGTATAAGTTCGCGAACCTCTTGTTGACTCCTGTTCACTAGTCTGGGTATTCTGGCATTGGCCTCTCAATACATATATTCATTACTGTCGTTTCTTGTTAACAATATCAGCTTATTCTCATGAATTAGCAGCTTTCACTCAGTCAATACTAGGCAGAAATCCAATTTGCATTTGCATCGCACTTCCCTGACTCTTGTGCAAAAGAGTGTGCACTATACTGCAGCATCCGTTTTCAATAAGCTAGCACAAGAATTAAAAAATCTTGTCAGTAATCCAGGCGCTTTCAAATCGAAACTGAAGAGTTTCCTCATGGGTCACTCCTTCTATTAGTTCATGAGCCCACTCGATGGTTGCTAAAGCAGACTTGACCTCTTAACAACCAATAATTCTGGACAAATAGGGAGTATCGTGACGAATACAGGGATTAGCGGCCATAAGGCAGTTGCTGCTAGGCTGAATACCATAACGCCTACAACTATCAAAAAGAAACGCAAAGTATATCTATTTAAAAAAGCTGATAAAAATGCTCTTAACGTCTCTTTAAGAGACAGCCTTCACTCCATCCGATCTGATCATGTAAGCGTAGAAACGATGTGGAATAATTTCAAAGAGATAGTATCAACGGCAATTGAGCGATATATACCGCATAAATTAATAAGTGGTGGTACTGACCCCCATGGTACACAACACGGGTCAGATTGCTGTTGCAGAAGCAATGAAAAATGCATACCCGATTTAAAAGAACGCAAAATCCCGAAGATTGGCAAAGTTTTGCAGAAGTTCGAAATATAATGCGTACTTCAATGCGAGATGCTTTTAATAATTTCAACAACGAAACTCTGTCTCGAAATCTGGCAGAAAATCCAAAGAGATTCTGGTCATACATAACGCACACCAGTGGCAAGACGCAATCTATACCTTGACTGCGTGATAACAACGGTGAAGTCACTGATGACAGTGCCACTAAAGCAGAATTATTAAACACTGTTTTCCGAAACTCCTTCACCAAAGAAGACGAAGTAAATATCCCTGAATTCCAGAACAACTGCCAAGATGAGAAACATAGATACAGATATCCTTGGTGTCGCAAAGCTGCTTAATCACTTAATAAAAGCAAGGCTTCCGGTCCAGATTGTATACCAGTCAGGTTCCTTTCATAGTATGCTGATGCAATAGCTCCACATCTGGCAATTATATACAACCGCTCGCTCACAGAAAGATCCGTACATAAAGACTGGAAAATTGCTCAAGTCACACCAATACCCAAAAAGAGAAGTAGGAGTAATCCACTGAATTACAGGCCCATGTCACTAATGTCGATTTGCAGTAGGGTTTTGGAGCATATACTGCGTTCGAACATTATGAAGTACCTCGAAGAAAACCATTTATTGACACATAATCAGCACGGATTCAGAAAATATCGTTCTTATGAAATACAACTTGCTCTTTATACTCATGAAGGAATGAGTGCTATCGACAGGGGATGTCAAATTGATTCCATATTTTTAGATTTCCAGAAAGCTTTCGATACCGTTACTCACAAGCGTCTTCTAACCAAACTGCGTGCTTATGGAACCTCTCCTCAGTTGTGCGACTGGATTCGTGATTTCCTGACAGAAAGGTCACAGTTCGTAGTAATAGACGGAAAGTCATCGAGTAAAACTAAAGTAATATAGAGCAAACCAAAGACTGCGATTCATCGGTAGAACACTTAGAAGGTGCAACAGGTCTACTAAAGAGACTGCTTACACCACGCTTGTCCGCATTACTGTGGAGTGTTGCTGTGCGGTGTGGGATTCGCAGCAAGTGGGACTGACGGATGACATCGAAAAAGCAGCTCGTTTTGTGCTATCGCGAAATAGGGGAGATAGTGTCACAGACAGGATACGTGAATTGGAGTGGCAATCATTAAAACAAAGGCGTTTTTCTCATGGATCTTCAACCACCAGTTTTCTCCTCCGACTGCGAAAACATTATGTTGGCATCCACCTACATAGGCAGAAATGATCATCACGATAAAATAAGAGAAATCAGGGTTCGCACAGAAAAATATGAGTGCTCGCTTTTCCCGCGCGTCGTTCGAGAGTGGAACGGTAGCGGCACAGCTTGAAGGTGGTTCATTGACACCTCTGCCAGGTACTTTATTGTGATCGGCAGAGTAATCAAGTAGATGTGGATGTAGAAGCATTATGTTGTTGAATGCTTTTACTTAAACTTAGGGCTTGTCTTTTTTTGGGTTCATAAACATTTTATTTTATCTATTATTACTTTTATGTTGTTGTTTCATGTACTGTCACGTTCCATGAAGATGGAGATATTCTCCTCAATTTGGTCCTACGGAACTAGACGTCTAAAATAAAAAAAATAAATATATCTGACAGAGTGAGGGAATGTGTAATAGGCACACATCTATCCCGACCATCACACAGGAATTCCAAACTGTATCAGGATCCACTGCAAGTACTATGACAGTTAGGCGGGAGGTGAGAAAACTTGGATTTCATGGTCGAGCGGCTCCTCGTAAGCTGCACATGACGCCGGTAGATGCCAAACGACGCCTCGCTCGGTGTAAGGAGCGTAAACATTGGATGATTAAACACTGGAAAAACGCTGTGTGGAGTGACGAATCGCGGTACACAGTGTGGCGATCCGGTGGGAGGGTGTTGGTACGGCGAATGCCCGGTGAATATCCTCTGCCAACGTGTGTAGCGCCAACTGTAAAATTCGCAGGGGGTGGTATTATGGTGTGGTCGTGTTTTTCATGGAGGGGGCTTGCATCCCTTGTTTTTTTGCGTGGTACTATCACAACACAGGCCTACACTGATGTTTTAAGCACCTTCTAGGTTCCCACTGTTGAAGAGCAATTCGGGAATGGCGATTGCATCTTTCAGCACGACCGAGCACCTGTTGATAACGGACGGCCTGTGGCGGAGTGATTACACTACAGTAACATCTCTGTAATGGACTGGCCTGCACAGAGTCCTGACCTGAATCCTATAGAACACCTTTGGGACGTTTTGGAACGCCGACTTCGTGCCAGACCTCACCGACCGACATCGATACCTCTCCTCAGTGCAGCATTCCGTGAAGAATGGGCTGCCATTCCCCAAGGAACTTTCCAGCACCTGATTGAACGTATGCCTGCTGGAGTGGAAGCTGTCATCAAGGCTAAGGGTAGGCCGACACAATATTGGATGCCAGCACTACCGATGGAGGGCGCCACGAACTTGTAAGACATTTTCAGCTAGGTGACCAGATACTTTTGATCACATAGTGTATACACTTAACAACTGCTCACTGTTCGTTTCGATAGAAGTACACAATTGAAGGTTCAGTACAATATTTTGCTCGCCCGTCGCTGTCATTACACTAATATAGTTATCCACAATTCTGCTACATACCTGCGCGCTACAGTGCACATGGTTTCGCAACATAGTCGGTGCAACTGAACTTCCACAGCTTAACAACTGCCGGTAACTGACTTACTAGTCATTCCTCCCAACTCATGACCGTCAGTTTATAATCTCGCTCTTTTGCGGGAATACCAGGTATCCACTACTTTTTTCCAGGACAAAGGTGGGGTTAGTGTGGCACATCACGGATGCTACCTATTCGTTTTTGAATGTCTTTGTTCCATAACTACAGGTTTCCATAGTAGTGGAAGTGTGAGAAGAAAGTGATGAACTGACTACCAACACCAGGTCTACATGAGTGGCGAGGAGGGTAGGGGAGGGAGATGGAAGGGAGGAGGGGTGGGGGGACATTTTGGTATGTGTGTTTGCATACATTGATTCACACAAACAGGAAGCAACCACTTGAGACAGAGAGAGGGAGATAGAGAGGGAGAGGGAGACAGAGGCAGGGAGTGAATCTCGTATCAAATTACTAAGGGATGACACGAACTTGATTTGCTTTGGTTTGTTTATCACTCTTCGTGATATGATAACAAGTCAACAGTTCCCACCGAGTCACTTGGGGATGCTGCTGTAACGCAGGCCTGGGCACCAGGCTTCCAGACATTGTATGAAGCAGCTGTGTTGCCGCAACAGTCCCAACGAAGTGTGGTAAGCACTGTGCAATTGCTGCAAATGTTAGTACGTGTGTTTATAGAGTCTGTTTGCGTTATACGTGTTAGGCAGTGGTTTTCCACGGTATGTTATTGCCACCACCTATCTGTAGCACTGTAATCAGAGCAGGACATCATGTCTGATGTTTGTGGCAAAGGAAAGCTTGTACATTCTACCATCTCTTACCTATTGGCAAAGTCATCAAAGGGTTCCCATCACCTGACGCTTTGTTTGGGGATTAGCACGTATTCCTGTCTGCGCGCTGCATGAGCCAGCGCTGTGTGTGTGGTAATGTGTTATTCAGCTGGCAGTGTGGCAGCCGACAGCTGTCACGGGCATGTGCGGGGGTAGTGCGGCCTATCTCACGACCTGCGTGTGCAAGAATACAGGAAGTGGTTGGCACGTCCACGCTGCAGTCAGTGCAAAGATGGGAGTGAAAGATTTTGAACAGTGTAATTACCTGTGGTTATTTATGTTGACGTCCATTTTGTGATGGTATTCGTTGCATGATAGGGAAAAAGTGATCTGTTTAATTACGTCTTTTCGATGTATTTTACAAGACTAGCACCTTGCGAAGAGGCACAGAGTGGTGAGCAAGAGAGGCGCAGCTCCTGCAAATTTTATAAACAACATTATATAGTTTGCTATGTAATTAAATTTCCTGTCATGAGATACTTCCTCTCCAGCACAGACTCCTGCCAATTTCCAGGTTGTGTGGGGAGAGGGAAGTGAGGCAGCTGGGGGGGGGGGGGGGTGATTCTGGAGGAATTTTCCTTAAGGGGAGGGGTTAATTAATTTATCGATTTGATTAATTGAAAATGTTCAAATGTGTGTGAAATCTTACGGGACTTAACTGCTACGGCCATCAGTCCCTAAGCTTACACACTACTTAACCTAAATTATCCTAAGGACAAACACACACACCCATGCCCGAGGAAGGACTCGAACTTCCGCCGGGACCAGCCGCACAGTCCATGACTGCAGCGCATGAGACCGCTCGGCTAATCCCGCGCTGCTTGATTAGTTAGTCAATTAATTTGACATCAAAAGTGTGTTTGTATGGGTGAGGGGATTTCCCAGGGGGTTAGTGATGTGGAGTGGGAGGGGGATTTCTCAGAAGGACAGGTTATCCCCAATGGTTCATAAATCAACCCCCAGAGGGTCACAAACAATGAATAGAACAATAGGTTTAGGGGAGGGGGAGGGTGTCATAAATCAATCTAGTTGGCACCTCAATGTATACAACCCCCACTAACAAAATGTGCTACAACTGGCTTTGCCCCACTATGCATAAACTATAAATTATGACTCCATTTCAATAAAATGTGTAGCAGTAAAATTTACGATTGTCTAGTGACATTGTCATAGTGTCTCCACCCCCTTTAATTTTCAAGGATTAAGTGCTACTGTAATGTCCAAGTCGTACCATACCCTTGGAAATTTCGATATAGAAACAACGATATATTCGGAATAAAAGAGCCACATATTTCTCACAAACAATAGCAGTATGTCAGTGCTTCATCGACATCAGTTTAAGACGTCATCTTGCATCCCACCCCAACCACATCTCTAACGAAAAAAGAGCAGAATCAAAATTATATATGAAGCCATAGCTCTATTTATTTTCGTACTTTATGTATATTAATCTGTGTGTATGTAACGAAAGAGTCACATTGCTGTTGGCTGAATAGATTACATCTGTTATACTCACTGTAATTGGGACGGCCTTTTCTTCTCCGTTTGTTGTATTACAGTGCCTGGAAGTGCCATACCGATACATAAAAATTTTTTGCGAAGTTCTAGAGTTTTGCCAGAAACTTTACTTGGAAATTCTATAATTTTATCAGAAACTTTTTTCCTTGCGCATCATCAAATAATTATTATACGAAAGCGTTTACCATCCAGTGGTTGGAAAACAAACTTTTCTTTCTCCATTGCAACCATGTTCCCAAACTATACGAAATGTTGAACGAAAAGCTGCATTCAACCTTGGAGTACTTAAACATGCTTTCCGTATTTGGGTCTATATCAAGCACTTTCCTCATGTCGGCGCTTAAAGTTTTTCCTAGCTGAAACGCTTTATCACACACAAAACACGTATTGGGATCCGCTATTACACACCACAACACACAAGAACTAGCAGCGATCTGAACTGGCTTGGGTGAGAGACGACGTCATGATACGACCTCTTGACTCTTTGAGATCTGCTTGTTGCACCATATTTTTCTCGTTTTAGATTTTAATGTAGTTTTCATCCGAAGTGATCAGTGGTATGTCTTCTTCTCTGTTCCCTGCTAGGAAGGTGGCGTCACTCTCCATAACACCGTGCATTTGTTGTCGGTCCTGGGGGTCTTCAGCTGGTCTGAAGTTATCTTGAAAAACATCAACAAGGGAGTTTATTTTTTCTTCAGACCGGTAAAGTGTCACAACTACGATCCCCATGGGCGGTATTCGAGTTCTTACGTTGGTGAAAATTCTGAGTACGTCTCAAGCTTTGGCATCAGGTTGTAGCGAGGAAGTTTGTCTGCCCGTCACTGGTGCTTAAGATTGGAGAGTGCCTCTTTTATTTGCGTCCTAAGCAAATTAATTCTGCGCTCGGCAGTGGGGTGTCTCATAAGACGCCCATCTTTGCAGAGGCGATTGCGCTCCTTATTCATTTCTTGAATTTCCCGAGGTGGAGTGGGGATAAAGCGCTCTAATCTTCGTGGTAGCAGAGTAGAAGCAGTTAGGGCTTTAATAACGGCGCTGCTGAAAGTAGCAACAAAGTCGTCAACACTGTATCCATGTACAGCCAGTGGCCACGCCAGGGAGGTTGACAAATGGTTGCGAGAACTGTGCCAGTTAGCCCACCAAAGATGCCTGTTTTCACTGGCTCTATGTCCAACCTGAATATGACAGGCAGTTGGTCAGAAGGTAAGGCTGGTACGACATCTGCTTTCATAAAGTTGTTGATGCCTTATGAGGTGTCTATATCAAGGACATCAGGATGTAAGTTGCTCAGCGTCTTGCAGTATGCGCCTTCCACGGTGATTGATGATTATCGAGTTCCACTCTGCATGCTTATAGCTCAGATCACCAGCCACAAATTCTTTCCCTCGCCATTGTAACAGCTGCTGAGCATCATCTCTATTGAGATGTCCTCGAGGTGGCCTAAAAGATGCTACGTCTGCAAGGATTCGTGAAGTGGCCTCAACAACTACTGCCATTGTCTCTCAATCGTCTGTACTTTTGGTTCAGTTGCGGCATATTGGCGAAAAGATGTCATTATGTAAATGACTGTGCCACCAACGGCAGTCAACTGACAATCCTGTAGCATTGATAGTTAGTTACGATTGTTCTCACGCGGGGCTTCAGGTGAGTTTTAGTCACTAAGCATATATCGACGTTTTGGTCTCCCAAAATTTGTCGAAATACTAACAGTTGAGAAAATAGTCCATTGACGCTGTACGTCATAATGTGTAGGTCTTCAGTTCTTCTGATTCTGGATACATTGTGCTGTTGGGGTGTGGCTTCCTGCATCTTCTGATGACTGAGTGTACAGCTGCAGCTATGATGCCAGGTAAACTGCTATCGGCTGTTTTCACTCCAGAGGGGACTTGATGGTTGCTGCTGATGTACTGGTAGAAGTAGTAGTAGTAGTAGCAGTAGTAGCAGCTTTATTCATCCGTAGATCTCTTTTTACAAGGATATAGGACATGCTAAGGTATTTACACGTTTAGACCAATTTAAAATAAGCTAATTCGTATACACATACATTTACAGACCTCTAGTTAGAGACAATCATTAGATTTACTCCTGGTATACCATACCTTTTTTTACAAATAACTTATTAAATAATGTAATGTCACACTGTTCACTCATATCCCACCATCAGTCACTGCACACACTATACATACGTTGTTTTATAACACTTCACTTACCACATACATACACATACACACACACACACACACACACACACACACACACACACACACACACACACACACTGGTGATCTCTGGGTCATTTTCTGTACCACAACTTCCCATTTGCTATCCTGAAAAACTGAGTCTGTATCCCTCTATAATGGGTGAGATGTTGAGCTCAGAAAGACGAAGAGGTGTTAATATTGCGCAATCATAGCTTGGTGGTAAGTTTTTCTAGAAAAGGGGAAAAAGGAAGAAAACATAGTGTGAAGGTATTCTGTGGAATGTTGGATGCTTCATAATCATTGTTATTATTTAATTGTATAACATTTTTTTGCCAAACCCCTACTCTGTTTTATCTAAGTAATCCTTCGATGTAAAAAATGTATTGCATAACAGGTACTTTTTAGCTTCCTTTTTAAATAAGCGTATTTTTTGTAATTTCTTTTATCTCTTTTGGTAATTTATTGTACAGTTTTATTCCTTGCTAAAAAATACTGTTTTGAGTTTTATATTTATTGTATTCACACAGAGCAGCTAAAATCCCCAGTGTTTTGAATATATCTTTACAATGAGCTCGACTACCATTTTTGGTTATGATTCTTACGACTCTTTTCTGGAGTTTGAAAATTGTGTTCATATTTTGTGAATTTGTTCCCCAAAAAAGAATGCCATAGCTAAGAATTGGGTGTACATATGAATAATATGTAACTAAAAGACACTGCATGTTACATACTGATGATAGGATTCTAAGGGCATAACATGCTGATGACATTCTGTTTGCAAGTGCCTTTGCGTGTCCACACCACTTCAGCTGAGAATCAATATTCATTCCTAAAAATTATGCATTTGTTACACAGTCTATAGAGGTGCCATCTACATTTAATTTAACATTGTCATTTTCCCTCTTCAAACTGAAATTCATAGCATTAGTTTTCTTTATGTTCAATGTCACTTTCTTTCTTATTGACCAATCATAAACTTCCTTGAGAGCTTCATTTGCTTTATCTGCAAGGAGTTCTCTTGTTTTCTCAGTGACTATAATATTACTGTCATCAGCAAAGAGAATTTCTTGACCATGAGTAACACTACTGGGGAAGTCATTGATGTGTATAAGAAATAGTATTGGTCCTAATATGTTACCTTGCGGAACGACCATATTAACATATTTAAATGCTGATAAGTGGTATACTAAATGTTGAGATATATTTGAAGTATGTATTATCTCTACTCTTTGTACCCTATCTGCTAGGTATGATCGAAACAAGTCATTAGCTACCCCTCTTATTTCTAATGCTTCTAATTTATTTAATAGAATCTTGTGGTCAGCTCTATCAAAGGCCTTAGAAAGAGCCAAAAATATGCCTGTGACCCACTGATCTTTGTCAAGAGCATCAAGTACAACTTTTGTGAATTCTACCATGGCTGACTCAATATTTTTGCCACTTCGGAAACCAAAATGTGATTCACTTAAAAGATTGTATTTATTCAGGTAATTCATTAATCTGTCTTTTATAATTGCTTCCATTATTTTTGAGAATGGTGACAGCAGGGAAATGGTCTGGTAATTTTCTATGTCTTCTGCATTACCTTTCTTGAGCAAAGGTAAAACTCTTGCCTGTTTTAACTGCTCTGGAAATGTCCCAGATGTGAAGGATTCATTTATTATACTTGTTAAGGGGCCTTGTATAATCTCTATGCATGCTTTCGGTACACGCATTGGTACTTCATCTAAGCCTACTGACTTTTAGTTTTTAGGTTTTGAACAGTTTTATTGACTTCATTCTCTGGAAATTCCTACGGACGAAAGGGTTGGAAATACATCACGGATATGGGTTGATGTACGGTAAACAACATTGCAATCGACAGTGAAACAAGTAAAACGTGAGGACATGCATAGCGTAGCCGATGTGGCGACGTTCTTTGGATCCTCTTTGTCACAACTGTATTGCACACCCTGTTTGTACACTATAGAAGATCCAGTTGAACCTTTGCAGTGCTATATTGTTTAGCAGTTTATAAAATGAATCTAACACCTCTTACTTTCGGGTATACTCCTCAATGTGCTGAAATCAAAATTCACGCTTTATGACTAGACATACATAATTTTTTTACATGAACAGTAGTTTGTGTACTTCCCACAAACGTCTGGGGATATGTCAGAACATAAGCCACAGTACCTTTACGTTGAAGCAGAATAACAATTTTCTATCATTTATAGGTGTATAAAAAATTATAATACAACCACACTCGCAGCAGCTGCGTATCGTTTCCGCACTGCCCAGTAGCAAAAAAGCCTCCCACCATCACATATTTGTCGATGGATAAATTATGTGTTTACAACTGTAAAAAGCCATAGCATCGTTTTTTTATTTTATCGATTTCGGCACTTGCACAAAATCCTTTTCATTTTTTTGATACTTTCAAATCCAGCTATCAAATCTTACATATATTCAGATCGCCAAGTTGGGATTTGTGTCAGTGCATTCCATGCCTAACTACCATAGGCCTACCCACCACCCACATCATACACATTTCCCATCACTAAGTTTGCTTTCACTTGTGGTCTCATGGTAGAGTTCTCACTTTCCGAGCATGGGGTCCTGGGTTCGATTCCCAGTGGGGTTATGTATTTTCACCTGCCCGAGATGACTGGGTGTTGTTGTGTCATCTTCATCATCCTCATTCATCCCCATTATGGTCAGAGGAAGCCAATGGCAAACCACCTCCATTAGGACCTAGCCTAGAATGGCGGTGCGGGTCTCCCGCATCATTCCCCTACGCTCTGTCAAGAAGTATGGGACTTCATTTCCAAGTGTGTCGGAGTAAGCTGTCACCAGCACACCAGAAGGCAAAGATGTAGCGATAAGATCGATAGTAGGCGCTGTATCAAGCATGCCTGTCACGAGAGATGCCAGACACACGCCGACAAGCAATATGTCGCCAACGTCCTCTCGGCAGCATGTATTTAGGCCGCCGCCGCTGACCAGAGGGCTCAGTGACTCACACATCCTTTTTGGCATCTGTCATTCACTCGCAGAGCGGGCTGAGTTCATAACAGGCTACGACAATGCATATCGACCAGATTAGTCCCTATAGCGGGATATGCACATGCCCAGCAGTCAGACTAAAGTTTGTAATAACAGTATTACCGATACTGCCTGCAAGAGGGCTACTGCCAAGGAGCTTGTACCACAACACATGGACTCGATTCCAGTTAAGTAAATGCTCATGTAAATAAAGAACCGTATTAATCCAAGTGTTCATTTGTGTTGTAAAAAGAGGATACTGGACACTCATAACAATATCCTCTCCCATGCTTCCCTACAGTGACGACAAGGTTACTACAGTGGCGATCGAAGATAATCAACTTGGCCGAAGCTTTTGCTTGCTTCTCTTGTATTTTAGCTTGCAGGGGTGGTCGTGTTCATGTGTTCTTATATGCCAATTTGTAGTTGTCTTTTTACATGTATTCCAGAAGAGGAGCCGCAGAACTAATAAAATTTCTCTTTTCAGCAGCTTTGATTGCCTTTTGATAGCCGGCCAGGGTGGCCGAACGGTTCTAGGCGCTACAGTCTGGAACCGCACGACCGCTACGGTCGCAGGTTCGAATCCTGCCTCGGGCATGGATGTGTGTGATGACCTTAGGTTAGTTAGGTTGCGAGATGCCGAGGCTAGCAGTGTATGTAACACTAAATTCTTCTAGAATATACATATGTAAATGATGCTCTAAGCCCCCCCCCCCCCCATTCTAACCCAGACTTTTGCTGTTGCACATGGATTAAAAAGAAACGCGAACTGACTGTAATCGACCCTGCAAGTGGAGTAGAAAAGAGTTTGGCACCTGCAATAATTTCATTTGATAAATAAGTTAAATAAAGGAAAGTTTCATTAACGTAGTGAGAAATGATAGGGTTGCTCTACCGATTAACAGAATGAAAGTTCTGTCCAAAATAACAATATGATTTATTATAACTCAAAATAATAAACAAAAACACATGAAACATTTACAATACATCAAATTGGCTCAAATTGGACACTCAAATAAATGCTGTGGAGGTGAAGTTGTCCCTAAACTAGATTGTGACATTTATGACAAAGTGGCATGTGGAGCCAATTCCTTGCAACTCAAATCTTAAGAGAGACACACAGCCAACCCAGCATTAATTGCTGCTACATTAGTGAGAACTCAGACAATGAACACCCATAACAGATCAAAGTTAGAAAAGACAAACAGGGTACTCTGCTGAGCTCGGATTATCACCTAGCAAAATTGCCTGCTTTGCTGGTGCTGCGGACGTACACTAACAAGCTGTCTTCTTAACTGCACGGACATGATCTGGCATACCGGAGGCGATGGCTGGTTGCTTCGATGTCCCGTCGTGGAGATGATAATGTCGCAAGTATAGCCCGAAACAAATTATTCTGGCCTGGTTGTTCCAGACTAAAGACTTCCTAGCAATACAAATGCGCCTCTGAGGGAGATGAAGAAGGCTCGCCACCCAATCACTGATGGTACAGTGATTGATTTTAACAAGCGAAGTCACCCAGTAACTCTGATACAGTCAACTTTAGCCAAAACTGCTCAAGATAGACAACATAGGCCTCTTGTACGCAGAACGCTCAATTGCCAACTGTACTCGGAAAGTTACGTTGAAGTCGAAACTTCAGCAACTTTGTCAAACAGTTACAATTAAATAAAAGTATATTAGACAGCCAACGGAAGTCAGGCTGACCAGAGCAGCGAGAGCTCAGTCTTGTAACCTACTCTGACCGAAAGGCGAGAGCCGACTCCCCACAAGAGCACCTGTAGAAACCGAACACAGAACATTCCTGCCCCCACGACAGTGGCTGTGGTTAACCGTTCCAATCAGCCACTCGAAAACCGGCGGAAAATTCCACTCTATTGCCGGAGCACTAGCATTCCACCAATGGAGATTCTTGGCGCCAATTTCTGCGCCGATTTTGCTACGTCACGGAGCTATGCCCTGAGCAAGCCAATCACAGTTATGATTTTGCAGAAAGCGCGGGAATTTGCCCGCCAAAACTGCCTGGGTACACAAGTCATTCCCATGCCTCGCTAGTAGCGCGCCAGAAAGTGTTTTCGCTAAGTTTCTGCGAAGTAACGGAACCTCTAGCCCAGCCGCTACTTCAGGCCCTGTGAGCGTGTCTCCGCCGCTATTCTACAATGTCGGCGTCTGGAAAGCATTCACTCGACTCCCTCACACCCGTCGGCTTACCCTTTCAAGATCAGCGGAGCCCGCCTGTCACGGGACCATCTGGGTGACGAGAGACGCTGCGTGGGAAGTCCGCGTGTGAAGGAATAGCAACTTTTCACCGCATGCAATTAGAGAGGAAAATCGTAAGAAAGAAATATGAGAGGGGGCTCATGCCACCTCTCATAGCCCCTACGCCATTTTAGATTGTAATTGGTGAGCGGTTGGCTCACTTAGGAGCAAGGTAGTGTGTCAATCGCCCAAGAACAATCTTGCAAACTGACTCCACATGCCGCACTCTATAAAAAAAATCAGTGCGACTGAAAAATGCAGCTCATAGATGGAGGATTATTTATGATGTAGCCAACTTCACCTTCTTAATATGGAACTCTAACACTAACATCACACATCCATACCCAGGGAGCCCCTTCCAAACACCGATTCACACAGACATTCACGCTCTAAATATGGCATGGGCATGTGAGCCAAATATGGAGCAGTTTATTCTTTACAAGCAGAGTAGGAGTGATCCGCAATTAAATGCCCAAGATGTTACAACAATTTGAATCATTAAACTAACCTGAACTCACTCACACGTGATACTATTTAAGTTAACAATCTCTTTGTGAGCTTTTAGAATCTAATTACAACCTCCGATTCATTCTGTCTCCCTGCTGCAAGAATAACCTTTACAAAATGTTCCCTGAACTGATGGTTCATTCAGAATGACAGTGGTGGTATCTGCTTCAGTTTATGGGGACTTCAGGCACACTGTTTGCATACACACAACAATAAATACAAAACACAAAAAAACATGGTGTGGAGAACAATACAGTAATTTGTAATTTGTGCGCCCTACTCTATCACTTACATAAGAATTACAGTGTAAAACACAAACACATACAAGGTATAACATACATTACAGAAACAACACTAGAGAAAGAAATTTAAGAAAAAAACAAGGTTCATGGGGCGTCAAGTTGTGCTTGCACATTGCACAATGTTCACGACTGTGCTGAGAATGAGGCACTAAATCACATTGTTAGAAATATTCGAAGCACTTCACAAATTCGTTAGTTTCTCTGAGGGGGTTGGTATGTTGAGTCATATGCATTGATGCACATGGTTCCATGTCTTGAGCATCGGAGCGGGGCTTTTGGGATTGGGCCACAGTACTGACATCACATAGGGCTAAACGTCGGGTGTTGTTGCTACATTGTTGCAACAGCAATTGGGTGTGCTGGAGCATCTGCAGTACGCTATTGAGATTGCAGCAAGACCCACGTATATGATCACGGCAGTACGGTAGGAAGACATAGGCTCTCCTCATGTCGATTAAATGTCTCTGAGGTCTACTAGTTGGGATGCATCACTAGTCCAGGTCTCTTCTCTCCCTGGACAGTACTTTACGTTTCCCAGTATTGCAGTTCGACAAGGGATGAGGGCACGTGGAGTGACTCCACAAGTGTGTGAGGTGATCCAGACTAGGAGCGACGATTGCTACAACTACTCTCTAAGTGAGAGGAGAAGTTAGAAATGAGACAATTCATTTGTTAGAGTTTGTGGCACAATACTGTTTGTGTATGCAGATCGGCCAATGCTAGTGAGTTGTAAACACTCAAATAGGTGATTATATAGCGTCCCTTTCTGTCCTGAGGCACATGAGGCGCAGCTTCTGACACCTTATGTGATCTTCGTGTACTCACGACAATGTGGTCTGCCGCAGGGAATCCCTCCAAATGGCTGCCGCGTCCGGAGAGCTAGCTGGCTGTGTCAGTGTCAACGACCAGCCACACTTTCGCTTGTGGCCTGGCGAGGGCTGTCGGCCGCCTAATCCCTCAGGCCCGGTGACTGTCAGCTTGTAGGACAGGACGCTGCCGCACCCTTCTCGTCAGGTGGTAGGCTGACGCTCCCCTTCTTGCAGATAGCCGATGACCTCTTGTTTTTTTTTGCTCCAGCCGGCCTCTGCATTGCCACGATTCCCGTCATCTGCACAGTTCTGACAAAAATCTTATGCCTAACTTTTCCCATGACTTTCTATGTTATAATAAATTTACATAATGACACATTGATGGTCTGTCATTTCAGACACTCTTATTTTAATTTTATAGTTATTAATCTATGGCTTTCATTATAACAAAATCTTGGTGTATCTAATCTAGACATGGAAATAATTTATCTATATACACTCCTGGAAATTGAAATAAGAACACCGTGAATTCATTGTCCCAGGAAGGGGAAACTTTATTGACACATTCCTGGGGTCAGATACATCACATGATCACACTGACAGAACCACAGGCACATAGACACAGGCAACAGAGCATGCACAATGTCGGCACTAGTACAGTGTATATCCACCTTTCGCAGCAATGCAGGCTGCTATTCTCCCATGGAGACGATCGTAGAGATGCTGGATGTAGTCCTGTGGAACGGCTTGCCATGCCATTTCCACCTGGCGCCTCAGTTGGACCAGCGTTCGTGCTGGACGTGCAGACCGCGTGAGACGACGCTTCATCCAGTCCCAAACATGCTCAATGGGGGACAGATCCGGAGATCTTGCTGGCCAGGGTAGTTGACTTACACCTTCTAGAGCACGTTGGGTGGCACGGGATACATGCGGACGTTCATTATCCTGTTGGGACAGCAGGTTCCCTTGCCGGTCTAGGAATGGTAGAACGATGGGTTCGATGACGGTTTGGATGTACCGTGCACTATTCAGTGTCCCCTCGACGATCACCAGTGGTGTACGGCCAGTGTACGAGATCGCTCCCCACACCATGATGCCGGGTGTTGGCCCTGTGTGCCTCAGTCGTATGCAGTCCTGATTGTGGCGCTCACCTGCACGGCGCCAAACACGCATACGACCATCATCTCACCAAGGCAGAAGCGACTCTCATCGCTGAAGACGACACGTCTCCATTCGTCCCTCCATTCACGCCTGTCGCGACACCACTGGAGGCGGGCTGCACGATGTTGGGGCGTGAGCGGAAGACGGCCTAACGGTGTGCGGGATCGTAGCCCAGCTTCATGGAGACGGTTGCGAATGGTCCTCGCCGATACCCCAGGAGAAACAGTGTCTCTAATTTGCTGGGAAGTGGCGGTGCGGTCCCCTACGGCACTGCGTAGGATCCTACGGTCTTGGCATGCATCCGTGCGTCGCTGCGGTCCGGTCCCAGGTCGACGGGCACGTGCACCTTCCGCCGACCACTGGCGACAACATCGATGTACTGTGGAGACCTCACGCCCCACGTGTTGAGCAATTCGGCGGTACGTCCACCCGGCCTCCCGCATGCCCACTATACGCCCTCGCTCAAAGTCCGTCAACTGCACATACGGTTCACGTCCACGCTGTCGCGGCATGCTACCAGTGTTAAAGACTGCGATGCAGCTCTGTATGCCATGGCAAACTGGCTGACACTGACGGCGGCGGTGCACAAATGCTGCGCAGCTAGCGCCATTCGACGGCCAACACCGCGGTTCCTGGTGTGTCCGCTGTGCCGTGCGTGTGATCATTGCTTGTACAGCCCTCTCGCAGTGTCCGGAGCAAGTATGGTGGGTCTGACACACCGGTGTCAATGTGTTCTTTTTTCCATTTCCAGGAGTGTATTTGTGTAAAGCACGATCTCCATACTGTACATGATGTGTGACAACTGATGCTATGTATTGGATGAACAACAAAATGTGCGGGCCCGCACTAATATTACTATTAATTATATAGATCGACAGTAGACTTTCTCAAGAATTAACTACCATTTGCCAACGACCTACATTCTATGTCTTTTGGTTAAATTATGTTGTTACGCATGTCGAAGTTTTACTGTGCTATAAAGAACATGCAACTATTCTACTTTCGCTCACCCGTCGTCCCTCCATCTCGGATCTGTGGTTTGGTGACCTGAAAAATAGCATCCCAACAGGCGCGCGCCAAACACTTGTGGTAGAAAACCACCACAATATTAAGGATCTAGTTATTGTTAAATCCTAAAGTTTAACTTATCCTAGTATATGGTACTCTCTCTCTCTCTTTTATTTTATTTTATTTTTTTTTTACCTTATACAGCACTCTTACATAATTCCTGCTACGCTGAGATGTCTCGCTGCTCGCCGCTATTGACGAAAGTGATGTGCGCGCCGTACGACATGGCCTCTGAGTTCTCACTACGCCTCACTGAAACTCCAGAGACTGGGTTAGCCATGGCTATACAAGACAATAAATTTATAGTTGCAACTTCTTTTTCTATGTGATGCGGTTTTCGCGATCAAAGCGCCCCTTTCCAGAGACAATGTAATATGACCAATCCAGGACTGGTTCATGTTGAGGATTCAGTCGCCCACCACACTCCAGCTACACAACATGTCACGAATCTCCAAGTATAATTCCTGGGTTATTCATCTGTGACAGTCAAAAGCAGCACACTAAATCCCCAACCAGCACATTGGAATGGTAGGCTTTATGCCCACATTTCTACCGTCTAGGGCACCATTGGAGAACAAACGCTCAAAGGTTCACCCCGACTTGCATGACAACGATGCTGGCGCATCATTGTAAAAACTGTACTGCCCATATTCATCCTCGAAATCACGCAGTATACCA
Source organism: Schistocerca serialis cubense (assembly GCF_023864345.2). Taxonomy (NCBI): domain Eukaryota; kingdom Metazoa; phylum Arthropoda; class Insecta; order Orthoptera; family Acrididae; genus Schistocerca; species Schistocerca serialis. The sequence continues at coordinate 553,964,721 of NC_064640.1, forward strand.
CAATCTTGCAGTGCACTGACGCGTGCCTGCAAGCATTGGTATGAACCTCTCGCGAACTGGTTGTGGCCGCTATGGAGCGTATCACGACTTCCCAGAACGCTTCTAGGAGCACGTTCTTGTATGCGCCCGTTAGTGCGACATCTCCTCACTCATCATTATCCCTGAACATGGACACCAGACAGGAAAGGACAAAAACATTGCTCACGGAATGGTAGTGCCTCGTACTCCATCGACATTGTAAGTCGCGAACATAAACCAAAAAAAGGGCTAGCAGCAGTAAATTCTCTTGCAAGACAACGCAGCATATTAATACTTTAACAATCTTAATCTTCAATGCAACGATTATTGTTCCCCGAAGAAAGATTCATATATTTGCCTATTCTACTATGTACACTACTTAAACTACTATTATTCCACGAACTTCTTTATGTGAGAGAAGTGGTGGAGTCCTATGGACTAGCGCCAATCCCTTGTTAGACTCCCCCTCCTCTGACGTGCTTTAGGATTTGCAGGTCTAATTTCAATCTCCTGGTTCTCCTGTTGTCCTTGATTTCGCTCTCTGCAAATATGGTCGCTTTGCCGTTCGTTATTCCTCCTGTCCCAGCTTCCTTGTCTAGTATGACCCTGTTCCCTGACGTTCTGGTTTCCAAAACCTTGGTTAGCGTAATCTTGATTTCCGTAACCCTGGTTTCCTAACTGACCAGTGCGATAATGCCATCTGTTGTCGTCCTCCCTTGCTGGTCGTTGGTATTTGTTACTCTGCCTCTTCTTCCTGTCCTTTGCGTCTTGTTTGTCAAAGACAACTTCGAGTTCACGCAATAGACTCTTGAATGCTTCCATGTCAGATCCACACTTCCCGACAAGTGTCTGTTGGTACCTAACTGGCAATTTGGAAAAGCAAAATTTAATTATTTCTCCGTTGCTATATGGACTATCTAAAAATTGATTCTTCTTGAGTAAATCATCAAGAAATTTGGTTGCGCTCTTATGCCCGGACACTTCCAGTTCAGGACAAAATATTATTTCCTCTTTAATCCTGTCTTGCGTTTCCTTTGACCAGTAGATCCGCAGGAACGCATCAACAAATTCCTGATATGTCCGACACGTCGCTGCCACACCCCGCATCTTTTCCGCGGCTTGGCCTTCGATATATCCACACATGAATTCTAATTTTGCCTGGGTTGGCCATGATGATGGTAATGAATTTGTAAACTGCATCACCCAGCTCTTGGGATGCATCGACCCTCCATTATCTTTGAACTTTTGGAATTTTAGTATCGATAGGAAGTGATTGTGATCAAAATCCTGTCTGATCCTCGCATTGATGTTGTCACTCGTTTCCGATACTCGCACTTCTGCTGAGTGTCCTGATCTATCTTGCTGGTAACTGTGGTGCGCTACCTCTGTATCACAGTGGAAGTGGCATTCAGCATTCACTCTCCTAACTGGGCTGCACTTATTGGAGCTATTACTCGCTGTTTCTGCGTATGCATTGTTGGTTCCGCACTCTGTCACTGTGCTAGAGCACGGCGGGCTTTTCCTCGGAGACACATCCTTAGTATCCGAACGCGCAGGGCTCGTGTGCCCGTCTCGCTCTAGTTTCGCTATCCTACTCTCTACTTCTTCCATTCGTTTCGTCATGTTCGTAACCGCGATATTAACTTGAGTTTTTAAGAACGCTAGGTATTTTGAATGGGCTTGTGTCGCACGTCGCAAGCGCCCTGCGAGTTTAGAAGTTGCTTTTGCGATTTTCATTGCCCCTGTTGCTGCCGTTTTGGCTAGGCCTGCTACTTTTTGTGCAACCATTGACATTTGTTTTACTTCTCCACATTCTTTCTTAATTGTTAGTAATTCCAGACTAATTTCCCCTATATGCGAAATTATTGCATGAGTGTCCTTCTTACGCTGTTCGTCAGCTTTTTCCTTCTCCTTCTTACGCTGTTTCGTATCTTCTTCCTTCTCCTTCTTACGCTGTTCGTCAGCTTCTTCTTTCATTGATCGTAGGAAGCTCAGCATTGGGATAATGTCATCTTTTTGATCCTCGTCACACATGGGCGATGGAACTCTGGACACCTGGGCGCTAGAGCTCTGACGTGACCGAGCTGGTCTCTGTCTGCACTCGTTCGTTTGATTATAAACTTCTGCTGCCTTCTCGACCTGTGTGCCTGTCTCTGTTTCATCCTCTACCTCACTATCATGGTCGCGACGTTGCTCTAAGATCGCGTCCAAATCACCTTCCTCATCAATGACCCTGTCGTCCGGTGCTGCTAAAAATGTGCCCATCTCATCTCCGAACCTATCCTCGTCAGAAACCTGCCTCTTATCCATTATGCTATTCTCTATTGTTTTAGTTTCGCTCGCTAATAGTCGTGCCTTACTTCTCGTGATCATTCATGAAAAAACAAATTTATCTAAAATTCACAATAAAAATCATCTATTACCAATATTTTTCCACACAGACATAAAATTTCAACAACGCCGTTCCAACGCTGTAACTACAAGCACGATTTGTTGTGATACAGAAACTGCACACAAACCCGACAAAGTGTGATGTGGTATGGACACCACATCAAAGAAACACAAAAAACAATGAACAAACAAAAAAGATATACACTAAAAACAAAAACGGAAATCATGCGCCGCTAATAAAGACTAATCTCGGAATTACAAGAAAAAGAACTTGGGTACTAATCATTAAAAAAAAGTAGAGAAAAAAATTTGAATGTTCCTACTAAGAACACTGTTAGATTATCAGTGATTCACAGGAAAGATTCGAGGCTTAGGGTCGCCATTTTATGCGAGGTGCCGGGGCTAGCAGTATATTTAACACTAAATTCTTCTAGAATCTACCTATGTAAATGATTCTCTAAGCCCCCCCCTATTCTAACTCAGACTTTTGCTGTTGCACATGGATTAAAAAGAAACGCGAACTGACTGTAATCGACCCTGCAAGTGGAGTAGAAAAGAGTTTGGCACCTGCAATAATTTCATTTGATAAATAAGTTAAATAAAGGAAAGTTTCATTTACGCAGTGAGAAATGATAGGATTGCTCTACCGAGTAACAGAATGAAAGTTCTGTCCAAAATAACAATATGATTTATTATAACTCAAAATAATAAACAAAAACACATGAAACATTTACAATACATCAAATTGGCTCAAATTGGATACTCAAATAAATGCTGTGGAGGTGAAGTTGTCCCTAAACTAGATTGTGACATTTATGACGAAGTGGCATGTGGAGCCAATTCCCTGCAACTCAAGTCTTAAGAGAGACACACAGCCAACCCAGCATTAATTGCTGCTACATTAGTGAGAACTCAGACAATGAACACCCAAGACAGATCAAAGTTAGAAAAGACAAACAGGGTACTCTGCTGAGCTCGGATTATCACCTAGCAAAATTGCCTGCTTTGCTGGTGCTCGTCGTGGTGATGATAATGTCGCGAGTATAGCCCGAAACAAATTATCCTGGCCTGGTTGTTCCAGACTAAAGACTTCCTAGCAATACAAATGCGCCTCTGAGGGAGACGAAGAAGGCTCACCACACAATCACTGACAGTACAGTGATTGATTTTAACAAGCGAAGTCACCCAGTAACTCCGATACAGTCAACTTTAGCCAAAACTGCTCAAGACAGACAACGTAGGCCTCTTGTATGCAGAACGCTCAATTGCCAACTGTACTCGGAAAGATACGTTGAAGTCGAAACTTCAGCAACTTCGTCAAACAGTTACAATTAAATAAAAGTATATTAGACAGCCAACAGAAGGCAGGCTGACCAGAGCAGCGAGAGCTCAGTCTTATAACCTACTCCGACTGAAAGGCGAGAGCCGATTCCCCACAAGAGCACCCGTACAAACCGAACACAGAACATTCCCGCCCCCACGACAGTGGCTGTGTTTAACCGTTCCAATCAGCCACTCGAAAACCGGCGGAAAATTCCACTCTTGCCGGAGCACTAGCATTCCACCAATGGAGATTCTTGGCGCCAATTTCTGCGCCGATTTTGCTAAGTCACGGAGCTATGCCCTGAGCAAGCCAATCACAGATACGATTTTGCAGAAAGTGCGGGAATTTGCTCGCCAAAACTGCCTGGGTACACAAGTCATTCCCACGCCTGCTGGTAGCCCGCCAGAAAGTGTTTTCGCTAAGTTTCTGCGAAGTAACGGAACCTCTAGCCCAGCCGCTACTTCAGGCCCTTGCGAGCGTGTCTCCGCAGCTATTCTACAATGTCGGCGTCTGGAAAGCATTCACCCGTCGGCTTACCCTTTCAAGATCAGCAGTGCCCGCCTGTCACCGGACCACCCGGGTGATGAGAGACGCTGCGTGGGAAGTCCGCGTGTGAAGGAATAGCAACTTTTCACCGCATGCAATTAGAGAGGAAAATCGTAAGATAGAAATATGAGAGGGGGCTCATGCCACCTCTCAAGGTTTAAGTAGTTCTAAGTTCTAGGCGACTGATGACCTCAGAAGTTAAGTCCCATAGTGCTCAGAGCCATTTGCCTTTTGATATAACGTATTTGTGTACACCATGAATTCCCCACCTCCTTCACACCCTGCTCCCTCCTCCCCCTCAGCCACAGACGGCCAATGTGATGACGACAGTACAACAACTACTGGCTGCATAAGCTGCGTCAGCCACACAACCATAACCGACCAACCAACCAGCCCAACAAGTGCCGCCGACCCGTATACCAACATTCCGGAAATTTAACGAAACAGAAGAGGAATGGATTGAATACCCGACTCAGTTCCAAGCACACTGTCAAGTTCATCGTGTTCAAGGTACTATAAAGTTACACTAATTCCCTTCTATTGCGGGGTCCCCAGTGTTCAGGTTTAATATAGAAACAATTCCCAACCGTGTCTCCTGACGAACTCAGCTATGACCAAGTAATCGCTGCATTAACTCAATGTTATGACCAGCAAGTCCAAGTAGCTGCAGCTGTATATCAGTTCTGCAAAAAAGGCCGGAACAGACGTACCACCAGTGGTACACATAAAAAACGGGCATGACTGGGAAGCGTAAATTTAAGTGTAGTTGTGGCAACTTTTACAGTCATTTAATGATCCGCAGTGCAATAACATTCAATGTACCCGATAGTAGACTACGAGAACAGATCTTAATGTACTCTGATCCATCACTTCCCCAAGTATTGCACATCTAGGAGCAATATGATACGGGTACCATAGCGGGCGATAAATAGACCAGGCCCCGATTTGTTGGGTCGAGTCGGCTCTTGCTCGGGACCGCCCCAAGCATCAACAACAACGAGCGCACTCACAGCTGCGCGGACAGCCACGTAGATTAAATTAGATTAGATTCACTTTCATTCCAATTGATCCGTAGTGAGGGGGTCCTCCAGGATGTAGTATATGTCAGAAAAACAACAATACATGACAAATATTTACAACTCAAACAAATAAGCTAATGTACCATTCCACAGGTCCAAGTGGAATGATCGTCATTTTTTAATGAACACTATATCAAAGAATCATTTCACAAATACTAATGCATTGAATTTAAAATAAAAAAGTTTATTTATAAGGTAATAAACGTGTAATACAACTACTATAATACTTATTTACAATGAACAGATTACTGCACTGAAATTGTGCAGAAGTTAGATTGTACTTACACACGCACACACACGCGCACACACACACACACACACACACACACACACACACACACACACACACTTATTTACAATGAACACATTACTGCACTGAAATTGTGCAGAAGTTATATTGTACTTATATATATACACACACAAATCAGTTGGTTCTACTGAGAAATTCATCAATGGAGTAGAAGTAGTTGGCCACCAATAAATCCTTTAGGCTTCTCTTAAACTGAATTTCATTGGTTGTTAAGCTTTTTATGGCTGCTGGCAAGTTATTCAAAATGTGTGTTCCTGAATAATGCACACCTTTTTGTACAAGACTAAATGGCTTTAAATCCTTGTGAAGATTATTCTTATATCTAGTATTGATTCGATGAATTGAGCTGTTGGTTTGAAAAAGTGATATATTTTTAATGACAAATTTCATTAAAGAATAAATATATTGGGAAGCAGTAGTTAGTATCCCTAGTTCCCTAAACAGGCTTCTGCAGGATGTTCTTGAGTTCACACCACATATAACTATTACTGCACGTTTTTGTGCCCGAAAAACTTTAGCTTGGCTTGATGAATTACCCCAAAAAATAATTCCATATGACATTATAGAATGAAAGAAAGCATAGTATGCCAGCTTTTTCATTTTTATACCCCCTATGTCTGACAGGTGAACAGGCCTGTGAATTTACTGAAATCTTTCCCACGATGTTTTGCTCGCCATAAAAGCCAGGACTGCCCATCACGTAACGCAACGTGTTACACGTGTGGTAAAAAAGGCCATGTCCAAGCAGTTTGTTTGCAACGGCACAAAACCGACAATTTTGCCCTCTCCCAGAAAGAACAGGCTCGTGCACATGCAGTGAACGCTGTGTTTTCAAAACCTACGGCAGCTTCTGATAAAAGTAAAATTAAGGTTGTGCCTCCTTCTCGTGCAACGACGTTCTAACAAACTAATTGTCTCTGTACGCATTGCTGGCCGTCATGTGAAATTTCAGTTAGACACAGGTGCATCAGTAACTTTGCTTAATCGTGCCACGTACGAAAAGTTAGGCTCACCATGCCTTTCTAAATCTAGCAAGCATCTCACTGCTTACAACGGGCGGGAAATTCCAATGCTAGGACAGTGTAGTTTGCCTGACACTTACAAATCCCACACTAGGACAGTGAATTTTACCGTGTAGAAAGAAAGAGACAGTGAGAACGTATTCGGTTTAGACGCCTTTGATATGTTTGGACTTAGCACCCAAGACAGTGTACTTTCAGTGGCTGCTTTAAAACCAAAAGACAGTGTAGCTTTCCTGAACAATTTTCAGAAGGAATGGAAAAGTTACATTGAAAGACAATGCACAGCCTAAGTTTTTTCGGGCCCACCCCGTTCCATTTGCTTTAAGAGACAAAGTAGTCAGTAAATTGAAAGAATAATGGTGTAATTGTTCCCACTCAACCTAGTCAATGGGAAAGTCCTCTCGTTTTGAAGCCTTCTGGTCGCCTTCGCATTTGTGTTGACTTAAAGTCCACAGTCAACCCACAGACAGTAGTTGACACTTTTCCGTTACCTCGCCCTGAGGAACTCACTGACAGGCTCCGTGCAGGACGTTACATTTATAAGGTAGATTTGCGTGATTCCTACTTGCAAATTCCGTTGGATAAAGAATCACAGAAAGTGCCTGTTGTAAATACATACTTAGGACTGTTCAAGTACTTGCGTTGGCCCTTCGCGTGCTTCCGCACCCAACATATTTCAACGTTAATTGGAACATGTGACTGCGAATGTGCCATTTTGTTCCAACTATCTTGACGATATTGTCGTCTGAGGTCCTACAGCAGAGGAACACATTGCTAATTTGCGTACTCTTTTTCGAGTAGTGTCAGATGAAGGACTCAAATGTCGTCTCGAAAAGTGTGACTTTTTTCAAACTGAACTACAGCACTTGGTCGTGTGATAAAGAGTCAGGGGGTGCACCCCCTCCAATCTCATTTGCTTGCAATGCGTGACCTCCCTGTTGCTCGCAATATGTCTCAACTGCAGTCAGTACTATGCAAGATGACATACTACATTCGGTTGATAACGAATGCCGCTCAGATCGCGGCCCCATTGCATCGCTTGCGTGGCAAAAATGTGCCTTTCGTGTGGGCCAAAGAGTGTCACGGCGCATTTCAGGAACTCAAAAATGCCTTGCTTAGTGACAGATGTTAGTACATTTTGACCCTGCCAAGCCAGTAGTTCTGCACGTCGACGCTTCTTCCTACGAAATCGGTGCTGTGCTTTCGCACAGAATTGGTGCGACAGACCAGTTGCCTTTGTCTCAAAGTTGCTCACTCAAACTAAGTGCAGTTATTCTCAAACTGAAAAAGAAACTCTCGCTATTGCGTATGGTGTGACCAAATTCCATCGCTATCTGTATGGTCGCAAGTTCTTTTTAGTGACCTAGACTTTGCAGTCCTTGTTTCATCCGTCAAAGCCGGTTCCTACACGCACTGTTCAAAAATTGCAACGTTGGGCTTTGTTGCTTTCGCAGTATCAGTATGAAATTCTGCAGAGACCTACCACAAAGCATGCCAATACAAACGCCCTGTCTCGCCTTACGATTGGCCCACACTCTGATTTTGATGCATCTGCCGCATCTTGTTGCCAGATCGATGCGCAGGACTCTGAATTGCTGGAATCTTTTCCCTTGCACTACACAAAAATGACACCGGCCACGGAATCAGACCCAGATCTCAAGATTTTGTTCCATTAAATTCGCACGTCCTGGCCTCGTTCATCGAACAGTATCCAGAACGCAGTTGTGCGCCGATAGTTCGCACGTCGGCATAACCTTTCACTTCAACAGGGTATGATTCTAGTTCAAAATAACAGTGGACAATCGCGTGTGCTTATTCCCAAAGTAGTGCAAAAGGATATGCTGCGATTGCTCCTCCAAGGACATTGGGGAATTGTTCATACTTAACCGTTAGCGCGATGGCTCTGTACTTGGGAGGGCATGGACGCCCACATTGAACACATGGCATCAGAGTGTCGCGCATGCGCCAAAAAACAATCCGCTCCGCCACAGTCATTCTCAGCTTGGCCTAAGACTCGATCGCCATGGCAACGAGTGTACATGGACTTCACAGGACCATTTTGGAACACTCGTTGGCTCATTGTGGTAGACTCTTTTAGCAAGCTCCCAATCGCGATGCCTATGGCTTCTACCACATCACGTAGCACTCTTCAGGCGTTGTCCTCCATATTTTGCATAGAAAGTTTGCCAGAAGTTCTTGTGTCGGATAATGGACGACAGTTTACTTCCTGTGATTTTGAACAGTTTTATGAACGAATGGCATTCGTCATCTAACAAGTGCTCCGTTTCACCCCCAGTCCAATGGATAAGCAGAACACTTCGTACTCACTTCCAAACAACAGATGATCAAGCTTCACACCACCCACACGCGGGAACAGGCGCTGCAAGTCTTTCTCGCCTCCTATCGCTCAAACCCACAAGACGGACCATCACCGGCGGGACTTCTGCATGGCCGCCGCCATCGGACGCTGCTCCACTTGCTACACCCACCGCAGCATCTGGCGCCGCCAATGGTCCGCAAGTATCGGTTTGCGCAGCGCAATCTTGTTCTTTTCAGGGTTTATGGCAACCGTGGGCGCTGGGAAAGAGGCATGATCCACGAACGCATTGGCTCTTTTATGTACTTGATTACAGGTCCCGATGGTTTGCAGCACCACCACCAGAATCAAATCCGTGCGTGTCATTTGCCCTGTGATTCTGCTGCTTTTCTTCCCCCAGATTCACGGCCTTACGAGACCGCGCGGCCTTTGCAGCTGCCCGCAGTTGCCACCAGGGCGCTCTGGCAGCAGTGGATGGACGATGCGCCCTCGCCCACGCCGTCCCCGCTCGTCGACCCGATGGACCAGGACCCGTCGTCGCCGTCATCGCGTCAGGACACACCCTCAGGCTTGGACGTGTGCCCTGACAGCAGTTTTCCCAAAGATGTTCCTGTTGCCTCACAAGCTAGATGCTGGGGTAGGGTCTGCAGTATGATTACACCGTCCTCCACAGACACGGTTCCTGGCTCATCTTCAAGTCCAGCATCCTGCCCTCGTCCCCCCCTCTCCCCCACACCCTCCGATGTCTTCCGCAACCTCCCTACATGACAACGGTGCGGCATTTCGGTGGGGGTGGAGGACGGGGGTGGGGGGACGAGGAATGTGCTGGCGTAAGCTGCCGCCAGCACATCAGTCGGCAAAGATGTAGCGCGAAGATCGATAGCAGTCACTGGACCAAGCGCGCCTTTCACGAGAGAGGCCAGAGACACACCGTAAAGCAACATGCCGCCAACGCCCTCTCGACAGCATGTATCTAGGCCGCCACTGCTGACCAGAAGGCTCAGTGACTCACACTTGCAGTTTGGCATCTGTCTTCCACTCGCAGAGGCTACGACAGTGCATAGCGACCATACTTGTGCCTATAGCAGGACTTCCACTTTCCCAGCAGTTAGACTAAAGTTTGTAATAGCAAGATTACCCATACTCTCTCCATAAGGACTATTACTGAGGAGTTTGTACCGCAACACATGCGCTCCATTGCAGTTAAGTAAATGTTCATGTAAATAAACAACCGTATTAATCCACATTTGCATTTGTGTTGTAGGAAGAGGATACTGGCCACCTATAACGACATCCTTTTCCTCGTTCCCTTATGGTAAAAGACACCTGTGGGTCCCAAAGTAGTCCAGGTGGACCCCCAGGGGTCCGTGGGAGACCAGAATGGGGTGCACATTGGCGTGAAAAAAAAAAATGTGGGTTCACAAGTTGTAAGTGCGTGTCCACGAACATTTTTAACCACCTTAATTTTTTTGAGTACCTAGTGCATTTTAAGGTCAGCGACTGCTACTTGTAAAAACACGAATATTCGATATTCAGTAGAACGCATGTAGAGACTTGCAAAGTGCCGCCCGCTCGCCTGGAATGCTTGCTTAGAGGTGCAAAGTAGAGATGGGTCGTTCGCGAACTAACGGGTCCAAAGGAACAACGGTTCACCAAGATGAACGGAAAGAGCGAGGAACGAATTCTAAGGAACTGTCTTTCATAGTTCACTTCGGTCGCGGCTTTCTATTTATAATTCCCGGGAACGGGAAACGGTCGGTCTCGTTCACGCAACGCCACGTCGGCCGGTCTCGGTCTCGGCCTCGCTCGGCCGGACTCGTCCTTCTTCGCGTGGCCACTTGTCGCAGCTCCACTGCTAACTGCTTGTAGTTAGGTCAGTATCGAGTTATTATTCCTTTCGTTCGCTGCGCAAGCCCATTCTAGATCTGTTTCAAACCTTTTTTGAACTCTGAACTTCTGGTTCTTTTTGTATTCTATTCAGCGTCCACGACGGGCAATTAAAATGTATTTTACAATTACGTAAATTACGTGGTATGTAATACATACATCTTTTCAGGTAACAAGACGGCGTATCAGCTTACTTCACTATTTGATAAACAGCAGAAGAAATACTTGTAATAAGGCAAGACTTTTTTTTGTTATTACACATGGAAAGGACGTCGGCACGCCACACAAGAGTAGACATTTTCCTTCTTTTTTTGATCCAAGGTAAAAGAGCATGTTCATTGTTATGGAAGGCAGACCGACTTACAACCGAATGAAGCCCACGCTTCGAAATCGAGTGTCTTGTGTCACATTTTGTAAAGAGAATACGATAGCTCCTACAATATTATTTCAGTGGTACCGTACAAGGTGGCGCACGAAAAATCCGTCCCGAGTACTAAACTGCTCATTGTCGCTTACCAATCGTCATCTATTGTTTCGAAGTTGTTTGCCTTAGCCTATTTGTTATTTCTTCACTGCCTAATTATTACATGTTTATCTATTCTGCTCGTAGCGGTCAATAAATCGTGCGTAATTGGCGAGCAGTCTGTACTCGGGGCCGGTGTTTCGTGCGCCACCCTATATTATTTCACTGAGATCAGCTACAGTTGGCTACACGAGATGTTTTGCAGAATCACGAAAATTACAAGTGTGTGAGAATTCTGTTATGAATAAAAGCTCTGTACTCCCCTCTTGGCGCTTTCCATCTTCAGTCACCTATGCCAGTAATTTTCAATTTTTCATAAGAACCATATACCAAGCAAAATGAACGGTGAACGAGTAAAAATGAACAGTTCTCAAAAAAGAGCGATCACCAGTGAAATAGTTCCCAAGGATGAACGACTTTTCCCATCTCTAGTGCAAAGGGACGAAATATGACTTGTGCTGTGCTTGCAAACTTCACCAATATAAATACGAATGCCAAGGACAAAACGTTACTAATTTGTTTCCGGAATTTTGAGAATAAAAGTGTGAGTGAATCGATGTCAGTGTTTGCCAGTGCCGTAAAAAATAAGTACCTGCCATTTGTTATTCACATTTTTATTTTATATTGTAATCATATTATATTTGTTATATTTGTGTGTAGTAGCTACGTAACAAAAATTAAATACTGAGAGGAGCGATTATTCGATGCTTCTATAAAAGAACAGAAAGCCAAGAAAGATTAAAATTTTAGTACTTTTTATTATAAAAATATTTACTTACGTGACAGTGGCGATTCATTAAAGGGGAGATGTATGATTGACCTGTATGTTTACACATATTTCAATGTCCTCGTACCTGCTAATGCTAAACGACAAAAATATTTGGAAATGTATTAAAACGTAATTAATCTAAAAATATTTTATATTACCATAAAATAGGTTCAGCCATTTTGTGAAAACCTCTATATGGGTTTTAAAGCACAAGTGCAACGTAACGCATGTTCCTGCTATTAGCAGACGCAGAGACTAAGCTAGTTATCGAATTCCTCGCCACGTGGACTATTTCCATTAACGGGCGTCTCTCCCACCTGTGGAGTGTATCCCACCTGTGGAGTGTATCGCGATACAAGAGAGCGATCCACCTTATTCTTCCGCTCCCTTTTTTGACATGTGAGACAACGTTGACGAACGCATTGGTCTCGTGAATTAGGTATATATTTTCTTTACTAATTAATTAAAAACCGGCTATTTAATCTCGTGGCTGCTAAACCTTCGACGATTAAACAATGGGTCATAGCAGTTTATTGCTTTTAATAATTAAAAACAGTTTTTACGCTGGTATTTTGGATTTTTCATTGCAATAATTAATTCTATTCTGTTAAAATAGCCATATCCTGTTTAAATTGCCTCGTGATTACTAAAACAAAAATTTTTTTTATTTACATGAAAATTGGTTGAATCTATGAAGAAATGTCGACAATACAGTGTTGATTATTTGAAATTCGGTTTTCTTCCATGAAAGGCAGACAAAAGATTGCCCATATCTCTTTTATGCAACAAAGTTTTGAACAATGACTCTGTGACACCATCGTAGCTCGAAGATCATCTAAGAAGGTGTCATCCTGGCGAAGTAGGTAAAGATTTGAAACACTTTCAAACATTGAAGGAAAAATATGGAAACAGACCCACCGTGGACAATATGTTCGCTTCAACATCTCAAAGTAATGATGATGGCTTGCGGGTATCTTACACTACCTCATTGCTTATAGCGAAATCTGGAAAACCGCACGCCATCGGAGAACAGTTAATTTTACCCGCTATTGAAGAGGTTTTGAAAACTATTCTGCACAAACCTCCATTTGACTTACTTACAAGAATTTCTTTAAGTAACAACACTGTGCAAAGACGTATTGGTGAAATGAGCTCTGATATTGGTTCAAATGGCTCTGAGCACTATGAGACTTAACAGCTGAGGTCATCAGTCCCCCAGAACTTAGAACTACTTAAACCTAACTAACCTAAGGACATCACACACATCCATGCCCGAAGCAGGATTCGAACCTGCGACCGTAGCGGTAGCGCGGTTCCTGACTGAAGCGCCTAGAACCACTCGGCCACTACGGCCGGCGTTCTGATATTGATAGCTTCTTGTGTAATTATTTGCAAACCACTGTTTTTCTATTCAACTGGATGAGTCGACTTTACCTGATGATGAAGCATTATTATTGGCATATGTTCGATTTGTTATGGAAGAAGAAATCCACGAAGAGCTGTTACTCGCGAAAACTTTTAAAACGGACACTAAAGGCGAATCAGTATTTAATATCCTGAGTGATTTTTTAAGGAAAAATCGATTCCATTTACAAACTTTATTTCGGTGGCAGCACATAGAGCTCCTGCCATATTCGGGCGATAACATGGGTTTATAAGCCATCTTAAAAGAATGATACCAGGACTAACTGCAATTCACTGTGTCATCCACCGACAACACCTTGTAGCGTAAAATTTGAGTAATAAATGGCACCAATTGCTTCAATTTGTGATTAACGCAGTTTACAAAATAAGAAGCAATGCGTTGAATACGCGTTTATTTGCACTATTGTGCGATGAAATTGATGAAGATTTCCAACGATTGCTCTTACATACTGAAGTATGCTGGTTGTCGAAAGGCGCATGTTTATCAACATTTTACTCACTTTTCGAATCAGTTACAGAATTTCTGGAAACTAAAAATCAAAATTTAAAAGAAAATCTTATCAAATTTAAAGCAGACATTGCGTACTTGACAGATTTGTTCAACAAATTTAATGACGTTAACTTGCAGTTACAAGGGAACAGCCTAAATTTAATAAAAACAAAGGGTGTAATTTCGGCTTTTCTTGGCAAATTGAAATTTATGAAGCAAAATTTTAGTCGGTCCCAATTCTCCCAGTTTCCAAACTTGTCACAGGCAGAATGTCTTGATGAGCATATTCAGACATTTAATTACCCTGCATGATGACTTCAAAAATAGATATGAAGATATTCTCATGATAGAAATACCACCATGGATCATAAATCCATTTGATGAAACGGAAGTGGCGAAAGTAGTATTACAAGAGGAGCTACTTGAGCTTAGCACCAATGAGGAGTGGAAGGTGAAACGTAAAAAGGCTATCAGACATTTTGGCTGTACGCAGAAATACCCGAACAAATATCCTGGGCTGTGGGAAATTGCGAGAAAAATTTTGGTAGCGTTCCCTTCGTCATATCTTGTCGAAAAAAGTTTTAGTGTCGTTACCAAACTATTAACAAAAAATGGAACAGATTGAACATCACAGAACGGGGAGATTTGAGGTTATTCCTTACAAAACTGAAGCCAAATATTGATAATTTGCTGTCAGTTCATCAAGTACATCCCTCTCATTAAAATTATGACTGTTTTTTAAATTGTTTATTTGCATTTTAGATTTGATTGTTGATGTTTTGTCGATTGTTGATTAGTACGTTATCATTTTTTTATTTTTAATCATATTAAGTATATAATCATAAGTATTATTTTAATAAATAAGACACCAGAAAATGTTCTATTTTCCTTTTTCTTTTTCTTTTTACCACTCCAATTTTAGGGGTGGGACTCACCCGTGACATGTTTTAGGAGTTTTGGGAATATAGTAGAATGTAGTAGCAGGGGGTCTACCGAAAACAGTAAAACTTAGAAAGTGGTCTACGAGAAAAAAAGTCTGGGGACCTCTGCTCAACACTAAGAAATCATAGCGAGTGCAATATATATTAGAGTACGCCAATTTGGAGTTAATTTTCAGGGGCCAACGAAATAGTTGGAGAAACTGCAAAACTGTTGTGTATCGAGTCTAAGCACATTTTAAGTTCCTGTTGCTAAACACTGTATCTCTTTAACACTTTGGAGCTGGAGGAGGATCACCGCGCGACGGATCTGTTGTTGCAGCTAGCAGAATTAAGTTTGTTACGAAAAAACAAAAGAGCCTGTTAGAGTGTCATAGAAACATTTTGTTTGTTACATGTGTGAGAAACGGCGACTTAATTATACAGACCTATTTAGATCCTATAACGTGTCTGCGGAAGCTGAATTTTTAAAAGGGAATACAATGTTACGTAGGAACCTCCTATAGGCTTGAATGCAAAGAATGCTTTATTCCTATCGTACAATAGACTTCTGTTTGTCCCTTTCAGCGCACCAGCTGTATATAACTGAATAATCACTATGAATCCATCGTCATTCAGATAGTCAACTTCAGGTGTGTGTGGGATGTCTGTAAATAAGGTAATGCCGTAGTTCTAACAGTGAATCTGAGGAGTTGTAATGAGTGTATTCTGCAAAGTGTGATCATACTTCAGTTATCGATATTAAAGGGTTCCCCTACAGAGCTGTAGCCACACGTTAGAAGAAATATTCTAGAGATCTTACTTCCTCAATACGTTATGACAATTAGTTTTGAGGGCTACGGATTCACTGGGAAAAGAGAATGTTACTGCTTACAACGTTTTTGAGCTGGTGAAATCAAGAAATGCTTGTAATGTGCTCTCGGATATTTATATGAAACTGATTAAGAGTCTTCGCCATATGAGCGCTTTTCGTTACTACATGTTCCCCAGACAACTTGTACTACGAGGGCAGTTCAATAAGTAATGCAAAACATTTTTTTTCTCGGCCAATTTTGGTTGAAAAAACCGGAAATTTCTTGTGGAATATTTTCAAACATTCCCGCTTCGTCTCGTATAGTTTCATTGACTTCCGACAGGTGGCAGCGCTGTACGGAGCTGTTAAAATGGCGTCTGTAACGGATGTGCGTTGCAAACAACGGGTAGTGATCGAGTTTCTTTTGGCGGAAAACCAGGGCATCTCAGATATTCATAGGCGCTTGCAGAATGTCTACGGTGATCTGGCAGTGGACAAAAGCACGGTGAGTCGTTGGGCAAAGCGTGTGTCATCATCGCCGCAAGGTCAAGCAAGACTGTCTGATCTCCCGCGTGCGGGCCGGCCGTGCACAGCTGTGACTCCTGCAATGGCGGAGCGTGCGAACACACTCGTTCGAGATGATCAACGGATCACCATCAAACAACTCAGTGCTCAACTTGACATCTCTGTTGGTAGTGCTCTCACAATTGTTCACCAGTTGGGATATTCAAAGGTTTGTTCCCGCTGGGTCCCTCGTTGTCTGACCGAACACCATAAAGAGCAAAGGAGAACCATCTGTGCGGAATTGCTTGCTCGTCATGTGGCTGAGGGTGACAATTTCTTGTCAAAGATTGTTACAGGCGATGAAACATGGGTTCATCGCTTCGAACCTGAAACAAAACGGCAATCAATGGAGTGGCGCCACACCCACTCCCCTACCAAGAAAAAGTTTAAAGCCATACCCTCAGCCGGTAAAGTCATGGTTACAGTCTTCTGGGACGCTGAAGGGGTTATTCTGTTCGATGTCCTTCCCCATAGTCAAACGATCAACTCTGAAGTGTATTGTGCTACTCTTCAGAAATTGAAGAAACGACTTCAGCGTGTTCATAGGCACAAAAATCTGAACGAACTTCTCCTTCTTCATGACAACGCAAGACCTCACACAAGTCTTCGCACCCGAGAGGAGCTCACAAAACTTCAGTGGACTGTTCTTCCTCATGCACCCTACAGCCCCGATCTCGCACCGTCGGATTTCCATATGTTTGGCCCAATGAAGGACGCAATCCGTGGGAGGCACTACGCGGATGATGATGAAGTTATTGATGCAGTACGACGTTGGCTCCGACATCGACCAGTGGAATGGTACCGTGCAGGCATACAGGCCCTCATTTCAAGGTGGCGTAAGGCCGTAGCATTGAATGGAGATTACGTTGAAAAATAGTGTTGTGTAGCTAAAAGTTTGGGGAATAAGCTTGTGTATTTCAATGCTGAATAAAACAACCCCTGTTTCAGAAAAAAAATGTGTTGCATTACTTACTGAACTGCCCTCGTATTACTATGTGATTTATATTGTACAGATTTTATTTTCTACCTGACGTGTTTAAGACGAATGAGCTCATTTCAAAGTATGAACCCTGCGTTAAGCACTATGACTCGAATGTGCGATGCCAGATTGATGGACGACCATCAATGTCCCTTACCTACCTTTAGTTTAAGCTTTGCAGCAACGTGATTGTCTGTTTCTCTGAGTCGTAACGCAGTCAATTTGTTATTAAGGTGTTTGATTGTTTCAAGTGAACTCAGAATGCCGAAGAGGAAGTGTTTATTCGAAGAAAGTCATTCAGATGATGGTTCTTCATAAAACGAAGGAGGCATGACTATGAAGCAGAGTGTGTAATTTGTACGTGTTATGATGGGGAAGAGCAGATATTAAGGATCATTTTGCTAACGTAAAGTGCAAATCAAACGTGCACACTGGAAGCACTTAACGAAAAGGACAGTTACTTTGTTTCAAATTCATTGAAACAGGACCAGTTAGTAACGGCAGCGAAATTAGCAGTATGCTGCCGTACCGTTAAACATCATTATGTCTTTGAACTATACTTTCACGCCAAGCTCCAAACTTTTTAATGTTTCCGAAACCGCAAATATGTAACATTGGGCGTAACAAAATCAACAGCAATTGCGAAATAATTGATAGTATCCGACACTGTCTTACAAATACACAGTGATCTTTCGAAGTTTCCTTATTTCTAGTATAGCTGCGGCTGTTCGGAATTAAAAGTAGAATTTTCTCCATTTTTTCACTTTTCTAAGCGTACGAGAAGTAACCCGCTTTGTCCCAATTTCTCCTTCCTAAATTATGTCGTTTTTAACCAATTTGAGAGAAATTTTCCGGTTTGTGAGACAGAAATTATGGCAATCCTAGATACATAGAAAGTTGAAGGTAGAGTTATCGCGAAATGGAGGCGAGCGTTACCTGCGTCTCAACTTAAGTTTGGTTTTGTCGAATAGCAGAAACCTCACAACCAGCAGGACACAGACAGTGCTCGAAGACTGGTACAGACTTGCCCAGCGGCCTTTGGCCGTTGTGGAGGGGAGACTGCAAATTCCGTGTGAAATTTGAGTCTTGCCTTTAAAAACGCCCTTATACAAAGACAGCCATCCACTGATTCCTAGGCTCTGGTGTGATAGGCAGCCATTTTAGCAAACCTCAGTTGAGTGGTGCTTCATCGCTGAACTAGCGCCTGATGGCCGCATGTGAAATCTGGGTGTTTATGCTTATTCTGCATTCGTTCTTTGCACCCACAACTGCGACGTAATCATGGGGCTTTGCGACATTGACATTGAAACGTCCCCTTAGAAAAATTATACAAGACTGTGCTTAAGCTGACACACAATATTTTTAGCGCAACGCAATCTGACTTTCAAAAATCCCTACAAAAGAATGGCCCTGACTAACATTAACCTATACGTTTCACAAATCACTTACCTCACAAAAATCTTGGTTACTCAAACTACTGCAATACAGCGAGCGCCACTACTGCCAGCTAAATAAAAGATTCTAACTACTGAAGGCACTAACTACTGATAGGCATAGTTAGCAAATGAAAGATTTTAATAGAGAACAAACAATGTATTTACCTTAATAGTCATCAAAAGTCATAATATATATAGTAGTTCATTATATCCAGTCTTACAAATTTCAAAACTCCGCCATTTCTCTCCCCACATCCACCACTGCTGGCGGCTCACCTCCAACTGCGCAACGCTACGCGCTGTTAACATCCAGCTGCTCAACACTACAATGGCCAACAACAATGCAAACTAGCCACAGACTGCACACAGCACAGCCAGTGATTTTCATACAGAGCGCTATGTGGCGTTACCAATAAAAAAATCTATATAGCCTACTTACATAGCCCCCATGCTCCCCAAAAAAAATTTTACAAATTGTTTTGGGCACTGGCCAATAATAATTTGATAAAATTTTTTATAGTTACAATAACAAAGAAATCAAATGCACACACTTATTGATACAATGTTGGTCAAAAGCTAAAATTTTCTCACAGTCCATAAAGACAGTCCTGATCATTTATCACAGTAAAATTGCAGTGTTTTTTTTTTCTCAGAGTCTGAGCGGTAAAAGAAAATGCACACGGAAGTAGTGGATTTCCATGCAGTCTTGAAGAAGTAGTGTTGTCCTTCCAACGGAAAGACAGTGCTGACTCTTGACATGTAGACAGGTAATGGGCCACAACAGAGCAAACCCACAGCAGAGTCATTCGAAGTTTTGAAGAATACTGGTAAGTAGGTCATCACAGATCAGACCCACTGTAGTCCTGGTAGAGATAATGGTATTGGTGGGCCACCAGAGGTGCAGACCCACTGCAGTCCCTGTAGAAATAATGGTATCGGTGGGCCATCAAAGATGCAGACCCACTGCAGTCCTTGTAGAAATAATGGTACTGGTGAGTCGGCAAAGGTGTAGACCCACTGTAGTCCTTGTAGAAATAACGGTATTGGTGGGTCATCAAAGATGCAGATCCACTCTAGTCCCTGTAGAGATGGCCAGCAGCCATCTGTTGTGACTGTGCAGGTGCACAATCACAATTGAAGAGTCTTGCGGATAATATAGCAAGTCAATAACACCACTTGTGCACTCACAAAGTTATTGGAATTGTCCTTAGAACCAGCAATGCTGTTATCCAGTCCCTTGCTGAATTATTAACACATGTGCAAACACTAACAGTCCCTACTTCTCACATAATGTCCATATACTATGACCAACAGAAACGTGTGCAGTGAAATAGAACTTACAAGTTAATAATATGATGAACTGGTGTCAATTACAATTTTATAACATAAGAATGCAATTACAAAGGTACAAAATACATCATTAAAGAACATAACAATACAGATAACATTCAGGCTTTACAAAAGAATCGAAATAACATATACATCAGTGTTACAGGAATTACGACATGAGTACATACATAAAAGATAAGAATAACTTTCGAAACATCAACTTCACACATGAGCATTAAAACAAAACAGAATAAATAATGTCTAAACATCTTTACAAAGTAAATAACATATTATCAGAAAAATTCTACAACGTAACTCTCATCAGATAAACACATAAAGACAGGAAGAACACAAATGCCCAAAGGTACACAAACACATAGTGGGATAACACAAGGAAAGGACAGGGTTTGTTTTACTGCAGTATTTTGCAAACAAAACTTTCTTTACTTCTCGGAGATCTCCCTTCATTCTTCATTATTTCCAAAAAGTCCTATCTATCAGCAGCAAATTTCGTATAACTTCTCAATGCATTTCTTCCAATGCATCGCAACTCATTCTCTTATATAGTCTACCCCCTCTTAAGCTAAATTAAATCTACTGAGCTCAGATGCTAAACTAAAGGACGAGGCAATGCAGCAGCACAAAACAATTAATACAAACAGCAATGAAAAAAAAATGGAAATTGTCAAAGCAAGCTACAGTAAATCTAAATTACCAAGCAAATGCAACATTACAACTAATATGAGCCAATGTGCAGCAACAAGAAAAATAAATCAGTAGTAAAACTGGCTTAACAGAGTAATACAAAGTGAAATTTAGTAGCACTGTGCCTAGCAAACAGCAGCAGCAAATGCAATTACTTATATCTAAACATGACAAAGCTCAAGCAGAAAAATATTACAGTAAAGACAACAATGCAGATAAGGGAAATGTCTATTCACATCTTAATATCTATGTCATTAAAGTTGTGCACCACAAAAACTTATTCTATGAAATAAATTACCAAATACTTGAAAAGAAAATTATGTATGCAGTTCCTGTGAAGGGAAATGTCTTTTTGTGCTCCCTCATTTTTTTTTGGAAGTACCACAAAATTATTATTTACTGGATCTGTAGACAGAAAATATCTGTATTAGTACATCTATAAAATTTTATTTTAAGCAAACTAGAAACTGGATATTAAACAAAATGAGCAAATATGTACAAAGGAAGGCATGAAACATCATTCATTAGCCATATGGCATTTCATAAGGTAGTAAAAAAAATCTCTCAACTAGAAAGGCAGTAGTCATAATCAGGTGTATAGACATAAAAATATTTCTCGTCATTGCATTAGGCATTTCAGTAAATATCATAAATTAAGAGCTCCACCCCGTTATCATATGTTTTCAAGTTTGAGCGTGTCGTATTTGCGATGCTTTCTACAAAGGAATGTCAATAGCAAGGATATTGGCCCCTTTTTTTTCCACCTGTGCCTCTGAAAGGCACACACTAATGGCTTTTTTCCAAGCGACTGTTGCGCAGCTGGGTGCCCACGACTCATTATGTGAAGGTGGTCACTTAACTTTCTTACTGAAATATTTACGACACCAGTTTGCATTACAGTGACAGTCTCATATAAAAAATTTCACAGGTCGAGAATTTGCGTTGCAAATGTGTAGAAACAAAATCCTATGAATATAACAGTGTTCAAAAAGTTTTCGTCGGCATTGTGATACATTCACGCATTTACACACAATTCATAACTCTTGAAGTACGATTCTTGGTTTCCAACATCCTTTTTCACAAGTCAGAGTCCCTAACCACTACTCATTATTACTTACCTTATTACACATGTACATATTCGTCGACACCTCAATCTTGCGGCGACACTTCAATATTTCATCATAATAAATACATAGCATAATCAAATTCCTCATATAGCATCAGCTTATTGATCATAAACATACCTCAAAAGCATAATGCACATCGTTGTCGTAATAATAACACCATAACACCTCAACCAAATCTCAAAAACGTCGTAGCTTTTTGCAATAATTTCAAAACGTAAAAAAAATTCTCTGCTCATTTCAATAGTGTCATCTACCTCAAATGTACTTTAAAAATCATGACCCCATACCAAATGTGACATTCAAAGCTCTCATAGTATCACAATGGTTCAAAAAAAAAAAAAAAAAAATATGAACAGTTCCCAAAGTACAGACAAAATACAATTTCATAAGTGTGAAGTTATTCAACTGTGTAATTACGTAAACATCTGTCACCGATGTAGTAAAATAAATGTTTGTCTCTTCCAGTTAAATGATCAGATAGCTGTGTAATTTATGTGTTAGAGAAATATGGTACCGATATGTAAAGTTGTATAAGCCAATACCATATTAGCTAGGGCTCCTTGTGCTTGCCAAACACATGGTACACAAAGTAGGCGTGTACCCCCTTGAGGATAAATGTAATTATACCCTCAGGTGTTACAGATTACAGAAATGGAATGAAATGTGTCACGGAAAACTTTGTTTGTAATTCAAAAATCTTGAAAAATAAATGGTTTAAGTACAAAATTAATCACTCAAATGCGTGTCCTGTAGCGCTAAAGGTGCGTCTTGCTGTAAGATAATTCTGTGTAACTGTCATAGTTATCGTCCTCTGTAAGCAAAATTCTGCTGAAGTCAATGTACTTACCTCATCACAAACGAAAGTGAAATGTTTTGCATATAGATATCGTAGTTATTACGTACCTTACCGTGATAAAGAAAGTACTATAATGTAACGTATTAACGTATTGTTGAGCTACGAAAAAGGCTGTCTCATTGTAGTTATACCACAAAAGTTACTACTAAAACACGTTTTCCTTTCCAGAAGAATTCACGAAAACTGTGCAGATATAAAACAGATACACTGCAAAAGCAACAATGTAAATTGTGTCACACATTAGTAGCGTCTTGATATAATCATGTAGCTGTCAAAGAAACCAAATGCTAAGTCATCTTTAATCCCACAGAAAGTACTTCAAATAAAGAATGTATTTTCAAGTAAACCAAAATGTTGCATTAAAATCTCATTAGCAGTACCTGTATATGTTCTAAGTATATGAGCCTTATAGTCGTTACATGATTGTGCAACTAACAAGCAAGAATGTACACACACAATAACACTGTGTCGTCTGTTCACTATAACAATGCATTCATAATTACTGTCTAAATATCTTCCCTAGGTTATAGACTGGATAGTTTATTTTAAAACATTGTTACATGTTAACAGTTTCTAAGTGTGACAAAGAGTACTAGTAACGTGAAGTGAAAAATTTTATAGTAAAGACTAAATTAAAAAAAAAAACCAGATTGTCTCTCAATAAACGGTTTTACATGTGAAATGTGGTGCAACCCTTTACTCCTCCTATTACGTAGAGTTTCAACTTCAACGCAATTATCATGTTGTATACGTCGGTAAGGAATATTGGAATTTTTCTCAAGGTTAGCGTCTATATTATTTTTCTCTGAGCCAGCCAGCGCACGTGGCTGCCTGCAGTGCGAATCATTGTCTGTCTCTTTGTTGGCGCGTGTCGTTATTGGGATTAGGAGACCTAACTTCTACAAATTCACCTTGGTGAGAGGGCCCTGCCTTGTTTGAATCCCACCAGTTCTGATGAAATTCAGGCCTGTCGTTATGATTATATCGTCTGTCGTCATGTCGGTAGTTCCTGTAGTTTCTTTCTTGTCGGTTAAGTGGTGGAGAATTTCTCCCTGAATCGTAACTGCGCGCTGGACCGTTGCATCTAAAGTTATTCTGTCTCCCTTGATAAAAATTATTTTGGTTCCCATATTGTCTGTTTCTCTGATTGTCTCTGTGATAGTCACTACCGCGGAGAGGTGATCTTTCCCTGTAATTATTACTACTCTGCCAACGGTTGTCATACGGGTGATGTCTGTTTTGGTCACGATTTGTGTTGTGAGAATAGCCTTGTCGTGTCCAGTTATTATTTCTTTCATCGCGGAATTGCGACGGATGTGACCTGTAATTGTTGTGTTCCTGTTTTCGCATTCCGTGATTGTCACTGTCAATTTCTAATTCTTGCAAGAGTCTCTGAAAAGCTTCAATGTTGTCTTTGCAACGTCCTGCCAAAATAATGTGTCGTAAATGTTCAGGTCATTTGATTAAGCAAATGCGGATGAGTTCTGAGGGGCTGTATGGGTTTGACAGGTATTGATTCTTGTGCAACATGTCTTCAAAATATTTCACAAGACTGGAAAATTCAGATTGTTCGAAATGTTTCATCATTATGATGCTATGTTTTACTCGGTCTTGTGTAGCTTGAGACCAATATGCTGAGAGGAAGACATGATAAAATTCTCCTTCACTCTGGCAATCGTGAATGACCGATCGCATTCTTACAGCTGGTTCATTTGCTAAATAGCCACACATAAATTCTAATTTGTTCAGATGGCTCTGAGCACTATGCGACTTAACTTCTGAGGTCATCAGTCGCCTAGAACTTAGAACTAATTAAACCTAATTAACCTAAGGACATCACACACATCCATGCCCGAGGCAGGATTCGAACCTGCAACCGTGGCAGTCGCTCGGTTCCAGACTGTAGCGCCTAGAACTGCACGGCCACTCCGGCCGGCTCTAATGACCAGTTGGGGGGGGGGGGGGGGAACAATGAGAGAATTGATGGAGCCACGCTTGTGGATGAATGTCGTTGCCAGAATTCTTAAATGTAGTAACGAACAGCTTATAGTCAAAATCATCGTGTCGGCGAGTAGCATATCGGTCACTGTTACGTCGTGTCGGCGGTTCCATCTCAAATTTCGGTGCACCTTGCCAATTTATTTCATAATATCCGAAATGCCCTGTGTTATTATTTTGCGGCTTTTCCGAATTTCTTAGTCCCTCTTCCCGTGTTGGAGCGCGAGTGTCCTCTGAAATACGTAATTCTTGTATTACCTTTGTCAGCTGATCTTGTACTTCCCGGATTTCTCTTTGGTGTTGAGTATTAATTTGATTCTGATTTTGTTTGAATTTCCTAATTTGTTCATACTCTTCTGTGTCATTAAAGACTACCGGTCTTGCGTCATTCAGATTATCATCTACCTTCGTAGATAAATTATTTAGCTGATCCGAAAGTTCGACTACTTTCTCTGATAGTGAACTAATTTCCTCCATGTGTCTTTCTGAACCAATTTTCAGAGTATCTACTGTGTCCTTTAAGTTTTCCTGAGTTTTTGCAAGTTGCGTAACCGAATCGGTAGATGCAACTGAGTCAATTTTAGGTTGCAAGGTCTCATGATTTTTATGAACAATAGTTTGCAGAGTATCTACTGTGTCCTTTAAGTTTTCCTGAGTTTTTGCAAGTTGCGTAAACGAATCGGTAGATGCAACTGAGTCAATTTTAGCTTGCAAGGTCTCATGATTTTTATGAACAATAGTTTGCAGTTCTTTTATGGCTGCTTCGTGATTCTGTAATGCATTTTCATGCCGCGAAAAAATAGGTTGAAAATGCACACAAATTTGTGTTTTTACGTCATTACAGACTTTTTGACATTTCGATTCGATTTTATGTAACTCAGTAGTTAAATCTTCAAGTGTTTGTTCAAGCGTATGTTCCACTGAGTCTAACTTTCGAAGCTTTTGTTCCATTGTGTCTAACTTTTGAAGCTTTTGCTGTGTTTGTCTCTGATTTTGTTCCATTGTGTCTAACTGTTGCTGTGTTTGTCTCTGGTGTTGTTCCATTGTGTCTAACCTTTGAAGATTTTGTTCCATTGTGTCTAACTGTTGCTGTGTTTGTCTCTGATTTTGTTTCATTTGCTGCAGTAATTGCAATAATAATGTATTAGTGTCTGGAATCTGTTCCTCTATGCTTTTCGGCAGTGCATTTGCATCGGCAACATTTACATTTTGACGAGCAGAAAATGTGTCTTGACTTATTTGAGAAAACGGTGAGGACGCAAAACCTGAGTCTACAGTATTTGCAATATTGTGTTCTGTCATTTCGGATTCCTGAGGCGAGCTGTTGCCGACCGATCGATCGATAATGCTTCCCTTTTCACTACTTGTTTCACTGTCTACACCATTATTTGCCACCCGCTCCATTTCCCTATGCACAGTTACCAAATTACTACTTTGAATGTCTGTTAATTCATTACACAGTCGTGCTGATAAGCTACGCTCGTAGTCACTATTATTTCTCAGTTTACTTTGGAGCCTACTGTTACGTTTTTCACACGCCATTATTGTCACAATATTTCACACGATAACACAGAAAAGCACAATTTGAAAAGCAAAAATAAGAGAACACATTAACATAGCACTCAAAAAAAAATCTAGTAAATTGCAAGCGCAGCTACGAAATACTTGGTGCAAATTTACATGCATGCTACAACTGTTTTACTGTACAACAATGAAAGACTGCAACTACAAAGGAGATTCTCTCTACAATTACGCGCTAGCAATAAACTAAAGCTACACTAATTACATAAACTACAAGAAAAAATCAGAAGATTCCAGTGAGGTATCCTCGGCTAAGGGTCGACATATGAAACGTCCCCTTAGAAAAATTATACAAGACTGTGCTTAAGCTGACACACAATATTTTTAGCGCAACGCAATCTGACTTTCAAAAATCCCTACAAAAGAATGGCCCTGACTAACATTAACCTGTATTTTCACAAATCACTTACCTCACAAAAATCTTGGTCACTCGAACTACTGCAATATAGCGAGCGCCACTACTGCCAGCTAAATAAAAGTTTCTAACTACTGAAGGCACTAACTACTGATAGGCATAGTTAGCAAATGAAAGATTTTAATAGAGAACAAACAATGTATTTACCTTAATAGTCATCAAAAGTCATAATATATATAGTAGTTCATTATATCCAGTCTTAAAAATTTCAAAACTCCGCCATTTCTCTCCCCACATCCACCACTGCTGGCGGCTCACCTCCAACTGCGCAACGCTACGCGCTGTTAACATCCAGCTGCTCAACACTACAATGGCCAACAACAATGCAAACCAGCCACAGACTGCACACAGCACAGCCAGTGATTTTCATACAGAGCGCTACGTGGCGTTACCAATAAAAAAACCTATACAGCCTACTTACAACATGTATGTGTATAAACCAGCAAAGGCTCTCTAAGACGCCCCCCCCCCCCCCCCCCAGTTTTTTTACACCCTTCGTGCCTCGCATACACTCCTGTTGGGCACTTTAAAAACGTCCAACAAAAGTGTACAGATGGCAACAACGGCGTTGCCGAACTGAAAGTGTTAGAGAGACCCTTTGCCATTTTATTCCTGCACATTTAAATGTTGTATCTCTCTTGTGATCACGGCACAGAAAGGGGCGAAATAACAATACTGAAAACCCACAGACATCTTTTGCTGCTTAGGGTATAGTCCATAGTCGTTCCATCCTGTATACCAGAACAAACATTGCGGTCGCGGCACACTCCAAAGGGGTCAGATGACGTTCAGTGCGGTTCAGGACGACGAAGTCCTCAGAGAAGGGATGAATTATCCGGGAGATGCCAACAATGTCAAAGGTTGTCAAGAACATCGTTCTGTTGTTCAGTGCACTACGAACGATCGTTTTTAACAGCGAATTATGTGGGAATCAATACCCCAAGGGAAGGGCTGGTCTCACTGACGCACTTTATGCCTCCCCTAAGACCTTTTTGTGTCGCTTCTGAGCGGCGATGTGTCTGAAATGTTTTCTTCGGCCACCCACAAGAAAACAACATGATTTCAATGATGGCGTCACGATTCTGACCTCCATCGTAGAGGTGTCAAGAGAAGGGCTCAAATGCCAGTAAGTGGGGTTGTGACGCACTTCCCATCGTGCGATATGTCCACACTAGAATTGGGTAGAATTATGGTGAAATTTGGTGTAAGTGTGACATCATTAACCCACTTCAAACGTCACATGAACTTCTGATCTCTGGCCTTTTCTTCTGTAGCGGCACTACCGTTTGGGATAGGAAAAGTCAGTTTTGGTGCAATATTTCGGAGCGCATAAGCTACAGCCAGGCGCGGGCCTGTTGACAGTAAGTTACGCTACCAGTGGTTGCGAAGTCGAATGGAGGCCACAGGGCCGTAGACCCGATGAACAGAGTAAATGCAGCGGTTTGCATGGCGCAAGTTACAGGCAGAAGGGGCCCACTGGCCTACCTGGGTGTTATGAGTAAGTGACTCGGAGCAGCACGTTAGCAAAACAGAGGTGCACAGACGTGTATAAATAGGTGCTGGTTTCCTAACCAGGCATTCAAGTGTGGCAGCTCTCCTGTCACACCACCAGCTACACGCAGCAGAAGGTGGGGCACCAGCGTTCCAGTCCAGGACAGGTCGCTGGTTCAACCCTCTGAGGCTGACGCGGGGTCCGTTGCCAGCGAGCGGCGGGGAACTCCACGGCTCGCTACTGCGGGCATGCATACTGACTTCCAACACTCGTTGGAGGCATCCTGAGGAAAGGGCCGCAGATTCGGATACCGGATCGCGGGCGATTTTTGTGGCCATGATCTCAGCCATGCCGGCGAGAAGGACGCAGCTGGCCGCTTGCGGCTCACACCAACCGGCTTGAGTCGGCAGGGGCGCAGACAGCCGAGTCAACTGCCGGCATCTGGACGACGTCGCAACTCTGCTGGCGTACAAGGCTCGACACAGCATTGCACTGCACGGGTCACTGGGGTGCTTCCTCAGCATAGCGAGGCCCTTCGACACAGACCGAGGGGAACACAGCATTGTAATTGGAAAGAATAAATCACTTGGAAAGCTCGAACGAGTCTTAATATGGTGCCTCTACCTGTTCCCGCTACGTTTGGTCATCCTGATACATTCGGGGGCAGAAGTGCCCACTAAACTTCGTATGTGTAAGGACCTTACTGTTTGAAGCGTTGTTGAGGCTGAGGGTGAGAACGGAGGGCGCTACGCTTTTACACCATTACAGAGGGAAGTTATTGGCACCTTTGAGCCAAATTTCAAATTTCTGCTTCGCAATGGGAGAAGATTACAGGGTTTCGAAAAAGTGACCCTTTAATTGTGTTGCGCAATGTAGATAGCAAGTATGAAGATTGTAAGATTCACAGTCTGTTTCATGTGGTACTTCACACTTGTTGGTCAGTCAATGGGGATCTTTTCTCCCACTGATATTCTTGTACATATAATCAACATCTATCAGTAACTATTAACACAATCATTAGTACAGACACTGCCTGACAGAACACGTGAAGCATCCAGAAAGTGAGGTGGAAATTAAATGAAGCTTCACAGGTTTTTTTTTTTTTGAAAGGGAGGGGGATTGTATGTCATGTTACTGCAGAGATTACAAAATCGAGTAAAATTTACAAAGAACTTGGCAGTATGAGCCCACTTATTAGTACGATTCTGCACATCCTCTGACGTGGATGCATGCACTGATGTGTTTGTCATAAAGCCATTACATCTTTTCCTAAGGTAAGTTCTGGACAACAACTGTTGTTAATGGTCCTTGATATACCTGGTACTGCCACTGGGACGATGTTGACATTCGAGATGTTCCAACACATGAGCGAGTCCCACACAGGTTTTATCGGTGACACATTTGGGGACCTACCTGGCCACAGGAATACTTCCAGAAGATTCAGACAGTTCATAGAGACACGTGCCATGTGTGAAGAACCATTGTCCCATTGAGGAATGGCACCAAGGTACTGTCGCATGTAAGGTAACATATTGCGACTATACCTTTTGGGTACTGCTGCTGAGTTGCTCTTCTAAACAGCGTACCATATGAGCAAATCAGTTGCCTGTTTACCTGCAGTTACTAATACTTTAGGTATTTGGGTTATGCAAGGCTCTGTTTAAAAAGAATAGCTCGATATAGTCATACGGTCGAGCTATGCACATCTGGTATCATGCTCCACAATTAATTCTCTGAAAATAAATAACCTGTAGCAGTGATCCTGCAATCAAACAGTCTATGAATAAGCTAGAATTACGAGTTAATAAAACACAAAATAAAGTTAAATCAATAATTTAATAACGAGGGTTCTATTCTAATGTCTGTAATTGATGTAAACGACAGAGAATTATGTTGAATAATGGTTATTCAAGAATGGACATTACAGATAAATGGGATGTGGTCCTACGATATTCATTTAAAATACAGACAGAAAATACTCTTATCATATGCAGTAGAGTTACGTTGAGAATCGAAGGAAAATCCCCAAACTAAGTAGTCATCAAAGACACGCGAAAACTAAGTCTATTTCGTAATCAAAATACACAAAATACTCACAAGCTCAAAACAATTAAGAGTTCAACATGATGATTCACAGATTTTCATATGCAATATAAACAATAATAACTCATATTCTGTCTATCCCCAGTTATGCAATACAAGCGGAAAAATTTGAGAGTCCTACGTTGGAGCGCATTCAGACTTCTCGAAATATACAGTCCCTTCAGAAATTATAACTATGGTAGCGGCCGTTCACCACCCAGAATGAATCACTTACATGACAGAATACCAGTCGTTACCACAGCAAGTCTACCTCCTTCCCCTGAGCTCTTCACTCGAAGAAGTGTCCTTGTCTCTTGACTCCAAAAGTGTTTCGCTACTCTCTGCTTCTCCATTGGCTAAAGGCCATTCTCACCAAAAATACGTGTTTCTTAAGTTCTACAGACATCATTTGATTCTTCTGTGTGTTTCACTTTTTTGTCAGACGGTGTAGGTCGTCAATCTGCAAGTCATTTATTTTGAAGCCGGTAGAGTGGGAGTCTGTGTTGAGACGGATAGTGCTCGAGGCACGTTAGGTGCCCCACAGTCTTATACACGTTGTTCAAGTTTATTACTCTGAAAGCAGCAGATTAAAGTTTCTCATCCGTAATCGAAGAAGCTTGCAAGTCAACACAAACGGCAGGCAGCTCTTTCCACACCTGGAAGAAAAAATTACAGTGAGGTTACATATTAATTGCATGAAATGAACTCATATTCTGAAGCAACGAGGGTAATCCCAAAAGTGAGGTCTCCTATTTTTTTATAAGTACATAGACCTGTTTATTTCTGCAATGGTTTACATCACTTTACAGCTTGAACATTTAGCTATTTTTCGATATAATCATCATTTCTGTCGATGCATTTTTGTAGACGCTGTGGCAGTTTTTGTATGCCCATGTCATACCAGCTCGCTGTTCAGAAAGTTATGAACCTCTTCTTTCACCTCGTCTTCAGAGCTGAATCGCTTTCTGGCCAAATGTTCTTTTAACGTAGGGAACAGGTGATAGTCACTGCGCGCCAAGTCAGGACCATAGGGTGGGTGGGTGAGTACGCCCTTGCTCAACATTCCTCGTCTCCGGTTCTGAAATGCCCGTTTGAGTTTTTGCAGAGCGTCACAGTACCTGTCAGAGTTAACTGTGGTCCCAGTGGGCATAAAGTCGACCAACAATACCTCTTTCCGATCCCAAAAAACGGTTGTCATTACTTTACCGGCAGAATGCAAACTCTTTACACCACTTACGAACATTTTTGACATCCATGCAAGACTTACCATACACTTCCGTCAGTTGACGATGGATTTCAATCGTCGCAGTGCCCTTTGCGTTAAAAAACCGAATAACTGCGCGCAATTCGCACTTGGCCGTAACATCCAACTGCCACACAGAGTTCTGTACTTATAAAAAAAATAGGAGACCTTACTTTTGTTATTACCCTCGTACATTAAACAGTAATACACACGCAAAAACACGGCCAGATCAATACAGAACTTTACAACACGAGATGTTGAGACATTCAATTGATGAAGATAGTTACATTAGTATGTCACTATATGGACCAACCAGAGGACAAGAAAGAAAGTACCTTGCAAGCCTATGAAGTGGAAAAGAGCGTACATTCCAGTAATCTAGGTAATGTCGTCGACAACACCCAAGATTTTAACAGGTGAACACCATGTCATTTTTCAAGGCACAAATGAAGCCAGAAACCGTTCTGATAGCAGTGATCATTGAGAGAACAGGATTGTATGTATTGTATTATATGTTAAGCGGGGACCTAGAAACGACGTAGAGGCTCCGTCCCCGCCGCAGCCACAGTGGTCCAGTGGTCCACAACCCCACGACGACTACCGCAGACCACTACCTTCATCTCTCCGCCGCCCCACACCGAACCCAGGGTTACTGTGCGGTTCGGCCTCCTGTGGATCCCCCCTCCCCCCCCCCCCCCCCCCCCACACACCACACGAGTGTAACCTTTATGTTTGCGTGGTAGAGTAACGGTGGTGTACGCGTACGTGGAGAACTTGTTTGCGCAGAAATCGCCAACATAGTGTAACTGAGGCGGAATAAGGGGAACCAGCCCGCATTCGCCGAGGCAGATGGAAAACCGCCTAAAAACCATCCACAGACTGGCCGGTTCACCGGACCTCGACACAAATCTGCCGGGCGGATTCGTGCCGGGGAGCAGGCGCTCCTACCCGCCCGGAAAGCCGTGCGTTAGACCGCACGGCCAACCGGGCGGACAAGAGAACAGGTTACTAAGCAGAAATCTACATTCAGTACGTCGGGAGAAACTCAAGTTTAACACTGCGAGCCTCCTCAAGCCGTTGCATGTGAGGTACAGACATTTCGCATGTTTTGTTTGCTGGTCAAGACGATAGTGCACAATGGAGGCGCAAGTCCATGGATCTTACTGTATTTACGACTCAACAGAATATGGGGTTTGCCGTTTCTGGAAAAAATATCTTGAAACTAAGCATTACTCACCAATGGTGTTGACTTTTTTTTTTGCTAATTATGTGTTTCTCTTAGCATATGAAAAGAGGGTGTTTTGCAAAAGCAGCCTAAGTTGCTATGAAATAATACAATTGGAGAAGCAAAGAACCTGAGAGGCGAATCAAATACAAGGAATTTTGCAGGACATCAGGAGACAGAAGAGACACAGAAAATTATGTACTATGTGGCCGCTTCGCTACTAGACCTGGCGTTAGACTCGAAGTGTGTTAGGAAGTTGCTCAAGCCTGGTCAGAATGTAAGCAATTACGATCAGCCGGATCATATTCACGACAAGTTACGTAGTGCTCTGCTTATCGCTTGATTACTTATTACACAATATCTGTACTCGCTGGGTGAATACCTTAGCTGTGCAGCTGTGAACCTGGTTCGATGTGCATTATGTTCAGGGAATACCTGTGTGTTGAGACTGACAACTGGATTCCCTCAGTTACTTCTTTGTACTCTGTTATTAAATCATAGCAGAATTCAAACAATACAACCTGACTAATCAATTTTAAACAGTATTTGTTGTTATTTGACTATGATTCTCTCTCTTTTCTAGCGTTTATTTCAATGTACAGTGCGATCTACCGATGTTTATTTGAAATGGCTGTAATACAAACCCCCACTAATAATGTACAATCTCAAACTAACAACAGTGCATTAACTTATCTTGGCTGGTTGTATTTTCTCCTAGGGCTGTAGGCCCGCTGCTGCCGTCGAATAGTGACCGACTTGCTTCCCACTTTCGATAAGTTCGCCGAACGATAACATCCCTGTTGATTTCGCTAACTTTCGGCTGGCGGCGCTTTGCTATTCCATTCCACCGCTGTACAGACGGGTCAGTCAGGCTTGTCAGTAGTCAGTGTACTGTATGTGAGCGGTGGA
Source organism: Schistocerca serialis cubense (assembly GCF_023864345.2). Classification (NCBI taxonomy): domain Eukaryota; kingdom Metazoa; phylum Arthropoda; class Insecta; order Orthoptera; family Acrididae; genus Schistocerca; species Schistocerca serialis. Next base: position 553,998,494 of record NC_064640.1, read on the forward strand.
GGTCGACATAATGAGAAGGGAAAAGGGCAAGAAACTGTTGGTGACAGACGGTTATAAATTCTCTGTGTCTCGTCAGTGACCTTGATAGATGGTTCAAATGGCTCTGAGCACTATGGGACTTAACATCTGAGGTCATCACTTCCCTAGAACTTAGAACTACTTAAACCTAACTAGCCTAAGGACATCACACATATCCATGCTCGAGGCAGGATTCGAACCTGCGACCGTAGCGGTCGCGCGGTTCCAGACTGAAGCGCCTAGAACCGCTCGTCCACACCCCTTGATAGATAAAAGCGTACGAGGAGAACATGTAAGTGTTTTGTGCAGTTAAATTTTAATTGTATTGTTGGTTCGCAATTAGATCGTAATCACGTAAAGGTTAACTCTGGTGTATGAAACCGGCAGAGAGTCGGCAATATTGTGAAGAGCAAGACTGAAGCATATTTGTGTGAGCATACCTCCAAACTTATACCTCTAGAATGATGTAATGGTTATATTTACACTGTCACAACTCAGAATATGGTTCCAATAAGAAAAATATTAGTGCCACTCGACTACGCCAACTTCCATAATACACCCAGTAACTTACGAGAATTACATGAAGCATGAAGCACTGGTGAGAACTGTTTTCCATACAAACAAGGGGGAAATTTTGTTTATTTTTGAACGACTCTGAGAAGAAAATTGTGTATTTCTCATGCAAAAGCAGTTTGAATGTTTTGAAATAGTCGAGAAATTTATTTATAGATGGGACCTTCAAGAGTTGTCCCAAACTGTTCCACTAAATACACTCCTGGAAATGGAAAAAAGAACACATTGACACCGGTGTGTCAGACCCACCATACTTGCTCCGGACACTGCGAGAGGGCTGTACAAGCAATGATCACACGCACGGCACAGCGGACACACCAGGAACCGCGGTGTTGGCCGTCGAATGGCGCTAGCTGCGCAGCATTTGTGCACCGCCGCCGTCAGTGTCAGCCAGTTTGCCGTGGCATACGGAGCTCCATCGCAGTCTTTAACACTGGTAGCATGCCGCGACAGCGTGGACGTGAACCGTATGTGCAGTTGACGGACTTTGAGCGAGGGCGTATAGTGGGCATGCGGGAGGCCGGGTGGACGTACCGCCGAATTGCTCAACACGTGGGGCGTGAGGTCTCCACAGTACATCGATGTTGTCGCCAGTGGTCGGCGGAAGGTGCACGTGCCCGTCGACCTGGGACCGGACCGCAGCGACGCACGGATGCACGCCAAGACCGTAGGATCCTACGCAGTGCCGTAGGGGACCGCACCGCCACTTCCCAGCAAATTAGGGACACTGTTGCTCCTGGGGTATCGGCGAGGACCATTCGCAACCGTCTCCATGAAGCTGGGCTCCGGTCCCGCACACCGTTAGGCCGTCTTCCGCTCACGCCCCAACATCGTGCAGCCCGCCTCCAGTGGTGTCGCGACAGGTGTGAATGGAGGGACGAATGGAGACGTGTCGTCTTCAGCGATGAGAGTCGCTTCTGCCTTGGTGCCAATGATGGTCGTATGCGCGTTTGGCGCCGTGCAGGTGAGCGCCACAATCAGGACTGCATACGACCGAGGCACACAGGGCCAACACCCGGCATCATGGTGTGGGGAGCGATCTCCTACACTGGCCGTACACCACTGGTGATCGTCTAGGGGACACTGAATAGTGCACGGTACATCCAAACCGTCATCGAACCCATCGTTCTACCATTCCTAGACCGGCAAGGGAACTTGCTGTTCCAACAGGACAATGCACGTCTGCATGTATCCCGTGCCACCCAACGTGCTCTAGAAGGTGTAAGTCAACTACGCTGGCCAGCAAGATCTCCGGATCTGTCCCCCATTGAGCATGTTTGGGACTGGATGAAGCGTCGTCTCACGCGGTCTGCACGTCCAGCACGAACGCTGGTCCAACTGAGGCGCCAGGTGGAAATGGCATGGCAAGCCGTTCCACAGGACTACATCCAGCATCTCTACGATCGTCTCCATGGGAGAATAGCAGCCTGCATTGCTGCGAAAGGTGGATATACACTGTACTAGTGCCGACATTGTGCATGCTCTGTTGCCTGTGTCTATGTGCCTGTGGTTCTGTCAGTGTGATCATGTGATGTATCTGACCCCAGGAATGTGTCAATAAAGTTTCCCCTTCCTGGGACAATGAATTCACGGTGTTCTTATTTCAATTTCCAGGAGTGTATTTATAATTCATGACTAAATAAAAAAACTATTTACCACTGTTGTTTCTTTTGCTCCAAACAAAAAAATAAAACACATAAGGAAACATCACCAGGCAGTTGCTTGCGTTTGGCCGCAAATGAGTATAAAGGGCTGCAGATTTCATCTCGGTAGGTATTGTAGAGAAAGATCTACTCATTGGGCTTACCAGGTGATTTTAAATCAGAGGAAACTGAAATCAGAAGGTTTCTGAGAACTTTGTTTGGACTACCTCTCCTGCCTCCTGAACAAACTGAAGATCGCTTTGTTGAAGACCTGATGTCCACAAACCTAACAATGAATACCTGGATGACTTTTTCGATTATTCACCTGGTGCCTTTATTGTTGCAGACAGCGACTTTCCACCCACTGTGTGTGCCGACTTCAGATGTAGTTCTGAACGGACTACTAGCTGATGTGAGGCATTCTACTCTAAATTGAGCGCTCAATTTTGCTCTTCTCATCCCAACATATTCAACCTGCTGGAGACATTAAAGGGTGTTCAAATTGAAACTTACGCTAAAATGAGAAGCAGGAAGAAAACTACCTCAAAAAAGTCGGGAAAGTTATTACTTCTGCTTGACAATGGCTATTTAGTTTCCACTGTACTTATATAATGAGAATATCAAAAAGCCAAACGTTTCGAACCATACCTACTGCATGTAGACAGTCCTAAGCCTGTGAAAATAGAAAGGGAAATGTTATGGTACTGTTGATAGCTTATGGGAATCAACACGAACGCTATGGAAAAACAAGAGTACAGCTAATGGGAATCAATACGATCGCCGTCGGAAAAATACGATGGCAGCTAACGAGAATCAAGACGTCCGTTGCGGAGTGGATTTGGAGTCAGCCTACAGGCCAACGGCATTATTTAAAGTTTATAGTGATACTTGAAGAAGGATATAATAAACAAAAACTTTACGGAATGTTCATTTGGCTCCGTGTCATCTCTAAAATATTCAGGATAAGTGGGGATAAAATTAGGCATTTTTGATTTCACTAAATACTTTTCAAGCAACTTGCTGCAGTAATATGTCAAATGGTTCAAATGGCTCTGAGCACTATGGGACTTAACATCTGAGGTCATCAGTCCCCTAGAACTTAGAACTACTTAAACCTAACTAACCTAAGGACGTCACACACATCCATGCCCTAGGCAGGATTCGAAACTGCGACCGCAGCAGTCGCGCGGTTCCGGACTGCGCCCCTGTAATATGTCAATGACGTATGTAACACCTAGTCTGAGATCTTAGTGACACTGTGTAAAAGTTTCATTGTCATCTAGTTATTATTTGAGGACCAACAGAAGTTTCCTTTACATATAATTTGCGTACTGTTACCCCACGCTCTCGGGTAAGATTATGTTGGCCTGGGGCAAGAGCACGTAGTGGGTACTTTTACCCCAACTGAAGAAAATTAAAATGATTACAAATACACTACTGGCCATTAAAATTGCTACACCACGAAGATGACGTGCTACAGACGCGAAGTTTTAACCGACAGGAAGAAGATGCTGTGATATGCAAATGATTAGCTTTTCAGAGCATTAACACAAGATTGGCGCCGGTGGCGACACCTACAACGTGCTGACATGAGGAAAGTTTCCAACAGATTTTTCATACACAAACAGCAGTTGACCGCCGTTGCCTGGTGAAACGTTGTTGTGATGCCCCATGTAAGGAGGAGAAATGCGTACCATCACGTTTCCGTCTTTGATAAAGGTCGGATTGTAGCCTATCGCGATTGCAGTTTATCGTATCGCGACATTGCTGCTCGCGTTGGTCGAGATCCAATGACTGTTAGCAGAATATGGAATCGGTGGGTTCAGGACGGTAATACGGAACGCCGTGCTGTATCCCAACGGACTCGTATCACCAGCAGTCGAGATTACAGGCATCTTATCCGCAAGGCTGTAACGGATCGTGCAGCCACGTCTCGATCCCCGAGTCAACAGATGGGGACGTTTGCAGGACAACAACCATCTGCACGAACAGTTCGACGCCGTTTGCAGCAGCATGGGCTATCAGCTCGGAGACAATGGCTGCGGTTACCCTTGATACTGCATCACAGACAGGAGCGCCTGCGATTGTGTACTCAACGACGAACCTGGGTGCACGAATGGCAAAACGTCATTTTTTCTGATGAATCCAGGTTCTGTTTACAGCATCATGATGGTCGCATCCGTGTTTGGCGACATAGCGCTGAACGCACATTGGAAGCGTGTATTCGTCATCGCCATACCGGCGTGATGGTATGGGGTGCCATTGGTTACACGTCTCGGTCACCTCTTGTTCGCATTGACGGCACTTTGAACAGTGGACGTTACATTTCAGATGTGTTACGACCCGTGGGTCTACTCTTCATTCGATCCCTGCGAAACCCTACATTTCAGCAGGGTAATGCACGACGGCATGTTGCAAGTCCTGTACTGGCCTTTCTGGATACAGAAAACGTTCTACTGCTGCCCTGGACAGCACATTCTCCAGATTTCTCACCAACTGAAAACGTCTGGTCAATGGTGGCCGAGCAACTGGCTCGTCACAATACGCTAGTCACTACTCTTGATTAACTGTGGTATCGCGTTGAAGCTGCATGGGCAGCTGTACCTGTACACGCAATCCAAGCTCTGTTTGACTAAATGCCCAGGCGTATCAAGGCCGTTATTACGGTCAAAGGTGGTTGTTCTGGGTACTGATTTCTCAGGATCTATGCATCCAAATTGTAATGTAATGTAATCACATGTCAGTTCTAGTATTATATATTTGTCCAATGAATACCCGTTTATCATCTGCATTTCTTCTTGGAGTAGCAATTTAAATGGCCAGTAGTGTAAAATAAATAATGGATAAAGCAATTAGGAACTCTTTATTTTTCGGCGAATTAAATAAAGTAAATGTCGTAATGATATGACAGTAAGGCCGAAGAAACTTTTATCGAGGGAAAAACAGTTCAAGCCGGAGCTGTGGCCGAGCGGTTCTAAGTGCTTCAGCCCTGAACCGCGCCGCTGCTGCGGTCGCAGGTTTGAATCCTGCCTCGGGCATGGATGTGAGTGATATCCTTAGGTTAGTTAGGTTTAAGTAATTCTAAGTCTAGGGGACTGATGATGTTAAGTCCCATAGTGCTCAGAGTCATTTTTGAATGCAGTGCAGCGGTATTGCTTGTTCTTCCCCCACTGAAAACGTTTTTTTGCGAATCATCCGAGGTGCTCACTACTTTTGCCGATTTTAAGACGTATTCTTAAATCAGCCTTTGAAAGCCCGGCAACTTTGGATGCTTGCTGTGTTGATCTCCCATTTTCAGTAAGGCCAGGAGCTTCATGGTAGAGGGGCTCTATTAATGGCTGTCGAGTTGATATTCTCGGTCAGTTTCTGTAAAAGGCATGTCACTATGGAGTACGTGATTATATTTGAAGTGCGTTTGACAGATAGGTAAATTTGATAAACTACAGAGAAGAAATATTAATTTATTTATTTAACCTCATCAGATTAAGGCCATTAGGCCCTCTCTCACATCAGCGAGCGAGGTGGCGCAGTGGTTAGCACACTGGACTAGCATTCGGAAGGACGACGGTTCAATCCCGTCTCCAGCCATCCTAATCTAGGTTTTCCGTGAGTTCCCTAAATTGTTTCAGGCAAATGCCGGGATGGTTATTTTGAAAGGGCACGGCCGATTTCCTTCCCCATCCTTCCCTAACCCGAGATTGCGCTCGGTCTCTAATGACCTCGTTGTCGACGGGACGTTAAACACTAACCTCCTCCTTCCTTCCTTCTGTTACATCGGACCAGTGTTCCACACATGTAGCATTTCACACATCATAGTTTCACCAAGACAGTAGTTTGAAATAAGAAAAACAGATTAATCTAGTGACAAAATGAATAAAGAGCAATGACTAAGACATAGTAAAGTAAGTACTGGCAGTATTTTTACAACAGCTGCTATACATAAAATTAAGATAAAAGCAATAATAATAAAAGAAAAAGAAAAAATGAAATAGTAATGGTAAACATGAGAAAAATTGGCAGTAGTAATGAAGATTTATGCAGATGTGCATTAATATATTAGTGTATAAAGTAGATGTTTACTGGTATAGCGAGTTTTGGGGAACTGAGATTCAAGGAGGCCGCATCAGTTAAGAAAACACTGGGAACTAAGGAAGATCTAGTAGGAAAGAAGGAAGTAATGGGGTGAAGTGCATTCTTGTACAGAGGAAGGCATTACTGTTGCTTAAGTAAAAACGTCATTAACTGTTTTTTGAAGCCGGACATGTTTTTAAGTTATCTAATATAACGAGGGAAGTTATTCCAGGGTCGCGTTCCTGCTACTGTAAAGGGCTTCGAGAAGGTGACTGGGCGATGTAGTGGAACAGAGAGGATTTTATTATGATGGGAAAGTGTGTTTCTGTCATGTTGTTCAGACATGAGCGTTAAGGACGAGGAGATATATGAGGGACAGTGTACATTTATAAGGCAGTAAATGAGACAGAGTGTATGGAAATCTCTGCGTTTGTCTGCACGCAGCCACGACAGTTGTGCATGTGCTGGTGAAAAGTGATCAAAAATTCGAACGTCACAGATATATTCGACGCAGGCATTCGTGACCAGTTCCAGACGTCGCGAATTATCCTGAGAGAGACTTTCTAGGATAATATCGCTGTAGTCACTGATTGGGAGTATAAGCGTTCGTACTAATTTCTTTTTCAGATCGAAAGGGAAGAGTTTTTTATATTTTTGTAGGGCATGAAGGGATTCTGATACTTTCTTGCACACTGCAGTGCTCTGTCCAATTTAGATTTCCATCTATTATTACTCCTAAACTCTTTGCTGAGGGAGAGACGTTGATATTTGTTCCATTTAGGATTAGGGATGGTACGGGTTCCCGATGTTTTGGGCTAATGAGCTTAGAGTGACCAACAAGTACCGCTTGGGTGTGGTGGTGTGTTGGGGCTTACGGGCGCTCAACATCGAGGTCATCAGCGTCAAGTACCGCTTGGGTTTTAGATGGGCTGAGTTTTAGTCCTAAGTTCTCTAAGGTGAATAATGGGGCATCCGAGGTAAACAAATACCAATAAAAAATGCTTGAGTACTCTAGACTGTACAAGTCAACAAAGTACAGGTTATCTGGAAAAAGTTAGCAAATGGCTTCTTGATGGGTAAAACCACCCAGTGTGATTTTCTACCAGATCAGGCCTGCATACTTTTACACCAACCCGCTATTTCCTTTTCGGCAGTGTAAAGATCTCCGGCCGAGCGGTTCTAGGCGCTTCAGTCCGGAACCGCGCTGCTGCTACGGTCGCAAGTTCGAATCCTGCCTCGGGCATGGATGTGTGTGATGTCCTTAGGTTAGTTAGGTTTAAGTAGTTCTAAGTCTAGGGGAATGATGACCTCAGATGTTAGTCTAATGGTGCTCAGAGCCATTTGAATCAGCTGAAGACATGGAGATCAAGGTGGATATTGGAAGCTTATAGCCTCCAGTTCCGGTACCTACTTTATCTAATATCTAAATAGATTTAGGTTCACCTAATACGCAATCAAAATTATACAAATTTTACATCCAAAACGTACAAAAGTGACGTACCGCATTTTCTGTAGCTGTGAGCATTCTAATGCCACAACGTTTCAGAAGAGAGATGATGGGGTGATGTTGCGCCGTCTGGTGGGTGAACGGTGAACTTCTGCTTTGGGTACCTAAAAACTTCATGCATACTCTTGCCCCGCGCGTACCTTTACCCCCACCTACCCTACATCTGCGGCTGACAATGCATCTGCTTACTACTCCCATCGATATTGTGCCAAGACTGTCACCCCCAGTTGACGGATCAACTTTTAACACGGTGGCTTGTGATGTAATTGTTATGGCATCAACCGACTTATGTGCCAGAATTAGAGTGCATCTTCTGATTCAAATTGTGTTTGATATAATTTTAATTTGTAGTGGTGTCTAATTGTATGGATAATTCAGTACATCCAAATGACATTCGGAGTTCCCCATAAATCTACTGATTTAATCTGAGTGACAGAGCTGAAAATAAAAAAAAACTGCTAGAAAAAAGCCAAAATAAAAATGAGTCAGAGTTTTTGTGCTGTATATCAAATGATTCCGTTTGATCAGACGATTACGAAATTGAAATTTGATTCTGTTTGAGCAAATTATTACAAGAGTTATTGGTGTATCGTAGCGATGTTTTAAGTTCTTAATTAACAGTAAGTAAAATCTAGTCTTTTAAGTAAAACTAGTTATCACAATCGAGATATTATGATCTCGTGTTTCGAATAATCCACCTCAGTTGTTTAAAGAGCCTTTTCTAAGAAAGTGTCGAAATTAAGACGACTGTACCTCTCGTATCTTAAGATTAGTTCACGAAAGCTATCCCCACAAAATCTGTTATCCGACTGTGGATAAGGTATGGTTCTGACTTACAACAAATATTCGTAGTGTTAGGTACAATTTCTAAAAAGGTAACCAAAAACGAACATTCGAATTATGAATAGAGATATAGAATTTCAAGTAATCTTTTGTTCTAACGGGAGGTGTCTCTTAGGTTACATCAGAAGTAAGTTTTATTATGGAAAAATTTAGGTTATGATGAAAAAGGGGGCCTTCCCTCTGAAGCAACTGAATAGGAATAGCTTGTTGGCCGCAATCGATCTCGGATTTATGAAGCGAGCGAAGATTTTAGTAGAATCGTATCACTTCAGGGTCTGTTTTCATGATTTTGCAAATGTACTTTAACTTTTGTGTTCGGATCCCATGGTTTTCGTTTAAAACCAATGGAGGGAAATCGTCTGTATGGACTGTCTGTGAATAGTGTAAACTTTGTTCAGCGTATTAGCTGATTTTAACTGTTTGTATATCTATTCCATGGGGCGAGGATTGGGGAACAGTCAAGCATTTGCCTTATCGAGCGTGGGAAACCACCTAAAAGCACACTCAGTTTGGCCAGGCTACCAGACCAAAGACCGTTAATCCATCATGCAGATTCGATCCAACTTTGGCTCACCTCCCTGTCTCGCAAACTTGCGCGTTCGTTAATGCCATACGACCAGGTTATCAAATGGTTCAAATGGCTCTGAGCGCTATGGGACTTAACATCTGTGGTCATCAGTCCCCTAGAACTTAGAACTACTTAAACCTAACTAACCTAAGGACATCACACACATCCATGCCCGAGGCAGGATTCGAACCTGCGACCGTAGCAATAGCGCGGTTCCGGACTGAGCGCCTAGAACCGCGAGACCACTGCAGCCGGCGACCAAGTTATCAGTAACTATTACGCTACAGAGCCTACTAACGGAAAAGGTGGCAAAACGCTTAAGCTATTAATTAAGTTGTGAGAAAAGGGTTATGCGTTGCGGCTGAGGATTTGTACGAACTGAATCGCTTCTAGGAAGTCACCGACCTTGCGGCGTGTGATCTTCTGCCGTAAAACCCACAGCCGGCCGTAAAACTGTCATCCTGTCGCAGTCACATTCCACACAGGTGAGATCTTCTTTCCGCAGAAGGAAAGCAGTTTCGGAAGCACCTCACCTTCAGAATGCCCCACGCACGCATTCCGCACTATGACAGCATTCAGCGGGAATGTTTTGCCTGACCTGTTCCCCCAATTACACAGGTCTCCACAGCGATAAAACTGTTTCTGCATACAGCGAAACCAGACGTGGACCCCAAGAAAGAGGTGGGGGTTCTTGGCTTCATGAGCCCTCCCTCCACAAAACAACATTTTATTAAAAGCATTTATATTTTAACAGGCCGAATATTAATCTTCAAAATGTTCAACAAACTTTCGGAGAAAACAGTTTGGTGACAACTGAGAGTCTCTAAAATGAATAAAACCTAAAAAAAAAACACGCTTCGTTTAGCACAGGGTATTTTTCAGTTATGTTCCCGATGGTTCGCTCACGTGGATTGGTTTTTGCCCTGACTGGCTGCAGAAAACATTCCAGCCATGGAAAGGTGCCAGTTCACAGGCTGGAATACCCTTTGCCAACAATAAATCTGACACGGTTCGTGAGTCCACAGCTGAACCCAGCAAATCACAGGAAGTTCAGGGAAGGCACGACAGTAGGGAAAAACACTGATTTTCCTGAACGTAGATAGAAGCGACAGAAAAATTCAGCATTTCCCCATCAGCATTCTCAGATGGCCACCATCTGCAGACTTGCGTTCACAATCTTACAGCTAAGTGAAATAGTTTGAATCGAGTTCAGACTGCCGCGCGGGATTAGCCGAGCGGTCTCAGGCGCTGCAGTCATGGACTGTACGGCTGGTCCCGGCGGAGGTTCGAGTCCTCCCTCGGGCATGGGTGTGTGTGCTTGTCCTTAGGATAATTTAGGTTAAGTAGTGTGTAAGTTTGGGACTGATGACCTTAGCAGTTAAATCCCATAAGATTTCACACACATTTGAACATTTCGAGTTCAGACTTCGATTTTATACCGAATAAATTATGTTATCAAAGTTGTGAAAATGTGTTGCTATTATAGTTCTTAAGACAATCGCACAACACAATTACTTCTCAAAATGTTGAACAAGTGGTTTCCGGATAATATATTCTACACATCTGTACTCTGCGAATCACTGTCAAGTGCATGGGAGAGGGCACATCGCATTGTATCAATTATTTGGGCTTTCCCCGTTCCATTTACGTATGGAGGGCGGGGAGAATGATTGTTTAAATGCCTCTGTGCATGCTATAATTAATCTAATCTTTTCCTCACGATCGATATGTAGGGGATCCCTCTGTGATATGTAGGGGGGTTGTAGTATGGTCCTAGAGTCATCATTTAAAGCCGGTTCTTAAACCTTTGTTAGTAGACTTTCTCGGGATAGTTTACATGTGTCTTCAATAGTCTGCAACTTCAGTTGTTTCATCATCTCTGTGACACTCTCCCGCAGATCAAACAAACCTGGGCCGGCCGCTGTGGCCGAGCGGTTCTAGGCGCTTCAGTCTGGAACCCCGCGACCGCTACGGTCGCAAGTTCGAATCCTGCCTTGGGAATGGATGTGTGTGATGTCCTTAGGTTAGCTAGGTTTAAGTAGTTCTAAGTCTATGGGACTGATGACTTCAGATGTTAAGTCCCATATTGCTCAGAGGTATTTGAACCATCAAACAAACCTGTGACTATTCGTGCTGCCCATCTCTGTATATGTTCAATATTCCCTGCAAGTCCTATTTGGTACGGGTCCCACGCACTTGAGCTATATTCTAGCATGGGTCCCATGAGTGTTTGTAAGCAACCTCCTTTATAGACTGACTGCGTTATCCCAGTATTCTACCATTAAACCGAAGTCTGCTACATGCTTCGCCAACGACTGAACTTATATGACCGTTCCATTTCGTGTCCCTACTAAGTGTTGCACCAAGGTAATTGTGTATGGGCTTACAGATTCCAACTGCGAGTCAGTGATATTATATTTACAGGATATTATACTTCATTGGTGGACTATCGGATGGGGGGGGGGGGGGGTGCGGAGGGGCTTCTGCTCCTGGGGGGCCTCGAAATCTCGAGGACCTCGAGATTTGAGGTCCCCCCCTGGAGCAGACCATTTTTAATCTAATCCAAAGCAAGGCCAAAATATGTTCAGTAAATAAGAGCCAGTTTGGAGTTGGAGTATCCATACGTACGCAAAATATAAACACAGGTACTTAATCACCTACTATCATGCCATGGCAGTTGTCGATGGGTGTGTTTAGAATTTTTTGTAAAGCGTTACATGGAACTTAAAAGCAGCAGAATGATAACCAGTTGTCTGATAAAAGGCATTACTCTTCATGAAAGATTTTTGCCACCTATGCCATTTACACAGGTATACTACAAATAAAGTTTAAAAATACGTGCATAGACCTAAGTTAACGAAGAGACCTAGAAATGGAGAAATATTTTACATCGTCTTTTAAATATTACACTGTTAGTAGCCCAGGAAAACTGTGTTTTCAGCGGTCATCGTGAAGATGGTTCATCGGAAAACAGAGGAAATTTCTTAGGATTGGTGCAATTTGTGACGAAAGATTATTCGGTATTTCGAGTATTGAAAGAGCTTTGTTTAAAACTTGAAGAGTCCGTTGGTGGATCAAAGGGAGTAGCCCCTTACTTCTCAAAAGGGATACAAAGGAAATTTATTTTTATTTTGGTTGAACATGTTAAGGAAAAAATTAATAGGGACATTAAAAAGGCTAAACATTACGGAATAATTTTGACAGCAATTCCGATGCAGGTAGAACTGACCAAATAATCAGATACGTCCATACAGAAGACAACATTGCGGAAGTTCTAGAATCCTTTTTTTTTTTCAATCCAAAAGGTATGTTTGGTCATTGTGCTAATCATTCCTTAAATCTTTTTGGAGTTCATGTATCAGTGTTCCCTCTAGCGTCACCTGTTTTAGAATTTCAGAGAAGCTATACTCATTCTCCCCGTTTTCTATATATAAAAGTGCATTACCCGTAGAAAAAACAGGAAAAAGCTTGAAATGATTGTGTGATACTGGCTAGAATGATCATTACAATTCAGTTACAGTAATAAAAGAAAACGTTGAAATGATTTCGAGTATTGTGGAAGATATACTAAATCAATGAAAGGTAGACCGTGATACAAGATCTGCAACAAAATTGCTCTTCCCGAATGTATATGATTTTACATCTTTGAGCCACATCAGCTTTTGGCACGCGATACTGGAGGAAGTAAATTTGTTCAACAATATCTACAGTATTATAATCAGGGAAGAACACAGCAAATAGACGAGTGTCAATCTTTATTTTATTGCAGATCTAGCTGGATTTCACCTACAATATATTCATTAACAGTGCGTTTAATAGCGAGTCATACAGACCCAGAAAGCTTGTATATGCACATGTTGTTAAAACGACCATAAACTGTCCATATTTCAATCTTGTGTGAATTGAACTGTGGACATTTTAAGGTCTTTTTAACGTCATGTGCATGTACAAGATTTCTGGGTCTGCATGACTCGCTATTAAACGCATTAATGATGGCTATACTGTGCTGAAAGATAGCTAGATCTGCAATAAAATGAAGATTGATAAGCGACTGTTTGCTGTGTTCATCCCTGATTATAATCGTTTCACAGTCGCTGAGCGCTTCGATTCCTAATGGAGTCCAACCTCATGAATGTCTACAGTCTCCAAAAATGACTTTGGATAAAGGACAGTGTGAGGAACTCGCCAAATTAAAAAAAACTTGAATCAGTTTTTGGTGACGAACGAACTACAATTATAGACAGTGGCACAAAAACTGCAATGATACAATCATTTCACAGTCACTGAGCCCTTCGATTCCTAATGGAGTTCAATCTCATGAATATCTACAGTCTCCAAAAATGACTTTGGATAAAGGACAGTGTGAGGAACTCGCCAAATTAAAAAACTTGAATGAGTTCTTTGTGACGAACGAACTACAATTATAGGCAGTGTCATGAAAAAATGAAATGACGTGGTCATCAGTATCTTCCGACAAGAAAGAAGAAGCGTAAATAAAATAGTGCGGGGTGGACTAGCTCATGACGTTGGATTATCGCTTCAAGAAGAAGTTCGTCGATCAGTGTTTGAATGCATATACCGATTTATACAAGAATTGTCACAATGATGCACCGCCATGAGAGAAATCAGCTACATTTTCCAGGAATGTTGAAACAAAATTTATGCTCGAAGCTTCTGAGAACGATTTGGCTATAGAACCGCAGACTCTGGTAGAAATTGACGATAAGTTCGATAAGAAGCAGGTGCTGCAAGAAATAAACAGGTATCGTAGTCATCTATGTGCAGTCGATACGAATGTGCACGTTGTGGCTAGATGAATAGCCCAAGAAATCCTACAGTTCATAATTAAATGAGACATCATTGAATCACTACCACGTACTTCACTTATAATCCAATACTTCTTGACCATTTGTGTCGCAGTTACATCATATGAGGGAAGTTTTTCTAAACGAAAAGTAATTTAAAAAATTCACGCTATACGATGAATCAAGTACGACTCGCCAATCTGTCCATTTCATCAACCGAAAAAAAGTTTAACTGAAATAGATTTCAACGACGTTATCGAGAATGTCAGTAAAATAAACGCACCGTAACATAACTCTGATGATATCAATAATAACTACTATCTAGTACTAACGTTAAGAAACTGATGTAATGGTTGTAAAAGTTTTGTAAGGTAATTTTCTTATTCTATTCTTTATTATTTCATTGCACTCTACCAGATAGTTGCTGTAGCAAATGTTGTTTCGGGTTCTAGTTTCTCACCTATGTCCTTAAGTTTGTATATTACAATTACTAGAGTGTAAAAACATTGTAAATACTTGATCTTTTTCTCAGCCGTTACATATACATTAACAATTGTTTTGAAATGTACACTATAAATACATCAGTTCCTAAGTAGACCGGGCGGCCTCATTTATTTTCATCGTCCCGGGCTTATTCCGCCACTGCTACGTTTCGACATTTTGTGAACTGCACATTTTTACATTTCTGGACATTTAAAACAGGTTGATAGTCTTTGCACAATTTTCAAACCATATCAGTGTCTGACTGAATAATTGTACAGCTTTGTTTATACTGTAATTTGTAATGGATCGCTACATCATCTGCGAAAAGTCAGAGGTTACTGTTAATACTGCCCGAAAGATCAATAATGTACAACACGAACTGAAAGGGTCCCAAACAGCATTTTCTGCCAAATAATAAAACTGTACAGTAAAATACCAAAAGACATTAAAGAAATTGCAAAAATACACTTATTTAAAAAGGCAGATAAAAAGTACCTGTTATGCAATACATTTTATACATTGAAGGATTACTTAAATAAAACAGAGTAGGGGTTTGGTAAAAAGAATATTATACAAATAAATAATAATAATGATTATAAAACATCCAACATTCCACAGAATACCTTCACACTACGTTTTTTTTTCCTTTTCTAGAAATACTTACCCCCAAAGTATGCATAGCACAATACTAAAACCTCTTCCTCTTTCTGAGCTCAACATCTCACTCATTATAGAGGGATACTGACTCAGTTTTTCAGGATAGCAAAGGGGAAGTTGCGGTACAGAAAATGGCCCAGAGATCGCCAGTGTGTGTGTGTTGGTATGTGTAGTGAGTGAAGTGTTATGAAATAATGTGTGTATAGTGTGTGCAGTGACTGATAGTGAGATATGATTGAATAGTGTGACATTACATTATTTAATAATTATTTATAAATACATTATTTAATACATTATTTAATAATTATTCCTCCGGGCGGGGACTACTCAAGAGGATGTCGTTATCAGGAGAAAGAAAACTGGTGTTCTACGGATCGGAGCGTGGAATGTCAGATCCCTTAATCGGGCAGGTAGGTTAGAAAATTTAAAAAGGGAAATGGATAGGTTGAAGTTAGATATAGTGGGAATTAGTGAAGTTCGGTGGCAGGAGGAACAAGACTTCTGGTCAGGTGACTACAGGGTTATAAACACAAAATCAAATAGGGGGAATGCAGGAGTAGGTTTAATAATGAATAGGAAAATAGGAATGCGGGTAAGCTACTACAAACAGCATAGTGAACGCATTATTGTGGCCAAGACAGATACGAAGCCCACACCTACTACAGTAGTACAAGTTTATATGCCAACTAGCTCTGCAGATGACGAAGAAATTGAAGAAATGTATGATGAAATAAAAGAAATTATTCAGATTGTGAAGGGAGACGAAAATTTAATAGTCATGGGTGACTGGAATTCGAGTGTAGGAAAAGGGAGAGAAGGAAACATAGTAGGTGAATATGGATTGGGGGACAGAAATGAAAGAGGAAGCCGCCTGGTAGAATTTTGCACAGAGCACAACATAATCATAACTAACACTTGGTTTAAGAATCATGAAAGAAGGTTGTATACATGGAAGAACCCTGGAGATACTAAAAGGTATCAGATAGATTATATAATGGTAAGACAGAGATTTAGGAACCAGGTTTTAAATTGTAAGACATTTCCAGGGGCAGATGTGGCCTCTGACCACAATCTATTGGTTATGACCTGTAGATTAAAACTGAAGAAACTGCAAAAAGGTGGGAATTTAAGGAGATGGGACCTGGATAAACTAAAAGAACCAGAGGTTGTACAGAGATTCAGGGAGAGCATAAGGGAGCAATTGACAGGAATGGGGGAAATAAATACAGTAGAAGAAGAATGGGTAGCTTTGAGGGATGAAGTAGTGAAGGCAGCAGAGGATCAAGTAGGTAACAAGACGAGGGCTAGTAGAAATCCTTGGGTAACAGAAGAAATATTGAATTTAATTGATGAAAGGAGAAAATACAAAAACGCAGTAAATAAAGCAGGCAAAAAGGAATACAAACGTCTCAAAAATGAGATCGACAGGAAGTGCAAAATGGCTAAGCAGGGATGGCTAGAGGACAAATGTAAGGATGTAGAGGCCTATCTCACAAGGGGTAAGATAGATACCGCCTACAGGAAAATTAAAGAGACCTTTGGAGATAAGAGAACGACTTGTATGAATATCAAGAGCTCAGATGGAAACCCAGTGCTAAGCAAAGAAGGGAAAGCAGAAAGGTGGAAGGAGTATATAGAGGGTCTATACAAGGGCGATGTACTTGAGGACAATATTATGGAAATGGAAGAGGATGTAGATGAAGATGAAAAGGGAGATATGATACTGCGTGAAGAGTTTGACAGAGCACTGAAAGACCTGAGTCGAAACAAGGCCCCCGGAGTAGACAATATTCCATTGGAACTACTGACGGCCGTGGGAGAGCCAGTCCTGACAAAACTCTACCATCTGGTGAGCAAGATGTATGAAACAGGCGAAATACCCTCAGACTTCAAGAAGAATATAATAATTCCAATCCCAAAGAAAGCAGGTGTTGACAGATGTGAAAATTACCGAACTATCAGCTTAATAAGTCACAGCTGCAAAATACTAACACGAATTCTTTACAGACGAATGGAAAAACTAGTAGAAGCCAACCTCGGGGAAGATCAGTTTGGATTCTGTAGAAACACTGGAACACGTGAGGCAATACTGACCTTACGACTTATCTTAGAAGAAAGATTAAGGAAAGGCAAACCTACGTTTCTAGCATTTGTAGACTTAGAGAAAGCTTTTGACAATGTTGACTGGAATACTCTCTTTCAAATTCTAAAGGTGGCAGGGGTAAAATACAGGGAGCGAAAGGCTATTTACAATTTGTACAGAAACCAGATGGCAGTTATAAGAGTCGAGGGACATGAAAGGGAAGCAGTGGTTGGGAAGGGAGTAAGACAGGGTTGTAGCCTCTCCCCGATGTTGTTCAATCTGTATATTGAGCAAGCAGTAAAGGAAACAAAAGAAAAATTCGGAGTAGGTATTAAAATTCATGGAGAAGAAATAAAAACTTTGAGGTTCGCCGATGACATTGTAATTCTGTCAGAGACAGCAAAGGACTTGGAAGAGCAGTTGAATGGAATGGACAGTGTCTTGAAAGGAGGATATAAGATGAACATCAACAAAAGCAAAACAAGGATAATGGAATGTAGTCTAATTAAGTCGGGTGATGCTGAGGGAATTAGATTAGGAAATGAGGCACTTAAAGTAGTAAAGGAGTTTTGCTATTTGGGGAGCAAAATAACTGATGATGGTCGAAGTAGAGAGGATATAAAATGTAGACTGGCAATGGCAAGGAAAGCGTTTCTGAAGAAGAGAAATTTGTTAACATCCAGTATTGATTTAAGTGTCAGGAAGTCATTTCTGAAAGTATTTGTATGGAGTGTAGCCATGTATGGAAGTGAAACATGGACGATAAATAGTTTAGACAAGAAGAGAATAGAAGCTTTCGAAATGTGGTGCTACAGAAGAATGCTGAAGATTAGATGGGTAGATCATGTAACTAATGAGGAAGTATTGAATAGGATTGGGGAGAAGAGAAGTTTGTGGCACAACTTGACCAGAAGAAGGGATCGGTTGGTAGGGCATGTTCTGAGGCATCAAGGGATCACCAATTTAGTATTGGAGGGCAGCGTGGAGGGTAAAAATCGTAGAGGGAGACCACGAGATGAATACACTAAGCAGATTCAGAAGGATGTAGGTTGCAGTAGGTACTGGGAGATGAAAAAGCTTGCACAGGATAGAGTAACATGGAGAGCTGCATCAAACCAGTCTCAGGACTGAAGACCACAACAACAACAACAATAATTATTCGTAAAAAAAGTATTGTACACCAGGAGTAAATCTAATGTTTGTCTCTAACTAGAAGTCTGTAAATGTATGCGTATACGAATTACTTTATTTTAAATTGGTCTAAACTTGTAAATACTTTGACATGTCCTATATCCTTGTAAAAAGAGATCTATGGATGAATAAAGCTACTACTAATACTAATAATAATAATACACTTGCCTTGATGCACATCCAAAGTCACTTCTGTCGATGACTCTCCATACGAGATGACGCGCTACGTCCTTCCCAACAAGAAATCCTCAATACAGTTACAAATTTCGTCTAATACCCCATACGATCGTATTTTTGATAATAAGTGCAGCTGTGGTAGTGAGTCAAATGCTTTTCGGAGTCGAGAAACACTGCATCTGCCTGACTGCTGTGATCCATGGCTTTCAGGATGTCATGTGAGAAAAGAGCGAGTTAGGTTTCACATGATCTATGTTTTCGAAATCCATGCTGGTTGCTGCAGAGGAGGTCGTTCTGTTCGAGATACCTCATTATGTTTGAGCTCGCCGCGCGGAATTAGCCGAGCGGTCTCATGCGCTGCAGTCATGGACTGTGCAGCCGGTCCCGACGGAGGTTCGAGTCTTCCCTCGGGCATGGGTGTGTGTGTTTATCCTTAGGATAATTTGTGTTAAGTAGTGTGTAAGCTTAGCGACTGATGACCTTAGCAGTTAAGTCCCATAAGAGTTCACACACATTTGAACATTTTTATGTTTGAGCTCAAAATATGTTCTAAGATTCTACAAGAAATGGATACGTATCAAAGATATGGGACGGTAGATTAGTGGATCACTTCTGCTGCCCTTCGTGTAGACAAGTGTGAAATGTGCTTTCTTCCAGCTGCTGGGCACGGTTTTTTATTCGAGGGGTCTACGATGGACTACAGTTAACAGAGGCGGTATCTCAGCCATCTACATCTATACTGCATGAGATGCTGTTATAATTCCCCCTCCCCACCTTTGCTACCCCTTCTTGCGAGACTTTTACGATGTGTGGTGGAGGGGACACCTGTTACAACTATAAATAACCCTCCCACCTCTTAGCTATCCCCTTCTCCCACCACATTACAATGTGCGGTGGAGCACTAAAATACACGCCTCTTTGCCACCCCCCCTCAACAAGCCCATTACAGTGTTTGGCGAAGGGTAATTCTGGTACCACTCCCCCCTGCCTTTCCCACCTTTTGTCTGCGATCCCATTATGGTGTGTGGCAGAGGGCGCTTTCAGTAACACTGTGATTCTCCCTCTCCTCCTAACCTTTTATCACTCCTTTCCAAAACGGCTGTTATGATGTGTGGGAGAGGATATTCATAACACTATTATAATCCCTCACCCAGCTGTTTACCACCCCTATCCATAAGCCCATTATAATGTGCTGAGTTGTGTACTTCTTATAAACCCCCTCGTGCCACAATTTTTTGAGAGCCCTTTACCGTGTGTGGCTGAGGGTGTTTGTGGTATCACTATAATACCCCACCTGCCTCTTTGCCATACCTTTCCACATATCCATTACGTTGTGTTGTAAAGGTTATTTCTAGTACTATTATAGTGCCGCCAACCCCTTTCTGCCCCTTTCTGTGAGCCAGTCAGTGTGTGGCATAGGGTACTTCTGATCTCACTACAAGTCCCTCCCCTATAATTGCTGCTCGTTTTTGTGAGCCCATTTCAGTGTATGAGAGAGGGTACTCTTGGTATCACTAAAAATAACCTTCCACCACATGGTCACCCCTTTTTCCAGCCACATTACAGTGTGTTGCAAAAGGTACTTCTGGTACCATTACATTTCTCCTCTCACTTCACCATAGGTTTCTGCAAACCCATTATGGTGTGTGGCTGGGGTTCTTTTGGTACCACTACAACTGCCGTCTTCCACACAGCCATTAGTGGCCCCTTTCTATGAACCCATTAAGGGGTGTGGCAGAGGGTTCTTCTAGTACCACTGTGGTTCACCATCCCCACCCCTGCCACCCTGTTCTGCAAGGCCATTGTGATATGTAGTGTAGGGTATTCCAACTGCTACCATAATGCTTCACCTATCACTTGACCATCTCAGTGTATGAGCCCAGTAAGGTGTGATGCAGACTGTACTTCTGATAGCCCCCCACCTCCTCCCCCCCCCCCCACCCACACTTCCATGGCTCCTTTTCCAAATCTTTCTGTGAGCACTTAACCATGTGTGGTGGAGAGAACTTGTGGTATCACTATAATACCCTCACCCACCCTTTTGACACCCCTTTCCACTTGTCCATTACGGTGTGTGACGAATGTTATTTCTGGTACTAATGTAATCCATTTGCAGACATTTCTGATCTTTCTGTGAGCTCGTTACGTGGCAGAGGGCACTGCACTTTTGCCACTTCTCTGTGTGTGCCCATTGTGGTGTGTGGTGGAGGGATTTTTGGTGCTACTATAATTCGCCCCCCCCCACCCACAAGCAGTTCGCACCCCTTCCTGTGAGCCCATTTCAGTGTGTGGCAGAGGGTACTTCTGGTCTCACTGACCATCCTCCCCCTCCACTTTTGCTGCACATTTCTGCAAGCCCATTACAGTGTGTGAGAAGAGGTGCTCTTGTTACCATTAAAAATAACCATCCCGCCTCTTGACTGCCGTGTTCTCCGACCGCGTTACGGTGTGTAGTGGAGAGTACTTATTTTGCTACTATAATTGGAACTCCCTGCTCCTTTGACACCACATTCTGCAAGAGAGTTACAGTGTGTTGCCGAGATGACCTCTGGTAACACTGTAATTTCCTGTTCCCTCAACTCTTCGCTGCTCCCCTCTGTGAGCTGATTACGGTGTGTGGCAGAGGGTACATTTGGAACTCGCTATATTTCTCCCATACTTTGGTAACCCTTTTGCAGAGCTGATTACGGTGTGTAGTGAAGAGGTACCTCTGGTATCACTATAATTCCCTTACTGACCCTTTTCGCTCAATTCTGTAAGCCCAATATGGTGTGTGGCAGAGGGTGCTTCTGGTTTCACTTTAATACCCACCCCAGGCCTTTGCAACTCCTCCTGCAGACCCATTACAGTGTGTTGTGGACTGTATTTTTGATACCAGTTCAATCCCCACCCACCTGGGCCCTTTGCCACAGATTTCTGTGGTATGTTGCTGAGGGTAAGTACAGTTTAATTATCGTCCTTCCCCACACCCCCAATTGTCACCGTTTCCAGCATGCCCATTAGTGTGTGGTAGAGGGCATTTCTGGTACAACTGTACTGCCCCTCCAGCTCTTTGTGCCCCTTTCTGTGAGTCCATTATGGCGCGTGGTGTGGGGTAACTCTGGTACCACTGTATTTCCCTCTTCTCTCCCCCCTCCCCTTGCTCCTCTTTCAGGGAGTCCAATACAGTGTGTGGTGGAGGGTACTTGTGGAACAACTATAATTTCTCCAACCCTACCTGCTCTTCAACCACCACACATTACGGCGTGTGGAGGGTACTTTAGGTAACACCGTAACTCCCCATACTCTTCCCCCATTTGTGACCTGTCTCTCAATGAGACTATCATCGTGTGTGGTGGAGGGTACGGCTTGTACCACTATAACCCTGCCTACTTGCAGCACCTTTGTAGAAGTCCATTACATTTTGTGGCAGAGGATACACCAGTATTAGGGCAACACCGGTTTCAGTGCACATTGTGGATTGCCTACTTCAGGAGCAAGTATACATACAGGGGCAAACCTAGTGTTCCCTTTTGAATGACAGGGCCTTAACCTATAGTTCTGCTAAGAGGGTTATGACCCCCTGTGGATAATTCGTCCTTTTGATTGATAGGTCCTTAACCTATTGCTTGGTTAAATGGTATTCCAAGAAATCACCACCCCTCCCCTTTCCCCTCCTACACCCCCATCCTATGGGCCCTCTCTGATACAAGCACACTTTTGATATCAATGTGATTGACTAATTAATGAAATCGATCAATTAATTAACCCCTATCTCTCTGGGAAACCCCTCAGCCCTCCCCCACCTGGAAATTGGCGGGAAAAAATCAATTTATTGGCCATTTGGAGGGAAATCGATTGCAGTATATGGAATATTGTTTAAACAATTTAGGCAATGTGTGGAATATTGTTTGTTTAAACAGCTTACGAGATACAAGGTGATGTATGGAAGATTTCAACAATTACGATGCTTTTTCATTCCAATTGTGTAGGGAAACACCTAATTACACTGTCACAGACTGCTTAAACATATCTGAAAAATTTTCTCACATATCTTCAAGCGCGCAGGCCGCCAGAAGTCAGGACAAGCCAGAGGGATTTTGGAAACGCCGCACCCTTGTCGGCTGTCGGCTGCCGTCTCAAGTAAATAGGTAAGCTTGAGCCAGCCTGTCAGATACCAATCCACGTGAGAGACGCCTTCCTTCAGAAGCAAATAACTGATTGGGAATTGATCCTAAAATACTGCTGAAGTTAATAAATAATCAATTTCCGGTCACATGATCGTGATGTAGGGAATACAAGGCGGAAGCGGTAGCTGTTTCACACGCACACAAATTGATGATGTCACTATACTAGTAGCAGGCTGACTCGAAATACGCTTTAAAAAAAGATCGTTGCATACAAAGAGAGAGAGAGAGAGATAGATAGAGTGAGTGAGAGGTAGAGAGAGAGCTGTAGTTTGCTTTGCAGATGACATAGGAACCTCCATGGGATATTTCGTTCCGCCATGGGCTCTAAACTGCCCCAGCCTTCCTGGCCCACTTTCTTGTGGTGGTGAACTGCTCGTAATGTCTTTTTTCACTACCTTGTGTCACATGAGAAAGTTTAGTTTGGCGATGACGACATGTTCCCATTTACACCGAGTGGTCAAAACACGGCCTTGTCGCATTAACTCAGCTCACCCTGTGTCTGCACAGAACACAGAAGGTGGTAGACATAGTGCTCTCTGTCTTCTGCTCTGTTCCGACTTAAATTAGGATGATCACATGGATACACGTGTATGGAGGGCGGGGCAGAGACTGAGGAACAGTCACAAGACGCAGCGGGACTGTTTAAAAAACTGTGCTGGCGTTTTGCTGTATGGGATCCTTAGCAGATAGGTTCGAAAAAGGTGGTCCGTTTCGAGATATGAGCATGTCACGAATATGATTCACCAGTGGTTGTAATCATTAAAAGACGTCTCCATGCAAGTATGTGGTTTAAAGGAGAAACTTGATTCAAAATGGTTCAAATGGCTCTGAGCACTATGGGACTCAACTGCTGTGGTTATCAGTCCCCTATAACTTAGAACTACTTAAACCTAACTAACCTAAGGACATCACACACATCCATGCCCGAGGCAGGATTCGAACCTGCGACCGTAGCAGTCGCACGGTTCCGGACTGCGCGCCTAGAACCGCGAGACCACCGCGGCCGGCAAACTTGATTCCAAATCACAGACAGCATTCCTACCAGAAAGCGTAACACTATCAGCGACTCTTGTCTGCGTGATCGTGTTTTTAATAGAGCGGTCCTTAGGAGAAATGTATGTTGCTGGCGGTAGAATCCTTCAGTGGTCAGCTTCAGATGTCGGTTCTCAACAGTGTTCCTCGAAAAGAACATCGTCTTCCCTCTAGGGATTCCCATATGAGCTGACTGGTGAATGTAATACGACTGCTGGAAAACAAATACTCGCCATGCAAAGTGACTGTCATGATCAATGTAATTAATTAGCCTGATGTGCCGCCTGGCAGGGGGAAGCGATTGCTACGGTACAGCAGATGTAATTCTTGACTTAGAAGGTAAACAGGCGTTTCTTTCGTTGCGGCGATATCTTTTCCCAATATTTCAATCTATTACCTACGCACGGAGGGACGACCATCATAATAAAATCACATGTATTACCTAATTTATAAAGTGATATGTAGTATAAACCTGACATTTATAACTTCTCTGTGATATTACCTTAAAAGACTTTGTATATGGCGAGGAATTTCGTTAGTTTAAGGGAGTTCGAAAGTGAGTAGGTGTCCTGTGATACAAGTAGATCTTAGCATTCCGTCATGAGCCAAAAATGAGTTTCATATTCTAGTCCTGTGATGCATGATGTAACAGACAAGAAAAGGATTTTTTCCCACCTGATGAGAATATACTTGGAGGAAATGTAGCCTATGCCATACTGTTACAGGATTTTCACAAGTAGCGATACTTTAGAGAGAACGCATGTATACCTCAGTTTCTTCTGTATTGGAAAATAACTCTTTTAAAAGGGAGAAATCTACATTTCACGTGAGAAATTCGAGGTATATGGTCAAAAACATTGTTGCCTCGGATGGGACAAAGTGGATTTTTTAAATTGGTGTGTGTGTGTCTGGGTGAAATTGTTTAGTACTTTTGTATACGTCCAAGCTGAAGCTACTTGTTTTGCAGTGCAATGTGGCTGGCTGCAAAGGCTTTGGCCACCGGACGTTATGGACAAGCTCAGCTTGTGACAGGTACAAAGAATGCACTGACATGTCTGATCTTGTCCACGGCAGTGAGGGTCAGTAAAGTTGTAAGGTGGCAGAATAAATGGTCAAATTCATACCGTACATGAGACCTTTACAAATCGCAATGAGAAGGTGAAGATGACACCTTACGCAAATCGGCAGTTATGAGAACATTTACCTATCAATATGTAATTCAAAAAGGGATGACAATCAATCAACGGTAATTAACACATCGTTCCTATACAATGCATGTCTTTGAGCGGAAGGTAGAACAGGGAACGCGAGTCGAGTCGCTTTTAGTTTTGAAAAGCCAGCTCCACAATAGTGTAGCAAAGCCACACTGTTGGAGTTATGCCAGAAACCACTTAAAGGGGTTGAAGGAAGGAGGACAGTGACCCCGGGCCAGGTAATTCGAGCCGGAGGACCGCCTGTAGTGGGGCATCTACACAAGGACAGAGAAGAAGCTTTAGAAAGCAGCGTTTCGGAATTCTAACAGGATACGAACAAAAGCAAGTGACGCATTATCGCCCAGCAACTGTGACACATGGAGAGGTCAATGTACTTTAAGCGTCTAGAACGGGCCCAAGACGCAGTTTGATAGAAGGGACATTGCGATTGGTAGAGAGAGTTTCTGCAAAATAAGAGGAACGCTCCTATTGGTCGAAAGAAGCCGTGACGTGAAAAAGGAACTCAAGTGGACGGAGGCAGTTCTGCCAGGAGTAGGACAAGGGAGAGATTTTCGGGGACTCTTCTCTGAACTGGCGTCAAGTGCAGAACGGAGCGCTTAACGCTCCGTATGACGCAGAGAAGAAATTGGTGTGGACAGTGCGTTCACAGGGGCTGCACTCCAGCTAAAAAATTAGCTGTAGCAACGTTTAGCTCCAACTGTGGAGAAACGAACCAGCCAAATTAGTTAATTGTTCTTGTGAGAACTGTGTGGGCACTATAATATGCACGCTGTTCCAACCATGGGCGTGTATATCGCCACATAATAAGACTAGGGCTGAGTACATGTTTTCTCGCATAACGAGAAACATAGGGAAAGTTTTTGCTGGAAAGTTCAGCAAAGGTCAGATTAGTTTCGTAGGAACTTCAGTGGGAGAGAGTGGCCTTGCAGACAGCAGCACGTCACACCTTAAGGTAAATACAGCGTGCAGAGGCGTAAACTTTCTTGGTTCACCAGCTTGTGTTCACTGTAAACTCGAGCGGCCTTGGGTAACCTTGCACTCAAATTTGTCACTTGACTAACCATCCACCGTAGACTTGATTGTCGTCCTAAATAGTATCGAAATTTTAACCAGAATCGGACATCTTTCGTAGTACTGACCAACATCATAACGTATGTGTAGGAGCAATTTTGTAAAGAAACGTCCAATTAAACTTTCATATTATTGTGCTTAGGAATAGTGTACAGAAACTTCCAATTAAACTTTCGTAATATTGTGCTTAGGATTAATGTTCTTTCAGAGAGTTAATATTTAACAGTGTTTTGTATGAACTTATTTCACTTTTTGGTGTTGGCAAGATGTGTTATCCATTGCGCTGTGCCGGCCGCGGTGGTCTAGCGGTTCTAGGCGCTCAGTCTGGAACCGCGCTACCGGTCGCAGGTTCGAATCCTGCCTCGGGCATGGATGTGTGTGATGTCCTTAGGTTAGTTAGGTTTAAGTAGTTCTAAGTTCTAGGGGACTGATGACCACAGATGTTAAGTCCAATAGTGCTCAGAGTCATTTGAACCATTTGAACCATTGCGCTATTTTTATGTTGGCGAGTTGAAAACTGTGTGAAAAGCTGTAATTTGGTGAGAAATAGTGCGACATTAAACTTGTCATTTCTCCTCACTCAGTTGTTCTAAATTCAAGAATAATCCAAAACAACCCCCGCCTCTTACAAAATGAGCAGTGTGCTGGGTGAGCGAGACAG
The DNA here is from genome assembly GCF_023864345.2 of Schistocerca serialis cubense. Lineage (NCBI taxonomy): Eukaryota > Metazoa > Arthropoda > Insecta > Orthoptera > Acrididae > Schistocerca > Schistocerca serialis. Next base: position 554,025,260 of record NC_064640.1, read on the forward strand.
AAGCGGACGTGTGTATTGCGTGAGACAAGATTCAAAATGACAGCTATAAGTGCTAGACATGTTGATAAAATCTGAATCTCTAGCACTCCATCATCCGCGGATGCCCTCCATGGCCGGGGGTGGTCCACTCTGGCATACATGCGCGTCCACGTCTGTGGCTGTGATTGCGGTGGTATGTTTCACTGACCTCTGAGCATTGGCGCTGGAGGCGTATGAGTGGGTGGGTACTTAGTGTGCACTTCAGGACATAAGCGCACGGGGTATATACGTGTTTCAGCGATCTCCGACATCTAGCCATGGGAACTACTGCTCTGGACTGGATCGTGATTTAAGTGTGTCGTGTTTAGTGCTTCTCAATACATCACAGTGGACTCTGTCTTGCAGAGGTATTTTTAGTTGTTGTTGTTTTCACCATCCCATCACGTGGTAGACCCGTTCCTCCTCCCTTCTTCGTTCTGACGTAGCAGAGGGAACCAGAATAGTTTAAAAACGAAAATACACTTATCAGACCAGTAGTGGTTGGTAACACTATAACCATGATGATATAAATTTACGTCGAGATTTGAAATTCCAACTATCATTTCATACATCTCTGCTTCCACTCGTGACGTCAAATAATAATAGGTTTGGATTATTTAATGAAATTTCTCGTCAAAAACATAACACTGTCGGTTGGGCATACAAACAGCTGTCCAGTGTCGATCTTTTTTATTTCGAGTAGTTTTAAACTGTGTGAAGCAAATTGTTTAAACGTTATGTTAACGATTTAATTAATATTTCCCATGGCCATCTTCTGAAGCAACATTTGTGACATCTTCAAGTTGTGATATTCCGCACCAAATTTAATAACTCGTGAAGCAGTTCGTGAAATGCACCACAAGGAAGTTGGCCAGGAAGGCTGGGGCAGTTTAGAGCCCATGTCGGAATGAAAAATCCCATGTTAGTTCCTATGTCATCTGAAAAGGAAACAGCCGGCCGGTGTGGTCGAGCAGTTCTACGTGCTACAGTCTGGAACCGCGCGACCGCTACGGTCGCAGGTTCGAATCCTGTCTCGGGCATGGATGTGTATGATGTCCTTAGGTTAGTTAGGTTTAAGTAGTTCTAAGTTCTAGGGGACTGATGACCTCAGATGTTAAGTCCCATAGTGCTCAGAGCCATTTGAACCCTCTCTCTGTCTTTGTATGCAACGATGTTTTTTTAAAAATTATTTCAAGTGAGCCTGCTACTAGTTTTGTGTGACAGCGTCAATTTGCGTGTGTGTGTGAAATAGCTACCGCGTCCGCCTAATATTCCCTACATCACGATCGTGTGACCGGAAATTAATTATTTATTAACTTCAGCCGTATTTCAGGATCGACTCCCAATCAGATATTTGCTATGGAAGGAAGAGGTCTGTCGCATGCACTGGTATCCGACAGTTTGGTACACGCATACAGACAATGTGAGACGGCGACCGACAGCCGGCAGTGGTGCGGCGAGCCCGCTGACGTTTCCAAAATCCCTTCGGTGAGTCCCGACTCCTGGCAGCCTGCGCGCATAGCGAGACGCGAACAAGTTTTTCAGATATGTTTGAGTGGTGTGTGACAGTGTAATTACGTGTTTCCTTACGCGATCGGTATGAAAAAGCGTGGCAATTGTTTAAATAATCCACAAATCACTTTGTATCCCGTAAATTGTCTAAATAAACAATATTCCATGCATTGTCTAAATTGTTTAAACAATAATCCATACACTGCAATCGATTTCCCCCAAATGGCCCATCAACTGAGTCTCTATCCTGCAAATTTCCGTGTGGGGGAGGGCTGGGGCGTTTCCCAGTGGCATAGGGTTATTTAATTAATCGGTTTAAGTAATTAGTCAAACTGATATCAAAAGTGTGCTTGTATCGGTGAGGGGAGTTACCAGAGGGATGGGGGAGTAGAAGGAGGATGGGAGAAGGAGGGGGGAGAGGGAGGGGTGGGGGTTTCTTGGAAAACTACTTAACCAAGCAACAGGTAAAGGAGCAATTAATCAAAAGGACAGATTAGCCCCAGGGGGTCGTAATCCTCTTAGCAGTAAAGTAGGTTAAGGACCTGTCAACCAAAAGAGAACAATAGGTGTACCCCTGAATGTCTACTTGCCCTTGAAGTAGGCAACCTGTCATGTGCGCTCAAACTGGTACACCTGCTACTTAGACGTGCTACCGCTATAAATTCCCAGAACCCACGCTTGCTGCTCCTTTCTGCAAGTCCATTATGATGCATGACAGAGGGAACTCATAGTACAACTATAAATTCTCGCCCCCTCACTTAGCCACCCCTTTCTGTGACCAAATAACGGTGTATGCCAGAGGTACTTCTGGCACCACTATAGTACTCCCCACCACACGATTCCCTTGGTGCCCCTTTCTGTGAGCCTGTTACAGCTTGGGGTGGAGGGTGCCACTGGCACCAATGTAGTTTCCCACCCCATCCCCCTTGCACCTTTGCTGCCACTTTCAGGGAGACCATCATAGTGTGCAGTGAATGGTACTTCTGATACCACTATAACTACCACATCCCATTTTTCACCTCTTTCTGTAGTCCATTACAGTGTTTGAGGAGTGTACTACTGGTACCATTAGCGATCCCTCTCTTTGCTGTCCCTTCTTCAAGAACATTACAGTGTGTGACGAAAGGTACTCACTGTATAATTGTAAATTCACCATCCCTGCCCTTAAGTGCCCTTTCTCTGATCACATTACAGAGTGTGGCAGCCTGTACTCTTGGAACTATTTTAATTCCCCCACACCTCTTTGTCACCCTATTTCAAGGTCCAGTTATGGTTTGTGGCAGAGTACACATCTGGTACAACTACAATTCCCCCACCCTCACTGGCCCTTTACTGCCCTTTTCTGCGAGGCCTTTACGGTGTGTGGCGGAGGATACTTCAATTACCACTATAATTACTCCCCTCATTGCCCCTTTCCGCCTGTTTCTCCAAGTCCATTACTGTGTGCTACTATTATAATTCCCCTCTCTACTTTGCAGCACCTTTCAATGAACCCCTCATGTTGAGTGGAAGACGGTACTTCTGCTACCATTATAAATCCCCAGCCCTCCCCCCCCCCCCCCTCACATTCGCTCCTGTTTTCAATGAACCCATTATGGTGTGTGGCGGAGGGTTCTTCTGGCACCACTGAACTTCCACTATGCTTGCTCTCCCTACAGCCCTTTGCTGCTCCTTTCTGCTGTCTATTATGGTGTGTCACAGAAAGGAGGAGGCAAAATGGTGGGGGAGGGAAAATCATAGTGGTACTTCTGGTACCACCCTTTTGCCTCCCACTTTCTGCAAGGTCATTATGGTGCGTGGTAGAGGGTATTTCTACTACTACGAAGGTATTCCTACTACTGCGAGTGCTGAGAAGGGATGCCTCCACATTTTTTAATATGAAAACTCTTAAAGCTTTTCTAAATAAAACGAACGTTATTAACATTCAACATCTTTACTCTTTACGTCTAAATATATTTTTTCAACATAGTCACCCTGGTGAAGAACCTATTTCTCCCAACGAGAGATTAGTTTGTTGATTGCATCACTGTAGAATGTTTGTTGACGGAGCCACAACCTCACCTCTGCTTGCACAGCTTCATCACTATCAAAGAGAAGTCTTCGAAATTATTCCTTAAGATCTCAAAAAGATGAAATAGGATGAGACCACGTCAGGATTGTATGGAGGATGATCGATAACAGTGAACACAAGGCGTCAGATTGTTGCAGACGTCGCTGTCATGCAGAAGGAGAAAGTGCTCCATGTGTGGGCGAACTCTTCGAATTCGAAACTCAATTACAGCACCCTGTTTTTCACGCACCGAAATAGTAACGTTATACACCGCCTTGTTACACGCTTCAGTTCTGAACCCTCTTGTGGCAGAGCGGTGGAAATGTGTAATATGAAGATTGAAGATGTTGAATGTTAATAACGTAAGTTTTATTTAAAAATGTTTAAGAATTTTGACAAAATATTTGGAGACATTAATTTTCACACCCTCATACTATAATCCCTCGCCCCCCGCCGGCCCGGTGTGCTGCTTTCTGCAAGCCTGACAGAGGGCACTTCTAGTAACACTTAAATCCCTCCCCCCTCCTTACCGTCCCTCTCTGTGATCCCATTATAGTTGTGTGGTGGGTGGTACTTCTGGAATCACTATAATTTCCACCCTCTCCCACCCCCTACTCCTTTTCCACCCTTTTCTGTGAGCCTGATACGGTGTGTGGCGAAGCATACTTCTTGTACCACAATAATCCTCTCCCCCAAACGTTTACCGTCCCTTTCTGCGAGCCCGTGATATGTGTGGCTCCCCCCAACGCCTTTGCTGCCCCTTTCTGCCAATCAGTGGGGGCGGAGAGTAGTTTTGGTACCACTATAACTTGCCCCCTTCCCTGGGCCTTTCGTCGCCCCTTTATGGGAACACTTTACGGTATATAGCGGATAGTACTCCCGTTACTATTATAATTCCCCTGTCCCCGACCCTCCTCTCCCATCCATTTTTCGTATTCCATTAAATGGTGCGTGGAAGGAACGACTGCTAGTAAGAGGTGTGAGTTCGAAATTTTTTGGTTTTCCTGGCGTGGTCATTTCGTGAGATGTACGTGGGAGGAGGAAAGTTATTGCCTGACTTTTGTAATGCAATCTCGCAGGAATTTTTAAAAGTATATCTCTGTGAAGCACAATGTACGTTTCATTTCAGAAATGCCAATTTATCACCTATTTACTTCGTTAAGAACGTTGCGGTGTTAGGCAGATGGTAGTTCGTATAGCACAGTCATAAACAGCTGATAGGGAGCAGCCGTGAAGATGGTGCAGTCATAAGACACTGGACAACAAAACGGAAAGAGTGCAGGTAACGCTGTAGTATACAGGAAATTATCGCCATTGAGTAACTGTAGAAGCATATAGTATGACAGGCAGAATTTCTATTATGTGCGAGGAATCGCAGCTTGCCTTAAATGTAGAAAAATTAAGTTAATGCAGATCAGTAGGAAAAACCTGTAATGTTCGAATACAGTGTTAATGATGAGCTGCTTGAGTCAGTAGCGTCGATTAAATATCTTGGCGTAACGTTGTCAAGCGGTATGAAATACAACAAGCACGTGAGAAAGTTCGTAGGAAAGGCGAATGGTCAACTTCGGTTTATTGAGAGAGTTCTGAGAAATTGTATCTCTTCTGCAAAGTAATCTGCGTATAGAACACCTGTGCCATCCGTTCTTGAGTACTGTTTGAGTGTCAGGTCGCATTAAAGAAAAACATGACATTAATTCACATGCGTGCTGCAGTACTGGTTACCGCTAGGTTCGATCATCACGCGAGTGTACCGGAAATTCTTCGTGAATTCAAATGAGAAACCCTGGACGGCAGATGACGCTCTCTTCGTAAACACTATTGAGAAAATTTAGAGAACCGGCATTTGCAGATGACAGCAGAACTATTCTACTGCCTCCAAGGTACAATTCGCGTAAGGACCGCGAAGACAAGAAAAGAGAAATTAAGGCTCGTACGGAAGCATATAGATATATGTAGGTGCAAGTGTAGACAAGAACATAGTCAATTTCCTTCCCAATCCTTCCTAAATCTGAGATAGTGTTCCGTCTCTAAAGACCTTGTCGTCGAGAGACTTTAAGCCCTAGTCTTCCTTTCTTCCTTCATGGATTAATGCACGGATGTGCAGCTTTGTTTCTGTATTTGAGAGCTCAAACGCCAGACATGAGAAAGCCGTTTGGTGCGCGTCGTTGCCACACCGTAAATATTGACCTTAGAGGTCGCCTGGAGGCGTAAAGTTACGGAGATGTTTGAGCTGCCACTGGCATCCCCCGTAGTCTGCGGCTCGTCTGCGACTGCAGAGACAAGTCGAGAAAAATGCGCTATTAACAGGCAGTAAACACGCTTAAAAGGCTGTCGTAAAGAAGAGGCTATCGAGCAGATGTGGCCAAGTAGCGTTCAGGAACGCTGTCAAGGCATTTCTCTCCTCCAGAGACAACAAGAAAATCGCGGATTTATTGTATGTTAATTGCTGCAACATATAAATGAAACTGCAGAAATGCTGTTCGGGAGAGACTGTATTCAATTCGTTCCGGAATAGCACTCGTGAGACGTATATTCGGACTGCAGTCTGTGGCGAGAGCTGCCAGCAAATATCTGATGATAATTTTACTACAACTTGTGTTCCAAACGCTACAAGCAACATACAGCACATTTTACTGCTTAAGCTTTACATTGCTTTTGAAAGTTGCGAACAGAACATCTTTTCCAGAATAACTTTTTTGATAACAAAGTAGTAAATAATTTAATATACCGGGTGATCAAAAAGTCAGTATAAATTTGAAAACTTAATAAACCACGGAATAATGTAGATAGAGAGGTAAAAATTGACACACGTGCTTGGAATGACATGGGGTTTTATTAGAACAAAAAAAAACAAAGTTCACAAAATTGTCCGACAGATGCGCGTCGTTTGGTGATGATCGTGTGCTCAGCCGCCACTTTCGTCATGTTTGGCCTCCCAGGTCACCAGACCTCAGTCCGTGCGATTATTGGCTTTGGGGTTACCTGAAGTCGCAAGTGTATCGTGATCGACCGACATCTCTAGGGATGCTGAAAGACAACATCGGACGCCAATGCCTCACCATAACTCCGGACATGCTTTACAGTGCTGTTCACAACATTATTCCTCGACTACAGCTATTGTTGAGGAATGATGGTGGACATGTTGAGCATTTCCTGTAAAAAAACATCGTCTTTGCTTTGTCTTACTTTGTTATGCTAATTATTGCTATTCTGATCAGATGAAGCGCCATCGGTCGGACATTTTTTGAACTTTTGTATTTTTTTGGTTCTAATAAAACCCCATGTCATTCCAAGCATGTGTGTCAGTTTGTACCTCTCTATCTACATTATTCCATGAATTATTCAGTTTTCAAATTTATACTGACTTTTTGATCACCCGGTATTTAGTTAGTAAGTCCTGCACGCTGAGGGAATTAGATTATGAAATGAGACACGAAAGTAGTACATGAGTTTTGCTTTTTGGGCAGCAAAGTAACCGAAGATGGTCCAAATAGAGAAGATGCAAAATGCACGCTACCAATAGCAGGAAAAGCATTTCTGAAAAACAAATTTGTTAATACTGAACATAAATGTATGAATGAAATGACAATCAAATGAATACCCCTAACTGCATACAGGTGTTGATATAAGTCAACGGGGACAGTTGAAAATGTGTGTCCCGACCGGGACTCGAACCCGGGATCTCCTACTTACATAGCAGAGGCTCTATCCATGGGAGCCACAGAGAATAGCGCGACTACAGCGACTTATCTCTGGGACGCCTTCCGTGAAACCCACATTCCCAACTCATTGTCCCGCACTATATTCATAGTGTCCCTGACCATTATACTCATTACTCGCAGCTTTTTGCCGATTCCCGTAAGAGTTCGGGCACTGTTTGTGCATCCGCACAGAAGAAGATGGTCAAATGGCCGGTGAGCCTTAACTATTTATATTTATGAAGATGGCATCTGTTCTTTCGGACATGTCCGAAAGAACAGATACTATCTTCATAAATATATATAAATGTAAGAATTACCAAGTACTTTCTAAAGACATTTGCCTGGAGTGTAGCCTTGTATTGAACTGAAATGTGGACAAAAAATTGATCAAACAGAATGAGAAAGTAAGCATTTGAACTGTTGTGCTACAGAAGAACGCCGAAGATTAAATGGGTGGATTGGATAACTGATGACAAGGTATACTACTGATCAGAAATGGCGAGAAAGGGATAAAGGAATCGTCAATTTGGTAATGGGAGGCAGTATTGGGACTAAAAATTGTAGACTGAGACGAAGGCTTGACTACATTAAGTGAGTTCAGATAGATGTAGATCGACTAGTTACCCAGAGATGAAGAGGCTTGCACAGGACAGACTAGCATGGAGACCTACATCAAACCTGTCTTCGGACTGAAGATCACGAAAATAACACGCATTTACTTCATCTGGCCCTCTGTTACATTTCACCAGACATCTTTAGTGATTCGATAATATTATGTGTAGTATATGAACAGTACATAACAATAACGGAAATAATAACAGTAACAATAACGGGCATAGTAATGAACATGAGGAATTTCATAACTGTTAAACTTATTAAAATTGTGTTAAGCAGTACGTTGTTATTATGTAAGGCGGAGGGGGGAGAAAGGAAAGGGAAGGAACTAATGACATCAGCTGCATCGGGACTTTGATGAGAAATCAGCGGCGATGAGTGAAAATGTATGCGAGGCTGGGACTCGAAGCCGGGATCTCCTGTTTACTAGGCAGCGGCGTTAACCATCGGGCCACCCAGACAGCGTTTATCGCAAATGCGCGGACCATCTCGGCACGCTTCCTGGCCGACTCACGTTCCCACCTAGCGGCACTTATTCGCAGTCCTCGTCCGTGTCCTCCATGTTCGCTAATTTTAGATTCCCACTGGAGGTCGAACGTAAATGGGCACTTCACTGAAGGTTTTTGGAGTCATTGCTCATTGAGGTGAATCAGTTATATGAACGCGTGGTTTCTCTTCTTTCGGACGTGTGCGAAAGAACAGACACCACGCATTCATATAATCAATACGTTCTTGTCGAATGTGAGTAATGACATCTACTAAAAAATTATGGCCGCAGTAACGAAGGAATCAAATGTTTGAAGAAGGCAGCTGGCCAGAGGAAGAACGAGGAATTATAGGGTACGGATAGCAGACGAAATGTAAGAAAGAAAATAGAGGTCGATAAGAAAGAGAAAATCATGGAAGAGTGTTTACAATGTGAAAAATACTACTTTGCAGTTGAAGAGAAGGAAAAGGTCCGAGATACGGCGAGAGGGAAGCTACGCCGATTATAACAGATGAAGCTTTAATCTCCTATTGAATGCAGTCTGGTTCTGGATAAAATGCAGGTTACTGGATAGTTTGTTCCCGAGTCGTACGGTTCAAATGGAGAAGGAGATCGAGAAAGATTTAATGTTTTCAATAAGTACAGCACAGATGCTGGACCCATCTGATCTGGTACAGCACTTATGGAATAATGGTGGGTATTTGATACACGTGGAGAGCAACGGACGACAGCTGTGACTAAGAAACCGGCGAAGAAAAGAGAGCGTGTGAAAATCACGTCGTTTACCCGGGCGGATCCATGTTGCACACGCAAGCATTCATTGCTAGCTCGAGTCATCTAGTGTTTTCACTATTAGTTCCATGTTGAACTACATCACAATAAAGATTTTGCGGGACTAAAGACTAAACTAAATTTTTATCTATTTGATGTAAAAACATTTTCCTAATTTTTCAGCCGGCCGGGATGGCCGAGCGGTTCTAGGCGCTACAGTCTGGAACCGCGCGACCGCTACAGTCGCAGGTTCGAGTCCTGCCTCGGACATGGATATGTGTGGTGTCCTTAGGTTAGTTAGGTTTAAGTAGTTCTAAGTTCTAGGGGACTGATGACCTCAGCAGTTAAGTCCCATAGTGCTCAGAGCCATTTGAACCATTTTTGAACCTAATTTTTCAGATTCCTTGTGGGTAGGAGAGAGATTTACTGAAAGCTGTGACTGTTTGTTCTTCCCAATCCAGATTCTGATCCAAGATTATCCCAATATCTTGTACTATTTTTGATGGGCTAATTACATACTATTAAGGAGTACTGGAAGAAATGTTTCACGAAAATGTCCGCTGATAAACTTACGGGGTGATAAGAGGATGACCTGTGACTTCTTAGGTTTACTTTCATATCAGGGTTTTGTGCACATTCTGATACCAAACAAAGGTCGTCATGAATAACTGATATAGCAGCAGTAATGTCCTTAAGGCTGGCATTTGATACAAGTGAATTTCGTCGTCATGTAAGCGGTGGTTACAAGATGTGGCACAGATGAAATATCATTGATACACAGCGAAAAAACTTTGCACCAAGGACTGGAGCCGGGGGGACTCTTGAACAAAATGATAAGAGACACCTACCTCGCGGCGATGACGCGCCGTGGCATGAACTTGCAGAAGACATGATAGCACAGGGAAGCCATCCTCATTCATAACAGTCCAACTACCGCTCACAACTCACGGAGACTGGTAGAAGTATCTGCAAGGCGAGCAGATCTCGATGGTTCCCTACATGTGCTAGGTTAGTCTGAGACCCCGAGTCTACATTTACATCTGTACTAAAAATGGTTCAAATGGCTCTGAGCACTATGGGACTTAACAGCTGTGGTCATCAGTCCCCTAGAACTTAGAACTACTTAAACCTAACTAACCTAAGGACATCACACACATCCATGCCCGAGACAGGATTCGAACCTGCGACCGTAGCAGTCGCGCGGTTCCGGACTTAGCGCCTAGAACCGCTCGGCCATCACGGCCGGCTACATCTGTACTGCACAAGCCACATTACGGTTATAGCGGACGGTACTACAACATTTTACCCCTTTCCTGTTCCATTCGAGAGTTGTGAGTGGGAAGAACGACTGTCTATAAACTTCCGTATGAGATCCAACTTCTCTGATTTTCTGGTCGTAGACATTTTTCACAAGACGTACGTGGGAGAAAGTGATATGTTGCCCGACACTTCCCGGTCTGTACGTTCTCGCAACTTCCAGAGTAATCCGCTTTGTGAAACACAACGCTTCTCTTGTAAGGTCTGCCACTACTGTGTGTTGAGCATCGTCGTAAGCCTTTCGCGCCGACTGAACGATGACCTGACGAAACGTGCCGCTATTTGTTGAATCTCCTGTATCCTTTCTGTTAACAAACTTGGTGCCGGATCTGGTGATCTAGTGGTAAAGTACTTGCCTGAAAAGCTAGAGGTTGAAGGACCAAATATTGGTCACACCACGGAAATTTTCACTCTGCCTTTAATGTCGCCTTCACGTGAGGAGTCGTCAGGAATGACATGTGATAGAGAATCCACGTTAAACTGTATGTCCCCTTTCCCAAATAATCCATCCACCGTTTTTTGTAATCCCCTTCACCTACTGTTCGATCGGATTTATGTTCTCAACCAAAATCCAGCACAATAGCCAATCTATCGTGGAGGAGGGGGTTCATTATGTGTCCTGGCGGTTGTAGCCGCCTGACAACGCAGGGATCGCATTGCTGAAGCCAACTCGTGTATGCCGAGGAGTAGATGCATTTCCAGTCCGAGGCACTGTGACTCTGGACGAATCTACTAAGCCAGAAAGCCTTTGTCCAGGCGGGGTGGAGTCCATGGGGTGAACCTCCGATCGGAGATAGTGACATCAGGGCGGACGATCCGCGGTGAAATAGGTGAAACTCAGCCAGACCGGTGGCCGTGCCAACGCGGCCAACTGAACAGACAGAGAGATAGGTTTCAGTGACGAGGCTTACAACCGCGTGGCGTTTCCGTCTTCGACCACGGCTTGCGGTGAGAATCAGGCAAGGTGAAATGAAGGTGGACAGGTTTCCCAATTCTTAGTATGCTCCACAACTAACGGTGAATCTTTTGCTACAACGAAGCCACTGTTTACACTGAACATATCGAGGATACGTTCGCAGAAGTTGCTGCAATAGAGAATACGAGAAACGGATTTCCGTTGATAAAATACACTACTGGCCATTAAAATTGCTACACCACGAAGATGGCGTGCTACAGACGCGAAGTTTTAACCGACAAGAAGAAGATGCTGTGATATGCAAATTATTAGCTTTTCAGAGCATTAACACAAGATTGGCGCCGGTGGCGACACCTACAACGTGCTGACATGAGGAAAGTTTCCAACCGATTTTTCATACACAAACAGCAGTTGACCGCCGTTGCCTGGTGAAACGTTGTTGTGATGCCCCGTGTAAGGAGGAGAAATGCGTACCATCACGTTTCCGTCTTTGATAAAGGTCGGATTGTAGCCTATCGCGATTGCAGTTTATCGTATCGCGACATTGCTGCTCGCGTTGGTCGAGATCCAATGACTGTTAGCGGAATATGGAATCGGTGGGTTCAGGTGGGTAATACGGCACGCCGTGCTGGATCCCAACGGCCCTGTATCACTAGCAGTCACGGATCGTGCAGCCACGTCTCGATCCCTGAGTCAACAGATGGGGACGTTTGCAAGACAACAACCATCTGCACGAACAGTTCGACGACGTTTGCAGCAGCATGGACTATGAGCTCGGAGACCATGGCTTCGGTTACCCTTGACGCTGCATCACAGACAGAAGCACCTGCGATGGTGTACTCAACGACGAACCTGAGTGCACGAATGGCAAAACGTCATTTTTTCGGATGAATCCAGGTGAATCCAGGTTCTGTTTACAGCATCATGATGGTCGCATCCGTGTTTTGCGACATCGCGCTGAACGCACATTGGAAGCGTGTATTCGTCATCACCATACTGGCGTATCACCCGGCGTGATGGTATGGGGTGCCACTGGTTACACGTCTCGGTCACCTCTTGTTCGCATTAACGGCACTTTGAACAGTTGACGTTACATTTCAGATGTGTTACGACCCGTGGCTCTACTCTTCATTCGATACCTGCGAAACCCTACATTTCAGCAGGATAATGCACGACCGCGGTTACCCTTGACGCTGCATCACAGACAGAAGCACCTGCGATGGTGTACTCAACGACGAACCTGTACGGGCATTTCTAGATACAGAAAATGTTCGACTGCTGCCCTGACCAGCACATTCTCCAGATCTCTGACCAATTGATAATGTCTGGTCAATGGTGGCCGAGCAACTGGCTCGTCACAATACGCCAGTCACTACTTTAGATGAACTGTGGTATCGTGTTGAAGCTGCATGGGCAGCTGTACCTGTACACGCCATCCAAGCTCTGTTTGACTCAATGCCCAGGCGTATCAAGGCAAAGGTGGTTGTTCTGGGTACTGATTTCTCAGGATCTATGCACTCAAATTGCGTGAAAATGTAATCACTTGTCAGTTCTAGTACAATATATTTGTCCAATGAATACTCGTTTATCAACTGTATTTCTTCTTGGTGTAGCAATTTTAATGGCCAGTAGTGTAATTTGAGTGCTAATCTTTCTCTGGTCTTCAGCCTTGTGACAAGCTCGAAGATTTACCATTTGCCATCTCTCCTCATAACAAACTCAATAAACTTCAAGGTCTTATCTTCCATTACGAACTAACGTACAAACAAACCTACTAACATAGAGCATTGTGGATTACACTTTGACGTATTCAAAGAAGAGTTTTAGATAATAGTGTGCAAACTGGAGCTTTCATCCAAACCTTCGATGGAAATGATTTACCCAAGAAAATTAAGGAAATGGTCTATACGTGTGATGTAAAACCCTACTTTCGTCCTCCAGTTATATGTTTATACGCTAGGGGTTCGGACACATATCCACCCATTGCACTAATAAGGACACTTGGGGACATGTCCAAGACAACAGATGAAGCAGACCATGCAAACAACTCCCTGCATGTGAAAACTGCCCAGAACAATATCCCTTTCGTTCACCGACGAGTTCAATTTACAAGAGGTAGAAGAAAATACAGGAATATAATAGTAATTGGATCCTTTTACTAACCTTCCAACTCGGATGATAAAGCTGCTGAAAGGTTCAGACAAAACCTGACTTATTTAAAAAACTTACCCGATTCATACAATTATAGTTGGTGGTTACTTCAATTTACCCTCGATATGTTGGCGAAAATACATATTTCAATCCGCAGGTACGCGTAAAACGTCCTCCGAAATTGTGCTACGCACGTTCTCTGAAAATATTTCGAGCAGTTAGTTCATGAGCCCCCTCCAATAGTAAATGATTGTGAAAACACACTTGATCTCTTAACAACGAATAATCCCGAGCTAATTACGAGCATCAAAACGAATACAGTGATTAGTGAACACAAAGTTGTCGTTCCGAGAATGAATACTGCAAGTCCCAAATCCACGAAAAATAAACGAAAAATATTTCCAGAATGAGATTTTCACTCTGCAGCGGAGTGTGCGCTGATATGAAACTTCCTGGCAGATTAAAACTGTGTGCCCGACCGAGACTTCTTTCAGGAGTGCTAGTTCTGCAAGTTTCGCAGGAGAGTTTCTGTAAAGTTTGGGAGGTAGGAGACGAGATACTGGCAGAAGTGGAGCTGTGAGACCGGGCGTGAGTCGTGCTTCGGTAGCTCAGATGGTAGAGCACTTGCCCGCGAAAGACAAAGGTCCCGAGTTCGAGTCGCGGTCGGGCACACAGTTTTAATCTGCCAGGAAGTTTCAAACGAAAAATATGTCTATTCAAGAGAGCAGATAAAAATTTGCTTGACACCTTCCTGAGAGACAATCTCCACTGCTTCCAAATTAACAATGTTTGTATAGACCAAATTTGGCTTGAATTAAGAAAAACAGTATCGACATCAATTGAGAGACGTATACCAAATAAATTAACAAACGACGGAGCTGATTCCCTTTGGTACACATAACAGGTCAGAACACTGTTGCAGACACAACGAAAAAAGGATGACAAATCTAAATGAACGCAGAATCACCAAGATTGGAGATCTTTTACAGAAGCTCGAAATTTAGCGCGGACTTCAATGAGAGATGGTTACAATAGTTTCCACAACGAAACTTAGTCTCGAAACCTGGCAGAAAATTCAAAGAGATTCCGGTCGTGTGTAAATTATGCTAGGGCAAGACATAATCAGTGCCTTCTCTGTGCGATAGCAATGGAAATACTATCAAAATGGTTCAAATGGCTCTGAGCACTATGGGACTTAACATCTGAGGTCATCAGTCCCCTAGAACTTAGAACTACTTAAACCTAACTAACCTTAGGACATCACACACATCCACGCCCGAGGCAGGAGTCGAACCTGCGACCGTAGCAGTCGCGCGATTCCGGACTGAAGCGCCTAGAACCGCGCGGCCACCGCGGCCGGCGAAATACTATCGATGACTGTGCTGCCAAAGAAGAGTTACTAAACACAGCCTTCCGAAATTCATTCACCAAAGAAGACGAAGGAAATATTTCAGAATATTTCAGAATTCGAATCAAAAACACCTGCCAACACGAGTAACTTAGAAGCAAATATCCTAGGAGTAGTGAAGCAACTTAAGTAATTAATAAAAGCAAGTCTTTAGGTCCAGACTGTGTACCAGTTGCGTTCCTTTCTGAGTATGATGACGCAATAGCACCATACTTAACAATGATATACAACGGCTCGCTCGACGAAAGATCCGTACCCAAATACTTTAAAGTTGCACAGGTCACACAAATATTGAAGAACGGCACTAAGCGTAATCTACTAAATTACAGGCCCATATCATTAACGTAGATATGCAGCAGGATTTTGGAACACATATTGTGTTCGAACATCAGGAACTACCTCGAAGAGAATGGTCTGTTGACACATAATCAACACGGATTTAGAAAACATCGTTCTTGTGAAACACAACTTGCTCTCTATTCACACGAAGTATTGAGTGCTGTTGACAAGAGATTTCTAATTGATTCCGTGTTTCTAGATTTCCAGCAAACTTTTTAAACCGTACCTGACAAGCTGCTTGTAATGAAATTTGCGTACTTACGGAATATCATCTCAGTTATGTGACTGAATTCGTGATTTCCTGTCACAGAGGTCACAGTTCTAGTAACTGATGGAAAAACATTAAGAAAAACAGAGTTGATTCCTAGCCTTCCCCAGGGTAGTGTTATGCGCCCTCTGCTGTTCCTCATCTATATAAACAATTTATGAGACAATCTGAGCCGTCGACTTAGGTTGTTTGCAAGTGATGCTGTGGTTTATCGTCTATTAAAGTCATCAGAAGATCAAAACCAATTGTTAAACAATTTAGATAATATAACTAGATAATATAATAAACTGTCGTGAAAAGCCCACGTTCAGGATCTTGTTCAAAGACTTAATGCTGCCATTTTTACTATTCGAAAGGTGTCTGAAGTAAGTGATTGTTCAACAAGTCTACTTTGCTTATTTTCATTCACTTATGCCGTATGGTATTATATTTTGGGGTAACTTTTCCCATACTAAACGGATATTTTTGGCTCAGAAAAGGGCAGTTCGGGCAATAAGTGGTGTAATTTCGTGAACCTCTTGTCGACCCCTGTTCACTAGTCTGGGTATTTTGACATTGTCCTCTCAATTTATATATTCTTTACTGTTTTATTCCCAAGAATTAGCAGCTTTCGCTCAGTTAATACTCGGCAGAAATCCAATCTGCATTTGGATCGCACTTCCTTAACTCTTGTGCAGAAAGGTGTGCAGTATACTGCTGCACCCACTTTCAATAAGCTGCCATAAGAATTCAAAAATCTTAGCAGTAATCCACGCGCTTTCATCGAAACTGAAGAGTTTCCTCATGAATCACTCCTTCTATTCTGTTGAGGAGTTCCTTGAAAAATGAAGCTGATTCTTATGTCGTATTGTTGATTGCGTTTACTTATACTTATGGTTTGACTTTCTTTGGGTTCATAAGTATTTTATTTTGTCTGTTATTACTTTCATGTTGTACTTTCATGTACTAACACGTTCCATGACCTCGGAGATTTGCTCCTCAATTTAGTCCTTTAGGAACTAGACATGTAAATAAATAAACAAATAAATATTTTAATGTTGTGAAAATTGTCAATTGACCCTG
This sequence comes from Schistocerca serialis cubense, assembly GCF_023864345.2. Classification (NCBI taxonomy): domain Eukaryota; kingdom Metazoa; phylum Arthropoda; class Insecta; order Orthoptera; family Acrididae; genus Schistocerca; species Schistocerca serialis. Next base: position 554,041,878 of record NC_064640.1, read on the forward strand.
AATAATGAAAAGTTCGAGGTCACCTACATGTGTGCTAAAAGGAATCCGTTAAATTTCGGTTACGTGATAAATCAGTCAATCCTAACGGCCGTAAATTCAACTAAATACCCAGGAATTACAATTATGAACAACTTAAATTGGAAAGAACACATAGAAAATGTTGTGGGGAAGGTGAACCAAAGACCACGTTTTATTGGCAGAACGCTTAGAAGATGCAGCAGATCTATTAAAGGCACTGCCTACACTAGGACTCTCTGTCCTCTTTTGGAGTACTGCTGCGCCATCTGGGATCCTTACCACATATGATTAACATAGTACTTCGAGAAAGTTCAAACAAGGGCAGCGCTTTTTGTACTGTCGAGAAACAGGGGGTAGAGTGTCAAGAACAAAGTACAAGATTTGGGGTGAAAATCATTAAATCAAAGGTGTTTTTCGTTGCTGCGAGATCTCACGAAATTTCTACCACCAACTTTCTCTTCTGAATGCGAAAATACTTCGTTGACGCCGACCTACATAGGGAGAAAATAAGGGAAATCGGAGCTTGCAAAGAATGATGTGTGTCCGTGTTTTCCGCGAGCTGTTCTAGAGTGAAATAATACGGAATTAATCAGAGCTTGCACGGGAAGATGTGTGTTCTTGTTTTCCGCGTGCTGTTCGAGAGTGAAATAATACATAATTAATGTGAGTGTGGTTCGATGAGTCCTCTGACAGGCATTTAAGTGTGATTTTCATAGCAGCCTTGTAGATGTAGATGTCGAATGTAACAAAAAACTTGGTCACATGCCATACCAAGGTAGCAAAAAGATTTTAAATGACTTCATCCAATCACTACAACGTCATACTTTACAAACATTGTAACAAAACACACGCTCAGCGTGAGGAGGATAATAACGAGAGTTTTGGCGCAGTGTACCACCGATGAGCCATGGATTTCCTCACCCCTACCACCAGCCCCACCCTCGTTTGAGAAAGGCCTATGAATAAATGGAGGAATTCAAATTTTGGCTGGAAATTAAAAAAAAATAGTCCAATTCCACTAGTACGTTTCCTATGGAAGGAGAGTTGTTCTTCTGTGTATAAACCGGCGGGAAATTCAAAATAGTGCATTGTGATGCTGGTTGACTTGGAATACTATGATGCCAGAATACAAGATGGCGATGCAAGATGGCCGACCTGGATAAAATATGGCTGGCACATGATGACTAACCTGGAATGCTGTTGCAGTCATAATATGATGTCACAACACAAAGACTTGGAATACTGACACAATCGCCGGCCGCGGTGGTCTAGCGGTTCTAGGCGCTCAGTCCGGAACCGCGCGACTGCTACGATCGCATGTTCGAATCCTGCCTCAGGCATGGATGTGTGTGATGTCCTTAGGTTAGTTAGGTTTAAGTAGTTCTAAGTTCTAGGTGACTGATGACCACAGATGTTAAGTCCCATAGTGCTCAGAGCCATTTTTGAACTGGCACAAGCTTACTATGACATCAGAATACAAAATGGAGATGCAAGATGGGCGACCTGGAGTACCGAGGAGGAAATCCTCATTCTGAATACTGGGACATGCACTACAAAGTTTGAGACAAAGGATGTTTGTGCAGATCCAGCTCTGTGACATATTTACCATGGCAGCTATTTACTCAGTGGTGTGTGTTCATTGCGTCTCCCATCTTTAAGTTTCGTTCCTGCCATTTTATATCTTTAACACCATACCTGGAGCGAAAGGCTCTCACTCAGAGGTGTATGGCTAATTATATAATTCCTGCATACTGCTTCTCCTTACTCTGGTTCCTCTAATTCGCCCAGGAGTTGCGTTGGTGTCAGCTCTGTGCACAGAGACATCACATGCATACTGTTGATTCAGCTACTTTACACCAACTGGAGGAGATTGCTGCTGCAATACCCCTTTTCCTAAGTTTAATTCTGCATGTGCTATGTTTAAGGCAACGGCCTTGCCGCAGTGGTTACACCGGTTCCTGTGAGATCACCCAAGTTAAGAGCTGTCGGGCGTGGTCGGCACTTGGAGGGGTGACCATCCAGGCCGCCATGCGCTGTTGCCATTTTTCTGGGTACACTCAGCCTCGTGATGCCAGTTGAGGAGCTACTCGACCGAACAGTAGCGGCTTCGATCTAGCATACCATCTTACGACCGGGAGAGTGGTGTGCTGACCCCACGCCCCTCCTATCCGCATCCTCCATCGAGGGTGACACGGCGGTCCGATGGTCCCGGTAGGCCACTCGTGACCTGAAGATGGAGTGCTTTTTTATGTGCTATGTTTAAATGAATGCAGGTAGTAGGATAGTAATAATTCAACTAAATTTAAACAAACAAATACCAGGTTGTGGAGAAGCCTGATTTCCGCAATTGCAAAGATGACGATCAAGAAGTCCACCGACGACCACTAAGAGCTGTGTCACTGCACACAACTGCCAAAGTCATAATACAGGACCGCAAGTCTCGCTGTGCGGTGTAGGCCATCAGGGTCCCGAGCCAAAATGGCAATATACATGAAAAAAACTTGTACTTTAACCCAAGTGACAGCTAAGGGTTAACAGCAATGGGAATGAGAAAAGACTACAGAGACTGAGAAGCATTACAGAGTTGCTCCAGCCAAGTCTACGCAATAGGGAATGAGAGAGGAATGCTGGCACAGCTATTGGAAAGCACCAATAATCTATAACTAACACATGTATATGTATATAAATAATTACATAGATACATATGTATACATTCTGGATGGAAATTGAAAATCAAAAAATTCATATTCATCCTCATGACAGTGGACATTGTGGGCAGGCTCTGAAGCAGAAAGAAAAATTGGTACTCTGCTTGCAAAATTCACCACAGAAATAACTTTGTGGGATGTACTGTAGCTGTTTACCGACAATAACATAGCCAATATTTTTCCTTTATTGTTATTTTATCCCCCCCCCCTCTACCCATGTAGGTGGAGGATGGGCTGGCAGCAATATAAATAACCCTCTCTTCTGCCAACAGATCTTAACGCTAAAATAGATGCTAAAACAAACAAAAAAACCATGAGACACATGTACTATGAATTTAAAATTATTTGAAAAGGTTACATTAGAGTGGGAGAAATATAAATAATATAATGCTGTCTTCAGGGATTGTTTAAAAGCAGTGATAAAAATGTGGACAGACAGCACAGTTAAAAATACTTGAGAAACTCTTGAAGACCAATAAACACTTCAAAAACACTGAACAAGACATAAGATATACTGACCAGTAAAAATGGATTATTGTGCACATACACTGAAATTGGGAAAGGACCTGCCCTGGGTGGTGGATTGTAGATGAAAAGAAGGTGGGTATTGAGGGAGATAGGAGAGTGATGGTGATGAGGACATAAGACTGGTAAAAGGTGGTGACAAGTGAGGGATAGCCATGGGGGACAAGGAGAGAGGGGCAACTGGTATTGAGAGCTATAGATTGGAGGGGAAAACGGGGTGGAGGGGGTGACAGGAAAGGGGGAGGGGGAGCTCTGTAGGGGTGGATAGAGTAGGATGGATTCAGAGTTGGTGCGATCGATATATGTCGTGGTCAGGGAGAGGGAGATCGTTGAAATTTCTTTGGAAGAGGACGTGGAGCACTTGCAGATCAAGGTTTGGTGGGATCTATAGGTAGAGGGATGGCAGAACACTAGGACTGGAAAGGAGAGGGGGTCACAATAGTATTGTTGGAGTCGAGTTTATGGATGGTGTAGGTAAAAAATAGCCCACAAACATGCGAACGAAACACACTTATACTTATTGACAAGTTTAATCGTGTCCATCAGAAACGCAGTAAATACAGATGATGAAAAACATTGACATCTTACAAAAGTAATGTTCTAGGCCATTGTGTGTATATTGTGTATTGAACCAGGGACCTATAAATGATGGAGAGGCTTTGTCCCGCCGTAGCCCTCAGTGGTTCACAACCCCTCAACAGGCCACAGCAGTCCACCCACCCCACCGCCACCCCACACCGAACCCAGGGTTATTGCGCAGTTCGGCCCCCTACTAGCGCCCCCCCCCCCCTCCGCCATCTCCCACCACCCCCACCCCCTCCCCCTGGAACGTCTCGTACTAGACGAGTGTGTACCCCACATGTTTGCGTGGTAGAGTAATGACTGTATACACGTACGTGGAGACAGTACTTGCGCAGCAATCGCCGACATAGTGTAACTGATGCGGAATAAGGGGAACCAGCCCTCATTTGCCGAGGCAGATGGAAAACCACCTTAAAAACTATCCACAGGCTGGCCGGCACAGTGGACCTCGACACTAATCCGCCGGGCGGATTCGTGCCAGGGACCGGCAAGCCTTCCCTCTCGGGAAGCAGCGCGGCAGACCGTGCGGCTAGCCGGGCGGTCTTCTAAACCATACTCGTACTTCACTTTTCAGGATGAGAAACTGAATTGTCACCACCAATAGAGTGCAGCGCCACCTAGTGATAGATGACTGTAGTAGCATCACCCAGGGACACAGACACAGGCTGATATATCCATCTGAAGGAGGTAACATAAACATAATAACTCGAGAGTGCTATCAGCGGTGAAGGCGGCAGCACTCAGTAAAAACATTATCAGTCATACACTTTGGCGTGTAGACGATTGAGCTGGCAAACACTACCGCTGACGACCAGCGACCTGCGTGCCAGTGCACGTGGTCCGTCCAGCCACTCACACCTAGATGACAGAGCCAGCCGACTTTGCCGTCAAGTCACGGAACTTTTACAGTACATAGTTAACATCAGCCGCCTCCATAGGCTTCTTAAATGGCGACAGGCATTATACATACAGCAAGTCGTTGAATTTTCACATCAAATTTATGGTGAAATGAACGAATAACGTATCGAAACTTACACGATCCAGGGTCGTGAACGAACAGAGTGAGCCCCTACCTGTAGCAACAACACGGTATTTGCTAGTAACTCGTCAGTTCCTTCATAACTCCCGCATAAACATTCTTTATTTTGCTCATTGTGTAACATCTCGGAACTCAACACAGGAAAAATTTCGCTGCGTTGGGCCATCTCTTTCCAGTGTCACGATTCTGTGTTACAAGGTGCATTCAAGTTCTAAGGCCTCCGATTTTTTTCTAATTAACTACTCACCCGAAATCGATGAAACTGGCGTTACTTCTCCACGTAATCGCCCTGCAGACGTACACATTTTTCACAACGCTGACGCCATGATTCCATGGCAGCGGCGAAGGCTTCATTAGGAGTCTGTTTTGACCACTGGAAAATCGCTGAGGCAATAGCAGCACGGCTGGTGAATGTGCGGCCGCGGAGAGTGTCTTTCATTGTTGGAAAAAGCCAAAAGTCACTAGGAGCCAGGTCAGGTGAGTAGGGAGCATGAGGAATCACTTCAAAGTTGTTATCACGAAGAAACTGTTGCGTAACGTTAGCTCGATGTGCGGGTGCGTTGTCTTGGTGAAACAGAACACGCGCAGCCCTTCCCGGACGTTTTTGTTGCAGTGCAGGAAGCAATTTGTTCTTCAAAACATTTTCGTAGGATGCACCTGTTACCGTAGTGCCCTTTGGAACGCAATGGGTAAGGGTTACGCCCTCGCTGTCCCAGAACATGGACACCATCATTTTTTCAGCACTGGGGGTTACCCGAAATTTTTTTGGTGGCGGTGAATCTGTGTGCTTCCATTGAGCTGACTGGCGCTTTGTTTCTGGATTGAAAAATGGCATCCACGTCTCATCCATTGTCACAACCGACGAAAAGAAAGTCCCATTCATGCTCTCGTTGCACGTCAACATTGCTATGCAACATGCCACACGGGCAGCCATGTGGTCGTCCGTCAGCATTCGTGGCACCCACCTGGATGACACTTTTCGCATTTTCAGGTCGTCATGCAGGATTGTGTGCACAGAACCCACAGAAATGCCAACTCTGGAGGCGATCTGTTCAACAGTCATTCGGCGATCCCCCAAAACAATTCTCTCCACTTTCTCGATCGTGTTGTCAGACCGGCTTGTGCGAGCCCGAGGCTGTTTCGGTTTGGTCACACGATGTTCTGCCTTAATTAAACTGTTGCACCCACTAACGCACTTTCGTCACATCCATAACTCCATCACCACATGTCTCCTTCAACTGTCGATGAATTTCAATTGGTTTCACACCACGCAAATTCAGAAAACGAATGATTGCACGGTGTTCAAGTAAGGAAAACGTCGCCATTTTAAGTATTTAAAACAGTTCTCATTCCCGCCGCTGGCGGTAAAATTCCATCTGCCGTATGGTGCTGCCATCTCTGGGACGTATTGACAAAGAACGCGGCCTCATTTTAAAACAATGCGCATGTTTCTATCTCTTTCCAATCCGGAGAAAAAAAATCGGAGGCCTTAGAACTTGAATGCACCTCTTACATCGATTAATCAAGCTCTTGATAGGTTGAAATGGAAGGAATGTATGATGTTGCTATCCTGTCTCAACGAAGGGCATAAGGCGTTCTCCAAAAGTGAAAAGCCGACTAGCGCTTGCGATATAGTCCTTTCATTGTATGAATCAACTCAATATTTCACAAAGTACAGATTTTACATATCTCCTATCACTTCAGAACAGGTGTAATTCTGACATATAGTAGTACCATCCATTGATTTATCACGTTAAGATATTCGCATTTCTACCACAGATTCGAAACTACCGCAACTTGGAAGCTGAATGTTCAACTCACATTTTTAACGGGGAGCGCAGTTTTCGAACCAGTAGACCATTTTTTCGTCTTTCTTGATAATCAGACATATCCACACAAGGTGGGTGTGCAGAACACACACAATGGGAAAATGCTGAGAGTGATTTAACGCCATCCAACAGTCCTTAAACATACACCTAACTGGCAAGTTTCACAGGCTACGACCGCAAACTTAAGAGGATGAAATTACTACTTTAGACACCAAATACAACATTGATTTTGTCTGACACAACCCATTTACGGGTTCACGAAGGTGTTAACAGCAAATGTGTACGAAATTCATATGTGAATACAGTTTGGAAATTCAGGTATGTTCACATCATTCCCTGTAAAATGATTGTCAGTGATGGTAAACGTATGTGACGGAACAGCAAAATCTTACGATAGTAGTAGTCTGTTCCCTTCTCATTTATGACATTTCAACACGAAAACCAGTCACCAAAGCACAGCACACTATGTATTTAACACTGACCAGAAGTCAGAAACGTTGACTTTGTGTTCCAATAAATATTTGATAGCATAATCGAAGAGTATTTAAGATATGGCTACCATAGACTGAGTCTCTCCATAGCAATCCATGTAGCACAATGTTAGTCGAACAGGTTCAGCACAACAGAACGCTTAAAGTTACCTATCAGAGGCACATATTCCTTCTCCCACTGCTCAGTATAAAAGTGGAATAGGAAAAAGGACCGACTAGCAGTGATATAAGACATTCTCCAGAATATGTCGTGAGCGGGCCTACTACCCATCAAGAATATATTGGAGCAAGATAGCATCAAAGTTTTAACATCATACACACTTCATAAATCGCGCACCACACCTCTCATTTCTGATTAATTGTAAGAGTGCTTATAAAGGAAAATGTGCTATAATTGTTCAGACAGATGTTCTGATCGCTTTGGCTTTGTTGGTATGGAGCCATACTCGCATTTGTAATAGTAGATTCAATAGATTCAGACAGTAGGCACTGTGAGGAAGTCAGATTACCATAGGTTCCCAGCTAACTGTAGGATTCTCAGCCATCAGTACCATAGCGACCCACACACTTCTTTGATGGGTGGTAGTATAACTTTTTTTTAACTAACACCGAATTTAGCTGTAGACATGACTTGGTGTGATGGAAATTTGCTATTGATGCAGATTGAATGTCAAAACTCCAGCTATCCTTCCTATAAACAGATGTGATCTAATATCCGGGATGGCACTGCATTTAAACTGATTCCTCACATAAATTATAAGTGTTTTATGTTGTACATAGGACTCTACGTTTTTCGCTACTCACCTGTAGCATCCACCTTACTACTCATCAAGAATGAAGTCTCCTTTCGAATTTCTAACATGATATCCCCATCTGACATTCCAACTTAGTAAACCACTGAGTGGTGTAAAGGCATTACCACGACGTCACCCTGCAGGTACTCAACTGAATGGTTCTAAATTTAGAACACATTATGCCAGAATCCAAGATAGCTGACCAGGAGGTGTGGATGCAGTTGCCACGCGGGGTAGCCGTGCGGTCTAAGGCGCCTTGCCACTGTTCGCGCGGCTACCCCCGTCGGAGGTTCGAGTCCTCCCTTGGGCAGGGCTGTGTGTGTTGTTCTTAGCGTAAGTTAGTTTAAGTTAGATTAAGCAGTGCGTAATCCTAGGGACCGATGACAGCAGTTTGGTCCCATAGAACTTACCACAAATTTCCAAATTTCCAAAATGGATGCAGTCAAAATCTTGAGCTGGTTAGAGGACCTACGCTTAATGCTATAAATTTTCTCGGTTGGGGAGAGATCCAGAGACCTTGCTGCCCAAGGCAATGTTTGCCAAGCATGAGGACAAGCAGTAGAAAGTCTCGCCATGTGGGAGTGGGCATTATCTTGCTGAAATGTAGAGCCAGGATTGCTTGCTATAAAGTGGAACAAAACGCGATGTAGAATATCGTCAACGTATTGCTGTGCCATAAGGGTTCCGTGAATTACAACCAAAGGGTTCCTGTTATAAAAATAAATGCCACCCCAGACCATTGCCTCTGGCTGTCAGGCCATGTGGCGGGCGAAAGTCTGGTTGGTGTCCCACTACTGTCCAGGGCTTCTGTAACGTGTGTGAGACTGGTTCTGATCTATTTTCCTACCACAGTTGCGCAAGGACTATCTGTGAGTGTTTTAGGAATTTTGTGTTGAACCTACGGCCCGCAAGGTAGGGAGATACCATCTCACGCATGCAGAGTTCAGAAGAGTGCAGCAGTATGGACAGTGATATAATCAGACAATGATCTCAATGTCGGTTCCACTACACTCCCTGTAAAAGAAACGTTATCGCTAACACAAATGAGTGTATGAGCTGCAACTATAAATTAGCAAAAATAAAAATCTTAGATTTACGTTATTAAGGTTTATCTTTGCTCTGAGTATGACTTCATGACATAGAAATGCTAGCAAAATTATGTACCGGATGGTAAAATATTGATACTGGGTGTTCACAACTGTGAAGCGAGGTTCCTAACTATTATAAGGTTGTTTAATGGTAAGATGGTTGATGACCATGTTTGGGGGCCGATAAAAATACAAACAAATTAAATACAATTGGGGCCAGATATGTCAATTAAGAAAAAATGCACAATTAAAATAATCAATTAGTGGATGGAGTCGGTAAAAAGAATCAGAAAGAAGTACACATTTAAAACAGTTCAATAACTTTAAATTACAGAGCACTCTACAGTGGCTTCTCAATTCTTTTCGTTAAATGGGATATCTCATGTTTCTGCTTCAATTAAGCCCTGGAATCTTGAATATGTTTAACTACAGGTCATGGTTGAATGTACGAAAAAATAGGAGAGACGAGGACGACCGTAGTTCTGAGTGTCAATTGAGTATCACTTGCTGGCGTAGCGCGAGCGCGAGTATTTTACCTTTCGTCGGCGGCAGCAGTGGCTGCTGTCGGCGCGAGCTATGAACATGAGAATCTGTTCTAAATCTCTCTCGAATGTTAAACACCAGTCAGATACATTTCCTACGTCTTTGGTGAAGCCAAGACTCCTAGTTATTCCCTAGCTAAGTTAACTGACATGGCACACACTATTTGGCTGGAATAGCATGTATGTCGTTGCCCTCAAATCGCTCGCAAACATTAACTGTCAGTGCTCGGTGTGATTTTATGCACTAAGAGCCTTTGCAGCTTAACTACTTACGTGTTAACACGACGCTGCGAACAAATGTTCACATAATGTCTCTCGCAATCGTCTCAGCGCGGCGAGACCCACTTTGCTCAAACACTCGACGATTTTCTGCAAGAGAAGAGACGAATTACTCTGTCTGCAATTTGCCTATATCAAAGCTGGTGGTCACGCGTTTTCTTTCTGCCAGTCAGAGCAATCGTACTTGTTATAACTCCACCCACTAGAGTTTTTGTAGCCTATCACAGGCGTCGTTTCTTTAATAGGGCAGAGCTTAACTTCTGATATGTGATACTGAGACAAACAGCTTTTACTTTCATGCAAGTTTTTACCACAGGTGGCTACAGTCAGTCACCTATGTTCTGAGTTGGGTTTCTCCAGACGTTTATCATCCATATCTGGCCATATTCCTGTAGAAAAGCTTTCCAAAGGGTCGTCGTTATAAGTAGGGACGAGGGCTGCTGTTGCCGGCGGCCTACACAGTGGCTCCGGCGTCTCATTATGTTTGCTATATGTCTCACTGTGAAGTTGTCGGCCTACGTAGGATGGGCACTGCCATTGTAAATTTTCTACTTCCCCCAGAACTGTAACTCGCAGCTCGGATCTGGGAAATTATTTGCGTGCAATTACTAGTGTGAGTGTTAGTGGTTTATAGTCATGAAATGTTGGTTTGTTTGTTCGCTTTGCCTATCAATAAAATTTGTACATCTTCACGTAACTATGTTTAGCGACATATCGAGTCAACTGGAATTGTTTCAGGAATACAATGTAAGGTGTGTTATTTGTTTGACATCTTACACTTCACCAGACACCTCTGATCCTCGGGGCTCAGTTCGAAGTGGGACTCGTCACTGATGGCAATTCCACTCCAGTCAATGAGATTCATGGCTGAAGACGTGTCTGGAGACGCCCGAGACGACCCGACAAACAGCAGTGATGGCCTTGGGTGACATTTCTTTTCATAGCAGGACAGCTTCGGTTGTCATCCGTGGAGCACTTACAGGCAAAGTGGTATGCTGATGATATTCGACACCCCTTTTTGTGGCCCTTAATACCAAGCCATATTAGGCTTACGTTTCAAGAAATTACTGTCCGCCCACACAGGGCGACAGTTTCTACAGTTTGTCTTCGTGCTTCCTAAACCCTACCTTGGCCAGAAGACTCACTGGATCTCTACTCAGTTGAGAACGTTTAGAGTAATATTGGCAGAGCCCTCTAATCATCTCGGGATTTTGAGGACATAACACGCCAGCTGGACAGAATATGGCACAGTATCCCTCAGGAGGACATCCAACAAGTCTGCCAATCAATGCCAAGCCGAATAACTGCTTGCATAAGGGCCAGAGGTGGACCAATGCATTGTAGACTTGCTCAGTATGTGAACCTCTTTCTCTTGAATAAATCGTCCAATTTTTCTGTATATGTATGTGTATATCTTAGTATTGATTTCCATCCCATTCCAATAATTCCTCCGTGGTCTGTTTTTTTTTCCTCAAAATGTAGCTGTATGCATCATTTCGATGACAGTCCTCAGAAGTAGGAATGACTGCTTAATATCGTTTTTGTCAGCCTTGTGCACACAACTTGCGATTCTGCATGACACAAGCCATTGGTAGTTTTTCGGACGTATATGACCAGTGTTTACGAAATTACCATCTGGCAGAACTGTACACCCAGAAGCGTCACAGAAGATGTGCAGTGAGATAATTCTCAGATACGGATGTCCGACGTCTCTACAGGATTTCTAACTCATTTCAGACGAACACTGGTGTGATTCCTTCAACATGTCCGCTACAGATTTATACATTCCTCAGTGTGATACTACCGTTTCATCTCTAACACTCTAGATGCAAACAGTTATGTTAAACTCCACATGTCATTCCTATAAGCAGAAATCGATCTAATGTTTGTGCTAGGATAGCGTCCCCCACATACATTTCAATGAAAGACTCGATCTTCAGTATTTTGAGGAGTACTGTTCTCGCCACTGCCAGCCAGTACCATCACTATCTTGACCACTATTAATCGCGTTAACGTCTATAAATATAAAAACTGATGATCGAATCGTTCATTGAAATTTATGTGGGGGATGCAATGCTAGTACAAACATTAGATCGATCTCTGCTTATAGGAATGATGTGTGGAGGTTAATGTAACTGTTTACATCTAGAGTGTTAGAGACGAAACGATAGTATCACACTGAGGAATGTGTAAAGCTGTAGTGGATTTGTTGAATGAATCTTATATACCCTACCAGGCCTGGTAACAACACTATGAAGTCGAATAACAACAATGACCCCTGGTGGCCGTTCTACAACTCTTAATTACCTGCTTACCTGCTGGTGGTGCGCAAGTATACGTCGTTAAATGAGTTCCGACCATGTCTTCTGGGTGTTTCACTTTTGTTGTCAGGCAGTGTGTTTTTAAAATTCGGAGGAGAAATTTGGTGACAGAAATTTTGTGAAAAAACCTTGCCGGAACGAAAAGCACTTCTATTTTAATGTTTGTCACTCCTCCTCTATTTCACGATAATACAAAACAAGCTAAATTATATGCTTACAAATTTAATAATTGCCAAAGTGACAGTAAACTACTATCAGTCTCTGCCAGTAGACACGGAGAAGTGTAATACATTGTTTTACACTGGGACATGGGAAGGCACTGGATTTGACGTCGATCGTCCTGAAGCCAATGTGCCGAATTATCTCCGTACTTTGCTGATAGCAAAGAATTCCTGCGGCCCAAAATTTAACCGACGGTGATGAGAGTCATAGTGCCCCATTGATCGCCCCATATAGTTGTCCCGAGGCGGCGTGACTTCTGTCAATTAAACATTTGTTTCAGTTCTGTGCGTCCGTCTAACCGTGTGTAAACATTGTCTGTGCTGCACTGAAGATTCTTTCTGGATACTGTTGACCTCGGAAACCAGAATCGATGTGTACCCTCCGAAATGCTATGGCCCATCCGTCTTGCACCCCTATCATCCCACTTTCAAAGCTGATTGACCCACGACGTGCTGCCATGCTCACTACACACCTGTCCGCTCAGATACTATCACCACCATCTTCATCCTCCCCTTCGTAAGACATCTGTTTATCTCTTTTATCTGACTGTGTATTGGCTCTCACGTGATTGATGAACTCAATGTAGAATGGACGACTGCTTGCACTGATGTACGGAAGGAGATCCCTTAAGTCCTTTAATTTCTTTTCTGAAATGGGTATGATGGCATCAGAAATAGGTGCAAGTTTTGGCACAGATAAGCGTCGAGTTTTCAAAATGTTCAAATGTGTGTGCAATCTTATGGGACTTAACTGCTAAGGTTATCAGTCCATAAGCTTACACACTACTTAACCTTAATTATCCTAAGGACAAACACACACACCCATGCCCGAGGGAGGACTCGAACCTCCTCCGGGACCAGCCGCACAGTCCATGACTGCAGCGCCTTAGACCGTTAGACTAATACCGCGCGGCATCGAGTTTTCTTTCTGTTCAGATCTATCATCTTGAATGTTTCTTGTGAGCAGTAACTGTGTTTGTAGGAGACAATTCCTGGCATACCTGAGTGATACTTCATCCATTTTATCTTGTTCAAAACTATAGGATTCCCTTATATGTTAATTTACTTGTACAGATAATGACTTCTCATCAAGTCTTTAAAGTTGTAGAAGTCCTTTTGCTCCAGCTCTATTGCAGTTATGTGTGGCTTTCGGGGAACCATGCGTATTAATTTGGCCCAGTCTCTTGGCAGTTCTACTGCAACAGTTGTTCTCTTTGCCTTCTCAATGACTGCGTGAATTGAGTCAACTTCCAAGTGAGTATATCCAACTTCAAGAAACTTGTGGTTGATTTCCAAACGTCTTCCCTGAATCATGAATTCTTCCATACACTCAGAAATATGGTGGCAATAAAAATATTTCTGTTTTTTTCCGGTACACATATCGCTGTACAGGTGTACCTTAACAATTTCATCGGCCAGTTTCATCAAATAATCACATAGACAAGAAGCTATTTCTTGGCCACATCTTCCTGCGACTGTTTCATTCCAAATGTAACATACTGGACAACATTCTTTATGTCTCTTTACATAGATGGTAAAGTTGGAGGTCCAAAGTTGTCTTTTGTAAAAAGCCACACCCAAGCGTAGAAAAGGAGTGGGTAGACATTTCTTTAAATCAAAGGCCAGGGTTACTACATTGGAATTCTGCTCAGCTTTCCTTTTATCACTGTCTTTCTGATCGTAAGCAGCCTGGGCTAAATCCAAATGTTGCTGTCGTTGCACTTCAGCCTTACAACGTTCAGCATTATCAGTACAATTCTTGAGCAACATTACGTATTTGTCACATTTTGCACAAGTATCAGTCTTCGGTTTGTGGAAGCTAAGATTGAAACAGTTCACAAAATCTCTTCCATAACAATTTTCACTTCTTTGTTTCATAACTTTGGTTTCGCAAAGTTCTTGATAGAGCCGGTACATAGCTGAGCTACTCAAGTCTGGAGATAAATATTTTTTAGGAAATGAGATCAAGAATAATGGCTTTCGTAGGATGGAAACATTTTAATGTGTTCTTTTATTAAATCAATGTCGTCAGATGGAACTTTCGGATGATTAGAATGTTTACCACGTCCATCTTCAGAACACACTCCTCCTTCACAGCCCCGTCTTTTCCCGACAATTATTCTTACCTTCTTTTGTGTTAAGGAAAATGTACTAAGGAATATATTCTGACATACTTCTATATTAGTCTGCAAAGAAAGATTGTAAAGAAAGTACTCCCTGGAATATTTTTGCCTGCTTGCAGTTCCTTCAGGTTTGTTCCTTAAACGCTCCATATCTTTCTTTTCCTGAGACACATGATTAACTATGAACTGATTTTGAGCTTCTGGGTACAATTTGACATATTCTATGAACATTTTCTCTCTCACATCGTCATTTACTTTTCCTCCGCAATTCTTCCTGCACTTTCACAATGATTTCAGAACTTTAGCAAATATAACTTTTCCTTTCGACGTCACATATTCCTTTCCCGCAGTTTTAGTCCTTTCCTCCGATTTTTCTCCCATAATTTTTTGTTCGCTTTCTTTTTCTGGATGAATCCTATGGATCATATTTCTTCCTCCTCCTTCAACTGAACTTTGTCGTATTGTTGCCAGGCTGCTGTTGAATTGGATCAATTTCTTCAATCCTTGAAGATCTTTTAACGGTCTTTCGTACGGCTGTATTCCCTCCGTCATTGCTTTCATCACTACTTTCACCACCACTTGGAACATATTCATCAGAATCTTCAAATAAATCTTCATCAGAACTTGTAATCACGTCTGCCAATAATGACGAACATGCATTTCCTTCTGTCTGTTACTGGGATGACCTTAAAGAAAATAAAAATGAAATAAATTTAATATGCGGTTGATAACATTTTAGATTGGCATTAGGTAGAGATACCAGTCAATTTATGGTCTTCTGTTCGAAAAATTAGGGATAAATGCTCCTGATACCAGTTTATTTTAGTAAACTTAACTTCAAGGCAAAGTGACGACTTCAGTGGTGATATTTCAGGTGCAGTTCGTTCCTCAAGCTCTTCCTTATTGCCTCTGTGGAACATGACGTTTGTGCCCACCAAGACTGTCTAAACTCCCACTAACAATGCGCCAAATGGTTAGGGGAATCGTTAAAGGAACAACTCTTATTATTGTGTATTCCCGCCACATGTAAGTCCAATGTCGCAGCAATGTTTCAATTGTTGAAACCATCTGTCAGCAAAAAAGGCCAATGTCGACATTGGCCCTTCTTACAAAAAATGTAAAATAAGAGGAAGGGCCAATATCAAGATTGGCCCTTTTATGCTGATTGGAAACTTGATAAAACATTTTGGGGCTTACAACTTAAAAGTCCAGTATCTCTCATCCTATGTGGCTTAGACATTGGGCCGTTTTAACATTATGAAGACCGCGTAAAACTACGAGGCTTGTCCCGAAAGTAAGTTCCGATCGGTCGCGAAATGGAAACCAATGGGAAAATTCGGTAAAGCTTTGCACAGATGTGTTGGGCAGTGTCTCTAGTACGCCCGTCGATTGTGTCGCGTCGCTCTTTTCAGTTTTGAGTGAACAGTGAGCATCTATAGATGCGTAGGGAATAGCGTCTCCCGCCAAGTATGAGGGCCTGGTTAGAGATTTCGCCTGTGTCATGCAGCCCACATAACACAACTGTCGAGCAGTTCCTTCTCCATGCCATTTCTCGGCCGCACACTGCAGGGGCAATGAAGATGGTCCTGCAGCGTTTCCGATGAGAAGAGTTTGATCACCCACAATACAGTCCGTAATTGGCTCCCCCTCAGTTTCATCTCTGTTCACAAGAACCGCTGGCTATGAAGACAAAATTTTTCCACAGACAACGAGCTGCAGACCAGTGCAGATAACTGGCCGAAAGCACAGGCGGTTGCTTTCCATGACGAGGATATTGGAAAGTTGATACAACACTACGACAACACTCGAAGTTGGAGCGGCCACTATGTAGAGAAGTAGGTGGAAGGTGTACCTAACTGTTGCAAATAAAACGTTTCTGGTTTTCACTGTGGTTTCCACTTCGCGACCGATCGGAACTTACTTTCTGGACAAGTGGACAACCCTCGTATATGGCGTACACCAATAAAACCAGTTTTGACAAATATTGACATTGGCCCTTTTAGAACCAAGCCACTATATGATAGTGTCTATACTCTTGTCAATCGCCGCATTTAACTGCAACGTTCAGGCGTCATTAATGGCAGATCTCCAGAAGGGACAACCTTTCCCGTGACATTTGGCCACTCAATTTATATGTCAATTCCTGTACGATGGAAAAGATTTCCGCAAGTGATTTCCTATTCAAAACGATACGTAATCTGGCCCGCTACAAGCCCTGAAAATGTGCAGCGGGAATGTGGAAATATGCTATGTACAAGTTTTCTTTTCTTTTTTCATTTTCAGTTCATTGGCTTTCGGTCAGTGTCCATTCAGCCAATTTCAATATTAATATCAGTTATGAATACGAACGTAAAGACAACGCAACACCCAGTCCCCTAGCGGAGAAAAATCTCCGACCTCGTCGGGAATCGAACTCGGACCTCTTCGCAAATGCAGAAAGATATATTCTTAATCCACTGAAGCTAAAGGACATTTGCAGTGGATCTGGAATTTCATTTACTGTAAATCAGTTTTATTTCCGAAAATCTGTGAGTAGTCGTCGTTGTGGTCTTTAGTCCGAATACTAGTTTGCTGCAGCTTTCCACGCGTCATCTCTGTGTAACTACTGCAACCTACATCCAATTGAATGTACTTACTGTATTCGAACTTTTGTCTCCCCTTTAATTTTTACCCTCCCCGCTCCCCACCCCCCACCCCCACCCCCCGCCACAATTTCCCTCCATTACTAAACTCATGATTCCTTGATGCCTCCAGATGCATCCTGTCAACCGATCCCTTCATTTAGTGAGGTCGTGTCATAAATGTCTTTTTTTCACATTTTGATTCATTACCTCCTGATTAATTATTCGATCTATCAGCCTAATCTTCAGCTTTGTTCTTCAAATGTACGTTTCAAAAGCTTCTGTTCTCTTCTTGTTTAAATCGTTTGTCGTCCACATTTCACTCCCATACAAGGCTGCACTCCAGACAAATACCTTTAGAAAAAAACTTCGTAACATTTAAATTTTCAGTCTACGTTTACAAATTTCTGTCTCGGAAACACTTTTCTTGCTGCTGTCAGTCTATATTTTATATCCTCCATACTTCGGTCGTCATCAGCTAGTTTTCACCCATATAAAAAAATCTCATCTACTACTTTTAGTGTAGTGTCTCATTCCCTAATCTCCTTCTCTCAGCATCTCGTGATTTAATTCGACTACATTCCATTATTGCCTTTGTTTCACTTTTGTTGGTGTTCATCTCACCGCCCCTTTTCAAAACAGGATCCACTATGTTCAAATGCTCTTACAAACCATTCGCCGTCTCTGACAGAATTACAATGCCATCAGCAAACCTCAAAGATTTTATTTCTTCTACTTGAACTTTAATTCCCTTTCCAAATTTCTCTTTTGTTTTCTTCACAGATTCCTCAGTGTGTAGATTTAATAACGTCAGGGGTAGGCTACAACCCTGTCTCTCTCCGTTCTCAAATACTGTCACATTCTTCGCTTGCAATAATTGCAGTCTGGTTTCTGTAAGAGTTGTAACTAGCCTTTCGCTTCCTGTGTTTTATCTCTACCATCTTCAAAATTTCAGTGAGTGTATTCCAGTCAACATTGTCAAAATCTTTCTGTAGATCGCCAAATGCTATAAGCGTAGGTTTGCCTTTCTTCAGCCTAACAAGTATTTTGCAACCATGACTATCAACACCTACCTTTTTTAACATTCGAATTATTACATTCTTGTTGAAGTCAGAGGCTATTTCGCCTGTCTGATGCTTACAGTAGTGCATCGTCATGAAACAGCATTTTAATTTTCTTGAAAACATGAGAAATATAATTTCGGATTTAGGTGGATTACATGTACAGGGTTTGTCGGTTTGACAATAGTAAATGTCTTACGTAATTACTGGTTGGGTATTTACAAGGGATTGACCATGCGTTTGCAACCGTTTGGCACATTGCTTCAGTGAAATGTGAGGATTGTGGCCTTAGTGTGAATGTTTAGTGTGTAAGCAATTGTGACGATTGTGTTTCAAGTATAGCGCTGCACTTGCGTTGTTGATGATTGAGAAACGAAGGGAAGGGGTGAAACCCAGCGCCGGCACGTAGCTTACTTCTCTCGAGCAGCACGAAATGTGGGGGGACGGGGGGGGGGGGGGAGGGTGGAAGGGGTTAGTGTCCCCATCCAATAGAAATACCACTTTCAACAGAGGTACATTTCACGAGTCGATAAATACTGAAGAAAAGTGTGGAATTTAATAGAGCACATTACGCAAAGTCTAATCATCAGGAACTGTACGCCACCATCTCCACTCCCCTTCCCAGCTAAATACTGGCAATGGAAATTTCTTCTATCATCAGCTTCAGAAGCGACCATTCCACAGTCAAGTTTGCGTTGCCGACATCGCATAGCGAGTCTTATGTCTTGAGAATGATTCTCCCAAAGCTGTTCAAAATCAGTGAGACGCATGTGATGGTGTTACTTACTCCTTCTCTACATATTTATAGTTCAATGCAATACATTTTTTGCAGCGATGGATGACATGGTGGAGACCTTGTTTCTAGAAGTTTGTTCAGGACACGTTCCACCTCAGAAGTCACGTTATCTTCATATCTGACACGACGTGGTTTCTTCATCCGAAGAAAGCGGGAGAAGTCACGGGCTGCCACGTCAGCAAAATACGGAGGGTGAGGCAAAATAAGATAGCACAAAAGAGTAGCATATGTAACTGTGTCCTGTGACGAATGAGCTGGGCCGAAGTCGTGGAGCGGAAACTCCACCTTGGACAGCTTCTCACGACGCGTTGTAGTGACAGCCTCTCTAAGCTCGTCGGGAGATTTCGGTAGTATGCTCCTGAGACAGTTTACCCCTTACGAGCATAATCTATTAGCACCACACCATGGCAGTCACAAAAAAAGCCCTCACGATGGACGTCTCTCAGTTCGAACAGGAATTTGTATTTAAACATTTGTACACACACTCCTCTCACATTTCTAACCATGCCTGTGAGCCTGGTTAATTGTGTTGCTCTTGGTTTGTACACAACAGCGTTTGCAGTTTTGGAGGAGGGGGGAGGGAGCTTAGCACTCCAGCAAATCAGTTACCTCAACAAGTAGTTGACGTGTTTAGCACATGTGTGTCAGCATTGCCATATATATCCAGCAAAAATTAACAAAACCATTAATGTTTTGAACGTCTTAAATATTTTCGTTTCCAAGTTAAGAAGGCGTTGTCCAACGGAGTACGTTGTAGAACAAGATGATGATACTTTTGGAATGTTTTAAGGGGATCTGATTATCCACAAACATGAATATTCATTTGACTGTCCAACTGAAGTTACACTGCGTAGGATAATGGATGAAGGAAACGACTTTACAGACGTTAACGCGATTAATAATTTTCAAGAAAGTGATGCTAGTGGCAGTGGCGGAAACAGTACAGCTTAAAGAGAACCTAACAGTTCTGCTGACTATGAACCTTCACAAGAAAATACATACAATACCGTTAGTAATTTAACAAAATTTTCGGAAGAACATGTTAAACGTATTTACAATGATTATCAGACACCTCTGTAAAGCTGCGATGTACTGAAGAGGCATCCATCTACACACATCAAAAACAGTTTTGCATCATCTCGGTTCCGAGAGTTCCGGAACCTGTACAGAAAATTGGAATAGTGATCAACATCATTTCCACCTTTCTTATTGCTCATGAAAACCACACATTGCATGTTGTACTACCATACAGCGAGACCTTCAGAGGTGGTAGTCCAGATTGCTGTACACACCGGCACCTCTAATACCCATAGTAAGTCCTGTTGTATCAATGCATGCCTGTATTCGTCGTGGCATGCTATCCACAAGTTCATCAAGGCACTGTTGGTCCAGATTGTCCCACTCCTCAACGGCGATTCGGCGTAGGTCCCTCAGATTGTTTGGTGGATCACGACGTCCATAAACAGCCCTTTTCAATCTATCCAGGCATATTCAATAGGGTTCATGTCTGGGAAACATGCTGGGCACTCTAGTGGAACGATGTCGTTATCATGAAGGAACTCATTCACAAGATGTGCACGATGGGGGCGCGGCTTGTTGTCCATGAAGACGAATGCCTCGCCCATATGCTGCCGATATGGTTGCACTATCACTCGGAGGATGGCATTCACGTATCGTACAGCCGTTACGGCGCCTTCCATGACCACCAGCGTCGTACGTTGGCCTCACGTACTGCCACCCCAAAACGTCAGGGAACCTCCACCTTGCTGCATTCGCTGGACGGTGTGTCTATGACGTTCAGCCTGACTGGGTTGCCTCCAAACACATCTCCGACGATTGTCTGGTTGAAGGCATATGCGATACTCATCGGTGAAGAGAACGTGATGCCAATCCTGAACGGTCCACTCGGCATGTTGTTGGGCCCATCTGTAGCGCGCTGCATGGTGTCGTGGTTGCAAAGATCGACCTCACCATGGACGTCGGGAGTGAAATAGCGCATCATGCAGCCATTGCGCACAGTTTTAGTCGTAACACGACATCCTGTGGCTGCACGAAAAGCATTATTCAACGTGGTGGCGTTGCTGTCAGGGTTCTTCCGAGCCATAATCCATAGGTAGCGGTCATCCACTGCAGTAGTAGCCCTTGGACGGCCTGAGCGAGGCATGTCATCGACAGTTCCTGTCTCTTTGTATCTCCGCCATGTCAGAACAACATCGCTTTGGTTCACTCCGAGACGTCTGGCCACTTCCCTTGTTGTGAGCCATTCGTGGCGCAAAGTAACAATGCGGACGCGACCGAACCGCGGTACTGACAGTCTAGGCATGGTTGAACTACAGACAACACTAGCCGTGTACCTCCTTCCTGGAAGAATGACTGGAACTTCAAATGGTTCAAATGGCTCTAAGCACTATGGGACTTAACTTCTGATGTCATCAGTCCCCTAGAACTTAGAACTACTTAAACCTAACTAACCTAAGGACATCACACACATCCATGCCCGAGGCAGGATTCGAACCTGCGACCGTAGCGGTCGCGCGGTTCCAGACTGTAGTGCCTAGAACCGCTCGGCCACCCCGGCCGGCCAATGACTGGAACTGATCGGCTCTCGGACCCCCTCCGTCTAATAGGTGCTGTTTTGTCGAAAAAGTAAACAAGAAAACTGCAAGTTCTCAGACACAGCCGCACTGCATTTGGAACTCGGATTAAAGTTAGTTAAACTATGAGCTAACTTCTGGTGCGACACTATCTAAAAAGAGGGGAAAAAGTCAACAGTTGCCTTGGTCCAGTCTGCACACAACACAACTTCTACAATAGACGTTGAACTGTAAATGAATGGACATGTAACAAAAAAAATCCGTATATTTGTCTTGTGCATAAAATTTTCGGTCCGAAAGTAAAAAAAATTATTGAAGAAAATCTTCCATGAGACACACATTTGGAGGACAGCACAAGTGGGAAAATATAAACAGACCGTTTCAAATCATTTTTTGTGTATGTTGTTAATGAAAATGTTGTAAATAACCAGAAATGTATACATGTTTGTGATTCTTGGGGTGCCCACAAGGACACAACGATAGTAAATGATTCATTTTCGGGTAAAGACATTGAGTGCATGATCATTCCGCCAAAAAGAACAAAATACGTACAGTCTTTGGATCTATGTTTTTTCCGGTAATATAAAATATACGCAAGAAGGATAACAGACACTGTAAGGATCCTCTGTAGTGACTTAGAAACTAAATTAGGAAATGTAATTTTCGTAATGAAAAGGCACTCTATTATTCACAACCAGCTGTCGGCTCCAGCGCATCACTCTATGCTTCAGTATTCCTGGAGGTTGAGTATAATACTCCTGCACATGATGCTGAATTAAAAAATGTGATTCAAATGGCATTTGATTTTGCAGCTCAAGATTGTGATTCTGAGGATTTTCCAGATACAGTTTTCACCAAATGTGCCTATTGTGATTTTGCATATTGTGTTCAGGAATCTCATATTACATTTTGAAAGTCAGATAATGGGCAAAGTAAGAGTAACTCAATCGAATGCTTTCACTATCGTAATGAAAGTGGTACGTAAAGCTTCTAAATACAATTACAACACTGAATTCTTGTTCGGGCCGAGAGACTTCCCTT